>NC_080022.1:28827500-29452500 GCF_030020395.1 Manis pentadactyla | reverse complement strand
TCAGGACTTTCCTCCTCAGTCATCTCTTCTACTGAGATTTAACTAATTCATTCATGAATTTTCTTAGGATGCTCTATAATCTATACTCTATCAGATTTAGGATGACTTCAGTCTCATTCCTTGTTCAAATGTGCCCTCTTCTTTGAGAGGGTAAGTGCACCCTCCCTAATGCAGAAGCTACTTGCCCCCACCTCCTTTCTTCATCCCCCCTTCCCTCCCCTCTCTTCTTTTTGCTGAAGAAGAGCCAACAGACTTTGACTCTGCGCCCCCAGGAGTCTCATCAGAATTACATAATAACCCGGGTCAACCCAGCCTACAAAGCAGGCGCTTGTTGGTGCTGCAGGGGGCCAGCCTCTCTGATTAAAAGGCGTCCCCTAGGTTAGGATTGCATTAGAAGCTTTGGCCTCGCCTCACCTCTGCCATTTGTCTAGGCAAAAGGATGAGGATAAGAAAGGCATGGCTAAGTCCAGGTGGGAATGAGGGGCTGCTGGGAGAGAAGAGAGCTCAGCCTTGGACAGAAGGAGTGAAAAGGAGGTCCTGCTGGCGAAGGTGCAAGTTGGGGAGAGTCGGAAATGCTCCAACATGACATCAACAGACAAATGTATTTCTGTCCAAAGGGACAAACACAGTTGGGCCCTATGAGCACTTGGGTGCAATGCGGGAGAAGGAGGAGATGTAAATATAGAATCAGCTGATCTGGGTTCTGGGTTTTGTTTTGTTTTGTTTTTCAGTTCTTGCTGGCCTGGGTTCCAAGTCTGTTTCTAGAAGTTCTGGGAATGAGGGTGACAGGGGAGTCGTGAGGCAGGACTGTGGAGCGGGACAGGGGTCTCTCTACCAGGGCAGCCTGATAACACACATTCTCCCATTTGATAGGTCAGTTCTGTGAAGTACAATAGGCTTGCTCATTATTCTCATTTATAGGTAAGAAAACTGTATCCAAAGGGATTACGGACTTGTCTTCTGGGACTCAGTTTATAAAGGCAGTGCCTCTACTTAACTCAGGGGGCTGTAGGCCTGAGCAGGCAGCAGGCTGAGAGACCCCAAGAGGTCCTCTCATCCACCCTCAACACCACGCCCACCTTCTCCGCCAGCTCCCTGCACCCCAAGAGGGAAGACCGAGAGTTGGGATCCCAAGGAATGGTGCTGACTGCTCCTTAACTGATGGGAGAAAGAACAGACCCACAGCTCTCTGCTACTTACAGGAACAACCTGTACTCATTAGGAAAGGCGTTTGTTCGGGTCTGCAAATCCTTTTAAGAACTAGAGTCCCTATCTATGCTGAAAAGCCTTGCCTCAAAGCTTCTGACTGATGATAATTACCAGTCAATTACTCTTTTGTGAAGCCGTTGGGCCCAACAGAGCACCTTGCTGGGGTAGTGCCTGCAGGCCCAGCGCTGCCCTGCCCTTCTCTCCAGCACCTCCTGTTGGAAACGGGAAACCAAGCAGCTGGGCTCCAGAAGACACCGTCAGGAGGCCCCCGTCTGTCTGCAGCTTGCATTTGTTTGCCATATAAAATACAGGTGTGCCAGTTGGGACATACTTAACTACAAATTATGTGTTGTTTATCTGAAATTAAAATTAAATTTCATCTGGGCATCCTCTATTTTAATTTGCTAGATCTGGCAGCCCTCCCTGCCACCCACCCCTCTCCCATGAACCCTGCTGCCTGGCCCCTTCAGATCAGGGACGATCACTTGAGGAAGAGTGCCTGTTCTCTGCTTATGGGTTCCAGACAGAATCCATGGGGGTTAGGTGGGCACAAATACAGGTCAATGCCCACTCTATGCCAGGGTCCTCTGGATACTGTACATATCCTAACTCATTTTAATCCCCACCACCACCCTCAAAGGAAGGTGTTCTTAGCCCATTTCACAGTTGAGGAAGTGGAGCGTCAGAGATTTTTCTTAACTTTCTCCTATCCAAGTACTCACCAGGCCTGACCCTGCTTGGCTTCCGAGATCAGACGATATGGGGCTCATTCAGGGTGGTAGGGCAGTAGACGTTCACTTTCTCACGCTTACTCCAGCCTAAGTGGCCAGACTGAGACTGAGCCCACATCTATGGCATCTAGAGGGGACGGCCCTGAGACATTAGCCCTCAGCCGCCGTTTCCTCTGTGCAACGGGAGGGGGTCATAATGGCACCTACCACACATAGAGGATTAAATGGCACGCTGACGTGATCACCTGAGGGCCTGGTGCACAGCAGGACTCAGTACCTGGATGGTGCTGGGGCTCATTTACAGCTTCAGCTTTTGGTAGAGCAGAGGCTGTCCAGTTCCCACAGCAAAGCCACTGTGGCCTAGAAGTCTCCATTTGGCAGAAGCCACAGTCTTAGGGATGTGACTGAAGTCCAGGAAGACACTGCCTTAGCTTGTGGGGCCCCAGGTCCTTCATCTCTAAGCACCTGCTTTGTGGTCTATACAATGAGGGATTATTGTGCTCAAACCTCCAGTGTGTGGAGTGATGAGTTAATAGTACAGAGGGGCCTCTGAAGGCCCAAACCCTTGGTCGGTCCGAGCTGTGCGTGAATGCTCACATCACCACCTGGGCATCCCCCACGCTGTGCCCTCACCACCAGTGGAGGGCCTCATTGGAGGTTCTGGGCAGTGAGACCTGGTCCTGAGGGAAGGACTGTGCTTCTCAGTTTCCCATCCAGGTGATATTAGGTACTACCGACCCGAATGTGGTTCCCCTCCCACCTCTGCTGTGATCCAGTGCCTGACTGGACTTCCTTTCAGAACCTGCATGTGGCTCTTCCCAGGTAAGTAACGGCCCCTCTCCAGTAGATGGGTCAAGTCTAGGTCCCAAAACCCTTGTCAGCACATCAGCCTGGATCGTGCTAGTTGGGGTTCCAAGATAACACAGGTGAGCAATTGGAAACCGAGTCCCAGGAACCAGTGTTCTAAATGTCTCCTCAGCCTTCTTTAGAAACCCGTGAAATGTGTGGTTTGTGAAGAGGGTTGAAAACAATTCTGTGCCTGAGATGCATTTCTCAGAGGGATTCCAATTCTTCCAACTGCTACAGTAAATGAACATCTGGTTGCTGAAGACATGACAGGGGGCAGGAGAGGTAAAGGTAGAGGTGTCTCTTGTACCTAGATCAGTGTCTTGTATGTGGTAGATTCTCACTAAATATTTGATGGTGGATGGGTAGATGGATGGATGGATAGCATCTAACATTCAGGCGCACGGCAACAGTTTAGCACACAAAGAGCCAGGGTGGCACTCTGAAGGAAGTCGAGAGCAGCAGTTGCGGGGCAGACGTGGACAGCACACTGGAGTCCCCTGTGCAGGCCTGGTGGGGAAGGATGTAGGTGGAGGGATTTGGGCCTGGCACCAAAGCCATAAGGAAGATACCCTGTTTGTCTGAGCTTCCAAGCTCTCAGATAACATCTAGGCACATTTTCCATTGTCACCGATTTTGGAAGGCCAGCAGCCTCAGTGCATTCTTGACTCCTTTCTCTGTTCATATCCTATGTCCAATGTGTAAAAACCCTTTTGACTCTACCTTAAAAGTACATGCTCAATGCAATTACTTCTCTGTAATTAGTTTCCATCTTGATTCAAACCACAGCATCTCTCAACTAGACAGTTAATAGCTCCTGTCTTCCTGTTTCTCTCCTTGTCCCTGACACCTGCTCCCCATACTGCAGCCACAGTGATTCCTTTAAAAAGTGGGATTGGATCACGTCACTCTTCTGCTCAGAACCTTTCAGTGCTTCCCACGCCCAGACCATTCAGAGTTTTAGTGAAACAAGTCTTTGCCATGGCCTTCAGGGCCCCCCATGCCTGGACCCCATTCTCTTGCTTAAGTCCTCCATACTCACTGCTTTCCTGCTGCCCTGGACTGCTCGGTATTCGTCAGACACGCTGGTGTGTTTCTCACCTTAGACATCTGTGCTTGCCCTGCCTTCTGCACAGCCATTTCTAGATGGCCTGACTCAGCTCTGGGGTCAGCTGGGGATGGTATTGTACTTGATGCTTCTGCAGTGAAATCCCTCTTTCCAGCCTACTGGTCTCTTGGACCACAAGCTGGCTCTTCACCCGGCCAGGCCTGCCTGGGGCATGCTCAGGTCCTTGCCAGGAAAAAAAGCCAGTAGCTGTCAGTGACTCGAGACCTGGAGGAAGGAATTAGAGAACAATTTATATATGGTTATGTAGGTTGTACACTGCACAAGGGCACAAGTCAAAGTGGCCAGTAGGGGCTGGAATCCAGCCTGAGGGCTACTTGCCAAGTTTGCCAAGTGGCGCATCCACCAGCAAGGCTGCATCCTCCCAGAGGAAGCAGTGATCTCCTTGGGGAGCTGACTCAGCTAAAGGGGCTGGCTGGGTGGGAGGCAGAGGACATCAGGTGGGAGGCCCAGAAGGCAGATACCATGCCTGAGTCCTGATCCTGGGACTAGCGGGTGCTGGGTGGGCCTAGCACTGGGAAACCACCCAGAGGCAGATGCTATCTGCTGCAAAAGACCTGCCACTCTCAGCCTCTAACTATAAACGCTATATACGGTGAGTTCCCACTGGACGGGGGATAGAAGCAGCCTAAAACTCGCTTGAACTTAGGGAAAGGCCAGGAAAACTATAGACCTTTCTGCAGAAAAGGACACACACAGCCTTAATTTATCCACACAACTTCCAGGGACCCACCCCACCCCCTATCTGTGGCTATTAAGTACCCCGGGTAATCCAGGGTGTCTCTAAGAGTCCTCCCAGCTCAGATGCAAAATCTAAGCAGCATCTACACACTCCAAGCAAGCACCTGCTCGGTGGCAGCTGCCTCCACAGCCACAGCAGCTGTGCGGGAAGTGGAGCTGCAGGGACGGACAGAGGGTTTAGAAAAACACGTGGGGGGGCAGCCGCGCAGGGCTGGGCCCTGCTTGACCCAAATGGCCAGGGACCTCGTAGGGAAGTTCTTCCCCTCCCTGCCTCCTGACCTCAGAAAGGCTGTTCCATCCCTCTTGGCAGAGCCCTGGCTGCCTCCTCCTCAGCACAGACAGGCTCCATCACCAAAGGGCCAAGACAATTAATTACCCACCATCATGGCGCCGTTTAGCCTTCAATTTTCCTGACTACCACAAGGATTAACTCAATCTGTGAGACTTCACTGGGCCATTTAAGGGAGCATCATAACTCTTTCTGTTCCCCAGAAATTGTAACCCGGACTCGGTTTTGTAATGCTAATTGCCTTATCTTCATAAATTCTACAGTCTTACATAATTTACCCGCATTGTAGCAGGATTTCCCAAGAATAAAAAAGCAGGTGCCGTCAATGGTAATTTGAATAAGAAAAGACATGTTAAGTGGTTCTTCTCTCACTAGTAATAGAAATTAATTAGCTTTGAGCAGCTTTGGAGGTTTTTGCATTTTTTGCTGTAACCCGTTATGTTTTCTAATTGTATGGAAAGAAGGTTTGATTTGATCACATTATTTGGTGACGGAGAGGCCTCTGTTTGGAGTCAAAGGTACAGGAAGGGTGGCAGCCAGAAGTGTGGGAAGTCACGGGAGAAATGCAGAGAGTGTGGGCTTTGCCGCCAGATCAACATGAGTTCTGAGCCAGGGTGAGCCCCTTGCTGGCTCTGTGACCCTGGGCAAGTCACTTCCCTTCTTTACACTTCAGCTTTCTCATCCGTAAGACAGGGGTCACCAACTCCCCCTGGAAGGGAGGGACAGAGTGGAGCAGTTGGGAGCATCAGCTCTGCGGCTGGACATACTCCGCTTTGGAGTCTGGATCCACCACTTATTTGTTCTTTTCCAATTAGTGACTTTAGTTCAAAAAACATAAAATGCCACTTCAACTGGTATAAGCATTACAAAAATGTATTATCTCCCAGGAGAACACTAGAGCTAGGCAGGGGGCAGGGGGCATACAACTGAATGATCAACATCATCAGATATCTGTGTCTGCTTTCTCTCATTCCTCTGCTTTACCCTCATTCTTCATCCTAATGTCAGACCCCCTCCCCTGGCAAGGAATACAACTTTCCTGGTTCACATCCAGTGGAAGAAGGAGGGAGCCTCTCCCCATCTCATGGGACATAAATCCTGTGGAGCCTGTCTGGGCCAATTAGTTTACCTGTCCATCCTGGAGCAGTGACTGACTCCAGGACAAGGCCTCCCATGGACTGTTAGACTAACTGAAATCTACATCCACAGAGGTGGGAAGGGGTCTGCTTCCCTTAAACCATGCATACACTACCCAGGGTAGACACACACTGTAGCAGTAACTACTAGGACTTTGACAAGTGACTTAAATGTAAGCTTGGTTTCCTTGTCTGGAAAATGGGAACCATCAAAGCATCACCTCCTAAGGTTCTGAGGATTTCCCAATACAGATCTAAAGCCCAGTAGGCCCTGTATACATTCTAGTTTCTTCCTCCTGCTTTCTTTTCTCTTTCCTTGAAATCCTTTCCTTGGTTTCCTTGAAAGAAATCCTGCAGTAGGTTATTCAAAGCAACTGTCTGGTTTTGGAAAGACTAAATGCAAAGGAGGAGAAGGGCAGGAGACATAGTTTCCTTGAATAAATTCTCCAGAGTTAGCACTTTTTCAACCACAGGAAAACTCTAACTAAGGGAATATGTTGCCAAACAGAATCAAGGGGCTGTACCTATAATGAAAAGAAACATCGTGAAAGCAGTCATGAGACAGTAGAGAACGTAGTTAGAGGTTGGTCTGTTGTTTTACTTGCTTGTCTGTTGTTATACTTGCTTCCACCAATCAATGTTGCACTCCCTGCCCCAGCTCACTCCCCTTGGAAGTTCCCACGGAGTCCTGGCTCCAAATCATGGCAAGTCAGGTGGCAAGCAGGTCCCTTAGCTAAGGAAAAGACTCGGAATCTCTATTTCTATTGATCAGAGTTATAGAGACAGGAGCTAAATGGTGACTCTCCAATCCACCATTTGAAGCCCCTCATGGACCAGCTTTAAAAACCTGAAGTCCAGAAATTACCAGACTGGATTAAAATGCAAGGATTTTCTGTCCACAGTGCATTTTAAAGACCCATATAGGTTGAAAGGAAAAGGACGTGAAAAGATATACCATGCTCTTTCTTATGTAAACAGTGAGCATATGAAATCTGCTGTGGCTGTATTAATATCAGACAAATTAGACCTCAAGATAAGGAATATTCTAAGAGATAAAGGGAAATATTTCATAATGATAAAAGGGTTAATTCATTAGAAAGATGTGAGTATCCCAAATGTGTATGCATCCATTAATGGATCCTCTGAAGAAATGAAGCAAATATTAGCTAGCATAGTTACTCTCTCAGTAACTAACAGAACAATTAGATTAAAAAAAAAAAACTCAGTAAAGAGAAAATTTGAGCAACAGTATCCATCACCTTTAATTCACATTTATAGAATGCTATACCCAACACCTGCAGAATATACATTCTTTTCAAGTGCACATGGAATATGCTGGACCATAAAATACATTCCAATAAATTTCAAAAGATTGAAAACTTATGGAATATGTTTTCTGACAACAGTAGACTTTAATTAGAAATCAGTAACAGTAAGATGTTTGGATATGCTCCAAATAATTCAAAATTAAACAATGCACTTTTAAATAACCAATGCTTCAAAGAAGAAATCACAAAGGAAACTATAAAATAGTTTGAACTGTATGATATAAAATACAGGTATCAAAACCTGTGCAATGTAATCAAAGCAGCACTCAGAGTGAAATTTATGTGTGTGCACATGTGTATTTCAATTATTATATTGGAGAAGAAGAAAGATTTTTAAATAAATGATCTAAGTTTCTGCCTTAACAAACTAGGAAAAGAAAATTAAATAAAAGGAAATGGAAGGAAATTATAAAGATGAGAGTAGAAATAAATGAAATAGCAAGAAGCAAAGAAGTAAGAAAATTAACAAATCAAAGTTAATCCTTTGGGAAGATTGCTAAAATTGAAAGAAAACCCTAGCAAGACTGATCAGAAAAAGAAATTCAAAGGATGAAATACCAAAAATAAAAGAGTTATCACTACAAATGCTATAGATGCTAAAAGAAAAACAAAGCACTATTTGCCAATAAATTTGACACCTTAGATAAAATGAACAAATTCGTTAAACACATTCACAAACAAAACTTATCAAAATTGACATAAAAATAAATAGATAATTGGAATTGGTCTTGTTTATTAAATAATTTAAATTTATGATAAAAACCTGGCCATAAAGAAAACCCTATACCCAGATGACTTCCCTGGTGAGTTCTATTAAACATTTAAGGAATAAATAACATCAGTCTTATACAAATTCTTTCAGAAAACAGAGGATGAAACAATCCCCATCTCATTTTATAAAGCCAGCATAACTCTGATACCAAAACCAGAAAATGATATTCCAAGAAAAGAAAGCTGCATACCAATATTTTTCATGAAGATGGGTGCAAAAATCCTGAAAAAAAATTTAATAAATTGAATCTAGAAATATACAAACAGGATACTGCATTATAGGACAGGAATGCTAAGTTGACTTAACATTTGAAAATCAATGTAATTCACCACATTACAAAAATAAAGGGGAAAAACAATCTTAATAGATGTAGAAAAATCGTTTGAGAAATTCAGCACCCAGTGAGCTCACAGAAAACTTCCTCAGTCAAAGGGCATCATAAACAAGAGCAATGGCAGCAACAGCAAAAACCCACAATGAGCACCATACTTAGGTAAACACTGAACAGTTGCTAACTCATACTAGAAATAAGGCAAGGATGTCTGCTCTACTTCTTTGCAGCTTTGTACTGGAGGTTCTAGCCAATTCACCTGGGAGGAACAAGAAATAAGTATTGGAAAAGAAGAAGGAGCTGTCTTTATTCACCAGTGATATGACTATTTACGTAGAAACTCTGAGAAATAAAAATGTTAAAACTGCTCAAACTAATACATTAATTTAGCAAGATCACTAGTATACAAGGTGAATATACACAAATCAGTTGTATTTCTATATGCCAACATCAAACAGAAAATTTCACTTATAATAGCATAGACCCACCAGATGTCTAGGAATAAATTTAGCAAGGGTATACGAGCTATTTACATTGAAAACACAAAAGAATAAATGGAAGAGATTGAAGAAGACTTATGTAAATGAAGAAATATACCATGTTTATAGATGAGGATCCTCAATATTGTTAAGATAATCTATTCTCCCCAAAATATCTATAAATACAATGAAATCCCAACCATAAATCCAACATGCCATTTTTAAAAAATGAAATTGACAAGTGATTCTAAATATATATATGAAATTGCAAAGGATCTAGAATAGCCAAAACAATCTTGAAATAAAGAACATAGTTGGAGGACTTTACCTGATTTCAAGACATAAAAAGCTTATAAAGCTACAGTAATCAAGGTAGTGTAGTGTGGAGATAAAGACAGTTGGGTCAATGGAATAGAATAGTGAGTCCAGAAATTGATTTATATATACAATTATTTGAATTGTAACAAAAACACCAAATAATTCAATATGGAAATAAAACTCTTCTCAAAAAATGGTACCAGAAACAAATGAAAAAACATATGAGAAAAACTAACTTTGACTCCTATCATATACCATACAGAAAAATTAATTTGAATGGACAATAGACCTAAATGTAACAGCTAAAACACTGAAGTGCCTAGAAGAAAACTTAAAAGATAGTCTTTGTAATATTGGAGTACACAAACATTTTTTAGCATATAAAAAGAACTAATCATTAAACGTAGTAAGATAGGCTTTATCAAAACTTCAGATTTTGGCTCTGCCATAACTAAAATGAAAATAAGCCACAGGCTGAGAGAAAGCATTCTCAATACATATGTCTATCAGCTAGATAAGGAAGTCCTAGAGATCAATAATAAAAGGACAAATCACTCATAAAAATAGGCAAAATGCTTGGATGTACACCTCATAAAAGAATATATATGAATAAGTGAAGCACATGAAAAGTTGCTCATTATCATTAGTCACTAGGGAAACGCATTAAAGCCACACTTTATGCCACTGTACACCCACTAAATGGCTAGAATTAAAAAGGTAGAAAGTATTGACGAGGATGTGAAGCCACTGGAACTCTCCACATTGCTGATGTGGAGTGTAAAATGGAGAGCTGTTTGGCCGTAGTTAAATATACACTTAACCTATGATCCTGACATTACACTTCTAGGTAGTTACCCTAGAGAATTGAAAACATGTGTCTTCTAAAAGACCTATATGTAAATGTCCTTAACAGCATAATTAATAATAGCCCCAAGCTGGAAACTACCAAATACCCATTAACAGATAAATGGATAAATACATTGTAGTATATTCACAGGATTGAATGCTGGCCAACAATAAACAAGATTGAACTACTACTGATACATAGTAGAGCATGGATGAATCTCAAAAACATGTTGAGCAAAAGAACTCTGATTTTTAAAAAATTAATCTCTGGTAATAGAAATCAAAGCAGTGGTTGCTTAAATGGACAGAGATTGCTTAGATGGGGAATTTGTGGGACTGTTTAAATAAAGGATATGTCCTATATCTTGATAAAGGTGATGATTACATGGGTATATATTTGTCAAAACTCATCAAATTCTGTAGTGGGAATCTCACTAACTGCAGCTCACTGTAGATAAATTTTACCTTATGGAAAAAAAACAAGATGATCTGGTTATGGAGAATGGATCTGAGGAAGGGTAGAGTGGAGAGATTCTGGGAGAACAGTCAGGAGGCTATTCAGTAGACCAGGAGGGAGATGAAGGTGCTCGGAATATAAGTGGTGGCAGTGGACTTGAAGAGAAGCGAGCAATGTTAAGAGATATTGAGGAGGCAATATAGGCGGGGCTTAGTGATGGGAGGAAGTAGGTGGGTCTGGGGCTATTCCCAGACTTTTGGCATCACTCACTGAGAATCTAAGGAGCACCCAGTTGTAGGATGAGATCACATTGTGAAGGAATAAACTCCCTAGGATGAAGCTCTGGCCATGTCCCTTCCCTGCGCACTCTCCTCTAGCGGCTCTCCTGCCTGCACAATAGAGTCCAAGCCCTGTATGATCTGGACCCTGCTGTCTTCTCTAACCTCAGGTCCCCTAACACACCATCCCTCCCTCCTTTGAATCCTGTGTTACATTCATTTCCAGAGGTGGTGTGTCTTTTCTTGCCCCTATGCATTTCCATTAACTAAACCTTCTGCTTGGCAACCCCTCAACTTGAGTGATGTAGTAATCCTTTCTTTGGGAATCCCATTCAGTGTGTGCCTCTAGTACAGGAATCTTTTTACTGTAATTTTTGCTTTACACATCTGTCTTTCTCAATAGATTTTGAATGCCTTGAGGATAGGATTATTTCTTATTTAACTCTGGTATTCCCTATGCCTAGTGTTGATAATGTTGACAGAATGGATAGTTGGTGAAGGGCCACCATTTCCATCGTTGCACTCACCATTCATTTTGCAAGACCTTGTTAAGGTACAAATAAGTTCTTTGCAAAAGAAGAGAAATGTGGTATCCTTTAGGTGGTGGCAGATGACATGATAAGGGGCATTTGGCCAGAAAGACCATATGGGAGTGATTTCTTTGAAGTGCTGTGAAAGGAAAGCAGTCACAGCTGCCCCCTGGAAAGTGAGGCTACCATGTAGTGTGCATGGGGGAGGAAGAACACCCCAAAACACACAATCTGTTTATAACAGTATTAATAATAAGGTCAGGTTGAAACAAGTGAATGAAGCCACCTTTGTTAGACACAAGGAAAGTGTGAGCTAGAATATTTCCTTTCCTGAAGATCTTTAGAAGTAGAAGAAATGTTCTTACTAGATGCTCTTATTTTCTGCCTTCAAAATGCAAATTACCTTCCTCTCTCTTCACCGCTTCTCCTCTGGCTCCAGCTCTTATCATCATTCACCTGAAATACTGCAATAACCTGCTAGGTCTCCCTGCCTCCAATCCATCTTAGTCTCTGGCCACCAGAGTGATCTTTTGCTAATACAGATCTGATTATATCTCCCCCTCCTAAAACTTCACACACTTACATCCTATAGGAGAAAGTCCAAGCTTCTTAACATGACTGTCTCGCCAATGGGTTTCAGCCCCGGGCAAGTTCACTATGGATTCAGTGTGACGAAAGAAATTGACAGCAGAACGTTCTTTGGGGTGAAAGGGTTTATTACCCGGCTTGTTCTCCCGGCAGTAGGTCGAGCCCTAGCGTCTCTGCCTCCGCCCAGAGCACAGGGCCGAGCTCTCTCTATAGCACAATAAGAGCTTATTGCCTAAAGGTGTGGAAGCGGCAGCCCAGCAACAGGCCAGTTACATCATCAGATGGTTTAAGTTCAGTGAGGATCCTGGCCATAGGAACCCCAACTTCCCCATACTCCACCCCTCCAGGATTCTTGCCTTACAATCTACATGCTTTCAATCTTCTGCAATGATCCCTGTGCGAGAAAGCTGGAGCACTGTAACCAGATTCCACAATAGCAACAGAGGATATCAACAACTTAGAGATAATAAAAATTAAGATACAGCAAGATTTTGATACAAAAATTATAATAATCCTCAAGCCAGAGGAAGTTCTCAATCCACAAAGACTTCAGGGGCGATAGGACACATTTTAATGTCACCAACATAGGTAAATCTTGTCCCTCAGGTAGGATGCATGTAAGAGAGTGGTCCTGTGATAGGACTGTAGCAGGAAGAGAGTCCCTTCCAGGTCTAGTATACCATACTTTTACTCCTTTCCCCATGGGGGTTACTGAAGGGTCTATATATAGTGCTACTGGAGGTGCACGCACTGGCCACAGTGATAAAACAAAACTCCCCAGTAAGATGCTCTTACCTTCTGGCCATTCAGGATATACTACTGTGACCGTTGGTGGCCACTCTGCTGTTATTCCAGGAATACACAGGAGGCCAGCTTCCAGGCCTTGTCCCCAAGGTGCCAGGAGAGCCAGCTATCATTGGTCCATGTGTCGAAAGGTCCAAGGCCACATCCACTCAATGGGGTCTCTGGGGTTCAGTGCAGTTGGTGCTGGCAGCAAGATGTTATTCGGGTGGCCAAACCTTGGCTTCAGTGATTCTTCCTTGATTTGTACTTGCAGTTGTATAGGGGAGGCAGCCATGTGTGTTAACATGTCTACGGGGCACAGAGCTCCCTTTCGGGGTCTCTCATTCAAATGCCGTAGCACTGTCCATAAGTGGACTAACCATCCCCACAGACTATTGGTATCTGACTTTAGTCCAGATTTTAACAAGCCATTGTGCCTCTCTATCATGCCTGCTGTGGTAGGATTGTATGGCACATGAAACTTCCATTTGATTCCCAGCTGTCACACCCATTCTTGCAGTGTATGTCCAGTAAAATGGGTGCCCTGATCATTCTCAACCACCTGTGGTCGGCCATAGGCAGCAAAGAGATGCTCCAGGCCTCTTTTGGTCGCCTGCTGGTCTGCACAATGGGTAGGAAAAGCAACCAGACGTCCAGTAGCTGTGTCCACACAAGTCATCACATACCGATATCCTTCTGACACAGGTAGAGGCCCAATATAGTCTATCTGCCACCTGATGAGGGTTATAGGCCCCTTAGCTATTGTCCCATGTTGCTGTGGAACTTGGTGTAAGTCCCTTTTGGAGCAAACAACACACTCCTGCTGGGCTCTACTAACTTCTTCGAAGGTCAAAGGCAAGCCCCACCGACAGGCTACAGCCCACATTGTCTTTTGCCCTGCGTGCAACAAACATTGATGTAGCCATTGGGCTACATCAGAGGCAGGCTTTCCTTCTAACCAACATATCTGGGCTAATTTATCTGCCTCATCATTTCCTGGGGATGCCAGTGGCAAATGACCTGTCACATGGTATACTGTAATTATTTTAGTCTGACCACAGGCCCATAAGTCTTGCCATAATTCTTGCCCCCAAAGGGGTCAGTGACCAACCAGCCAGTTGGCATGGTACCAGGTTGGTAGCCACAGGGTCAAGCCCCGATAGACAGCCCAGCTGTCAGTGCAGACAACTATAGGGGGGTGCTCCTTGCTGATCACAAGCCACACAGCCTGCAACTCTGCCCATTGGCTGCTCTTCCCCTCACCATCTTCCATCCATATTGTCTCAGTCTTAGGATGAAAAGCGATGGCCCTCCATTTTGGGGGCTGCCCATGGCTGGAGCTGTCTGTTTACCATGCATCTTCAGGTATAGGAGCTCTTCCCTCCCTATAGGGACTCTCTGCTACTAATGGTTCAAAAACAAGTTCTTCCTGCTTTCCACTAGTATATGTCAACAGCTCCAACAAGCATTAGAGTTCTTCACTCAAGGGGCTACTAGAGAGGGCACTATGCTGCTATAGGTAAGCACCCCACTTGGCTAGTGTGGGTGTTTGTGCCACACCACTCCTTGGCTTTTGGGTCCAGTCTCGTACCCACCCCAAGATAGGATAGATGGTTGGTTATTACCTTTATGGGGGCCATTTCAGTAACGGGTTCTGTAGCCAGCAAGGCATGATACACGGCAGCCAGTTGTTTTTCTATCAAACTGTATTGTACCTCTGCCCCTTTCCAGAGTTGTGACCAGAATCCAACAGGTTGGCAAGTTCATTCAAGCTGCTGCCAGAGACCCCAGCCATAACCATCTTCAGTGACATGAACATCCAGCTCACAGGGCCTTGATGGGTCTATCACACTCAAGGCCTGCACAGCCTTGACTGCCCGTTTTGCTGTAGTAAAGGCAGATGCACATGTCTGTGCCAAGTGAGGGATAAACACTCTCCAGTAGCCTAGAAGACCCAGAAACTCCTGTAGCAATGCTACAGTTGTGGAGGTAGGAAAGACCTGGACTTTGTCTATAACTGCTTCTGGTATAACTCTGGTCTTACCTGACCAGACGACCCCCAAGAATTTAACAGACAAACCAGGTCCCTGAACCTTGGTGCTGTTCACAGCCCATCCTTTCTCCTGTAAATGTTGCAGCAGTCTAGGTGCTGCACCTTCTAGATCTGAAAGAGAATCGGACGTGAGCATGACATCATCAATATAATGGTACAGCCGCACCATTGGTGGTTTCTCCCATGTAGCCAAGTCCTGGGCTACAAGTCTATGACAGATGGTGGGGCTGTGGAGGTATCCCTGTGGGAGGACCGTGAAAGTCCATTGCTGTCCTTCCCACATGAAGGCAAACTGTTCCTGACTTTCCTTCTCAATGTCAATGGAAAAAAAGGCATTAGCAAGATCTACCACATAATGGTATGTTCCTAGTTCATGGCTGAGGGTATCCATCAAGCCTGCAATAGAGGTGGACCTTATTCAGTTCTCTGTAATCCACAGTCATATGCCAGGAACCATCTGGCTTTTTTACTGGCCACACTGGGGAATTGAAAGGACTATGGGTGAGCTTTATAATACCCACCTTTTCCAGCTCCTGGAGAATTTCTCCAATCCCTTTATGCCCTCCAGGCAGTTTGTATTGTTTGGTATTAGTCACCCGCCGAGGCACAGGCAAAGCTAAGGGTTGGGTGCTTAGCATGTCCCCTCAGAACTGCCTTCACCACACGTACTCGCAGTCTGAACTCACCTGCAGTGATCTGCAACCATAGACCCTGCATGATATCAATCCTCCAAATATACTCAGGAATAGGAGATATATACACAGTATACTCTTTTGGGGGTAGATGCCCTATTCCCAAAGGGATTTGGGCTTTTTCTACTCTGATAGCCTTCCCTCCATATCCATCTATGATAGTGAGGGTCCCGGGGAACCGCTCAGGGTTACCGTGAGTCAGTGAACATTCAGCCCATGTCCACCAGAGCCAGGACACATTGTATGTTCACTGGGGACCAATGGATAGCTATTTCAATATGTGGCCTCCAGTCCCCCCCTGGTCCCTCAGGGCAGATACCTTGACATTTCCCTCAGTCAAACCATGTTCCCCAATCACCTTCCTGTGTGGGCTCAAGTGAGGTTGGCTTGTTCTCCAGGAGGAAGTCTTGCGAACACACAGGCCGGACTCGTGGCTCTGTCTCTGACCTCTGCCTCTTTAGTCTTAAGGGCTGGAACTGCTGCTCTGGTTTCAGCTGTTGCCATAGCTCTAGTAAGATTTCCTTCCATCTACTTCTGCCCCTATTAAATCAACCCACATCTGGGTCCTCGTAACCTTCATAGGGCCCTGTAAATTCTTCTTGTGAGCAACAGGTCTTATTTCTTTCCGGATTCTCATTGCTTCTGCCTCTCCTAAATCTGCTACTGTAGGTGTCACCTCGCTTATGGGCTGCCCTAAGTGAGGGGAAAGAATGGCCACTAGAGACCCAAAGAGGGATGTAGGAACCGTTTGAAGTACAGTATTTCTCATCCCAATAGTAAAAATCCCTTCATCTGGGTTATAATTCTCTGAACTATAGATGGCATTTCTTCTGCCTAGCTCTCATAGCACCTGTTGGAGCTCAGCATATGTCTGCCATCTAACAGGAGAGGATGGCAGATCACCCAGATTGGGCCACACAGCACGAAGTGCAGTCATAAGCCAATCGAGGAGGGGGTGACTCTCTGGGGTGTGATGTGCATTTTGTAATCGCTGCCTCAAGGCAGGCTGCGTTGTCAGGGAAGACAGCTTTCCCGTCTCTGCTCCTGACAGAACAATTCCATCCACCCCTAAGTCCCACAGACACAGGAGCCAAGCTGATATTGACTCCGAGGGCTTCTGCCTAAACCAGTAGCCCAAATCCACCAGCTCAGCCTGAGTATAGGGGCGGACCATAGAGTGCTCCATGACCTGGGGAGGGGGCTGCTCCTCTCCTTGGGGAACTTTCAGCTTCTGGGTCTTTATTTTCTTCACAAACATGGGGCATGCTTTCAATAGAGGAGGCACCAGTGCCTCCAGCACCACCCCTTCATCCTTCCCCAGCTCCTCCATTTCTGGGGCTGATGGCACCTCTCTCTCCCCTCCCCCGAGTGCCTCCTCTGCTACAACCTTTACCTTTTCTACTGTGCCTAGCAGCACTGCTACCTCTGTCTTCAGATGGTCTCTTACCCTAGCTCAATGCTTTGCAGCTGATGTTCTCATGCCACCTCTGCCTGTGCTTTCCTCAGGAGTTCATCTTTTTCCTTGATGGCCTCTTCCTCCTTCAGAACACCTGGTAGCGCTGTTGTTTCATCTCCAGTGGCACCTTGCTGCCGGTGCTCTCGTGCGGTCTCCTCCCGCATCAAGGCCATCTCCTTCCTCAGGGAATCCACAGAGGTTTGCAGCTCACATTCTTTTGCCACCTCCTCCCACATCAATATCATTTCCCTCCTCAGGGCATCCACAGAAGTCTGCAGCTCCTGTTCTCATGCCGCCTCTTGCATCAGTGCCATTTCCCTCCTTAGGGAATCTACTGAAGTCTGCAGCTCACGTTCTTGTGCTGCCATTTCTTGGGTCTCCTCTGCAGACCTTTTTAAGACTGTGAGAAGCAGCCAATCCACAGTCCCCGCTGCCTCCCGGGCACTCTGCTTCTCAAACGATCTGCTTACTATATCAAGAGCCACCCCTACTGCCTCAGGTGTCACCTCCACTTGCCTCCAGTCCTGGGGTGGGGCCCAGTCCTCTAGGAGGCAAGCCACCTCAGATCACATACCCATTGGGGGATGATCCACTGTTTCCCCATTCACAGGGGCAGCCCGCTGAAGTACCCCTCCCATAAGGGCAGGCTGTCTTTTTCCTTGGTCAACAGTGAATCCTGCCAGCTACGCCAGTTGTCTTGCCAATGGGTTTCAGCCCCGGGCAAGTTCGCTATGAATTCAGTGTGACCAAAGGAACTGACAGCAAAACGTTCTTTGGGGTGAAAGGGTTTATTACCCGGCTTGTTCTCTGGCAGTAGGTCAAGCACTAGTGTCTCTGCCTCTGCCCAGAGCACAGGGCCAAGCTCTCTATATAGCGCAATAATGGCTTATTGCCTAAAGGTGTGGAGGCGGCATCCCAGCAACAGGCCAGTTACATCATCAGGTGGTTTAAGTTCAGTGAGGATCCTGGCCATAGGAATCCCAACTTCCCCACAATGACCCAAAGGGGCCCTTCACGTCAAAGGCCCTGTGCCCCTTGACGGCTGAACTTTCTGCAGTGCTGTCAGTGGCCACTGCTTCTGGTGGGAGGTGTGCCCGAAGTGCAGAGATTGGAAACGATCCTAGCCACTCCACTGTTCTTGCCGTTCTTTTGAGATGTTGTGTTCATTTTTACTGGTGAGTAACAAATTACCACAAATTCAGCAGCTTCTAACAACATACACTTTTTAGCTCAGAGTTTCTGTGAGTCAGGAGGCCAGGCGTGGCTTAGCTGGGCTCTCTGCTCCAGGATCTCACCAGGTTGCAACCAAGATGTTGGCTGGATTGTGTTCTCATCTTGAAGTCTGTCTGGGAAAGGGTCCACCCTGAGGCTCGCTGCGGTTGTCAACAGACTTCCGTTCCTTGAGGCTGGAGGACTGAGGTCCTCCGCTCTAACTAGCGGCCTAAAGCTCTTGGCCACGTGGGTTCCTCTGCAGACAGTTCACAACCTGGGAGTGTGCTTCTTCAAAGCCAGCAGGAGAGAGCAAGGCTGCTCACACAAACATGATGTGCTCATGGGAGTGACAGCCCATCGTCTGTGCCATTATCTACTGGCTAGAAATAAGTCACAGGTTTCAACCACTCTCAGCTGTGGACACCAGAAGACAGATATCATCGTAAGGCCTGTCCACCAGAGGCTGTGGACTTTCAAGTTTTTGATCCTTTGCTCATGCTGTTCCCTTTCTCTGATATGCCGTTCCCCTGATCTCCTGTCCCTGCTGTAGAGGAGCAAGCTTTGCACTTGCGTTACTCAGTGCTGGTTCTGGACCCACCTCTACAAGATGGAAACTGGATGGGCGGCACCCTCTGAGAAAACAGATGGAAAAGCTGCAGGTCAAGTTTGCCTCTGCCCTTTAACCTGTTTGACTTTTGAAGAGCTATAGGCTCTCTCCCAGCCTCAGTTGCCTTACTGGTAAAATGGGGAAAATGACGTACTCCACCACATAAGGTGGCTGTGAAGATAAGATGAGGTAACATATATAAGACGCATGGTGGAGCACCTGTCACACAGGAAGCCCTCAGTAAGAGTTCTATCATATTGAAGATGAGTCCTGGGTTCAGCTGCTTGGAGGCATGTCCCAGTGAGTGGAAGGTGCCTTGGGAGCTAAGGACAATGTCTCTGGGTGGGGGTCCCCTCTTCTCTCCAGGTCCTACCTCTGTATGGTTTATAGAAATGACTTATCCAGACAGCAGCCTCCTCCTGCTGTCCCTCTCCACCAGGTCAGCCCATCCCCAGCTCAGCAGCAGTCAGCACTGCACACAGGGTCCCTCATGGACTTCACCAACCGTCCCTGGGGCCTGCTTGCTCTTACGGGAGGCAGAACAGCCAGTGTAACCTGAGGACAAGTGCATCTCCAGCCACAGCTCTCAAAGCCAGGCTCCCTGGGGGCAGAAGCAGGGCACCATCCACCTTTTCCATGGCTGCCTCCAAGTACTTTGAATTTCATTAGGGCAATTATTTCAAATGGAATTAAAAGGGTTTAAAATTAGACCCTAAACTCTTAACAATTAGTGACGCAGCGACCTGCCATCCACAGAGCCACAATAGATCTATGTCGATTGGTACATGAACACAATGCCAGTCTCCAGATTTGCATGCACTATTACAATAAATGGCTTTTAATAAAATGAATATTCTTAATTACCGCTGCATTAATAAGCTGCAAATTAGTCATCATTAAAGGCCCCACGGTCCCTACCTACCTCCCCGAGAGTCACTGGCGGGCTTCACCAGCTCAGCTGCTCCTGTGATCTCTTGAGTTTTCCTCTTGCCTCTTCAGAGATGCCAGTCGGGGAACATGCCCCATATTGGCCTCAGAGGTTCGAAGGCTGAGTCGGGTCTGTGTGGTCCTTCTTGCCACCCCAGCCTGAGGCTCTCAGTGCTTTCTAGACCTGGGACACACTATACCAGCTTAGGACCTTCAACCATCTTGATACATCATTTATTCACCCCATTTTCCATTCATTTATTTGTCAGGCACCACATCAGAGATACAGAGAAGATATCCAGAACCTGCTTAAACCTCCCCAGGAGCTGGAGGCAGCCCCTGCTAAAAGGTCTTCAGTGTAGGAGGCTGAGGTCTGCCTGAACCTGACTTCGGAGGTGCTGGGCTCCACCTACCCCCACACCCAAGGAATGTCCAGCCAAGAGAGACCCTGGAGGAATGTTGTCTTGGGCAAGAGCACTAGACTTGCAAGGCTGATATCTGCTGCCAAGTCCCTGTGGGAGCTTCAAGTCACCTGCCCTCCTGGGCCTCTGTTTCCCCATCTGCATGGGGAAGGCATTGGTCGAGGCCAAGGGTCAGCACACTTTTTCTGTAAAGGGCCAAATAGTAAGTATCTTTGACTTTGAGGGTCAGGTGGTCTCTGTCCCAACTACCCAACTCTGACATACTGGCAGGGACTGAATTTGGCCCATAGGCTGTGGTTAGCTGACCCCTGGCCTAAGTAGGTGATAAAAGCCCTGCAGCTCCAGTGCTCTAGGAATCTGTATAAGGGCTTTCCTTCCCTGGGAGGTTGGGGGAAAGCTTTCATGGAGGTCACATAGACCACAGGGCAGGATGTTCCATCATGGAAGGTGATTTGTATAAATGTGACAGAGGGTGTCTGTTCCTTTCTTATTCCATATCACACCCAGCAACACACACACACACACACACACACACATTAGTGGGCTACAGGATGGCCTCATGAGATAACAGATGCTAATCCCTGGAACCTATGAATGTTACCTGTATTACTGTTTTTGCCAGTGTGATTAAAGTAAGGATCTTGAGCTGAGGCAATTATACTGCATTAACCAGATTGGCCCTAAATGCCATCACAAGTGCCCTTATAAGAGACAGGTGGAGGGAAAATAGATCCGGAAGAGGAGAAGGCAGTGTGAAGATGGAGGCAAGGATTGGGATGGTGGAATGGAAGTACAGGCATAAGGACTGGTAGCCACCAGCAGCTGGAAGGTGCCAGGAACAAATTTTCTCCTGCAGCCCTGGAGGAAGTGTGGCCCAGCTGATACCTTGGTCTCAGCCCCGTGACCCTGATTTCAGACTTCTGGCCTCCAAAACTGAAGGCTAGCAAATTTTTGTTTTTCTACGTCACCAAGTTAGTGACAGTTTGTTATAGTAGCCATCGGAAACTAATGCACACACCTTTCCCCTACAGGAACCACTGACATTCCTCATGGTGAAGCTCTGAGGAATAGCCACTATACTTTGGCTAGTGGGAGAAATCATAGCAATGATAACCCTTTACACAGATTCCTGCACTGTGGTTTACATTGCTAAAACACTTCCCCATGCATAGGGTAGGCCTGTGAGGAAGGTCTGTATTCCACAAAGGAAGAACTGGACTCCAGAAATGTGAAGTGTTTTGCCCAAGGTCACACTATTAGTAGGTGTCCAAACCAGAACTTGAACCCGGATCTTTTGATTTCAAGTCTACACTACGGTCCAAGCTGAAGGTTGTGTTAAACACACCAGCTGCAAGGAAGCAAGGACTGTGAGAAGGCTGGAGTCAAACTGCAATTCGGAAAAAGAGATCCATTAGAGTGGAATAACACTCTCTTGGTCCCAGGTAATGCCTGGCTCAGGTTCAGGCTCTGATGAGGATTTACCATGCATCCAGTGTCCTGTTAGTTCTCAGACCCCATCTGAGAGCAGCTTCTTGCTG
This sequence comes from Manis pentadactyla, assembly GCF_030020395.1. Lineage (NCBI taxonomy): Eukaryota > Metazoa > Chordata > Mammalia > Pholidota > Manidae > Manis > Manis pentadactyla. Next base: position 29,430,805 of record NC_080022.1, on the reverse strand, counting down.
GGTACTAGCAGATCTACTGGGGGATTGGACCCACCCAGGAGCCGGGGCTTTTGTGAGTCCTGAAGGCAACTCTGATTTCTCTTTCCAAGCCATTTGTGAAAATCCCAAACAGCACTCTGATAAATGCCAGAGAGGGGCGTGCTCTGCAGCCAGCCAGTCCAGCATTCTTGTCTACCACACCACAGCTGGAGAAATCAGATGTGTTGATACCCTTGTAAGTGGGAGTGTGAGGGGCACCAAACCCAGCCAGAAATCCCCCTTGTTAAAAAGTGACACCCTGCGTGGGAGGCTGGTTATCTAGTTTGCAACCAGAATCATGACTGCTGAAGCAGGAAAATTCACCAGCCCAGATCTTTATTTATTATAAAATCCAAATGAGTACTTTAACTCAGGATTCTCACAAAACCACAAATATATTGACAGACTGAAAGAACAACCCACACTAGGAAGGCATAATGTATATAATTTATTATACACTAAATTAAAGTACATTTATTTCCAATAATTACAAATTATAGTGTGGTGTTGGAAAGTTGGAGGACTGATACCTGATTTCAAGACTTATTATAAAGCTATAGTAACCAAGACAATATGGTATCCACATCAGGATATAAAGATAAGTCAACAGAAGACAATAGTCAAGAAACAGACTGATATCTATATGTTCAATTGTTTTTTTGACAAAGATACCAAGGCGATTAGTCTTTTAGCAAATGAAACAACTGGGTATCCTTATGGGAACAAATAAATAAATCTTGTGGCCCTACCTCACATCATTCAAAAAAAAAATTAACTTAGTGGATCATAGACCTAAATATTTAACCCCAAATCAGATACTACAAAACAGAATACAAAGAATATTTTGTCCTTGGTTGTATATATAGTTTTAGTCAGAGTTCTCTAGAGAAACAGAATCAATAGGACATATAGAGACATATATAAGCAGAGATTTATTATAGAAATTGGCTCACACAGTTATGGAAGCTGATAATTTCCACAATCTGCCATCTACGAGCTGGAGAACCAGGAAAGCCAGTGATATAATTCAGTGCAAATCTGAAGACCTAAGGATCAGGGACTGCTGGTGTTAAGTCCTGGGGTGTAAAAGCCCAAGAACCAACAGCTTTAATGTCCAAGGGCAGGGGAATCTGGACGTCCCAACTCAAGAAGAGAGAATTTACTTTTTGTTTTAATTTTTAAATTTTGGTACTATTAATGTACAATTACATGAGCAATATTATGGTTACTAGACTCCCCCTATTATCAAGTCCCCACCACAAACCCCATTACAGTCACTGTCCATCAGAGTAGTGAGATGCTATAGAATCATTACTTCTCTTCTCTGTGTTGTACTGCCTTCCCCGTGTCCCCCTCTACATTATGTGTGCTAATTGTAATGCCCCTTTTTCCCCCTTATCCCTCCCTTCCCACCCACCCTTCCCAGTCCCTTTCCCTTTGGTAACTGTTAGTCCATTCTTGGGTTCTGTGAGTCTGCTGCTGTTTTGTTCCTTCAGTTTTTTCTTTGTTATTATACTCCACATATGAGTGAAATCATCTGGTACTTGTCTTTCCCTGCCTGGCTTATTTCACTGAGCATAATACCCTCTAGCTCCATCCATGTTGTTGCAAATGGTAGGATTTGTTTTCTTCTTATGGCTGAATAATATTCCATTGTGTATATGTACCATATCTTCTTTATCCGTTCATCTACTGATGGACACTTAGGTTGCTTCCATTTCTTGCCTATTGTAAATAGTGCTGTGATAAACATAGGGGTGCATACGTCTTTTTGAAGCTGGGCTCCTGCATTCTTAGGGTAAATTCCTAGGAGTGGAATTCCTGGGTCAAATGGTATTTCTATTTTGAGTTTTTTGAGGAACCTCCATACTGCTTTCCACAATCATTGAACTAAATTACATTACCACCAGCAGTGTAGGAGGGTTCCCCTTTCTCCACAACCTCACCAACATTTGTTGTTATTTGTCTTTTGAATGGTGGTGATCCTTACTGGAGTGAGGTGATGTCTCATTGTGGTTTTAATTTGCATTTTTCTGACGTTTAGTGATGTGGAGCATCTTTTCTTGTGCCTGTTGGCCATCTGAATTTCTTCTTTGGAGAACTGTCTGTTCAGCTCCTCTGCCCATTTTTTAATTGGCTTATTTGCCTTTTCTTTGTTGAGGTATGTGAGCTTTTTATATAATTTGGATGTCAACCCCTTATCAGATATGTCATTTATGAATATATTCTCCCATACTGTAGGATCTCTTTTTGTTCTACTGATGGTGTCCTTTGCTATACAGAAGCATTTTAGTTTGATACAGTCCCATTTGTTCATTTTTGCTTTAGTTTCCCTTGCCTGGGGAGATGTTCATGAAGAAGTTGCTCATGTTTATGTCCAAGAGATTTTTGCCTGTTTTTTTCTAAGAGTTTTATGGTTTCATGACTTACATTCAGATCTTTGATCCATTTTGAGTTTACTTTTGTGTATAGGGTTGGACAATAATCCACTTTCATTCTCTTACATGTAGCTGTCCAGTTTTGCCAACACCAGCTATTGAAGAGGCTGTCATTTCCCCATTGTATGTCCAAGGCTCCATTATCATATATTAATTGACCATATATGCTTGGGTTTATGTCTGGGCTCTCTAGTCGGTTCCATTGGTCTATTGGTCTGCTCTTGTGCCAGTACCAAATTGTCTTGATTACTGTGGCTTTGAAGTAGAGCTTGAAGTCAGGGAGTGTAATTCCCCCCAGCTTTATTCTTCCTTCTCAGGATTGCTTTGGCTATTTGGGGTCTTCTGTGGTTCCATATAAATTTTAGAACTATTTTCTCTAGTTCATTGAAGAATGCTGTTGGTATTTTGATAGGGATTGCATTGAATCTGTAGATTGCTTTAGGCAGGATGGCCATTTTGACAATATTAATTCTTCCTAGCCAAGAGCATGGGATGACTTTCCATTTATTGGTTTCTTCTTTAATTTCTCTCTTGAGTGTCTTGTAGTTTTCAGAGTATAAGTCTTTTACTTCCTTGGTTAGGTTTATGCCTAGGTATTTTATTCTTTTTGATTCAATTGTGAATGGAATTATTTTCCTTATTTCTCTTTCTGCTAGTTCATTGTTAGTGTATAGGACTGCAAGAGATTTCTGTGTATTAATTTTGTATCCTGCAACTTTACTGAATTCAGATATTAGATCTAGTACTTTTGGAGGGATTTTTATGTACAATATCATGTCATCTGCAAACAGGGACAGTTTGACTTCTTCCTTACCAATCTGGATGCCTTTTATTTCTTTGTGTTCTCTGATTGCCGTGGCTAGGACCTCCAGTACTATGTTGAATAGAAGTGGGGAAAGTGGGCATCCTTGTCTTGTTCCCAATCTTAAAGGAAAAGCTTTCAGCTTCTCGCTGTTAAGTATAATGTTGGGTGTGGGTTTGTCATATATGGCCTTTATTATGTTGAGTTACTTACCCTCTATACCCATTTTGTTGAGAGTTTTTATCATGAATGGATGTTGAATTTTGTCAAATGCTTTTTCAGCATCTATGGAGATGATCATGTGGTTTTTGTCCTTCTTTTTGTTGATGTGGTGGATGATGTTGATGGATTTTCAAATATTGTACCATCCTTGCATCCCTGGAATAAATCCTATTTGATCATGATGGATGATCTTTCTGATGTATTTTTTAATTCATTTTGCTAATATTTTGTTGAGATTTTTTGCATCTATGTTCATCAGGAATATAGGTCTGTAATTTTCTTTTTTTGCCTGGTTTTGGTATTAGAGTGATGGTGGCCTCATAGAATGAGTTTGGGAATATTCCCTCCTCTTCTACTTTTTGGAAAACTTTAAGGAGGATGGGTATTAGTTCTTCACTAAATGTTTGATAAAATTCAGCAGTGAAACCATCTGGTACAGGGGTTTTGTTCTTAGGTAGGCTTTTGATTACCAAGTCAATTTCTTTGCTGGTAATTGGTCTATTCAGAATTTCTGTTTCTTCCTGGGTCAGCCTTGGAAAGTTGTGTTTTTCTAGAAAGTTGTCCTTTTCTTCTAGGTTATCCAGTTTGTTACCATATAATTTTTCAGAGTATTCTCTAATGATTCTTTGTATTTCTGTGGTGTCTGTAGTGATTTTTCCTTTCTCACTTCTGATTCTGTTTATGTGCGTTGATTCTCTTTTTTTCTTGATAAGTCTGGCTAGGCATTTATCTATTTTGTTTATTTTCTTGAAGAACCAGCTCCTGCTTTCAATGATTCTTTCTGTTGTTTTATTCTTCTCAAATTTATTTATTTCTGCTTTAATCTTTATTATGGTTCCTTCTCCTACTGACTTTGGGCCTCATTTGTTCTTCCTTTTCTAGTTTCATTAATTGTGAGTTTAGACTGTTCATTTGGGATTGCTCTTCTTTCCTGAAGTAGGCCTGTATTGCAATATATTTCCCTCTTAGCACGGCCTTTGCTGCATCCCACAAATTTTGTGGTGTTGAATTGTTGTTGTCATTTGTCTCCATAAATTGCTTGATCTCTGTTTTTATTTGGTCATTGATCCATTGATTATTTAGGAGCATGTTATTAAGCCTCCATGTGTTTGTGGGATTTTTTCATTTTCTTTGTGTAATTTATTTCTAGTTTCATACCTTTGTGATCTGAGAAACTGGTTGGTACAATTTCAGTCTTTTTGAATTTACTGAGGTTCTTTTTGTGGTCTAGTGTATGACCTATTCTTGAAAATGTTCCGTGTGCACTTGAGACGAATGTGTATCCTGTTGCTTTTGGATGTAGAGTTCTATAGATGTCTATTAGGTCTATCTGTTCTAGTGTGTTGTTCAGTGCCTCTGTGTCCTTACTTATTTTCTGTCTGGTGGATCTGTCCTTTCAAGTGAGTGGCATGTTGAAGTCTCCTAAAATGAATGCATTGCATTCTATTTCCTCCTTTAGTTCTGTTAGTATTTGTTTCACAGATGCTGGTGCTCCTGTGTTGGGTGTGTATATATTTATAATGGTTATATCCTCTTGTTGGACTGAGCCCTTTATCATTATGTAATGTTCTTCTTTATCTCTTGTTACTTTCTTTGTTTTGAAGTCTATTTCATCTGATACTAGTACTGTAACACCTGCTTTTCTCTCCCTATTAGTTGCATGAAATGTGTTTTCCCATCCCTTTACTTTCAGTCTGTGAATGCCTTTGGGTTTGAAGTGAGTCTCCCTTAGGCAGCATATAGATGGGTCTTGTTTTCTTATCCATTCAGTGACTCTACATCTTTTGATTGGTGCATTCAGACCATTTACATTTATGGTGATTATTGATAAGTATGTACTTATTGCCACTGCAGGCTTTAGATTCCTGGTTACCAAAGGTTCAAGTGTAATTACCTTACTATCTAACAGTCTAATTTAACTCACTTCATATGCTATTACAAACACAACCTAAAGATTCTTTTTTTTCCCTCCTTTTTCTTCCTCCTCCATTCTTTGTATGTTATGAATCATATTCTGTACTCTTTGTCTATCCCTTGGGTGACATCTATTTAGCCATAGGAATACTTGCATCTATAGGAGTCCCTCCAAAATGCACTGTAGAGGTGGTTTGTAGGAGGTAAATTCTCTCAGCTTTTGCTTATCTGAAAATTGTTTAATCCCTCCTTCAAATTTAAATGATAACCTTGCCGGGTAGAGTATTTTTGGTTCAAGGCTCTTCTGTTTCATTGCATTAAATATATCATGCCACTCCCTTCTGGCCTGTAAGGTTTCTGTTGAGAAATCTGATGATAGACTGATGGGTTTTCCTTTGTATGTGATCTTTTTTCTCTCTCTAGCTGCTTTTAAAAGTCTGTCTTTATCCTTGATCTTTGCCATTTTAATTATCACATGTCTTGATGTTGTCTTCCTTGGGCCCCGTGTGTTGGGAGATCTGTGCACCTCCATGGCTTGAGAGACTATCTCCTTCCCCAGATTGGGGAAGTTTTCAGCAATTACCTCCCCAATGACACTTCCTATCCCTTTTTCTCTCTCTTCTTCTTCTTCTGGTACCCCTATAATGTGAATATTATTCCATTTTGATTGGTCACACAGTTTTGTCAATATTCTTTCATTCTTACAGATTCTTTTTTCTCTCTGTGCCTCAGCTTTTTTGTATTCCTCTTCTCTAATTTCTGTTACATTTACCATCTCTTCTACTACATCTAATTTGCTTTTAAATCCCTCCATTATATGTTTCATTTCAGATATGGAATTTCTTAATGATTGAATCTCCATCTTAAATTCCTTCCTGAGTTCTTGAATATTTTTCTATACCTCCATAAGTATGTTTATGATTTTTATTTTGAACTCTCTTTCAGGAAGATTGGTGAGTTCAGTTTCATTTGACCCTTTTTCTGGGGTTCGTGAGATTTTGGACTGAGCCATGTTCTTTTGATGTTTCATATTTCTGTGTGGTGCCCTCTAGTGCCCAGAAGCTCCAGTCTCTGGAGCTGCTCAGCCCCTAGAGTGAGTTTGGGGGTCATAGGGGAGCAGAGTTGGTGCCTGGTGGTAGGAAAGATCTGTTTCCTGAATCCCATCTGCCATTCGTTTCCCCAGGATCAGAGCCAGTGGGCCAAGCACACAGGTATAAGCCTCTGTGCTTTGCATCCCTAGCTGTTGTAGGCGGGGCCTCCCTCTGGCTGGCCTGATGCCAGCACAGTGACTGCTGGTTTGCGAGCCAGTGCTGTCAGGCCAGGAGGAAGGCTCAGCATGCTGTGTATCACAGTGGGGGGCTTTGGAGCTGAGTAGGCAGCCAGGGGGATGGAGCACCTGAAGCTCCTCAAAGTTCCCAATCTGCTTGGCAGAGCCCACCCAGACAACCTTGTCCGCCTATCCCTTCTCCCGCACTGTAAGCTCCATGCAAACCCCACCCCTTCAGCAGCCTTCTCACTGCTAGGAAGCCTCTCAGACCACCTGCCTTTCCCTTGTCACAAAGCGGCCCAGTGTGGATCCCCTCCTCCACAAACAGCCAGAATCTGTCTCTCAAGCACTCCACCTGTCCCAGCTCCCCAACCTCCAGACCACCACACAATGTAGGTTTCTGCTTGCAAAGCAGACCTCCAGGGCTGGGTGTTCAGCAGTCCCAGGCTTTCACCCCCTTCCTGCTCTGTTTCTCTTCCTCCCGTGGTGAGCTGGGGTGGGGAAAGGGCTTGGGTCCCGACAGATTAAGGCTTTCGTACGTTACCTTGTTTTGTGAGATCTGCTCTGTTGGTGAGGTCTGTATGCAGTCTGGTTCAGCCTTCTTTCCTGTTGTTGTTTTAGGGTTAGTTGTATTAACTACATTTTTGCACTATGGGTGGTTTTGGGAGGAGTTCTCTGTCTCACCTCTCATGCCACCATCTTGACTCTTCCCATCCTTCATTTTTTGTTCCTTTTGGGCCCCTAATGGATTGGATGATGCCCTCTGCATTGATGAGAGTAGATCGATTTACTCAGTCTACTGATTCAAATGTTAATCTCTTCCAGAAACACCCTCACAGACACACCCAGAAATAATGTTTACCAGATATCTATCTGGGCCTTCCTTAGGTCAGTCAAGTTGACAAATAAAATTAACCACCATATGTATATATTAATGGGTGAAATATTTGACCAGACATTTCACAAAAGAAGCTACACAGATGACCAATAACACATAAAACAAAAAGGTGCTTGATGTCATTAGTCACCAGGGAAATGCAAAATAAAAGCCTCAGTGAAGTACTGCTTCGTAGTCACTACAATGGCTAAAACTGAAAGGCTGACCATATTAAGTGTGAATTCGTGTGTGGGGCATCTAGAACACGCACACGTTTCTGGTTGAGGGTGCAAAAGTCTACAACCCCTTTGGGAAACAGTTTTGCATTTCTTATAAATTTAGGTATACATGTATTATTAATGCCTAGGTATTTACCCAAGAAAAATACATGGCCCCAGGAAGATTTGTTCACAAATATTCATAACAGCTTTATTCAAAATAGCTTAAAACTGAAAACAACACAAATGTCCATCAACAAGTGAATGGATAAACTTTGGCATCCATAGAATGGAATGTGACTCAACAATGAAAAAAAAAAATGATAACCACTAACATATGCCACAACACAGATAAATCAGACACAAAAGAAGACATAGTGTATGAGTCCATGTGTATGACATTCTAGAACAGAAAAAATTGATCCAGAATGATGGAAATCCCATCAGGGGTTGCATGGGGAGGGGACTTTGGGGAGAAGGCTTGACTGGGAAGGGGCACAAGTGCTCTTTTGGGGGACACAGAAATGTTCTATATATTGATCAGTGTGGTGGTTACATAGGTACATACATTTGTCAAAACTCAAAGGGGTTCAATTATTGCATGTAATTTACTACTTCAATAAAATTTATTTTAAAAATGTATACACATTTTGGGGTTCCGAAAATTAATGTCTATATACTCCCCAAAAGAACTGGTGAAAACTCACAGTCAGATATTTACCCGAAGGCAAATTCAGCCCAGAGTTTTCTTTTTCTTGTGGTGTTTACATTCTAGGGATTCTCTAGTGTGGGGCCTCCACTGTCCCTGGCCACATCGTATGAAGACCTTGATGTAATTCTGAAAATTCCCAGCCTCTGCACAGGACAGCTATTTGGTTCAGGGGAGTGAAAGTCACACTCTGCTCTGAATATAGAATCAATTGAGAAGATACTGGAATCAGACAGACAGGGTTTTGCTAAAGTTGATCAAGACTTAGGTCAGAAGTCAGCTGAGGCTCCCTAATGTTTCTCCCTCCAACCAGTCATGAGCTTACCAGACTATTCAGCCTCTTCCACAAGTGGCCTGTCCCTTAAGCTGACCCCGTGGAGGAAGAGAGAATGACCTCATCTTGAGCATAGCTGCTCCGAAAGGGGTTGCTTTCTTCCAATGCTGACTGCAAGTGCCTCGGCAAATTGGATTCAAGTGGCCCACTGGGCAAATTCGCAACAGCCCTGGTCTTTCTTGAGCATTACTATGAACTGCTTCCTTGCTCGGGACTTTGCTGTTTCAGTTTTCCCCTGCCATGACGGGGGCTGCTCTGTGCACTAGAACTGCTACAGAGATGTATACGACAGGGTTCTGCCCCTTCCAGAGCTTCTAACCTGGACTATTGTGGCATCTGTGTGTAACTCGTACATGAAGGGCAGCTCGACAGAGTCTCAGAGCTCAGAGAAGGGGGGACACACTCTTCTCCTTTCAGGCGTTTGCATCTCAAGCTAAAGCATCCTCGTCCCCCAAGAGCCTTCTCTCTGCAGCCTGCTCTGGTCCCTCAGGCTGCAGAAGCCTCGCCCTTTCCTCTTCGGTGACTCTCATCTACTTTGTCCCCTAATTCACTGGGGGCGTGTGCCCCGCCCTAATTGTGGGGCCCAATAGGTAGCAACCACATCCTTCATCCCAAGGGTCCAGCCCAAGGCAGGGCTCAGAGCAGGTGGTTAGGAAGTTCTGCCGGGCTGTGTGGAAGGATCCCGTGGGCAGATGCCCACATCTCAGCTGACCTCTGCCTGTTTGACCTGTGCCCCATCCATGCCCAGAGCTTCTAAGGTGCCCTCAATGACCAGCCAGGCCTTTTTAGGGGGGAACTTACAGGAGAGTCCCTGGCTCCTCCAGTCATCATTTTGTCTTTTGGGTGGAACTAGAGAGGACAAAAAAAAACCAAAGAAACATTAGTTTACTGCTTGATCTTTGCTCCCCTTAAGCAGAGCCAAATCTAAAGTGAATATTGATGACTTTACAAAGCCCAGTGTTTGTTAGTCACCAAAAACCATTGTGTATTCCCTAAATAGTTCATTTTGTTTTCAAAAGTTCTAAAAAACTCGCTGTATTGAAATGCATGTTGTTGCATCGATTTTTCTAAAATACACCTTGTTATCTTTTCTTTGGTAATTGGTGACTGGTAATGACTTTGGCAATTTAACATGTTCTTGCAGACACTTTTCCCATTCCCCTTGATAACTGAAGTCAGGAGCGAGGGCCTGTCTGTCAATCTCTGACGCCTGTCAGCCTGCATGATTGACGGCTTTTGGTCCCACAATAGAGACCATTTTTGCAGCCCCCGTTCTGTTATTTTCCCCTCCTTTAATACTTGTGGGGGATGGTATTTGCTTTATAATCTGCGTTTAAAATCCAACTTGGAATGAGGCCAGCTCCAGAGAAATTATCACAATGTCTTGTTAGCTTTGCATCAGGAAAATTCTCCAGAGGGTTTCTTAAGCTATGATTCCACCTTCTGAAATTACCTCTGCTCAAAAATCTAAGCTTCAGCCTTCATCCTGATCCCTTCAAATTCCTGGAGAAAGGCTAAGGGGTCTGCCCAGCCGTGCTCTAATAGAGGGCATGACCAGGGGGACTGTGCACATCTGGAGTGGAGTCAGGCCATCCTCTCTTCTGGGGCCTCCGTGTATAAGCCCCCACATAATGAATGTGGGTGTGAGTGGCAGAGCTCAGCAGCAAAGAGAAGCTCTGGGTCTGCTGGGCAATTATATTCCTCAAAACCCAGAGCAGGCAGGAGATTCTCCCAACTCAGCTGAAGCAGTATTTGGTTCGGCCTGACACCACCAGGTCACAGGATGGGCCAAACCTTTTGCAGAACGCAACTGAAAAGCAAGATCAACAGCAGTCACAGATTTAACTGATGACGTGTCTCTCGGGGGTTGTGAATAGTTTGGGGTTCACAGATCCATTTGAGAGTTTGATGGGCACTGTGGCCCCTCTCCCTAGAAGAATGCCCATCCCTTGATATTCAAATCCTGCCTACAACTTCTCCCTAGGGCAAGCCGATCTCCCCCTGGGTGCATAGGTGTCACGAGTTAAGATCACCTGCTCAATGTGAAGGTAGCTGGTGACCCTAAGCAGAGAGTTTCATGACTCTGTGATGTTGGCTGCTTCTCTGGGGACTGACTACAGGAGCAAAGTCTGCATGAGGCCAGCTCTTGGAAGAAATGCCCTTGGTCAAAGCTGCCGGTGAGGAGTGTGGCTTAGGGGAAGCTCAGACCTATGAAAGTCCACTGCCAGGCCAGTAGTCTGTGGAGACTCTGGGCAGATGTGGCAGCACTTAGCAGGTTCTACACACCAAGAAGGAAGCCTGGACGTTTGGTCAGACTGAGAAGTAACCTTGCTGGGGAACTGGAGAAGGAACAACTTCAGGAACTAACCTGCAAACACCTTCTTCACGAATGCCTCCCTTTTCTGCGTGGCCTAGCACACCTTGGAAAGAAATAGCCAAACAGTACCTACATTTTTGTGGGCAGGCTTAGAACTTGGGAAGTTTTTAAGGACAGTGGGTCTCCATTCACTCCCTGTACCCTGTACCTTTCAGGATGAGGCCCAAGCTTCCGGTAGGGGATTCAGAACGCCTTGTAAGAGTCGTAACATCTGTCATACTTAGCATGTACTGGACCTTCACATGCATCATCTCATCATGACATAAGGTAGGTAGGTGTGGTAGGCAGAATCATGGCCCCATAATCCTCTCACTGGCCCATTGTGATGGTTAATTTTATGTGTCAATTTAGCTGGGCCATGATGCCCAGATATCTGCTCAAAGATTAATCTGGATATTTCTGTGAAAGTGTTTTCTGGATGAGATCAACATTTAAGTTGGTGGACTTTAAGTAAAGCAAATTACCTTTCATAATGTGAGTGGATCTCATCCAATCAGTTGATGGCATTGAGGGAACAAAGACTGACTCCCCCTGGAAAAGAAGGAACTGCCAACAAACTGCCTTTGGATTCAAACAGCAACTCCCCTGGGTCTCTAGGTTGACAGTGTACCCTGCAGATTTTGGACTTGCCAAACCTCCACAATTGTGTGAGCCATTTCCTTAAAATAAATCTCTCATGTACACACACATACACATACACACACATCTTGTTGGTTCTGTTTCTCTGGAGAACCCTAATACATCCACTAGTATTTGTTGAATGAGTTCATGGTGAGGTTCATAGATGGCCTTTGTTAAAAAGCTTCAGTAAAATTGTCCTTTAGACCCCAAAGACCAGCAAGAATTATTTCACAGAAGGTCTAGGGGCCCAGAGTAGATGGGCACTTACCCCTGAATCAGAATTTCTAAGAAAATTATATGTGTCTTTCGATGACAGGAAGTGTCTGCAAACTAGGGCAAAGCTGGAGGCAAGTACCTGGGATGCCGGCCCCCCCAGGAGCCTTGGAACTGAAGAGGCGTTCCTGCTGCGTGCACGCCCTGGTGCCAGAGACCATGGCGGCAGCTGGGGGGCAGTGAGCCTGGGATCTGGGACACTCAGACCAACGAAGTCTGGAGAGCCCTGTCCACAAAACAATTCTGAAAATATATTTCAAAGTTTTGGTGCTTTTTAAGCAGCTGCTCAAAAACTAGAGCTGCAGGCTACCTGAGAGGCCATCGTAGGTTTGGTAGACCTTGTAACAATTCATTCATTGCTTCAGTGAAATTTTTATGTGCCTTCTCTACCAGACTCTGGGGAGACAGAGGTAAACTAGACAGAGAAGATCTCTTCCTCCATGGATCTAATTTTCTAGTGCTCTTGGTGTGGCAGAGAAAGACAGGTAATAAACAAATAAAAAATGCACAATTAAGGGAATTTCAGGTACTGTCAATGTCATAGGGTACCAGAACAGTATGGCATGCTATATTTTCTAAAGATGGCCACAATAATATCTCTTGTCCCGTGTGTCCTTCCAGAACCTTGCCACACCCCCATGAAGAATTAGAGTCTACTTCCGTTCCTTGTGAATCTCAGAAGGCTTGTGACTCACTTGAAACCAGTAGAATGTAGTGGAAAGAAAGCCATGTGACTTCCAAGGCTGGTTGTGAATGATGATGACACTTCTATCTCATGTGATAAAACGTTTGCCCTGGAGCCCTGGGTGTCATGAGAGCAGGCCAGCTGTCCTGAATCCACCATTTGTGAGCAAGTCCACATTAGTCTTCCCCCAGAGACCACAGGAGGAGGCCCTCAGATGACATAAACGGAGAGAGGGGGATGCGCGACCAGCCTCCGGCTGCTCCAGCCCTCCACTCTTCCACTGCAGGCACCATTACTGCAACTGCGTGAGAGATCCTGACCAGAGTGCCCAGCCGCGCCCCTCCCAAGTGCCTGGCCACAGAACCCACAGGGGATCATCGAATGGCTGTTGCTATTTCAAGCCACTTAATTTTAAGTTTATTTAATACACAGTGGTAGATAACCAGAACAGACAGTGACTGGAGGTAAGTGATACCTCACATTAGGAGATCAGAAAAGCCTCTTTTGGGGTTTGACATATGGCCTGAGACCTAAATGGCAAGCAGGGAGGCCACATGAAGATATGGGAGAGGAGCATTCCAGACAGAGGGACGTGCAAAGGTCTTGGAGTAGCAACATTCTGGGAATTTCACAGAGGAACAAGAAGGTCAGTGTGGCTGGGGCACAGTAAGTTAGAGAGGGAATGATGGGGAAAGCTGCAGAGAGGTAGGAAGGCGGCTGATCCTAAAGACCCTTCTAGGCAGGGTGGCCTTATATCCCAGTTCGCCTGGGAGAATCCTGGTCAAGCTTGTTGCTCCAGCACAATTACGTAGCCACCCAGTTTGTGTGCCATGGTTAAGAGCTTGGACACTTATGTTTTTTCTTCATTCTCCTCAGTCTTGGGGCTGATCCCTGTCATCCTCATCCCCCTCCCCACATAGCTTTTTCCCCTCTCCTGCGTCCCTCTCCCAAACTTGCTATTTATTCCTCTTTATTCTTATCCACTTTGGAAACAGCCCAGTCTGTTTCTTCCACAGTCCCAGACAGACCACTGTGCCTTAAACTTAGTGGGAGGTGTGAAGTGACCCAATGTAGAGGTCATTTAAAATCCAAGGTCCTGGCTTCAAGTTCTGAGTTGGTGACCTCAGGTGGTTTCCTTTTCCTTCCTCGGCCTTGAGATTCTGATCTGTATGTGGAAATTTAAAACGTCGATCTCACAGGTTGGTTTCAAAAAGAACAGGTGACTCTCAAGAGTGTGTTAGGGTCCAGGACTCCGGGGCTTCTCCAGAGAACAAACCACACAGGCACGGAGATGTAAATCCAAGCAAAGTCTTTATTCAGCCAGCTAGCTGGGGCCGACAGCACCTCCCCTGACACGCAGGTCGAGTCCGAGCTGTCGACCCCTAGGCAACTTTAGGTATGGATTATATAGGGTTTTCACAGCCGTTGCACCGAAGCCCGCGCATTTCTACAACCAATAATTTTAAAACACATTCTATATATTCTATATTTTAACCAATGGAGTTGAAACAAGAATGCCCCAGTTACCTAACCGCTTCCCGTAATCTCTAGCTCACACAAGCGTGTCTACGTGACTTATCATGGGTTAGGTGCCCACCTCTGGTTATCTAACTTAGGGCAGGCGTGTTAGCTTCAGGCAGTTTCTACGAAAACTGGGTGGCTCTTGCTCTAGGGTTTAGCTAGGTTTTATTAGTTCTTTTTCCTGACTTTTGCTGCTCTTTGCACTTCTTTACAAGTGGGTTTCAAGTCTAAACAAGCCTGGCAAGCAGAAAGGGATTCTAAGTCAAGTAAAAAAGGTCATGACTGAATGCAGGAAGAAATGCCTGATGTTTGGGGGAGGGAGTAAAATCACTGGCATGATGATATAAGGTGGGTTCACCCTGGAGATGTTTTAAATGAAAATAGCTGGCTGCCTTTCTGGAGGTGGGTCTGGACTTCTCATCTAGAGGCTGAGAGCACATGACCTCAAGAGCCTTCCTGTTGATTCGTAAATTAATGTATTCATTCAAACAGCCCCAGTTCTCTCCTATGCCGGCTCTGTCAGCTTGGGCAAAGTACAGCCTCAGATTCCTCATTGGTAAAATGGGGGGAATAATACTACCTATTGGAGGGGGAAGATTGGGAAGTTAAAAAAGAATAGAATGAAAACGTGAATCCCTGTGTGTTACACATGTAAGTGCTAAAATATTATTAGCTTGCTTTTTCCTGCTTACAACATGCCAGACCCTGGATTATACCTGGGTTGGGGGTGGGGGTATAAATATGAACATGTTTCCAGTGTAGTCATGGTTGGGGGAGGGGGGCATAAGTACTGTGTGTCAGCTGCCATCACACCCATTTAAATCAGTCAGAGGGCAGAGGCAGGAAAGCAGGTACCCCCTGAGAGGTGGGGAGAATCATTCTTAGCCCTTGATGGCTTCCCAGGTTCCAGTTTTGACTCCTGTGAGGTCTGGCTGAGTTTAGTTTCTATGAGACCTCTATGGCCTTACAGTGGCTACTATCCCTCCTTATTTGAGCAGTTTGAATGGATTCTGCTCTTTTTTAACCAGTGATCCCTGAAGAATGCAAAAATATCAGAAGGTTGTGTTTAGGAAGCCCCAGGGAAGAAGAAACTGTATCTTTCCTGTTGGTGTTGGAGGTGGTTGGAGGCTAGGAGCTTAAATTTTTCATAGAAATTGGACCTACACTCTCTGGGGGTAAAACTTCTGTGGAGAAGGATAGACTGGAAAATGGAAGGCATATTCAAAAACTGGGAAGTGGTCCTACCTGCCAGGAACTTGGAGGGTGTGAAAGAGAGTGGGTGCCCCAGGGCCAGAGAGGTGTGCAGGAGCCAGGTCCTGTAGGCTCTAGATGGCAGAGAGAAGAGCTAGGATTTTTTTCATAGGAGACAGTGAGTCACCACTGATGGCTTTTACACATGGGAAGGACAGTTAGGGACAATGAGCAGCCACTGAGTTTGAATGAGAGCTGTACAGCTCTGGACTCAGAGACAGTGGAGAGAAGTCTGGGCAGAGAGAGCTAGCCGGGGGCTAGGGCAGGAGAGGGGAGGGGATAGCGGAAACTGGTAGGAGGGCACAGGGCCAGCAAGAAACAATGCTCTGATTGGCCAGCTTGGTCATGTGACTACCTCCTCTGCACCTCACCCAGTGCTGGGGGTGTGGCATCATGGCTGTTCCTGGGATCACATGGAGGGTGAGGGGGTTTCCCACAGGAACCAGAAGTTAAAAAATGGAAACAAGCGCTAGGCAAAAAGCCCCACAAACAGTAGGTTTGTCAGACATTTTGCCAGAACATCAAACCTTGGGGCAGGCTTGGGGGCATGTGAAGAGAAAGGAAAGGCATAAATATTCAAAGTCATAGAGGTGTTCATTGTAGCACTGGTATTCTTGGTAAAAACTGGAAGGCACTGGAATGTCCAGAAGCGAGAGATGGGTTAAATAAATTATGGGCCATCCAGTCGATGGAGCTGTACCATAGACTGTAAAAGGAAATGGTAGATTTGAATGCATAGGCATGGAAATGTATCCATGAGATTGCATTGTGTGAAAAAAAGTGGTTAACTGAACATTGTGTATAACATGATCCTATTTATGCTGATAAAGAGATGCAGCAAATTTTTGCTTAAAAATTCCAGGAGGGCTGAGTCTTGCAAGAACAGCAGTCACAGAAGAATAGCACTGCCTGGGATGTGAGAGCCGCAAGTCAATAGAGTTCAGGAGGGCACAGCCCAAAGAAAGGGGAGACGAGTGGGAGGAAGCGAGAAGAGATTTTTAGCAACTGTTGCGAATGAAGGAAGCACTTGGGGAAGGAGAAATGTCTAAAGCTGACTCTTCCAAAGCTGTGAAAAGCCCCTGCACCACCTTTTTAAGGAAACCAGAATCAAGATTCACATTATCCTTCAGGCTTCTGGAGTTTCGATTTGGGTTATTTTGGGTTCATTGTTGGGCAGACCAGTCTTCAAGGCTTTTAGGTATATTTAGGTCACATCTCTACATTTATAGCAGCGTTTTTAAAAGTCTGAAAGGATATACACCAAACTGTCAACAGTGGTTATCTCTGAAGGAAGAAATATCAAGGGACTTTTATTTCCTCTGTATTGTTTATTCTTATAAGTTTTTTTTTTTTTTACCTGATCATGTATTATTAGAATAAACAGTACCGGATATGAAAAAAGGAAAAGGAAAAAAATCTACCAAAATCAAAGTGCACAGTAAATAAATACATGTGAGCTACAAGCATACTCAGTAAACAGTAATTAAGTGACAAATTAAATAAAGCTGGTTACAGAGACTAAAATGATGACAACCCAAGACGATGGGAGAGCACCTTCCCCCACCCGCCAGCAGGGCCAGGCAGGGCCCTTCTGATGGAGGCTGTAGCCCTGGTTCCACTTCTAGGAGGAGCCCTGGCGTGGAGGGCCTCTAGCCCACAGGCCACCTGTTCAGGAAAGGAGGGAGATTCCCAGGCCGGAAGAACCGGGTGCACTGGGCAGTGATGCTTCTGCCCGGGCTGCAGTCTCCCTTCCCTGCCCCCCTGCTTTTCTGCAAAGCTCAGTTCAGTTCAGCAAATGTTACTGGGAGACCCCAACATGCTCTCAGGCAGAGGGTGGGGGGTCCTAAGGAAACCAGGGGAAGGAAGCACATTGGTCTCTAAGGAGCTCTGAATCCAGAGGAGATAGAAGCCCTACAAAGGCCCTAGGCAGCCAGACCTGTGGGACAAGGAAAATGCCGTAGAGTGGTCTGGGAGTGAGGTGTAGGTTGGCATCCCTCCCTGGGAAGCCGAGGAGACACCTGAGCAAAGGAGGACAGCGGCAGATAGAGAGCATGGCTGAGATCAAAGTTCAGAGGACTGTGGGCTCCATGTTCAGGATGTACAGTGACCTGGGGTAGTGAGAACCTAGGGTGTGTGACAAGGAAGAGCAGGATCCAGGTTCCAAGGTGAAGGACCTCAATGTCATGCTAAGGAGCTCAGACCTTATCTTCTAGGCTCTGGGGAGTCAGCAACAAATTTAAATTCAGGAGTGACAGTCAGCTGTGCACTTTAAAACAGTATCTAGAGATAACGTGGAGTCTGGAAAGGAATGAGTTGAAGCAAGTACAGCAGTAAGAAGGCTGCTGAGCACCCCGAGCAGGATATGATGAGGTCCCAAGTGAAGGCAACAGCAGAGATGAGAAGATACAGAAAGAGAGGCACGCCCTTGGGTGGGGGCAGCTGTGGTCTGAGGTAGATACCAGGGCACTCCCCCTGTGGGTCTCCCCAGCAGACCTTCTAGTTCACAGAGAGAACAATACCTTACTATGTATCATTCATCCTAGTGCATGTCATTCATTCACTTGAAAGACACTACTGCTGCCTTCTCTATGCAGCCCAGGACAGTCACCAGGATACAGACATGAATAGGACATAATTCCTGTCATCAAGGCCCTCAGAGTCCACACGGGAAGGCAACTGTGATAGGCTTTGTAAAAATAGCCCTAATTATTCCTCTCCTCGTATATATATGCCTTGCAAAGCAACTTTGGCATTCCTCTCCTACGAGGTGGAATCTATTTCCCACGTCGTGAACCTGGGCTGCCTTGTGATTTGCCTTGACCAGAGAGGATGTGGCCATTCCAAGTCTAAGCTTCAGGGGGCCTGGGGCCCTGTACTCAGTGTCTTGGAACCTCATCGAGCCATGAAAGACTACATGGAGCAGAGCCAGGTCTGCTCAGTGTCCCAGCTGGGGCTGAGGAGATGTGAGAACGCCAAGATCAGCCCCGCCCAGGTCAAATCAGCAGGACCTCCCAAATGACTTAGATTCATGAGCAACAAAAACTAATTTTTATTGTAAGCAGCAAGTTCTAGATGGTTTGTTATCAGCAAGAGCTAACTGATACAACACACAATAAGTGGATTCTTTTCAAAAAAGTGTGCTAGGAAAGCTCATAACCCAGATGTCACTGCAGCTTCTGGTCTCACCCGACTTGCACCTTGAAGCAGGGATCAGCACTTCAGCTTATGCTGGGGACACAGTTCTCCACGGGTGTCTTGGAGATCTGCACATTTGGCAAGGAAAGGTACTGACTGCTTTTATTTGGGACTATACTTTAAGGTATATGTGTATAGTCAACATCCCTGGAAGCTACAGGTAGTCTCTCTCCAGAGCACAGGAAAAGTTTGTCATCCAATATAACAAAGATCCATCTCTAGGGCAAATTTCAAATAGATTTATTGCTCATTATAAAGGATTTGGGTTCCCTAAGCTAGGGCTTCCTTTCTTGTAACAAAACCCACTGCGTGTCCTATAGGTGTTAGTTGATTCTCCTTGTGTCCCCCAATGGGAATTGGAGCTTGGGAACCAGCACAGATGCTGACTCTCTGGCCGCTGTTATTGTCCTGAGTCATAAAGGCCTTTGTGTTTTACTCGAGTCTCCTGTGTTCTGCCAGCATCCGCGACATTGCAGCAAGCTAACTTGTTAGCCTACAAGTAGAGTGAATATCAGACCCTCCATAGTTCTTGCTACTTATCCTTCCAGAAACAATTTAGCCCAATTCCACAAAGCTTTGGTGAGTAACAGGTTTTATGAAGATGTCATGGAAAGACAAAAGAGAGGTTTACATAGCACACAACACATGAAACTTAACAAAAATCCCCTGTGAAACATTTATCTCCTGCTTACAGTCCCCACATTTTCTCTTCAGCCATTAGCTGCCTCTTCCCCATCACACTGGCCAGTCAACTTCCCAGACCTACTCACCCCCACATCTTTCCATAGCTCTTCCTTTGCTGAAGGGAGAAATTTGACACCAGCTGCCCCTGGTGTGGCCAGTCCAACCTCCCCCATGCCCACCACCAACCACAGCAAACAAGGACCCTCCCTTCCTGGAAAGTAGTTGGATAGGATACATAATAAAGAACTGTTTCTCCTTTCTCAGATATATTTTTTCTCTAACAAAGATGTAATCAATGTGTTGTGAAGGGACAAAGGAGGGGCAAAATATTTCTGGCTGGCAGATCTAATGAGGATTTGCAAAAGGTGACACTGACCACCCCTGAAGATTGAGTAGGTTTTTCAAAGACAGAGAGAGCAGAAGCCTGAAGGTGGAAGACGCATCCAGGGAAGAAGAGAGAGAACCCATCTGAGGCCAGAGGTCTAGGGTCAGAGGTCAGAAGGCTGGCTTGGGGTACGATCCCAGAAGGCCTGGGACACTCTGGAGTTCGCAGAACAAATTGACCCATTGAAAGCGCCATGAAATGTAGCCTGCCTCTAGGTGCTGGGCACATGTGTGAGTTTCTTTATATTCACAAATGAAATATCAAAGCACAAGGGCTTCTAACCAGAGGAAACACCCACTAATCATAGTTTTCTCCAGGAACACCCTAACTGACATTTTAATTAACAAGCTGTTCCCCCCCCACCACTCCGTTTTTAATATAAGGACTTCTTGTTGCTTTAAATCTAAAATTAATTAAGTGAGAGTTCTCCTCTGGAGTGGAGTATATGGCTCATGCTAAACGGACGGGAGTGATAAGGTAAGATGTATGGCTAGAAGGTGGGGAACAGTGGGGGTGGGGTGATGCTGAGAAACTGCCTCTGGAGCCGAGGCGGGCCAGACCAGCCGCAGCCCAACTCCTCACTGCGGACCTGGGGATCCTGGACTTTTCCCAAGAATATTCCATTTGAATCTGCTTCCCAGCTAAGACCTAGGATTACAGAAGCTTAAAACACTGTCCCAAAGCCCTGCGCGATCTGGCCTTTGCCTAGTTCTCTAACCGTGATCTCACCAAGTCCTGACGTGTTCATTGGCTCAGCCACACTGGCCTTGCTGTTCCCTGAACGTGACAAAAAACTAGGTCCCACCTCTTGGGATTTGTTTCCTTTGTTTGGGACCATTTCCTGGCACATTTGCATGGCAGGTCTCAGGTGAGAGGTCACCCCTCTCTTGATATCTTTTCTAACCACCTTACCTAAAATGCAACCAATCTTTCCCTCCACTATTACCCTGACTTATTGTCTTCACAGCACCTATCACTAAGTGAAATCATGTGCCATGTGTAAGTGTTCACTCTGTCTCCCTCCACTCAAATGGCGCCCCAAGAAAGCAGGGGTCTGTACTTGTTCAGCTAGAACACAGCTGATGCTCCATAACTCTGGAAAGAGTGGAAGAGTTCATTGCTTCTGCTTACAATGGCTTTCCCTCCCTTCCTCCTCGCCTCTCCCCTGACCTTTGCCTGGCAGACTCATGCTCACTATTCTGGTTTCAGCTTCAACATTTCTTGACCCTTCTAGATTGGACCAGGCCCCTCTCTGGTCCTCTCCTATCCAACATTCATCATAACTGAAATTAAAACTTGTCCAAGTCGGTTATTTAGTGTCCCTCTAGAATGTAAACTCCATGAGGACAAGGAGTTGATGAAACACTTCCTCCTTAGTAGCTGCTATTTTAATTTTCTTTTTATCATCATCACCATCACCATCATCACCGTCAGGCAAGATTCTCTGACCAAGCAAACAGAGGAAGGTCTTCCAAAATAGCCTCAGGCAGTGAACTCCACGTGGCTGAATCCGACAGTCAGCTCTCAGGCCGCGCTCGTCTTCCTGAGTGGCTGGCGGCTCGCGGCATGTTGGATCCTTGGCTCTTTCTGGAACATGCTTTTCACTGCCCTTTTTCTTGGTCCTCTAAGAAGAGACATCTCTTCTCGGTCTCCTTTTCTGATTTCTCTTGATCCCCCTGTGCTCCAACAATGGCAGGTCCTGGGACTCACTCTTTGATTCTCTTCACTGTCTGGGTGTGTCATCTGCCCCCACAGCTCTGCGTGCCATCTACACACTGTGGACCGCTGCCCTCAACCCAGCCTTGTAAGTCCAGAGGCCCTCTTACACGCTGGCTTGAATGTCCGATGGGCTCACACACACCCTGGCACATGCCCCAGAGCCTCTTACTCCTCCGTCTTCCCCACTTTCACGGATGGCTGTTCCATTCTTCTGGGTGCCCAGGCAAATCATGCACTCAACCTGGCCTCTTGCCTTTTTCTCATATTCTACATTTAATCCTTCAGCCAATCCTGTCCTCTCCAATACGGACCAGTCTTAATTCTGGCTGTGTCTTCATGGTCCCTGCTTTGTCCGGCCCACATCGCCCCTCACCTGAGTCACTCTAACAGCTCCTCACCTTGCACTTTCCCCAGTCTCTTGGCAACACAGCCACAGTAACTGGACTCAGCTTCATAAAACAACATGAGATCATGCCGCTTCTCTGCTCAGAACTCTCCAGTGGCTTCCATCTCCCTCAGAGTAAAAGCCAAAATCCTCACAGTGGCTGACAGGGCTCGCAGGAGCTGAGCCCTGGCTGCCCCTCCACTTTCATCTCTAACCACCCTCCCCTTGGCCCCACTCACCCTGTTCCAGCCACAGACCTACTTGTGCTCCTCAAACTCACCACATCCCCTCCCACCTCAGGGCCATTGCACTGGCTAGTGCCTTTGCCCCAATACTGCCCCTCCCCCCACAGCCATACCCACATGCCTCAACCTGCCCCAGTGTCTCCCCATCAGAGAGGCCTTCCCTAACTGCCCTGCATAGAACAACAGCCAGTCCCCCAGGGCTCCTTTCCACCTTACCTGACTTCACTGTCCTCCATAGCAGGAGGAAACATTCGCTTGATTGATCGATTCATTGATTATTGCCTGTCTTTCCCCAAGTAGAATGTGAGCTGTAGGAAGGAAGGATACTGTGCATTTCATTTACTATTCTGTCTCTAGTATGTAGAACATAGAGTAGGTGCAGAGTAAACATTTGTTGAATGAATGGATGAACATCTGTACCGCATCTTTGCACACACTTAGGTTTCTCCAGGTCAGATGGGTGGAACTGCTTGTTGACAAAGTGCATGATTTTCAGTTCTCCAAGACATATCTGAGTTGCTGTCCCGTGTGACTGGCATTACGTTTCCCATTTTCACAGATCTCCTCCAACACTTTAAATGGTTGCCAGACGGATGGGTGAATGGGGTAACATGTTTTCATTTGTACATCCCTGATTTTTAATGAGGTTGAGTTTCTTTTTATGTTTCCTAGGACTTGCCTTTCATCTTTTTTGCTCATTTTCTGACTGGGTTGGCCTCTCTGGGCCACAGTGCTCTGACAATTGAAAAGATCTGTTCAGATCCTCCCTGAGGTCCCTTCCAGCCCCTGTTCTCTGATGCAGCTCAGTTGACAATTATTTATTGAGCAGCTCTATGGACCAGGCCCTCATGTAGGTGCTGAGGATGTGTGTGTAAACAATAGAGGAAAAAAATCTTGCTCTCAGGAGGCTTGTAATTCTAGGAAGGTGAACCAGGAAACAAACAAAGACACAACAAGTAAATGATGTAAATTCAGGTCACCCTCAGTGTGTGAAGTGATGGGTGGAAGCGGTTGTTGCAAAAAGCCTTTCTGAGAAGATGCTACTTAAGCCGGAGCTGAAGCTGGCAATGGAAACATCTAGGCAGCTGCTTTCCAAGCAGCAAGAACAGAAAGTGTAGAGACCTCAAGATGAGTTCAGCCATGTTGAGGGAAAAGAGACATCAGGAGGGGCTAGAATGGAGGAGCTGGACGTACAAATATCCAGGGAAGAAGTTGCTGCGGGTACCCAGGCTGCCAGGAGAGGGAAGCCAATGGCTGGTTGGAGAGACTGAAAGGGGTCACTGATGCTGGAGTGAAGGAAGAGGAGGAGGGGGCACGCGCAGGTCGGGGGTGGCAGCTGCAGGCTTTGTGCGATGCTGTCAGGGTTCTGGGCTTTACCCTAAAAGCAGCAGGAGGAGGATGAAGGCTTTTATGCAGGGAAGTCATGCGCTCACACTTGCTTCTTTAAGAGAAGCCATGTGCAGCATGAACTGGAGGAGGCCAAAAGCAGGCTGAAGGAGGTGGGCGAGGAGGCTGGAGTAGACACTTGCTCATTTCCATGAACCTCTGGAAGTCCTTGTTGGATTTGAGGACCCACCACTCTGAGCATCCTGTGGGGAGGCAGGGCCAGTTCCACATTCCACAAGCTAAAATGGCAGGGACTTGCTCTCCTTGACCCCTAAAGCTAGAGCAGGGTATGAGCCAGGACAGCCACCTGGCTGCTCCTGCCTGGGGTTTGGGTCTGAAGCTAGTGACACAGAACAACCAGGATCATTCAGAAGTCATTCTACTGGAGAGGTGGTGGTATCAGCAATGTGACATCCCTGTGGCAGTCAGAGGAGGTACTGTCCTGTCCTAATGCAGACCGGGGGCCAGAGGACACGGGAGTGTGTGGGAAAGCACAATCTCATCAAAGGGGACACATTCAGGGGCTCAGCCCCAGCAACCGGGGCCAAATCAAGCCCAGTGTGGCCAGATCTCCTGATTTCCCAAAAGAAGCCAAAATTTTATGTAGATCTCTCAGTTTTTATGCTGATTACAAATTACAACTTTAAGAACCATGCAGGTTGGGTCAGAAGCTCAGAAATAACTTGCTGGTGACCAGATTATAATTTCTCCTAATGTTTTATCCTTTTGAGATCAGGAAGTCCTCCTGAACTCAAAAGGGGGAGCATTTTAACAAAGAGCTGCAAACAGGAGCTGGAGATAGGCTTTCCTGGCTAAAAGGAGGCAGCTGGGCTCCCACTGCTCCCCAGGTACTGAAAGCCAAGGGCAGAGGTGGAGAAATCCTGAGATAAGGACGTTGCGGTACCTGTGGATTAAAGTAGCATAGCTGGCGAAGGCCAGGGGCAGGGGAGAAGAGCAAACACTCGGGGAGCAGCCCTCATCTGTGGGCGGCCCTGCCCATCCCAAGAGCATCAGGGTTCCACTGGGGAGAAATGGGCAGGAGGAAGCCACGACCTAAGAGAGCTGGGCTGTCCACCAATGCACCAAATAGCCCTACGCCTATCACCAGCTCCCCCTGGCCTCAGTTTCCCCCTCTGTTCTGCGAGGGGGTGGGGCTAGATGAGCCCTAAAAGCATGTCCAATTCTGCCATCCTAGGCTGCTGAGATCATACACCCCAACAGCTGTGGGATGAGCAACCTCTCCAGAGATGCCCTACGGTGAGGGCAACAGAAGAATGCTGAGGAACACCCCCCTCCATCATGCACTGAGCAATCATTTCTGGAATAACTTCAGATTCAAGCAGCTTTTGTAAACTGCCCCGTTTAAATTAAAACAAATCAATATGCTTTCTAAAATTTAGTCTCAGCTAAACAGCTGTGACAGTTCATAACAACCTGAACTTGAAATGAACCCACCCTCCGTATAAATAAAGCCTTTGATGTCTTCATTAGTTTCTCACATGCCATTTTTTCACAGTCTATCAGGCTAAGTGCTTTGCAACTTATATATATTTTTGCAGGAGGAGTATTTAACCTTCTGATTAGTCACCGCAAGCAGCACAATGACAGAAACCCTGATTTTGCACACAATGAATTTATTGATAGATTTAGCCCATTAGCTGTATTTACCTGTCAGTTCTATGGACACTAATGAGTTGTTTTTCAAGGACTAATGAGAACTGTAATGGCTAATGGATGTTTACAGCTTCACCGTACCACACCATGTGATGCTGTGAGCACCCGCTCCCGTCCCTCCGAGACTTTAATTGGCACCATCAGAGGACTCTTTAATTACATTTGAGCAGACAATAAAGATCCCGGCCAAATCAATGGGAGGAAGGCAGCGGGATTCCACAGGAGGCTGGTCACTCTGATGAGCACCAGCCCAGTGCTCAGGTCAGCACTGTGACTTCCCTGTGACATCCTTCGGCAGGGGGAAGTGTTGAAGAATGTCCAGGCAGGACATGTCTCTAAAGATCTGCCTCCAAGCTCCACCCAACAAGGCTTGTAGAACAGGCTGGAGGTCATTGTCCTACCAGGGGAGTACAGTTCATGGGGGTGACTGCTCCAGGCATTGAAAACAGTGCACCTTTGGACGTAGTCAAATTTTTTTATTCATCAAGAACATGTCTTCATCTGTGTTACTTCCAAGATCGGCCCTGGTAAGGTTAATGTAAACCAGATAATCTTAGCATTAGCAAGGGAAAATTAGCTAATGATAAACTTACAAAGAAAAATCTGAAATGTGCAATACCTGTTCACTCATTCATGCATTTACCCATTCATTCAGCATTTCTCAAGTACCCGCAGTACTAGCTTACCAAGTAGGTGCATAAAGGGAAAGAGTGCCTGAATTTACAGGATAGTTCTAAAGAAGTATATTACTTTTTAAAAATGTATTACTTTTTGAAGAAGTAGAAGTATATTACTCATTGCAAAGATAATCTTTCTATACCAAGATCCCATACTTGCTGGACCTACTGTTACACACTTCTGATCAGAGTGGATAGACCCAGTGACTTAAAAACACCTTGTTCTCTTTAGATGAGGTTGCTGTTCACCAATTCTTCACAGAAAGAGCAGGGATCATCTTGGCTGACCGATAGATCTTCCATCAGAGGTGGCTGGTGAGAATAGGGAGGAGCCTGTGGATTATTTCATAACAGGAGCAGGTCATGGGGATGTTAAGCCTGGAGAAATGTGAACTGGTATGATGGCTGGATTGTGAGATGCCACTGAGAGAGGACATTTGTTTGTTGACTTTATAGGGTCATTCACAGATCACTGGGCACAAGGCCTGGTAGGAAAGGAGGGCAGGTCTTTGCAGACCAACCTACCTGCAAGTGACTCTGCTTCCGAATGTGCTCTCCCACCTTGACTTTTCCCAGTGCCTTAGCCAATCCAGAAGGTGGCCTCACCTTGCTTGGTGCTTCCTGTGGGCCATGAACACATTCAGTTTGGTGCTGCAAATGCTGCTTGAGAAATTAGAAGAGCAGTTTCCATAGAGAAGTGGGGGCGGAAGGCAGATTGTACAAGGATGAAGGAAGGAGTGGGTGGTGAGGAAGTGGCAGCAGTGACAAGTTGAATGATGGAGAGAGAGAGAGAGCAGTCAGTCAGGAGGGTCAGGAGGACCTGCGCACATTTGTAAGTCTCTAGGAAGATGTCAACCTGAAGGGAAAGATCGGAATGCAAGACAAGGGAGGCGACGGATGGAGTACGGTTTCAGAGGGGTCAGGAGTCGGATGAGAACAGAGTAACCAGAAAGAGGTGGAGGACTGGCCTCAGGACAAGAAGGAGACCCTGCTTCCAATAGCCAAGAGGGAGCAGTGAAGATGCCCAGCATTTTTGAAGTGGAAATGAGAGAAATAAAGAGAGCTTCAGTCTCTCCTTTTTGTTCTCTGAGAAGACCAAGAGATCTCACGTGGCCCCATTCGAGGAGGAGAGTGGAGAGGATCTGGAACAGCCACACGAGGGCTTTAACCAGGGCATCACTCAACATGGCAGGACTAGAGAGGGTCCCACGTGGGCCTCCCAATGACCATCTTCAGCAGGCTTGATCCGCAAGGCTGGAGAACCAGCAGAGTGGTTTTCCCAGAGTTCAGGATTAGCAGGGAGCAAGGGCAGTCAAGCGCATAAAGGATGCTTCGAGGTGGTGGGACAGTTGATGGAAAACCTGACTGTGGGGTCACGGCTGGGTTGGGTCAAGTCTAGAGGAGGAGGATGGATGGAGACAATCAAGAGACATAGGGGAGTGAATAGCCTGCTGAGGATGAAGAGAAGGTTCAGAGGAATGAACCAGGATGTGGGAAAGGCAAAGGAATTAGGGAGTCAGTAGAATTTCAGAACTGACCCCGGGCTGGGTGAGTGACTAACAACAGAATCCTTCTCCAGAGCTGGGTTCTTCTCATTGCCCGAGACCATCCTTATCGGGGAAGGGAAGCCACAAACAGCTTTTCCCTTCTCTGTAGCACACAGAGGTGACAGTTAGTTGTGCTGCCTCACTAGGCTCAGCATTTCATATTCCTGGGGTGAATTCTTGGCTCCTTTGTGCCCCCAGCTCACAGCATTCCTCCAGTGCGCTGGGGTCCCGCCTCAGCCTCCATGCCCAACACCCTGAGCCCTTGTTAGAAGAGAAGCATTCCCAGCTCTCAGTCAGCAGAGAGACTCACCTTGGCCCTTTCTTTGCCTGGGTCTTATGGGTCCCCTCTGCGGGGAGATGGGCTCCTATGTCGGATCCTCTGAGGCAGACACCGGACGCCAGAGATGCCTGACCTGTCCTAGTCCCCCAGAAGGGGACCGGCGGATAGCCACATCCTTAGCTATGTTAAGCCGGAGCTCACAGCCCCTTCTGCTCTGCGGAGTTCCCGTGGGGATGACGCAGCCACAAGGACCATGTTGGAGGCATTGGGAAGGAAGCCTGAGCTGGGAGTTGTGGTCACCGAGGACAGCAGAGGAAGGTAAGCATGAGAAGTGGGCTAGGGTGGGTCACCCCCATCCAGCACCTCATCCACTCAATGAGCATTTATTGAACAAGTACTGCTGGGCACCAAGGTCTGTGCTTGGCAGGGGGCCTACCTAGAGAAAAGAATAGAGAATATGATGTGGGTGCTGAGGTAATGCAAGGAAAGGGGGCTATGGGAGGAAGGATGGGCCACGGACCCACCCCACTGAGGTCAGGGAAGGCTTCATGTGGAGGGGGATGTCTGAGCTGAGTCTCACAGAATGAGTAAAAGAAAGCAGGAGGGGCATTTCCAGAAAAAAAGACAAGAAGATATTTATTCATTTATGCACTGACTTTCTCTGTGAGCCACTGTTCTAGGGGCTGGAGTTACACTGGTGAACAGAAGAGCCCCAAATCCCTGCCTGCATCTAGCGTACTACATTCTAGGATCTAAGGCTAACCATGCTGTGTCCAGGGGACCACGAGTTTTTCCCCACAATTAAAACCAAAGGTCTGAAAGTGTTCAGAACAAGAGACAGGGGTGAGGTGTGCCACGGTGAAGTCACATGGACCTTCTTTTCCAGGAGAAGGAAAGCAGTTGGAGGGTCACTGAAGAATATCACACAGCTACGATCTGTATTTTAATTAAGCAGTAATAGAAAAGGTCCAAGGAAAGTAACTGACAGACTGCTGGAAGGTTCTAAAGGAGAAACAAGAGGCTCCAGTGGGGATAGAGAGACATAGATAAACCTGAGGGATCTGTAAGTGGTCGAGTCAGTAGAAGTGCATGATCTGTTGGAGGAAGAAAGAAAGAGGAAGTGGGGATAACGCTCAGGCCTCTCACTGGGTCCCGGGAAGGATGCTGGTACTGAGCACAGAAGGAAACCCTGGCTGTTGAGTCCTCAGAGTGTTAACGTGGACGAGGCCACAGGATGGGGGAGGATGGGAGCACCAGCGAGGGTGGCCGTGCTGCGGAGACAGAGCTGAGGACAGCGCCCTGAGGATCGCCACTGCTGAAGGGGTGGGCAGGACCGAGACAGAAGAGCCTGGGAAGGACCGGCCGGAAAGCCAGGAGGACGTCCAGGGACACTGGACACGAGGCAGAAGAGGGTTGCAGAAAAAGAGAAGGTGATCAGGAATCAAGCAGCTCAGACAGGTCCTGGAGAGGCTGCCAACAGCCATGAGATTCAGATGAAGAAACATGGAGGCCTTCACGGGACTGGCTTCTGTGGGAATGAGGACAAGGGTGGTGGGCGGGCAGGAGAGGGAGGTGAGGAGGTGGAGACGGGCCCGCCCTTCCAAACATCTGGCCCTGCAAAGGAGAGAAAAAGGCAATTAGGATAAATGACCATTGGCTTGAGGGGGGAGCTTTTATTTTAGAGGAAAAACGTTCAGTTTGTTCATATTCTGAAGAGAAACAGCCTGAGAGAGGGAGAGGGAGCCTGAGGTTGGGGGTACGGGACAGGAGGAAGGGACTGGCAGAGCAGGGTGGCCGGCGAGCCTGGGGTTTCGCATTCAGAAGAGCAGGAAGGACAGCGCAGCCTCCCAGCCGGGAGGAAGGAAGGCCTTGTGGGGTCGGACCTGGAAAGGGCGATGATTGGGAAGCTGGGGGGGGGGGGGAAGGGCACGGAAGGTCTTGAGCCACGACATGGTGAATGTGGGCCCCCAGTGGCCAAACTCTGGACATGCGACGCCCTAGATTGCCTCATCTGCTCCGCTGGGCATAGTGCTGGCAGCCGTAGTGGTGCCTCCGGATGGAGCCAGACCCAGCGGTGCACGGATGGCCTCTGAGGTGGGGACAGGGGTTGGGGCAGGGGATTGAAGGTGGGCAGGATGCTGTGGCTGCTTTTGGCTTCCTCG
This sequence comes from Manis pentadactyla, assembly GCF_030020395.1. Taxonomy (NCBI): domain Eukaryota; kingdom Metazoa; phylum Chordata; class Mammalia; order Pholidota; family Manidae; genus Manis; species Manis pentadactyla. The sequence goes on along the minus strand of NC_080022.1, from coordinate 29,400,939 downwards.
ACTTCAGCTTTTAATGGCTTCTGAAGTCTTTCCCTCTGCCTTTGAAGCCTTCTGAAGCCCACCAGTTGGCAACAAGCTCCAAGTTCCCCTGCCACTGGGAAGAATGAGGACCAAGGGGTGAGACAAAAACCAAAGAAGCCATCTGCAGAGGGAAGCAGCCTGTGCCACATCCATGTGCCCAAGCGCCAGTAGAGAATTCTGATTGCCAGGAGGAGAGGAGGAAGGAGGGAGGGAGGGAGGGAGGATGGAGGGGAGAAGGAGAGAGGAAGCAAACAAATATTTCTCATTCATACTTACCACGTGCAATGGCACGCCAGCTGCTGTGGGAATATTCACGTATTTAATTCTCAAACCAGCCGTAGCAGGTGGTATTGTCCCTGCTATAGAGTTGAGAAGCCCAAGGCTCCAGGTGGTACTCAGGCATCTGCAGAGAGGGGGTGACGAGCAGGCTTTCAATCCAGGTCCTTCTTCCCTCCACAGCGGGGGCCCCTCCCACTGCACACACTGCATCCTCCTCCAGATTCTGCCTCTGCCAGCACTCTGGGACCCACAGGGACCTGCACCACAGCTGCAGACACACCACAGGCTGAACCACACGTCACCAGTGAGGGCTTCCTGCCCGCCATGGCCCAGAAGGGAAACAGCATTGCAATCACACACTGCTAAACGTAATTTTTTTTTCTTTTGCAAGGAACGTACCTTTTTTAAAAATTAAAGTATCACTGATATACAATCTTATGAAGGTTTCACATGAACAACATTGTGGTTTTAACATTCACCCATATATCAATCAAGTCCTCATCCCCCCACATTGCAGTCTATCAGCATAGTAAGATGCTATGGAGTTGCTAAATGTAATTTCAAAAACAGATTGTTTTTAAAGCCCTTGGAACCACAAGACATGGGTAAGTTCAATTCCTGGGCTTCAAGACCCATGAGCTGAGACCTTGGAGATGCCATTTCACTCTCTAAGCCTGAGCTTCCTCCTCTGCAAAACAAGAATCCCTACTTCATAGGGCCACTGGAAAGTCAAATACAATCAGGGACATGCTGGTAAATGTTGAACAGCCAGCTCTCAAAAAACAGAAGAGAAAGCCCATATTTGTAACGTTTGCTGACTTCCATGGTATACACACTCCCACCCTGGCCAGTATCAGCTACCAATGTTGACATCACTGAACATGGCGTCAGAAGGAGACGTGGGGTAGCACACGGTCACACAGCTCCTCCTCCGTACAGATGTCATCCCTATGGATGACAACACAATGATCAAAAAGTGATGTCATTTTTTGTGTTTACTGCCTTTGTTTTAAATACAATTTATTTAACTATAAGTTTATATAATTTAATCTTTAACAATGGCTGTATTTAACCAGTGGTTCACAGACTCCCTACGATGTAACAGGAGGGTCTTGGGAGCCGGCTCCAGCACACTACTGATGGCCGAGGCTACGCTGGTGCTGAGTTAAGGGGTAGAGTCTGCCTGGCTCCAGGGTCCACGCTGTTACCACTTCCTGCCCCACAGGTACGGCTCTGGCTGCCTAGAACTGCTGGCCAGCCGGGCCCTGTTAGGGAGAAGGGAGGGAGGTGCTGCCGGGCAGGCACCACAACATGAAACTTGGCATGGCCTACCTCCCCCCGCTGCACAGGGTCGGCGTCCAGTTTGGGTAGCGGCCCCCTTCTCTGCCTCTCTTGATAAAAACCAGTAGCACCTTTTGTAATAAAACTATAATAAAGCCTTGCTTCTGTGATGTTGGTCTTCCCGAGAGTCAGACTCATCTCTTTGTCCACCCTTAGACTCCCAGAGCCTCAATTCCTCTTCTAGCCAAAGGAGGAGGCAGACCAGCCAGCCTGGAAATTCCTTTCCAGATCGGAAGTCCACGGACCTGCCTCCATACGTAAGTGATTCTGGAGGCTCGGACAGCTTCAGAGGGCGGGGTGACAGGATCGTGGCAGGAGCCTGAGGATCTGCCGGAGCGGTTGGGTGGGAACCCAAGACCAGGGAATGCGTAGTTGTGTTGGTTTTCTTGGGAAGTCCCACTGCGGCAGGTGAAATGGGGCAGAGACCGTTCTTCGCACAGTGGACCATGCCTGACAGGGAGCATGTGCACTCCAGTGCTGGATCTTGCTCCGGCTGTGACATTCATGATTACGGTCACGTCCCTCTCTGACATGCACCTCCCTCTCCTTGCATGCAAAGTGAGGGCGTTGAATGGCAGGGCATCTGACTTCTGTTTCCTCCATAGACATGGCATGAAGACCAAATGAGAGTGAGGCGTTGGAGGAGAGAGGTGTGGGACGTGTGACCGCTGGCCTGGACAGGGCTAAGGGCAGAGGAGGGCTCAGAAGCTCAGTACTCTCAGCCTTGAAAGTGGAAAGAGGCAAGAGGAGTTGAGGCAAGAGGAGTTAACGTGTCCTTATATGTGCATGTGTGTGTGTGCTCTCTCGTGCAAACATTTGTGTGCATGTGTGTGCACGTATGTGTGTGGTGACAGTGAGCTTAGCTTTGGAAGCCTGTGTGTATGGTATTGGCAGTTCCTCCAGTATATGAATAGCGCCCGGCCGTGGGGTAGTCCTGGGGCCTGGGCACAGGGGTGAGTGCTGCCTGGGGACACTACAAGGATGCCAGGCTGGTCTTTGCAGTGTTACCATGGAACCCCGGGAGAACAGCAGGCTGGGAAATGACTGCTGGGTGCAGCTCCATCTCAAAGGAGCCTGCCTGCATCACGCCTTTGGCAGAATATCAGGTAGGAGTCTGGATACACAATGAGCCATTGTTCTTTGAGGCTTTACACAAAATCTGTTTCCAAGGTTTTATGAATCATTTTGCTGCCGATCTAAAAAAATAATAATATACAAGCCTCAGTGGAGGACGCTTTCAGCTTATTTTTTCAGAGAGAGGGACATGAACTTGGGGAGAATTCTTCCCAGCATCTTGCCTGCACAGACACTTCATCTTCCCCCAACTGTCAGAAAAGCCTCTTTGAAGTCTGTGACACTGCCTGTGGCACAGGCCACCTTAGCGTTGATGCTCAGCCTGGGAAGGAAAGCCTGGATCCTGAGGAGGGAAGACAGAAAAATACCCAGACTTGGGGACTGCCAAGGAAAATTGGTGACACGCTGTTCAAGCTAAGGCCAAGCAGTTGCTGTGTGACCCAGGCAGTCCCTATGTAGGCCTGTGCCTGCAGGAAGTCCAGCTTAGCCTGGGCAGCCTCTGCAGGAGAGCAGTTTAGCCTCCCAGGGGTCCAAGCATTTGCCTGAAAGTAATAAAATTCTCCCTATGTCTGCCAAGAACTCATTTCCAAGAATGCACATGCAATTCATGGCTAAGCAGAGTTTCCCACTTTATTCCCCACTCATCTGTCATCTTGCTCACTTGTTCTTCTGTCTGTCTGCTGGTCTATTGGCTGAAGTTTCTCCTTGAAAGTCAGCCTAGAGGAGATCATGGGAGGAAAACCTGGGACTTCAGTTGTCGAAGGCTCATTAGCTGCGCCACTGAAGGTATCTCCTGCTGCCAAGAAAAAGCTAGGGTGTGGGATCCCTCTCAGGGCCTCTACCCCACCCTCCTTACGGCAGGTCTTAGCAACTTGCTGAACTGATTGCCAGAAGATGGAATCCACACTAGACAGTGGTCTGTGGGAGATGCTCATTCACAGGATGGTTTCATCTCCTGGTTTTGTTTTTCCAAATGGACAATGGGGGGCTTGTCTAGAGCTGATCTGGCTCTTCCCCCATCATCAATGTGGACCCCCAGTAATGCTGCAGTCCTTCACCTGATTCTTGACCTTGGCATGCCCTGGCTTTTGTTCCCCCCCACCTTCTGGGCTCAAGCCTTGCCTCAGTTTCTCCCCTCTCCCAGCAGCCCTGACTCTGAAACACCCTCCAGCCCCAGCCCTGGCTGTTGCTCTTCTTGTCCCTGGGGTCTCAGTCCCTGCCTCCTCCTACTGCCTGGCTCCTCCGTGCAGATGGTTCCAGTGCTGGTTATTATTTAAGCGAGCTGCTTCTGGCTCACATGTTAATTAAAACCCGCTGTCCAAAATCTCTTGGTACAATTTGCAGTGTAATCTGTAGCCTCTAGTGCATCATTGTATCTCTATTAAAAGGGATTCTCTGTAATGATGCGGGGATTTAATTAGTTTCTTTGCCAATGTTGTAAAACACAGTGATAAACGAGCCAACAGGTCCGTGGATCATTATTCTCCTCAAGATGAGCTTATTAGCTGATTATGAATCATTAACAAAGTCTACATGGGATTTTCTTATCTAATTCAACACAATTTTTAACATTCAATTCTCAACATCCATTTCTCTCCACCAGCAACATTGGGTGGTGATTGCAATCTGTACGTATGGCTTCCTATTCTCCTATTCTTCCTATGGGTTTTACCCCTCTTAGTATTTTAACTTTGGAGATATTGAGGGGGAGAGCTCAATATATGGTCTCCAATACTTAGATATATATTATGGTCTCCAATATGATGATGATTTCAGGGTCCAATTTCATGGAGGGAATACAGCCATCATGAACTGGGTCTGAGAGTGTGTTTGGGTGTACACATTTGTGTGTGGGTGTCTGTAATACAGGGACTCTCTGGGGCTGTATAGGGCATGTTTATACGTGCTCTATATAGTTGTGTGTGCATGGGTGTGTGCGCACAGGCCTGTGGATGGTGCTTACTTGTTCAGTATACATCTTGTGCATCCATATGTGTGAGTGTGTATGCATATAAGTACATGCACACAGAGGGAAGCTTAAGGAAAGAGACATTCTGGACAGGCTTTCAGAATGATGTTATTCAACCACTCCGTGAAATGTCAGTATCCCCAGAAAGTATCTGATGGTGCCCTCTGATATCCCAGTCTTGGGGTCAGTCCCCTTTCAGTCAACTTCCTGGTAGGGGCTAGGCACAGTGTTTGGCACTACTAGCCCTCATGACAGCTCTCTGAGCTGGGCGGTACCCTCCCTGCTATACACATAAGGAAACTGAGGTCCAGAGAGGTTAAAAGGCTTGCCCAAGGTCATGACTACCACGTGGTGGAGTCTGGATTAAACGTAGTTCTGCCTCGTTCCCGAGCCCTTTCTGCAACACCACGCTGCCTCCTGAGTGTCGGTTTCCTCTTATCGGAGATCCCTGTGATTCCTTGGGGACTGACGTGGGCAACTGCTCCTCCTGCAGCAACACCTCCTGGCACACACCACCTTGGTCATGGCCTTCCAATGGGCTAAGTGGGGGAAGAGCAGTGACTGCACCCAGGACAAGGCATCCCCCAGGAAGCACCTCTGTGCACTTGGCCTCAGCGGTTTATATCACTCTCATGACTTTTCATTTCAGCAAGCAAGTGGTATCATTTAAGCCTTCAGCTACTCTGACCAAAACTATGGTTACTAAGAAGCATGATAGCCAATTAGATACAAGTGATGTAAAGAGAAGAAATCTGGGCATTATCACCTCAAAACTGCAATGACCAAGAGACTATGTGGGATCCAATATGCATGTGAGCTTACCTGTCGTAGCTCAAGTGGCTTAAAGGCCCAGCAAGCTCATACCTCAAACACATGGGCCAGAGGGAGACAAAGGATGCTAGATTTGTGCACGATGGATGTTATGGAGAGAATTGTGTCCCTCCAACATGTATATGTTGAAGTCCTAACCCCCAGGACTTCAAAATTGACTGTATTTGGAGATAGCATCTTTTAAGAGGTAGTAAAGTTAAAAAGGGGGTGGGTCATTAGGAAGGGTGTGCATCCCATATGATTGGTGTTCTTATAAGAAGAAGAAATTTGGGTACAGACAGGTACTAAGACCATGTGAACACACAGGGAGAGATGGCCATTAACAAACTGAGGAGAGGGGCCTCAGAATAAACCAACCCCGTTGACATCTTGATCTCAGACTTCTAGTCTCCAGAATTATGAGAAAATAAATTTCTATTGTTTAAGCCACACAGTGTATGGTACTTTGTTATGGAAACCCAGAAAACTAGTACAGGGAGCAAAAAGATGATTCTTCATCCAGCTATTAATGCCGTGTCCAAGAAACAGGTGCACACTTCAGGCCAGTGTCCATACCCAAACAGATCCAACACGTCCAGGGAGATGAAGCAGTGGACAACCATGTAACAAGAAATGCTCTAGATAAGGTATAGTGATTCCAACTAATTCATCCATTCAAGAAGGATCCCAGAAATGGCCTGGAGAGAACTTAGCAGGGGTCAGAAACCCAGCCAAGCCAGCTGGACATTAGGACATCACTAGTTCTAGCAGCGATATGAAGTTCTGGACAAGGACACAGAGGTAGAATTTTGGTCATGCCAACAGAACCAGTATGGTGGCAGGTAGGAAAGCTTTGCAGAACTTTCCACAAGCCCACAGAAGCAAAGTAGGTGTTCCTCAAAGATTTGTTGACTGACTGAGCATCAGTTAGCTACCATTTCTGTGTCAGTTAGTTCTGCTGTGTAACAGAGCATCCCAAAACTTAGTAGCTCAAAACGACAACCATTTATTTTTACCCATAAGCCTATATTTCAGCTAGGCTTTCTGTTGATTTGACTCTGCTTTCTGCCAATATGGGCCGGGCTTGACCTCAGCTGAGCTTGTTCATACATCTCCTGTGAACTGGCAATAGTCTACACAGGATTGGTTCAGAGGCTATAAGAGAGTTAGTTGTCTGGCCCTCTGTAGCTCTGCAGGGAGGGGCTGCAAGTAATCTATGCTTATGTTAGATGGTCCCTAAGGCTACACCTTGCTCCCACTTTATATAATTGGGGTGTCATTAAATGTTATGTGGAAATCTGGAAATAGTGGGGTCTTCAGAGTGCTGCACTGGCCATTCTTCTCACTCCATACTCTCAGTCTGGAGAATGCATTCCCTCTCCCCATCTCAGCCACTTTTCTCCTGCCCTGATACAGCTGAGGACCCATCAGGAGTAGTGGCTCTAGAGGAAAATATCTTTAAATTGGGTATTGGAGGAGAGGGAGAGAAAATATCTCCTGAGGTACATTGATAGAGATATCAGACTCTGAGATGTGTAGAGGTAATTTTAAAAGATTCTCCCAAGAAGTTCTGATATAAATATCCCACTACCATCAATGTTAAGAGTTACATATCAATATAAACACATGATTTCCAAATCTAAATCTCCAGCCCAGATTGCTCTTCTGAGCTTCAAACCCAAAAACCCCATACCTCCACTTGAATGTCCCATAGGTCATCACCACAAAAATGAAATAATCCTCATTAAAATCTGATTCTCCTCCTATGCTCCTTCCCTTGAAGTGTGGCCCCCCGACCCATTCAGCCTCCCGAGCCTGAAATCTGGAGGTCACTCTTGACTCCTGCTTCTCCCTCACTAATCCAACCCCACTCTGCATCTCCATAGTTAGCAAATTTATGTTGCTTTAACCATCTACTTCAGCCCAAGGGATATTCTGAAAATTAAATATTCATATCACTTTCTTGCTTGTACCTCCAGTGACTCCCCACTTCCCAAACATCTTCACATTACTCGACAACTTCTAGGACCTGGCCCCTGTATAATTTTCCAGTCTCTGGAAACTCTCTGTACACTCCTGGGTAAACTTTATCTTCATCTCTTTCAGTTTTTTTAATAGCATCTTGACTTCACCCTGAGACTTTTGCATGGACTATTTCTTCTGCTGGAAATACTTTCACATCTCCCCATATTGCTCCTTGTGCATCCAATTGCAGCCCAGATGTCTCTTTCTCAGAGAAGATATCCTTTACTCCTAAAGTTTGGTTCATGTCTTGTCTCTTGATATCCCTTGTATAGAACTTGTCACATTATATTTTATGCTTTTTTGCTTCTCTGTGTCCACCACTAGACTATAAACTCCTTGCAAGTAGGAATCAGGTCTTACCCCCAGTATAGCTCCTCCACATGGAACTATAATTAACACAAAGCAAATATTTAATAAATTACTATAGTAAGTGAATAAAACCCAGATGAGTCACATAGGATTAATATACCTATCCCAGGGGAATTTCCAAACTGCTTATATGAAATCTCTTTATAAGATGCCAGTAGTCACCTTTCAGTTAAGTTTTTCATACATATGGTTTTTATTTAAACAAGACACTCTCAATAAGCAGAGAGGCAGTTAACTGGGAAATTCATGCCCTGTTCCCCTGTTCTCTGCTTATATGAGAATCCCATTCCATGTCCAGTGTCTAAAGCAGGTTCCCAATGAACACTTCTATAACTATTGATTAAAATTTAGATATTGATCTGCTTTTCAGACTTTTCATTATTGGACTGCAAGAGGTAGTATTCACTGTTAACTACTTACATTCATAATGACCTTTAACTGTAGTATTTAATCTAAAGAAAAAGAGTCAAGTGGAAGCTGGTATCTCTGTCTTCCAATATCTCAAGGGATTTTTGGAGTAGATTTAAATGGGTATCTTCAGAGGACAGACAAGGACTGGAGAGAGATTTTGGCTCACTACATCATCTCTCTCATGGACAAAAGCAGCATAATGGCATAAACTCTAGAATGGGTAAAGAGGCAAAAAAGAGAGTTAGTGAGAAATGATGCTTAATAATTTCCCAAGAACATCGAATAAATTTGAAAGTGTAAAAGAGCAGTCTAGAAACATGGAGGACTGATTGATAAGTTATTAACTGAATGGAGCTTCACAAAAGGAAAATGGAGAAAATTATAGAAATTAATCACTTAAACTAAAAGCAAAAATGAACTCATGGGACTACATCAAACTAAAAAGTTTCTGTATGGCAAAGGACACCATCAGCAGAACAAAAAGGCATCCTACAGTATGGCAGAATATATTTGTAAATGATGTATCCAACAAGGGGTTAACATCCAAAATATATAAAGAACTCACACACCTCAACACCCAAAAGGCAAATAACCCAATTAACAAATGGGCAGAGGATATGAAGAGACAGTTCTCCAAAGAAGAAATTCAGATGGCCTGCAGACACATGAAAAGATGCTCCACATCACTAATCATCAGAGAAATGCAAATTAAAACCACAATGAGATATCACCTCACACCAGTAAGGATGGCCAACATCAAAAAGACTAAGAACAACAAATGCTGGCCAGGATGTGGAGAAAGGGGAACCCTCCTACACTGCTGGTGGGAATGTAGGCTAGTTCAACCATTGTGGAAAGCAATATGGAGGTTCCTCAAAAAACTAAAAATAGAAATACCATTTGACCCGGGAATCCCACTCCTTGGAATTTACCCAAAGAATACAACTTCTCAGATTCAAAAAGACATGTGCACCCCTATGTTTATCGCAGCACTTTTTACAATAGACAAGATATGGAAGCAACCTAAGTGTCCATCAGTAGATGAATGAATAAAAAAGAAGTGGTACATATACACAATGGAATACTATTCAGCCATTAGAGGAAAACAAATCCTACCATTTGCAACAACATGGATAGAGCTGGAGGACATTATGCTCAGTGAAATAAGTGAGGCAGAGAAAGACAAATGCCGAATGATTTCCCTCATTTGTGGAGTATAACAATGAAACAAAACTGAAGGAACAAAATGGCAGCAGACTCAGAGACTCCAAGAATGAACTAGTGGTTACCAAAGGGGAGGGGTAGGGGAGGGTGGGTGGGGAGGGACGGAGAAGGGGATTGAGGGGTATTATGTTTAGTACACATGGTGTGGGGGATCACAGGGAGAACAGTGTAGCACAGAGAAGGCACATAGTGAATCTTGGGCATCTTGCTGCACTGATGGACAGTGACTGCATTGGGGTATGGGTGGGGACTTGATAATATGGGTAAATGTAGTAACCACATTGTTTTTTCATGTGAAACCTTCATAAGAGTGTATATCAATCATACCTTAATAAAAAAATTTAAAAAACAAAACATACCAGAACTGAGAATTTTCAGAATTAAAGAAAATGTAATTCTTTATTAAAAATAGGTTAAATGAAGATAATTTTGTAACTAGTGACATATGTAGAAAGCCTGTAAAGTATCAAGGAAAAAAGTTAAACCTTTAAAACTACCAGAAGAAAAAAAAGATAATTTATGAAAGAATGATACCTAAAGTGACAACAAAATTTTCAGCAGTAAAAATATATGGCAAGAAAACAGTAAAGTAGTAGCTTCAAAGTGCTGAAGGAAAATACCTGGCAATCTTGAATTTTATACCCAGGTAAATTATCATTCAAAATGAGGAGGAAAAAGACTTTTTCAGACATACAAAGACAATGAGATTCTCAAGTCATTAAAAGAACTATTAGAGACCTGCAGTTCCACCTCCAACATGTAAAGCTGGAATTCCCATCCTTACAACAACAAGAAACTGAATAAACTGAAAATCAATTTCTTTTTGAACCCGTTAAAGAATTAAGGTCAAAGGGAAAACCACTATCCTGAAATTTGGAGAGAAAGTGGAATACACTCACAGCCAAAACCAACTTACCTGGAGCAAAAGCTGCTAAAGCCATAAATTGGTAGGAAGTCTTAAACAGTAATTTTGATAAATTGCTGGAGGTGGAGTATAAAGTAGTGTGAATGAGAAATTCTTCAGAGCTGCAGTCAAGAGGGACTTGACACTTTTCCAGGTTTTATCTCCAGAAACCCTACCAAATTGTTATGGTGAAAAGACAAAAAACCTTTGTTTCTAGGGGGAGAAGGGAATAGTAACCAATCTGAAATAATTCCCAGAGCATTCTCCTTAACAAAGGCCTACTCATCAAGGAAAAGACTTTACTAGACTTTATATGATGTGGGGGAAGGGGGGAACTTATCCAACTCAGGCCCTCTCTAGCCTTCCTGTCTCACGTAAAGGGAGAAAAAAATATGAAAAACACTTGTGAAGGTCACAGCTCAATGGCACAGGCCCACTAAAGACAGACTTAATATCATAGGATTATAGAACTCTTTTCCTTTCTCCATACCTTACCATTACATCACTAGGGTGCCTAACAAAGAATATTACAGCTGAAACAGCTGCAAGTTTCAGACTCTATTTGAGTTGTTTTTAATGAAACCCAAAGATAACAGGGGAGTCAAAATCAAAGATACTAGCCTTTGATACCTACAGGTACAGAAAGCATTGAACACAGCCCAATTCCTAGCCACAATAATCTAAAACCTCACACTGAGACCTATTTACCTCAGTTCCTATTACCTGATGCATCATGTTTTGCTTTCAACAAAAAAATAGCAAGGCTTGATAAAAAGCAAGAAAAAATATAATCTCAAGAGACAAAGTAATCATCAGAGCCAGACTCAAATATGGTAGAAATTTTGTAATTATCATACTGGGAATTTAAAATAACTGTGATTAGTATGTTAAGGACTCTAAAGGAAAAAGTAGACAACATTCAAGAACAGATGGCAATGTAATCAGAGAGATACAAATTCTAAGAATCAAAAGGAAATACTAAAAATAAAAAACATTATAACTTCATAATTGCCAAACCTTGGGAGCAACGAAGATGCCCTTCAGTAAGATGACTGGATAAATAAACTGTAGCTCATGAAGACAATGTAAAATTATTTAGTACTAAAAAAATGAGCTATCGAGGCAAAAAAAAAAAAGGAAAAGAAACAGAGGAATCTTAAATGTGTATTACTAAGTGAAAGAATCCAATCTGAAAAGCTATATGTACTATATGATTCCAAATATATGACACTCAGGAAAAGGCAAATCTATGGAGACAGAAAGAAAATCAGTGATTTTGAGGGATTTCACGGGGTGGAAGATAAAAGGTAGCACAGAGGATTTTTAGGGCAATGAAATACAGTTTGTGTGATACAATAATGATGGATACGTGACATTATACATTTGTCAAAATCCACAGAATGTACAACACCAAGAGTGAACTCTAATGTAAAGTACAGGCTTCTAATAATTATAATGTATCAATGCAGGTTCATCAATTAACAAATGTACCACTCTGGTGGGGGATGTTGTTACTGGGTGAGGCTGTGCATGTGTGAAAGCAGGAGATGTGTGGGAAATCTTTGTACCTTCCTCTTAATTTCGCTGTGAAATTAAAACTTCTTTTATAAAAATAGTCTTAAAAATTGTAACAGAAATGAAGAATGTCTTTTATTGGCTCTTCAGTAGACAGATCATGGCTAAGGAAAAATATCAATAAGATTGAAGATAATGTCAATAGGGACTTACCAACTTGAAATAGAAAGAGGGGAGAAAAGAATGAGAAATGAGAACAGAATATCCAAGAACTGTGAGACAATTTAAAAAGGTGTAACATATGTGTATTTGGAATACCAGAAGGAGAAAAGAGGGGGGATGGAATAGAAGAAATATTTGAGGTAGCAATGGTCAGGACTTCTCCAAAATTAATGACAGACATCAAAACACAGATCCAGGAAGCTCAGAGCACACCAAACAGGATAAATATTTTTAAAAATCTATCCCTAACCATATCATATTTATATATCTAACCATAACCATATCATATTGTAGGAAACCAAAGAAAAAGAGAACACCTTGAAAGCAACAGAGTTAAACACACACACACACACTTTTTGAGAAGCAAGATAAATATTGCACTAGATGTCACGTCAGAAAACATGCAAGAAAGAAGTGAGTGGAGGGAAATATTTAAACTGTTGAAGGAAAAAGACCACCAACATTGAATTCTATATTCAATGAAATTATCCTTCCACTGTGAAGAAGTAAAGATTTCTCAAACATAACCTCAGAGAATTCATCACCAGTACACCTGCACTGCAAGTAATGTTTAAAGGAGGTCTTCAGGAAGAGGAAAAAGTATATAGGTCAGAAATCCAGATCTACATAGGGAAAAAAAGATTATCAGAGGAAGGGATAAGTGAAGGTAAAATTAAATGTTTTCTTTTTCTTATGGTTAAGTAATTATACTAACAATGAATTAGGTGATTACAGTATACAGGTAAGGTGAATGAATGAATGAATGATTCTAATGTAATAAGGAATGGGAGATAGAAATTGGAAATACTTTTTATGTTACCCTTACTACCCACAAAGTAGTATAGTATAATTAGAGAATGGACTTAGACTGGTTATAAATGTATACTGAAAACTCTAGGGAAACCACTACAATTTTTTTCAAGAAGTATTACTTATATGCTAAGAGAAAAAAGAAAAATGGAATCACAAAATGCTCAATTAAATCCAGGGAGACATTAACAGTTCTTAACATGTATGCACCTAATAACAGCACAGCAAAACATGTGAGACAGAAACTAATATAACTGCAAGATGAATAGATAAGTCCACTATAACAGTTAGATGCTTCAACACCCCTCTTTTAATAACCGATAGACCAAGTAGGCAGAAAATCAGTAAGGACATTGGTTGAACTCAACAGCAGTATCAGTCAACTGAATATAACTGACATTTATTGACTATTTTATCCAACAACACCAGAATACACATTCTTCCTAATGTCACATGCAACATTCACAGATATACCACATATTGGGCCATAAAGCACACCTTAACAAATGTAAAAGAATAGAAATCATTCACTGTCTGTTCTCTCACAGAAATGGAGATAAATTAGATTTCAGGAACAGAAACATAGGCAGAAAATCCCCCAAATACTTGGAGATTAAACAATACATTTCGAAGTAATACATGGGCAAAAAAGAAATATAGAGAAAAATTCTTAAATATTTTGAACTAAATTAAAATACAATTTATCAAAATTTGTGGAATGCAGTGAAACTAGAGCTTAGAGGAAAATTTATAGCATTGAATGCATATTTTAGGAAAGAAGAAAGATCTAAAAATCAACAATCTAAGCCTTCACCTTAGAAAATTAGAGAAAAAAGAGCATTTTAATCTTAGAGCAGACATGAAGAAGTCATAACTAGAGAAGAAATCAGTGAAATTGAAAGCAGGAGAGTAGAGAAAATCAGCCAAGCCAAAAGTTGGTTCTTTGAGAAAATCAATAAAACTGATAAAGTCCTGCCTCCAAATCAGAAAGTAAGGTGTAAAATCACCTCTCTTTGCAGATAAGAAGGACTTTTTTTTTTAGTGTATTTTTTTAAGTATAGTTGATATTTTTCCAAAGAAAAACAGATGGCCAACAGGCACTTGAAAAGATGTTCCACATCACTAATCATTGGGGAAATGCAAGTCAAAACACAATGAGATATGATCTTACACTAGTCAGAATGGCCACTATCCAAAAGACAAGAAATAACAAGTGTTGGTGAGGATGTGGAGGAAAGGAACCCTCATACATTGTTGGTGGGAACGTAAACTGGTGCAGCCACTATGGAAAGCAGTATGAAGATTCCTCAAAAAGCTAAAAATAGAAATACCATATGACCTAGTAACATGGTCTTCTATATAGAAAACTCTAGAGACTCCAAACACACAAAAAAGTGGTCCAAACTAATAAATGAATTCAATAAAATCACAGATATAGAATCAGGAAACAGAAATAATTTGTGTTTCTAGATCATAACAACAAACTATCCAAAAAAATAAATAACTTTCCCATTTACAATAATCAAAAAGAATTAAATACCTCAAAATAAATTTAACCAAGGTGGAAGATCTGTACACTGAAAACCATAAAACATTGATGAAAGAAATCGAAGAAGACACAAATAAATGGAAAGGTAACCGTGTTCACAGATTAAAATAATTAACATTAAAATATCCATTTCACCCAAAGATATCTACAGATTTAATGCAATTCCTACCAAAATTCCAATGGCATTTTTCACAGAACTAGAAAAAAAATCATAAAACTTGTATGAAACTACAAAAGACCCTGAGTAGCTAAAGCAATCTTGAGTAAGGAGAACAAAGTAGAGGTATCACACTTCCTGACTTAAATTTATATTGCAAAGCTATAGTAATCAAAACAGTATGATACTGGCCTGAAACAGATACACAAACCAATGAAACAGAATAGAAAGTCTAGAATAAATCCATATATATGGTCAACTAATTTCTGACAAAGGCATCAAGAATACACAATGAGGAAAGGAGAGCCTCTTAATAAATGGTGCTGGGAAAACTGGATATCCAGATGAAAAAGAAAGAAATTGGACCCTTATCTTAACACCACAAACAAAGTCAACCCAACATGGATTAAAGACTCAAACAGAAGACCCGAAACCATAAAACTCCTAGAAGAAACATAGAGGAAAATAGATATGTAGACATTGGTTTTTGCAATGATTTTGGGGGTATGACTCCAAAATACATGCAAAAATAAAAAATAAACAAGTGGGACTACATCAAACTAAAAAGTTTCTGACAGCAAAGGAAACAATCAACAAAATGAAAAGGCAACCTATAGAGTGGGATAAAATACTTGCAAACAGAGGTGGAGCCAAGATGGCAGTGTGAGTAGAGCAGCAGAAATCTCCTCCCAAAACCACATATACTTTTGAAAATACAACAAATACAACTCTTCCTAAAAGAGAGACCAGAAGACACAGGACAACAGCCAGACTACATCCACACCTGTGAGAACCCAGCGCCTCGCCAAGGGGGTAAGATACAAGCCCCGGCCTGGCGGGACCAGTGCACCCCTCCCCCCAGCTCCCAGTGGGAGAAGAAGAGTCATAACGGGGAGGGAGAGGGAGCCCAGGACCTCTAAATAGCCAGCCCTAGCCATCCGCACCAGAGTGCAGACACAGTGCGTGCGTGGGGTGCTGGAAACTAGGGAAACAGGACAGTAAGACCTGTGAGTGGGTCCCCGCAGCTGGCGCCCTGGGGACAAAGAAAAGAGAGTGCTTTTTGAAAGTCTTAAAGGGACAGGGACCCCACAGCTGGACAGAAGCATCCCAGGACACTTAGCCCAGCAGCTGGGAATCCCAGGGAACTCCGAGCACCCTAACCCCCTGGGCAGCAGTGAACCTTGGAGGCCCCTCATGGAGATAAACAGCCTCCCAGCCATTTCCCCTCTGATGTGGCTCCACCATATTGGAGCAGCAGCCTGAGCAGGCCACGCCCACAGCAACCACAGAGCTAAACTCCATAGCAGCCAGGCAAGATTCAGAAGCCCTGTCTGTGTGCAACTGCCCAGCACAAGCTGCTAGAGGTCACTGTTCTCCCAGGAGAGAAAGGCCACAAACCAACAAGAAGGGACATTCTCCCAACTGTCACTCGCACCAGCTCCACAAACTATCTCTATCACCATGAAAAGGCAGAATTTGAGACAGACCAAAATCACAGAGTCAACCCCTGAGAAGGAGATAGACCTTACCAGTCTTCCTGAAAAAGAATTCAAAATAAAGGTCATAACCATGCTGACAGAGCTGCAGAGAAATATACAAGAGCTAAGGGATGATGTCTGGAGGGAGATTACAGAAATGAAACAATCTCTGGAAGGATTTATAATCAGAATGGATAAGATGCAAGAGGCCATTGATGGAATAGAAACCAGAGAACAGGAACGCATAGAAACTGATGCAGAAAGAGATAAAAGGATCTCCAGGAATGAAACAATATTAAGAGAACTGTGTGACCAATCCAAAAGGAAGAATATCCACATTATAGGGGTACCAGAAGAAGAAGAGAGAGAAAAAGGGATTGAAAGTGTCTTTGAAGAAATAATTGCTGAAAACTTCCCCAAACTGGGGGAGGAAATAATCAATCAGACCACAGAAGTACACAGAACTCCCAACAGAAGGGACTCGAGGAGGACAACACCAAGACACATAATAATTAAAATGGCAAAGATCAAGGACAAGGACAGAGTTTTAAAGGCATCGAGAGAGAGGTAAAAGGTCACCTACAAAGGAAAACCCATCAGGCTATCATCAGACTTCTCAACAGAAACCTTACAGGCCAGAAGAGAATGGCATGATATATTTAATGCAATGAAACAGAAGGGCCTTGAACCAAGAATACTGTATGCAGCATAATTATCATTTAAATATGAAGGAGGGATTAAGAAATTCCCACACAAGCAAAAGTTGAGGGAATTTGCCTCCCGCAAACCACTGCTACAGGGTATTCTAGAGGGACTGTTCTAGACGGGAGTACTCCTAAGACTAAACAGATGTCACCAGAGAAAATAAAATCACAGTAAAGAAAGCAGACCAACCAAATACTAACTAAAGGCAAAAATTAAAATCAACAAACCACAAAAGCAGTTAAAGGAAACACAAAAGAGCACAGAATAAAACAACCAATATATAAAGAATGGAGGAGGAGGAATAAGAAGGGAGAGAGATAAAGAATCACCAGACAGTGTTTATAACAGCTCAATAAGCGAGTAAAGTTAGACAGTAAGATACTAAAGAAGCTAACCTTGAACCTTTGGTAACCACGAATCTAAAGTCTGCAATGGCAATAAGTACATATCTTTCAATAGTCACCCTAAATGTAAATGGACTGAATGCACCAATCAAAAGACACAGAGTAATAGATTGGATAAAAAAGCAAGACCCATCTATATGCTGCTTACAAGAAACTTACCTCAAACCCAAAGACATGCACAGACTAAAAGTCAAGGGATGGAAAAAGATATTTCATGCAAACAACAGGGAGAAGAAAGCAGGTGTTGCAGTACTCTTATCAGACAAAATAGACTTCAAAACAAAGAAAGTAACAAGAGATAAAGAAGGACATTACATAAAGATAAAGGGCTCAGTCCAACAAGAGGATATAACCATTATAAATATATATGCACCCAACACAGGAGCACCAGCATATGTGAAACAAATACTAACAGAACTAAAGGAGGAAATAGAATGCAATGCATTCATTTTAGGAGACTTCAACATGCCACTCACTCCAAAGGATAGATCCACTGGACAGAAAATAAGTAAGGACATGGAGGCACTGAACAACACACTAGAACAGATGGACGTAATGGACATCTATAGAACTCTACATCCAAAAGCAACAGGCTACACATTCTTCTCAAGTGCACATGGAACATTCTCCAGAATAGACCACATACTAGGCCACAAAAAGAGCCTCAGTAAATTCCAAATGATTGAAATTCTACCAACCAACTTTTCAGACCACAAAGGTATAAAACTAGAAATAAATTGTACAAAGAAAACAAAAAGGCTCACAAACACATGGAGGCTTAACAACATGCTCCTAAATAATCAATGGATCAATGAACAAATTAAAATAGAGATCAAGGAATATAAGAAAACAAATGACAACAACAACACAAAGCCCCAACTTCTGTGGGATGCAGTGAAAGCAGTCTTAAGAGGAAAGTATATAGCGATCCAGGCCTATTTAAAGAAGGAAGAACAATCCCAAATGAATAGTCTAACATCACAATTATTGAAACTGGAAAAAGAAGAACAAATGAGGCCAAAAGTCAGCAGAAGGAGGGACATAATAAAGATCAGAAAAGAAATAAACAAGATTGAGAAGAATAAAACAATAGAAAAAATCAATGAAATGAAGAGCTGGTTCTTTGAGAAAATAAGCAAAATAGATAAGCCTCTAGCCAAACTTATTAAGAGAAAAAGAGAATCAACACACATCAACAGAATCAGAAATGAGAAAGGAAAAATCACGACAGACTCCACAGAAATACAAAGAATTATTAAAGACTACTATGAAAACCTATATGCTAACAAGCTGGAAAACCTACAAGAAATGGACAACTTCCTAGAAAAATACAACCTTCCAAGACTGACCAAGGAAGAAACACAAAAGTTAAACAAACCAATTACGAGCAAAGAAAAACTACCCAAGAACAAAACCCCCAGGCCAGACAGATTTACTGCGGAATTTTATCAGACATACAGAGAAGACATAATACCCATTCTCCTTAAAGTTTTCCATAAAATAGAAGAGGAGGAAATACTCCCAAACTCATTCTATGAAGTCAACATCACCCTAACACCAAAACCAGGCAAAGACCCCACCAAAAAAGAAAATTAGAGACCAATATCCCTGATGAATGTAGATGCAAAAATACTCAATAAAATATTAGCAAACCGAATTCAAAAATATATCAAAAGGATCATACACCACAACCAAGTGGGATTCATCTCAGGGATGCAAGGATGGTACAACATTCAAAAATCCATCAACATCATCCACCACATCAACAAAAAGAAGGACAAAAACCACATGATCATCTCCATAGATGCTGAAAAAGCATTCGACAAAATTCAACATCCATTCATGATAAAAACTCTCAGCAAAATGGGTATAGAGGGCAAGTACCTAAACATAATAAAGGCCATATATGATAAACCCACAGCCAACATCATACTGAACAGCGAGAGGCTGAAAGCTTTTCTTCTAAGATCGGGAACAAGACAGGGATGCCCACTCTCCCCACTGTTATTCAACATAGTACTGAAGGTCCTAGCCACAGCAATTAGACAAAACAAAGAAATACAAGGAATCCAGATTGGCAAAGAAGAAGTTAAACTGTCACTATTTGCAGATGACATGATATTGTACATAAAAAACCCTAAAGACTCCACTCCAAAACTACTAGAACTGATATCGGAATTCAGCAAAGTTGCAGGATGCAAAATTAACACACAGAAATCTGTGGCTTTCCTATACACTAACAATGAACCAATAGAAAGAGAAATCAGGAAAACAATTCCATTCACAATTGCATCAAAAAGAATAAAATACCTAGGAATAAACCAAACCAAAGAAGTGAAAGACCTATACCCTGAAAACTATAAGACACTCTTAAGAGAAATTAAAGAGGACACTAACAAATGGAAACTCATCCCATGCTCTTGGCTAGGAAGAATTAATATCATCAAAATGGCCATCCTGCCCAAAGCAATATACAGATTTGATGCAATCTCTATCAAATTACCAACATTCTTCAATGAACTGGAACAAATAGTTCAAAAATTCATATGGAACCACCAAAGACCCTGAATAACCAAAGCAATCCTGAGAAAGAAGAATAAAGTGGGGAGCATCTTGCTCCCCAACTTCAAGCTCTACTACAAAGCCATAGTAATCAAGACAATTTGGTACTGGCCCAAGAACAGAGCCACAGACCAGTGGAACAGATTAGAGACTCCAGACATTAACCCAAACATATATGGTCACTTAATATTCAATAAAGGAGCCATGGACATACAATGGGGAAATGACAGTCTCTTCAACAGATGGTGCTGGCAAAACTGGACAGCTACATGTAAGAGAATGAAACTGGATCACTGTCTAACCCCATACACAAAAGTAAATTTGAAATGGATCAAAAACCTGAATGTAAGTCATGAAACCATAAAATCTTAGAAAAAAACATAGGCAAAAATCTCTTGGACACAAACATTAGTGACTTCTTCATGAACATATCTCCCTGGGCAAGGAAAATAAAAGCAAAAATGAACAAGTGGGACTATATTAAGCTGAAAAGCTTCTGTACAGCAAAGGACACCATCAATAGAACAAAAAGTACCCTACAGTATGGGAGAATATATACGTAAATGACAGATCCGATAAAGGCTTGACATCCAAAATATATAAAGAGCTCATGCACCTCAACAAACAGAAAGCAAATAATCCAATTAAAAAATGGGCAGAGGAGCTGAACAGATAGTTCTCCAAAGAAGAAATTCAAATGGCCAGCAGACACATGAAAAGATGCTCCACATCGCTAGTTATCAGAGAAATGACAATTAAAACCACAATGAGATATCACCTCACACCAGTAAGGATGGCTACCACCCAAAAGACAAACAACAATGGATGTTGGTGAGGTTGTGGAGAAAGGGGAACCCTCCTACACTGCTGGTGGGAATGTAAAGTAGTTCAACCATTGTGGAAAGCAGTGTGAAGGTTCCTCAAAATGCTCAAAATAGACTTACCATTTGACCCAGGAATTCCACTCCTAGGAATTTACCCTAAGAATGCAGCACTCCAGTTTGAAAAAGACAGAGGCACCCCTATGTTTATCACTGCACTATTTACAATAGCCAAGAAATGGAAGCAACCTAAGTCTCCATCAGTAGATGAATGGATAAAGAAGATGTGGTACATATACACAATGGAATATTATTCATCCATAAGAAGAAAACAAATCCTACCATTTGCAACAACATGGATGGAGCTAGAGGGTATTATGCTCAGTGAAATAAGCCAAGCAGAGAAAGACAAATACCAAATGATTTCATTCATCTGTGGAGTATAAGAACAAAGGAAAAACTGAAGGAACAAAACAGCAGCAGAATCACAGAACCCAAGAATGGACTAACAGTTACCAAAGGGAAAGAGATTGGGGAGAATGGGAGGGTAGGGAGGGATAAGGGTGGGGAAGAAGAAAGGGGGTATTGCAATTAGCATGTATAATTTGGGGGGTGGGGGAAAGGGGAGGGCTGTGCAACACAGAGAAGACAAGTAGTGATTCTACAACATCTTACTGCACTGATGGACAGTGACTGTAATGGGGTTTGTGGGGGGGACTTGGTGTAGGGGAGAGCCTAGTAAACATAATGTTCTTCATGTAATTGTAGATTAATGATAACAAAATAAAATAAAATAAAAGTAAAAAAAAGGTAACAGTAAAAAAAAATACTTGCAAACAGATACCCAATAAGAAGTTAATATCCAAAATATATGAGGAACACATACAACCCAATAGCAAAAATAAGTAGCCCAATGAAAATATGGGAAAATGACCTGAATAGACATTTTTCCAGAGAAGACATGCAAATAGTTAAGAGATGTATGAAAAACTGCCCAATGTCACTAATTATTGAGGAAATGGAAGTCAAAACCACAATGAGACATTACCTGATATATATTAGAATGTCTGTTATCAAAAAACATCAAAAGATAACAAGTCTTGGCAAGGATGTTGGAGAAAAGAAAACTCTCTTGGTGGAAATGTGAATTGGTATAGCCATTATGGAAATCAGTATGGAAGTTCCTCAAAAAATTAAAAATAGAACTACTGTATGATCTAGCAGTCCCTGGGTATATATCCAAAGGAAATAAAATCACCATCTCAGAGAGATAGTTGCACTCCCATGCTCACTGCAGCATTATTTACAGTAGCCAAGATATGGAAACAACCTAAGAAAATGTGGTATAATTTACCCTTAAAAAAAGGAAATCCTGCCATTTGCAACAATATGGATGAAACTGACAGAATTATGTTGAGTGAAATAAGCCAGACACTGAAAGATAAATACTGCATGATTCCATTATATGTGGAATCTAAAAAAAAGAAGTCAGACACATAGTAACAAAGATTAGAATGGTGATTGCTAGAGGCTGTGGAGTTGGAGGAATAGAGAAGACATTGATCAGAGGGTACAAACTTTTAGTTATAAGGTGAATAAGTTCTGGAGACCTAATTTATAGCATGCTGACTATAGTTAATAATAATGTATTGTATAATTGAAATTTGCTAAGAGAGTAGATCACAAGTGTTCTGACACCACACACACACAAAAAGGCAACTATGAAGTAGTGGATATGTTAATTAGATTCATTGGGGTAATCATCTTATAATATATATATATATCAGAACATTACACTGTACATCTTAAATATATAGAATTTTTATTTGTCAATCATACTTCAATAAAGCTGGGAAAAATTTTTTAACTTAAAAGCTTAGAGTTTTCAGAAGATTTGAAATATAAATGGCTTATGAATATACTAATGTATGCTCACATATGATTAAGAAATACAAACTAGAATAATAACAAGAACAAAAAAAAACTAATAGAACCATAGCTAGGTTAACCTAGAAAAAAGAGAGAGGATACAAATTACCAATATTAGAAATAAAAGAAGAGTCATCACAACTGATCATCAAAAGAAAAACAAAGGAATACTGTGAACCACTATGACCACAAATTTGATAACTTAGATGAAATAGACAAATTATTTGAAAGACATGAACTCCCAAAGCTCACAAAAGGATAAATAGAGAATATGAATACACCTCTATCTATTAAAGAAATTAACAATATCTTTCCAGAAAATAAAGTAAAACTTGGGAGGAGTTAATGCTAAATTCTACTAAACATTTATAAAATAAACTAAAGAATTCTCTACAGTCTACTCCAGAAAATAGAAGCTAAATGAACACTTCCTGCCTCATTCTATGATGCCAGCATTACTCTAACATCAAAACTGGATAAAGACATTACAAGAAAGAAATGCCATAGACCAGTATCTCTTATGAACATGGATGCAAAAATTCCCAACAAACTATGAGCAACTTGAGTCCAGCAACGCATAAAAAGAATTGTAAACCACAACCAAGAAGGATTATTTCAGTTGTGTGAGAGTGGTTCAACCTTTAAAAATCAATTGATGTGACCCACTCCATCCACAGGCTAAAAAAGCTCATTTCAATTGATATAGAAAAGTACTTGACAAAATTCAACATCCACTGATGACTTTTTTTTAATTCAGAAAATTAGGACTAGAGAGGCATTTCCTCAATTTGATTTTTTTAAATTATTTTTAAACTCTATAGTTAACATTATACTTAGTGGAGAAATATTGAGTGTTTTCTTCTAAGATTGAGAATGAGGCAAGAATATTCCCTCCCATCACTTGCACTGGAAGTCCTAGATAATGCAATAAGACAAGAAAAGGGTGGGGAGGAGGAGAAAGTGTAGAAATTAGGAAAGAAGAAAGAAAAGTTTCTGTTTTTGCTGATGACATGATTGTCTGTTTAGAAAATCCAAAATAATCAAAAACAAAACAAAAACTCCTGGAACTAATACGTGATTATTACAAGGTTGCAGGATATAAGCGAAAATACAAAAGTCTAAGCCTTCTTTATAAATTAGCAATTAATAACTGGAATTTGAAATTTAAAACACAATATCATTTAAATATAATGTAAAAAAATGAAATTTTAAAATATAAACCTAACAGAATACATACATGATCTATATAAGAAAAACTATAAAATCTTGATGAAAGAAAAAAAAGATCTAAATAAATGGAGAGATATTCCATGTTCATGGATAGCAAGACTCAAAATTGTTAAGATGTCAGTTCTTCCGGACTTGATCTTCTTCATGTGTTGACTATCCTGGGTCTTTTGCTTTTCCATATAAACTTCAGACTAAGTTTGTCAATATTCAAAAAATAGCTTTTTGGATTTTGACTGGAGTTGGGTTGAATCCATAAATTGAGTTGGGAAAAACTGACATCTTAACAATTTTGAGTCTTGCTATCCATGAACATGGACTATCTCTCCATTTATTTGGATCTTCTCTGATTTCTTTCAAATCAACTCAAATGGATAGTGTATATTTGGGAGCCAATTTTCTCATTACTGGGTTGGCATAGAAAAGAGGAGGAGGCCAGAGTAACCAAATGGTTAGATACATTAGTATGGTTAGCCTAATAAAGATACAAATAGCTATTTATAGAAATATTTATAAATACATATACATACATGGGTTGTTATAAACACAGTTTTTTTGCTCTATCAGATGTGAGTGCCTAAAGGAAATGACACCTCACTAGCAATGAGCACACCTAATGCCCAGATCTTGGTTTCTAATACTATTATTTAATAAAAACAAGCAGGGATCCTGGAAGAAACAACTGATTCTATGACTGGTCAGAAATATATAAGATGATCTTGGAGTTTCTGGTAGTGCCATAAAGTAAAACTGTTCAAAAATAACAGCACAGTGGGGGTATATCAAAGGAGCACCAAAACCAAATGAAAGAGCTCCCAGTAGCCAAAGCTGGAACAATTTGAGCAACACAATAAATAAAATGGTATTGGTTTATAATCCAAAGTATAAAATAAATATCCATGAGTTCATACTTATACAAATAAATGACTGAATAAATTAATAAATGAGAAGAGGCAAATCTCTCATGTAGAGGAATTTCAAATAATTTAGACACTGTGCCCTCAGAAAGGGGAGCTTAACTCCCCACTCCTTAGTCATGGGCTGCACATGGTGACTTCTTTCCACAGTATATAAAATGGAAGAGGTGTGCCAGGGAGAGAATAAACTTTACAATGGAGAACCTGACAAACACTATCTCAGCCAATGATCAAGGCCAACATCAACAGTCATAAATCATGTGGATAGTATGTTATGTATCTTTGATATGATATAATAAAAATGACACTTTACCTCTGTGATCTTCCTTCCAATAACACATGACCCAATCTTAACATGAGGAAAACACCAGACAAATTCCAGTAGTGGGCATCCTACAAAATACTCCTCAAAACTGTCAATGTCATTGAAAATGAGGAAAGACTGAGAAAGTGCAATAGCTGACAGGAGCCTCAGGAGACATGATGACTAAATGCAATGAGATATCCTAGGTGGGGCCCTGGGACAGAAAAAGGACATTAGATTAAAAACTAAGAAAATATGAATAAACTATGCTTTTGTTAGTAGTAATATATTAATATTGGTTCATTAATTGTAACAAATGTATAATACTAATGTGAGATGTTGATAATAGAGGAACATATAAAAGGTATATGAGAAATCTCTGAATTATCTTCTCAAAGTTTTCTGTAAATCTATACTTCTAAAAAGATAAGTCCTATTAAACAAACGACCAAACAAAAAAGAACTTTAAAGGATATACACCAGTGAGAAGACGAGTGAGTTTGGAGGTAAGCTAATAAGCTAGGAAAAGTATGTCAATAAATTTAATTAAACATTAACTGAAAAAGAGACAATTATTTTGTTACTAGTGGGTAAAACTGGATAGATAGGGTAATTAGAAGCAGCAATAACTAGACGGGAAAGGTGTTCAAGTAGGTAAAGACGATTATATTCTGTATTATGTTTTGTAAGAGGTTAGAAATATTGATTTTCTAAATCTGTTAGAAAAATGTGTAGCTAGGAGATGTACGTAATTGAGTACATATAAATTTAAGAATGACCACTATAAAAATAAAAATATAATCTATTTTCCAAATTGTGGCTGGGGGAAAAAAGGGATGGGGGTGGAGGAAGATACAGAAAACTTTTTCAGTTCAGTAGAAGATAGGAAAAGAGTGGGGGGAAACAAAGTAGAGAACAGAAAACATAAAACACAAAATAAGGTGCTAAAAAAGGTAAGCACAAATATATAAATAGTTACAGTGAATGTTATATGAGCTGCATCTTGTGCACACCTTCAAGTTCTTCTGGCTTCACCTGTCTCCCAAACACTCAGCCTCTTGCTCCACTATAGCCACTGCCAAGTGACAACCCACTCCATGTATGCCTGTAGCCAGAGACCACTGCCCATTGTCTCTGTCTTCTCCCACTCAGCTGGCATTTAATGCCACAGTGCAAGGACTAGGTAACTCAACCTGAAATTCAGGTGAATTAAACCCTCAATGGGCAAACCTTGACTAAGTAGAGACACGTGATAGTAAGGAGCGAGCAGATAAATTCCTTCTCCTTTCTTCTCTTCAGTAGACTTTTCTAAGGCATGAGTATGCCTGCACTACATGTACAGAAAATGTACCAAGAGTAAGTACACCTATTAAGCATTGGCATTGTCTCAGGGCTTGTGAAGTCTTTACATTTGCCTTCCATTCTCCCCTGCTTCAGTTCCCTTCTCTCTCTCTCTCTCTTTCTTAATGCCATAGAATTGCTTCAGGCTCTGTTTTTAAGAAAAATGTAAATAACTAAAATCCACCAACTAAAATAAATAGGTTATAATGTTACATTTAAATCAAGTTAAACACTTACAAGAGACACAGTTGAAATAAAATTAGTTAGAAATGTTGAAATGAAGACATTGGAAAGATATACCATGCAATTACCACCACCACCACACTGGTGTAGCAGTATTGATACCATACAAAATAAAATTTAAAGTATAATATATTATGTAATTTATTATATCTATTATATACTTAAATATTGTATAAAGAAAGCAACCCACAAGGAAATAAAACAACAATGAATTTATATGTACCTAACACAATTACCTCAAAATATACAATACAGGAACAGACAAAGTTACAAAGAAATAAATGACCAATATAGAAACACAGTAGGAGCTTTTAACTTCTTTTAGAAACTATGCATCAAGCAGACAAAATATTATTGAAATATAAAAGGGTTGAACGACTAAATCAGCACATACTTGTAATAAATGTGTATACGGTCTTCAAACAATAGATAAAATATAATCTTTTCTAGTACCTATGAAGCATTTATAAAAAATGATTACATGTAATACTGGGACACAGAGAAAATTTCAACAAACACCAGATACCACTGTCATATAGACCATTTCCTCTTGTGACAATAAAACTAAATTAGAAAGCAACCATAAAAGTTCATTCAAAACAAGACAAAACAAACATGCTGGAAACTTTTAAATGTATTACTAAACAACTCATTGGGAAAGAGCATAATGAGAGAAGTTACAAAATAATATGGCTTGTCATTGAAAGTTGTATATTAAAACTCTGTAGCTAGAAGAGAACTTAGAAGGGAATTTGTAACTGCAAATGCATTGATTAAAAGAAAGAAAATAATGAGTCTTGTTCAAATCAAGAATGAATAAAAAGATCAGAAACAGAAAAAAGATTCAGGAAAAGAAATGTTACAATCAGGAGTAGAAATTAATGGAATTAAAAACAAGAAAACAATAGAAGAAATCAACAAAGACAAAAGCTATTTCTGTTTGGGAAAAAAAAACTCATAAAATGAACTTTAAGCAAGACTGAACTAGTGAACAAAGAGAAGAGGCATAAATATCCAAAATTAGAAATAAAGAGGGGAAATAACTAAAATAGTCTTTAAAAAATCACAATAGACTATGACTGGCTTTATGTTTTTAAATTTGAAAACTTAAGGACATTTTTTATTACTAAAATATAAAAATTACCAAAATTGGTTTAAGAAGAAATTGGAAATCTGAATAAATGAAGCCATTAAAGATTTAAAGTGGTATGCAAAAGTAAACTCTTCTCAATAAAAAGATACATCCTTAAATGGAAATGGTATGTTGATGAGATCATGTCACAAATCAATAGGGAAAGAATGACTTCAATAAATGGCTGTCCTCAATGCAAAAAGTAAAACTGGATGCCTACAGTTTCATCATATATAAAAATTATTTACAAGTAAATTAAAAACCTGCATAAGAAAAGGCAAGACTTTAAAACATTTAGGGAAAAATAGGAAAATGCCTTCAGAGTAGAGAAGTATTTCTTAAACAAGGCACTACAAGAGAAGATAAATATTGATAAATTAGACTGATTTTTAATTAAAAACTTTGTTCAACAATAGTTATCACAAGCAAAGTCAAAGACAAGATACAACAGCCACTTTGGAAAACAGTTTGGCATTCTCTAATAAAGCTGAAAATATGCATGCCTGATGATTGTGAAATTCCTCTCCTAGGGTATTGTCCCTGTAGAAATTCATATACACATGCACCAGGAGATATGTATAAGAAGTTTCACAGTGATATTGTTTGAAATATTGAAAAACTGAAGGGAGAAAAACAAATCAACAGTAGAATGGATAAAAAATTGTGGAATGTTCCTTTGATAAAATACCATCAGCAATGAAAATGAGGAACTATAGTTATACATCACAAGGATTCATCTTATGATCATATGTTGAGTCAAAGAAATAAGACATAAAAGAAAAACTACAAAATGATTTCATTTATCCAAAGCACAAAAGCAGCAAAGCTATCCTATAGTGTTTAGGGATGCCTACATAGGTGGCTAAATTATATTTAAAAACAAGAATGTGATAAATCAAAATCAAGAAAATAGTTAGATCCAGAAAAGGAGAAGGGATATTATTGGGGAGAGACACATGAGAAATTTCTGGAGGGGGCAATTTTCTACTTCTTAAATTGAGTGGTTATTTCCATGAGGATTCACTTTGTAATTATACTGAATAT
Source organism: Manis pentadactyla (assembly GCF_030020395.1). Taxonomy (NCBI): domain Eukaryota; kingdom Metazoa; phylum Chordata; class Mammalia; order Pholidota; family Manidae; genus Manis; species Manis pentadactyla. The sequence goes on along the minus strand of NC_080022.1, from coordinate 29,372,152 downwards.
TTATGTCTTAAGCTCAAGCCACAAACTAGAATATCTCTATACTGCATATGACCAACAAATGATTACTACTGGGTATATATATTTTAAGTCTTCAAATCAATAAAAAAAAGAAGGCAAAAGACGACACAAACAGCAATGCGGTAATCATATGTATATAAGATTCTTGGTCTCATGAGTAAATTCAAGAAATTCAAATTAAAACAACAATGAAATATCATTTTCTAGCCATCAGACCAGCAAACATTAAAAGCCTGACAATACAAGTATATGGAAAAACAGACTTATACTTATACTTCTGGGAGTGTACCTTGCGAAAGCAATTTGACAATATTTAGCAACCTGGAAAAAGATCATATCCCATGGCCAAACAAGGCAGTTTGCATTGAGCAGAAGTAGTCTTTTATAAGAATATTTATCTATGGCATTGTTTGCAATAGCTAAAATTTAGAAACAACTTTAGCATTTCTAAACAAAAGAAGGAACAAATACATTGTAGTAACACAATTATATTGCACTGTGACACAGTACAATGTCAATAGCAACTAGAATGAACTAGAGCTTCAAGTATCAAAATGGAAACGCAAATTGTACAATATGCATCGTAAGGCACCATTTATATAAACTTTGAAAACATGCAAAACAACACCACATATTGTTTATGATACATATATATGTAGCAATAGTATGAATAATATGCATGAGAATGATAAACACTGAATTTAGGGTGGTATTTGCCTCAAGGGAGGAGGGTAAAAATGAGATCAATGCAGAGCATACAGAGCTTCCATTATATCTGAAATATTTTACTTATATAAAAAGAACCAAAACAAAAAGAAAAGAAAGCCTATCATTTTAATTCACCAGATTACCAAATTAAAGTGGGGAAAACCATGCCATCATCTCCATAGATTTAGAGAAAGATATTAGATAAAATTCAGCAACACTAATTCATGATGTTAAAAATCCTCTTAACAAGCTAGGAAGAAAACCCTTAACCAATAAGAGTTATCTACAAAAAAACAATAGCAAATATCATACATGATGGTGACATATTGGAAGGATTTATTTTAAAGTCACGAGCAGACAAAGTCTGGAAATCGTAGTTGGGATAATGGGGGGTGGGGTAGAAGGGGGAAGAAGGAAAGAAAAGTGAATATGGGCAACACTGAGATAACTTTTCATGCTTATCAGATTGGCAGAAATCACAGTGGTTGGTCATACCACATGCTTTAGAGGAAGGGAAGAATAAGGAACTCATTCACCTTTGCTAAGGCTATAGATGGGTGCACCACTTTGAATAGCAATTTGTTCACATCTGCTTAAGTTGAAGATGTGCACATAACATGATCCAGTAATTCTACCTTCAGATATTTTGATAGGAAAAAACTAGGAAGCAACCTAAATTCTACCTTTAGATATTTTGATAGGAAAAAATTAGGAAGCAACCTAAATGTCCATGAATCAATCAATAAATCAAATGCAGTTTGTTCATACAACAAAATTACTCTACAGCTCTTGAAATAAATGAACTAAAATTTCATCCATCAGCATGGTTAGGGCTCAAAAACATTAAATGAAAAAAACATCACTTGCAAAAGGACAATCAGTATGCTACAGTAGGTGTTCATTTTCAGAACACAAAAAGCAACGCAACAAATTGTTTGTGGTTACATATATATATGCCTTAAATGCATAAAAACTGGTATGGAGTGATTCAAATAAAAACTTTAAGTTAATGGTTGCTTATGGGAAGGACAGAAGCCAAGGTGGGGACTTAAGCTATATCTGTGATTTTCCTTAGAGAAAGGCGAGAGGGCTACAACAAATACAGCAAAACCTGTTAACCTCTTCAGTCTGAGTGGGCAGATGTGAGTATCTCCTATATTATTTTTACTTTCATTTGTGCATGCTTGAAATATTTTATTGTTAAAATGATGGGGTTTCTTTTTTAAAGATGAAAGATCACAGCACAGTAGAATCTCAGCATTGAAAGAAAACTCACAAGGCAATTAATGTAGTTGTACCATGTCCCAGGAGTCCTTCAGTCTTGGCTTACATACCCCTGGTGATGGGGAGCTCACTGCCTAACGGTATCTTATTTCAGTTCTGGACAGGTTTTCCTGTTAAAACAGTCATCCTCATATAGAGTTAAAAATCTGCCTCCTTTTGCTGCCCATGATCCCAGCACCAGAGTGGTAGCTTTGCCTTCACATACTCAACTGGGATTCTGGACTCCTGGACCCTGGACCCTGGACCCTGGACCCTGTCATAATCTCCCAGTCCCTTGCTATCATCTCTCTATCTATCAACTGCAAGATTTGAATGGCTCTGAAATCCAAGAATTCCGTACAATAAACATATTTACAAAACTTTGGCTCATCAGAACCTTTTATAAAAATATAACTATTTGATCTAATAATATTCACCTCTTCATAAAGCACATCTTTAAGGAAGCCTTAATCTTCTGCCCTAAAACTTACCTGGCAAGCTGCTCCACTCAGCAAACCTGAAAATGCAGTGCACAGAGGGGCCTGGCCAGAGCAGCAGAGTGGAGACAGCAGCTCCCTATGGTAAGCCAAGTGCATCCCAGGGTCCAGCGGGGCTCAGTGGAGAGGATGCCCAACCTCCCTTCGGAGGAAGCCTCATAGCTGGCCTCCTAGGGAAAGCTGGGAAGAAGGCCTTCAACCTGCTCTTTCTCCACCTACAGAAGTTCCTTCATGTCATGCAAGACCCAAACAACGGCCACCGCCCCTCTGAAGCTGGACCTCATCTCCCACAAAAGAATGCACTCTGTCCATAGGCCTTTCCTTAGGTTTCTGATACAGCACTGAAGTTTTTTGCCTAACACACTCTTACAGCTTGCTTATTAGGCACCAGGCACACTTCTAGGCACCTTACATATGCTGACTTATGTAGGTGCAGCTATGTCTCTCCATTTTACAGATGAGGAAACTAAAGCACAGGGAAGTTGGGGCACTTATCTGGGCTCACATAGCTAGTTTCTTAGCAGAGCTGGGGTTTGAATCTGGATAGCCTGGTCTGTGTTTTTTTCTCCTTTGGTGCTAGGCTGATTAAAGTCCTTCTGAGCACTCCTGTTTGGTTTGTTTATATACATGTCTTACCGCCTCTACTAGTTCATCTGTTTTGTAACCTGTTTTTTCATCACTTAACACTTTATCATGTACATGATACATCTTTCCACGCCATTAAATTTTATTCCACAACATCATTTTTAGTGACTGCCTAGCAATCCACTGTGAGAAGTAACCAGCTCAGTTGCCAGACATTTAAGTTGCCTTCGCCTTTTCACTACCACCAACAGTGCTTTGACAAATACACGTATAATGAAATCTCTGTATACATCCTTGACTGTTTCTTTAGGATCTTTCCAGGAGGAACTGCTGGATCAAAGTATGCACAAACTTCTAAGACTTCTGATACCTGTTGCCAAGTTACCCCTGGAAAGACCCATCATCGATGAATGAGAATCTGTTCCCCAGGGTCTTGGCCAGCCCAGGCTACAATCATGCAGTGAGAAAATCAGAAATCGGTTTCTGCTGTGTGGGACAAAGAGGCATGTTATTGTTTTAACTTGTTTCTTTATTTTTAAGTAAATTTCTTTTCCTCACTGATTATTTATATTTCTTCTTCTGTCCATATTCTTTGACTATTATTCAAATCAGTGTGCTCTTTTCCTTACTGGCTTGCAAGAAAAGAAAGAGTGAGAAAAATACTTAGAAACTAAAATCCCACATTTCATCCCTCCCCGGTGGGCAGAGACAGAAATTAATAAGAATGAAACATACATTGGAAGACTTTTATCAGAAGCTTTAGCAAAACTAACTCTAACAAATCCCATACACCTCCCAGATCACAGGGTCTGAGGGGTAAGGACGTCCCAGGTAGTCACCCTGCCTTTTCCACGCCAGGCGGTGGGTGTGCACCCAGATGTGGGCATCCCACCACTCCCCAAGTCCAAATCCCAGCCCTCCTGCTCATGACCACAGGACCTTCAGCAAGTTGTTTAACCTCTCAGCCTCCATTTCCTCATCTGTAAAATGGGAATTATCTTGATAACACTTTATTGGGCTAGATGAAGTTGTGAGGATCCAATCAGCTCCTACATAGAGCATCTGTCCTATAGTAAGCACCAAGTAAATATTAGCTATTATTATCATGGTGGTGGTGATTTTATTATTCAGGGTTTTCCCTGAATACAGCTATCCTGCACTCCACCCTTCATGTTAAAGGAAGATTTCTTTTGAGTATGTAATATATTTTTTCCTCTGAGAGAACAACCATCATTTGAACCCTTTCTTTCACTCATTTGGCATATTTGAGCCCCACTACACATTAGGATCCATGCTGTGTTGGAGATAAAATATAGTTCCTACCTTCAAAGTAGATGAAGATTAAACAAAGAATACAATATGTACGTGCACTGTAATAGCAAGTAGTCCGGGGAAAGGGCCATGTGTCAGAACTCTTGTATGTGCCACTTCAAAACATTTCGGCTCACCTGTGGTTCCAGCCACTGCTGAGTCACCAGCTCTGCACAGGCTTCTTGCAGGGACACCAAACAGAGCCCCATCTTAGGCTGTAACTCATGCCTCTCACTTCCTATGCTGGCCTTCTCTGAAGTCACAGAGAGAGGTGTCACAGGGAACCTGCTCAGAACACACATGTGCAGCCTGGCAGGGAGGTTGTTAATACCTGCAGAGCCACCTTTCATTCCCCCAAGCAGATGACCCTAAAACTCATTTCTGAAGACCTTGAGTGGTGGGCAACAAGGCAACCTGCCCTTGGGTCAGCTCTCCCCACTTCCTCATTTCACTCCCCTGAATCCTCTCGCATGCTCCTTGGTACCACTTTCCAAAGACATTAAACACACACAAGCCTGTTCTTCAGGCTCTGCTTTCAGGGATACTCAGGGTAAGAGAGATTCTATGAGAGGCACAGCTAAGGGTCTGGGAGATTTCAGAGGACAATCTAGGCAGGCTCCCTGGAAAGGGTGGCACCTTCAAAGGAGGAGCCTTGAAGCTTAGCAATGAGTTGATGGAAGGAAAGGCATGAACAAAGCCTTGGATGCAGAACTGCCCAGGGTACAAGTGGGAGAGAGGAGCTCAGGTGCTCTGAAACATTGTATGGCTAAAGAAGACTCATGGAAGATAGGATGGGAGTGAGACGCAGGAAGGGGGTTAACCAAGAAAGGATGGGACAGGGTGTTCCAAGTGAGGAGACACAACATACCAAGGAGGAGGAAACAAAGCCTGCTGTATTCTAAGAAGTAAAAGAAATTCAGTGAAGACTATAGGGAGAGGGACACAAGAGATGGAGGAGAGGCAGGCAGAGAGCAGACCATTCATTCTCCCTGCCAACAAATAGTCACTGCATGTCTGGTCTATGCCAGGCGTTGTTCGAGGCAATGGAGACAAAGCAGCAGATCAAACAGACAAGTCCCAGATCCTGAGGGCTGTGGAGCCATGGTAAGGAGGTCAGACTTAAGCATAACAACACAAGAGCTCCTGAAGGAATTTGGTTTGGGTCCCTCCTGCCGGGGCACTTAGGGTGGGGACGGAGGGCGCCTGAGCCCTGCCACCACCCACATCCCTCAGAGGCGTGATGGAGCCATCGGGTCCACCCTCCGGAACTGCAGCTGTGTGGATCCAATTTCCGGCGTTTGGGCAGGTGCCCTATGCTGCGGATGGTTTGTTTACTCTGCCATTTGTTGTAATCATTCCTGATCTTTTGCTTATTGTGTCAAAGATAAACACCACTTGGAGGATCGATCCCCCGGGAGCCGGACGCCTGTTCCCCTGGGCTTTGTGAGCCATCGCTTTGCACTTGAAACAACCTGTTATTTCTTCTCTTGAAAGAGGCTCATAAAATGATAGACGAATCTCCAGTAACAATAATACCTTCCTAATGGTTAGAGAAACTGGAGCCATATAGCAGGAGCACAGTCTAGAAGAAAAATAGGAGAGTTAGAAAGACAAGCTTTAAAATATAATGGTGTCGTAATGGGCAAAATGAAACACGTGGATGCTGTTAGAATTCTGCCTGATGCATCTGGAGCATGGCTTTAGCTATAAAGCAGCCCCAGCCACCAAGAGCCTCTTCTTTTCCCAGGGTGGATGCTGTAACGGCGTTTGTTGAATGACTGAGCAATGACACCATTTGTTGAATGACAAAATCCACCAATACTGTTCACTATGCAAGATAAGTTCCTAAGCATAGTGTTGGACCCCCTGAAGTCACTGGAGAAATGTGCGCTGATTAAACAAACAGACAATTCTAAATGCTCAACCCACAGGGAATAAAAAACATGGGTATTTACCATACTTCAGGCCCTGTGTTGAATGCTCTGTGAGAAATAGTTTATTGACTTCCAAAGACGCATAGCCAGCAGGTGATAGACGTGGTCATTACAACAGATAAACATGAAGATTAAAGACACTGAACCCCCAAAACATGTACAAGTGGAAAAAATGTTCCAAGGGAAACAAGAAAGCCAGCATTGTTTTCCCCTGACTGCAGCCCACTTCAACATGTCCCTTTGAATTCCATTTAGCTCACTTGTGGCAGATGGCATTCTTTATAAAAGGTGACCATAGCGCTGTTCCACCTCCCACATGCTCTTCTCCAGCACAGCCTTGTCATTGCCCTAAAAGGTGTGTGGAGCCTCATTCCCTTCCCTTGAATCTGAGCAGGCTTGTGATGCTACAACTCACAGAACAAGGGAGGGGAGGTTGCATGCCCCCAGCGCTGGGTCCTTAAAGTTGATGCATCTCTTCCTTGTTCGTTAGAACATTTGCTCTTGGATCCCTGAGCCACCAGGTAGGAAGCCCAACTCCCCAGAGGCTGCCATGCTGGGAGGAAGCCAAGCCACCTGGAAAAGACATGTGTAGGCATTTCAGTCCTGATCCCAGTCTCTGTGGAATTTCAAACGACAAGCTAGACTTGTGAGTGAATGAGCCTTCAAGGGATTCCAGCTCCCAGCTTTTGAGCTGGCTTAGCTGAGGTTCCAGAGATCATAGAGAAAAGCGGTCCCCACAATGTCCGGTCCCAAAATCCCGACCCACAGAATCCATGAGCATAACAACATTGTCATTTTAAGCTGCTATATTTGGAGGTAATTTTGTTACACTATGTAACAAAATTGTGTTCCCGCAAAATTCATATGCTGTAGTCCTAACCCCCAGCACCTCAGACTGTGGCTGAATTTGGAGACAGGATCTTTAAGGAGGTGATTAGGTTTCGGGAAGACCTAATCCAGTATGATTGGTGTTTTTATAAAACGAGATTAGGGCACAGACACAAAGGGAAGACCATGTGAAGACATACAGAGAAGACGGCCATTGACAAGCCAGGGAGGGAGGCCTCAGCCAAAACCAACACTGCCCACACCTTGGCCTCAGGCTACTAGGTTCCAGAACTGTGAGAAAATGAATTCCTGTTGTTGAAGGTCCCCAGTCTGTGGCACTTTGTTTTGGCTGTAGCTCTAGCAAACGAAAATACACGTGCATAGCAACCAGAGCATCAATTCGCACTTAAAGATTCCTTGTCCAGGCTGGTTTCTGGGGCTGCTGCCCTGACCTGGGCAGGGGGCTTTCAGTGACAAGGGCGAGAAAGACATAAATTGGTAATTAAAGTGCAAAGGGGGAGGGGAAGAGGAGGGGGTGCCAGAACACCGGGAAGCTGTCTGGTTGCCAAGAGGAGAGACTAACAGATCAACCTGGAGGGGCCAAGGAAGCTTCACCAAAGGGTTACTAGCAGGCTAGACCTTGAAGGGACATTGGGGTCTACCGCGCAGAGAAAGGGAAAGGGGTCCCAGGCAGGGGACTATGCTGAACAAAAGCACAGTCGTGGGAGAGGGTCTGAAGGTGAGGGCAGTGGAGAGAAGGAAGCTCCACGCGGTTTCTATGCAGAGCCCACGAAGTTGCTAGGGAGGGAGACCGGGGTCCCTCACAAAGTGCCTTGAGCGCCATGCTCAGGCGTTTGCTGGCTATGCTTGCTGGGTGCCCAAAGCTGGAGAGCCCGGAGAAGCTAACGGGAGGGTTGTGAAGGGAACCTTGGGCCTGAAGTCCATGAAGGCAGGAGATCCGCCCCCCCAGCGCCCCTTCCCGCTAGCAGCGGGCGGTGGCAGAGCTGTGTCCCTCTGCTCCAAACTGCCGCCAGGACTGGTCAGGCTGGTCGTCGGGCTGGCAGGGACTGGGGATGGGGCCGTGGGCGGCTCGGAGCCGCCATGAATATACATGATCCCGCCCTGGAAGCCCGGCTTCCTGCGGAGCGTTTACCAGGCTTTATCTTGACAAGGTGATGTCCTTCAGTAAAGGACGTTATATGGCTCTTAGTTCAGCAGTTCTGTCAAGTCCAAGGCTTCATACATATGCTTAGGTGCTCGGACAAGGCAGTGAGGAGAGGAGGCGTGAGGCCAGGGAGGGAGGTCGGCCCCAAGGAGGACGGCTCGGGCAGTGCTCCGGCTGCGTGGGGCTCTGACTTACAGCTGACTTTGGCCGCTGGCCGTGGGCTGCATCCTAACAGCCCTGACAGTCTGCGCAGCAATTCAGTCCAAGTGCTGTCCAGGGAGGCTCATGAGGCCCTGCCTGTGGCCTGCAGGGTGACCCTAGGGACATCTCATTCCCTCTCTGGAGCACACATCCCTCCTCTGACAGATAAGCGGCCAGCAAACATTTTTATTTTGTAAGTCAGCTGGATTCTGATTTCAAACAAAATTTAAATAGATCACAGTGAAACTGCTCCTTTTGAAACACTAGATGGACAAAGTTAGCTTTCCTCTCTCCATGGCCTACATACAGAGGCTGCTACATACAGAATCCCCAGGCTGCACGGAGCAGGTGGAGAACCAGTGCATTAGGTGATTTCTGCCTGCTCTAGGCCAACATGCTGGGGATGTGGGAGCCCCTTGGTAATTTCAAGCCATCCCACAGACCCCACGCAGAAGGGTAATTAATTGTACCTTCAGTGCCCCTGATCAAGAGCATCAATGTTTAACAAAGACAACTCTGGGTTTGGGGCAACAGTTTTTGTGAATTTGTATTTGTTTATTTACAACATCTGTATTAATTTCTAAAATGCAATTCATGGAAGTTAAAGATATATTCAGAACACAGCAGCATTTACCAAAGTATGTTTCTCAGAACCTTAGTCCTAGGAGAGGGTTATAAAAGCTGAGTTGGGCACTAAAGTCACCTGGTGTGCTTGATAAAATGGCAGGGCTCTCGGGCCCCACCAGGGGAGCTTCTACTGTAAGATCAGAGGGTCTGGGTGGGGAGCAAAGTCTGCAGTTTTAAGAATCCTCTCAGATGGTTCTGATGCAGGAGGTTTGGGAACCCACACTGAGAAACTCCAAACTAGATGCTCAGTTAAGAAAAGAAAAAAAGCTTTCTTGGGTTTAAATTAGATTTGGAACTGAATACCCTCCACCGATCTTGGAGCTTCACAGTGCCATATTAATGCATCTGAGGAGTCCTGCACTTTCTCAGCTTACTGACCACAGAAGCCCTTTTTCCCTGGTACCACTATTTAATTTTGGAATATGTTTGAGAAGGTCTGGCTTATCAACAAGGTGTAGTGATATACATGTGAATTGGGGATCAGTTGCAATAATTTCTTGACTTATTTGATACATGGTAATTCATCTTTCCTCTCTGTTAATTTTTTATGGTTCCAAACTGAGATAGCTTATAGCAAAGGAAGAAGGCCACTGGCAAACTTGCCTCTTTTCTTTCTCCAGCAAAGAGCAAGAGCTTCTTGCTGAGGCTCAGGGCCGTCCCTTAGACAGACATGGCATTCACGGATCCTTCCATATTCCTTGGCGGAGTTATACCCCATGAGACAGGTACATTAAGGAACTTCTCCCTGGTTTTATGGTGAGTCTGATAGTATGTCATAATGATGGATCATGAAAACTTTGGTGTCCAGTGCATCACCTGTGTGACAATGGGCAAAACATACATCTCTCAGAGCTTCCATTTCCTTGTCTGTGAAACAGAGATAATACATAGCTCATAATTTTTTGTAAAGATCAAATGAGAGAATAGAAGCAAAGTGGTCAGTACAGTAAGCCCTCAGTAGCAAGGCTGATATGATTGTTATTTACTGCATCGACAACAAGAGAATGCATATATATGGGCAGATGAGAATGGGCTTTGGTGCAGGCAAACCAAAGCAGCAGGAAGTGCCCAGGTCAAGGCAATAGAGGGTGAAATCCTGGTTATATGTTCATGTTTTCTACTTCGGCTGGTTGATCTCAAACTTGGCCACACATTAGAATCACCTGCCACTCAGACCAATTAAATTAGCATCTCTGGAGCAGAATGAAGCGTGAGAATTGTTCACATCTTCAGCCCTAACTTTTCCCTGAGTTCCTGGCCTATGTATCTGTCTGTTTCACATCTCTTCTTAGGTAACACATCCTCACATATTGAAGACTATCTGGTCTTCACTCCAAGTCTGGACATCTTCCAGTGTTCCTGCTTGTAGTGAATGGTACCAGCCAGCCAGTTCCAAAAGCCAGACTTAGAGAAGTCCTCCTTGATTCCTCCCTTTCAATCACCAGCTTCTGTTGAGGGATGAATGTTTCACCATCTTTCCATCCTCACCACTACCTACCATCAGTCCAAGTTGCCAGTCTCTCACCTGGGCCACTGCAACAGACTCCTGACTGGTTTGCACATATCCACTGGGCTCCTCCTCCAACCCATTCTTCTAGCTTCTCTCAGAATGGCCTTCTATAAACACAAATCCAATAATGCTGCGCAAACACTCACTAATTCCCATTTCCCATTGCTTTTAGGAGAAGGACCAGACTCCTTGTTTCCATTCTCCTCTTTGTTCAACCCTGGTCTTTATTCTGTTCTCCTGGCCAAGCTCCTTCTCTCCTCTGAGCCTTTGCAGATGCTGGTCCCTCTGCTTGGAGCACCTTCTTGTTCCTCTTTCCCTGGATAGTTCCTACTTAACCTTCAGAACTCAATCAGCCACCTTGACCCCTAAGACCAGGTCAAACCTTCCTGCTCTGGGGTCTTCCCAGTGCTTACCTGCCCTCCATTGCACCTGTCAGAGTTGCAGGGTAGCATTTGTCTGTGTGACTATTTAATTGATCTCTATATCCTCCACCAGATTGTATGTTTCTTGAAGGCAAGGCCTATTTCTGTCTTACTTGCCATTGTTTTAAGGATGTAGTAGGCGCTGAATAAATGTTTGAGTCTAGTTCAAGCAGCTCCATTACAAATCACTTCCCAGGGAATTTTCCCATCTGCATTCTTACTGGTGGGCTTTAATGAGGATTCCCAAAGAATGTGGAGTCATAGGTATGAGTTTTAATTAACTCCAATAGGCATTTAATGTAGATTTAATAAGACAGTTATTGTATGTTAATTAAATGTCAACTGATTGCTAAAAGGTTTTTGCAATTATTGAAGTTTACTAATTATCTAATAGATAAATCAGTTTCCCATGTAAATAACTAGCATCTACATAAGCAATAAATATGCCATTAGATTCCACGCATTAACATATTGAAATTAGAGGTTAGCCCCTCGGGGAATTCTTGAAACCTGTGTCCAAACCAGGGAGGGAAGGTACCAATCATCTCATAGTCATTATGCCCCATCCTTTGGGAAGCAGTGAGGGACTGGGTTGCAGAGATGAGTCTGCTCAAAGCTGAGCCTGTGTAGGAATGCTTACTTACCACACTTTCCAAAAGCAGAAAGCTGGTAGCAAAGAGAGGGATCTACCATAGGAAGGTCCCTTCATGTCCTTGAGGCTCTGTCTTGTCAATTGTAAAATGGGGGTCTGTAAAGCTCCCATCCCCTGGGGTCTGTGAGTGCCAAGGCCAGGTGAGCGCACAGTGGATGACAGTGCCCCTCTATCCTCATCATGACTGGTGGGCCATGCCCTGGCTCTTCCCCCATTGCTATGTGACCTTGGGAAAACCACTTCTCTTCCAAGCCTCAGTGTCCCAATCTGGAAAATCCAACTTGCATGGTTGCACAGACAAAATGAGGTGAGTGCCTATAAATCTGAGTGAGGAGTAGAGATAAAAGGACAGGAGGATAATTGAAGGAAATGAGATGTTTCACAAGAACAACTGGAAAATGTACCTCTGCCATGGCTGGGTACAGTGTCAGGCACTGTCAGCTATTTTCTCACTTAATCCTTACTCTCTAGCATGACGTAGATGCTCATCCCCATTTTAGAGATGAGGAAAGAGACACAGAGAGGCTAAAGAATTTGCAAGAGTTTACACAGCAAGAGAGTGACAGAGCCTGGGCCTCCACTGCCATGTTCAATGTCCCTCCTGACCTTCCCCCAACCCACACCCTGGCCCTGCCACCTAGGATCACACAAAGTTAAATCAGATCCTTTGAAACACAGCCCTTCTTCAACAGAAATAAAGAGCTAAATCCAAATCAGTGTTTACTATGTCCCAGGAGTATTTCTAAGTGCTTTACATGTATAATCTTTCCTAATTCTTGCAATAACCCAATGAGGTAGGTGCTGTTATTTCACAGATGAAAAAAGGAGGCCCAAAGGGATTTCATAACTCACCGTCACATAGCCAGTAAGGGCAGCACCCAGAATTTGGACCCAGGGCAGTGATTCTAGGTGTTGAGCCAGGCCAACCCTTACATTTGCAGGGCCCAGAGTGAGAGCACACGTGGAGGCCCGTGTACCTTAAGCTAAACATTTAAAAAGAATAAATATGTTGAATGAAATGCTTTATCCAACAGTCACAGGACCTAGAAAGCCAGATTTGCATTTTGCTTCTAGAGCTCAGCAGAGTTCCACACTTGCCTCAGTCCAGCTGCCTCTTTTGTCCACATACGACACCCCAAAGCTCACAGGCAGCAGCCTTTGACCGAACCTCACAGTGCAGCCCGCCCCGGGAGAATGGGCCCAGGGAAGAGGCCCACCCAGGCCCCAGAAGTGGGTGTGGGACGGTTCAGGCGGAGAACTCCAGTGTCCCAGGCACCTGGGGCATGATATTCATCTAGAGGAGGATTAGAGTTCTGGGTGGGCACTTCCCCATGGATTCCTCAGCCCTGAGGAATGGGGTGGCCAGAGGCGGGTGATGGACCTGGGCTTTGAACCAGGCAATTTGACTCCAGTGCCCAAGTACTTAGTCACACTCTGAGGCCCTGGAAGATGACTCAGCCTGTACCTGGATTCCTCTCTTGACTGAAAGATAGGTCAGCACTGGGTAGAATCAAGGCAGCCTGCAATACAGAAGTACTCTGCTTTTCAAGCAGACCACAGGAGCAGTAATGCTTACAAACACTAAGATACTGAGCAACTCCTGCTATCAGAACATCAGCCTCCTTATTTGCAAAATGTGGAGAATCTTAGCTACTTTATTTTAAAGAGTTGTTGTGGCATAAAATGACATGTTTGTAAAACACCGTGTATAGTACCAGGCATATAATAAATTCTCAATAAATGTTAGAGAGAGAGAGAAACATATCTCTCTCTGTCTGTATCTACGTCTGTCCTAAAATCATCAAGGGCCTGTCTTTTTGCATCTGTAAATTCTTGAGCTCCGAATCCCAAGAAGCTCTGTCTTTATGTCCCTGTCAGGGTTTCCCCAGTACCCTCCCCTGTCCCACACCAGCTCCAAGGAACCAGCAAGCTAAAGTCCCACAGCCATAGTACAGCCAGGCATGCCAGCCCATGGGCACCAACCCCAGAGCCCTCTGGGAGTCTTGTCTGGATCCCTGGGTGCTGAGGAGTCTTGTTTACAGAATCCTCTTCTATCCTGAGAAAAGGACTTCTTTGGGAAATCTTCTTTTCAGTGACCAGGAGGCCAGAGGGGCTTTGGGTCAATGAAAATTCACAGAGTAAATTAAGGGGAGCAAACCCCCCAAACGGCTCCCAGGACCCCTGGGGTCAGAAGCCAGGCACTGCATTTATGTGTAAATGGAGCTGGATTAGGGATTAGGGATTATCAGAGTCCTGAATTATGTGCAGCTGCCAGATCTCTTTGTCAGAAGGGATCAGGAGATTTCTTGGTCACCCCGTTCCCTGCACCCCCTCTCCTGTGCTGTCAGAGGCAGACAGACGGCAAGAGGCACTCACACTGCCCGTTGGGGGAGGGATGGAAAAGGATGGGGAAAGGCAGGCCCCCAATCAATAAGCAGCCCACGTGGCCCAGATGCCTATGGCGATCAATCGAAGTACCTTCCTGCTGATTCTTGCACATCCCACGGGGTGGGGTCAGCAGCGAGCACCTCACACAAGCTCTGGCCTTTTCCCCTGCAGCACCTGGCCCTGCGAAGGGGCTGTTGCAGGCACATCTCCTCAGTGCAGCCATGACACCTTTCCTTGTGTTGACCAATTACAGCACCTTCAAGGCCACTCTGCAGAGCTGAGGGGGGCTGTGCCAAGGTGACTGAGCCCCAAGAGCAGGAATTAGAATGCCTGTCTTCCCAGACCGGGGCTCCAGTTCTGCACTGGGGTGTTTGTGCTTCGTAGCCAGAGGAAAGCAGGCCAGAAAGTCAGACATCATGCAATTGTTTTTCCTTTCTGCCACTTATCTCTACAAAATGCTGATACAGAACCAGAATTTTTTATATTAAATACTTAAAATGGCCCTCACAGGTAGTTGTAGCTATCCCATTTTCAAGCTAAGGAAGCTGAGGTTCAGAGGAGCTTGGGACCTTGCCCAGTGTCGCCCAACAAGGATGCTGGCATCTGGACGACAGCCCTTGGACTGTTCACTGCTGCCCTGCCCCGGATGCCCTGCAGTCCTGCCAGTGAAGCAGAGGCCTGCTGAGAAGCCATGACAGCCACTGGACCAGAGGCTGCGTGGGCTTCAGGAGGCTGCTCCGAGAGACACAGCACCCGAGCCAGGGCACCCTGAGGTGACTGCTCCCCCGAACTACCCCTGGAAAGGAACATGCCCTTGACTGGCCTCCGTGGTTGGTCGAGGCATCCCTGGGTGTCCCTGCGGGAGGTCGTGAACACTGAGGCTACAGGCACCTGGGGCAGGAGCAGCCCTTGCAAAGCAGCCGTGGGCTCTTGCTGAGGGAGTTAACCCCCTCCTGCCCCTCAGGGGTAGAGATTACAGACCCTGGAGGCTTGTGGGGAGGCACATGAGGCTTTTAGTTCTTAATGCTTAGACTTGGGAAAAAGTCACTTGCAAAACCATAAACAGGAGAACAGTGTAAACTAGGGGTCAGCAAAATTCTGCCATAAAATAAAACTTTTGCCAGATAGTAAATAGTTTAGGCCTTGTGGGCCACATACAGTCCCTGTGACATACTCCTTCTTTACAACCGTTCAAAAAGGTAAAAGCCGTCCCTAGCTCATGGGCCTGACAAAGGCTGGAACTGGCCCTCAGGCCCCACAGTTTCCTGTGCCTGGTCTAACCTACGCCCATCACCTGGGGCTGAGGCAGGGGTCTGGGCTTATGTCCGTGCAGCTTCTGCTTGTACCTCCTTGGCCAGAGTTGCTTCCCATGGCTGCTGTAAATGCAAGGATGTACAGAGAAAGTATTTTTAAAGGAGCACATGGCTGCCCCAAACTAGAGATTAAGGTAGGTGGGCATCATGGGCTTGGAATACCCTGGAGGCGGGAGCTAGAGCAAGGCTGAGGGGCGGCTGGGGCTGGGGGCAGGCTGGGCAGGGACTGGGGGCAGCGGTAAGGGAGCGGACAAGATCCCCTCAGCGCGAATCAATAACTATTTGAATTTCTTTCATCTGAGCAGGGATAGCAACCCAGGCAAACATGGAAAGGGACAAGGCATTGATCCTTCCCAGCTGCTGCCAACCCCTCCCCACTTTCTCACCACCCCCCACCTTGCCATCTGGCCTCCCCTCCCCCAGGCCTCTCTGCTGCCGTCAGCTCACTGCCCCACACTCAGACATACAAGGCAGCTACCAAGGGGAGGCTATTGTGGACCCTACAGCAACCGAGAAGGGACTCCGCCTCTCAGCTTGTCCTAAGACCAGACAGGCCTGCACTTCCCTGGGTGAACCCCTGCCTCTCAAGGCAGCCAGCCCTCATCCCCTGTACCTACTCCCCTACCCTGCTAGCTTCAGGAATCTATTTTCATATTCATGAATCTAAGAGACAAAGCAGGTATTTCATGATCGGTTTCTCTGCAGAGCTTGATTTCAGATTCAGCCAACACTGGAGTGGTTCCCTGAGGTGTTAGATAATGGATTTCATGGGGAGAGACTGGAGGCAGGGAGCCTGGGCAAGGGAACCAGGCAGAGGCACTGATGGGAGATGATGGAGATCTGAAATGGGGATGTGGGGATGGATTGAAACATATTTGTAATATAAAATCCTAGGAAGAATAATAGGATGAGGGGAGGGAGGACTCTAGAATGACCCCCAGGTTTCTGGTTTTCTGGCTTGTGGGGTAGGGGGAAGGTCATTCACTGGGAGAGCCAACAGGAGGAGAGGTGAGCCTGGACTCTAATTTTTGCAGAGAAATATGGTGAGCCTGGACTCTAATTCATTAAGTTGGAAACATCTAGGTATCAGGAAATGAAAAGGTCTAGAGGGCCATTGTATGGGTCTAAATCTCCAGTATAAATGGGAAAACAGGCATCCTCATTTCTCCCCAACTTCTAAACCCCTTGTTCCCATGAGACCCTTGCCCTCTGGCTATACTGCCCCTTCTCTCTGTCCAACTCTCTACTGACCATTCCTCCTCATTCAGGGAAGGCGTCAGACACTAGACCCCAGTCTCTCTTCTCCCCACCTCATTCTTGATACCTTGAGTGTCCAGACGGAGAATCCCACCCACGTGCTGGCTTGTCAGTTCTTGTCCTCCTCATCGCTCATTTCCTCTCCTCTGCACTTGTCACATTTTAAGACTTGTCACCACCAGGAGCTGCACCACCTCTGAAGTCACTAATTAAAGATACCTACTTTCCATCAAAGTATATTACCGTTCTAGCTTCTTTCCATGAGTTCCCTTCTTTGATGTCACTAACACTCCCAAGCCATTAGTCCCTCCACTTTCTTCCTAACCTTAAGCTCCCTCTCTAATTTAGAAATTGTCTTTAGCTGTATGTGATGGAAGTCTAACTACAGTGACTTAACCAAATAAGAATCTACTTTTCTTTCCCCGACAAGATGTAGGCTACTATAGGCTGTCAATCAAACTCCTTTTGGCTTCCTGATCTGCCATGTTTTGAAGGTAGCTTTCAACTGCAATGTAGTCAATTGCATTAGTGACCACACTGCTTTGCCCCTCCCTGTAGCCATGCCTTTTATCATGTGACTTTACAGTTCTTCCTACAAAAGGAAAAACTATGTCCCACGCCTTGGCTTTGGGTTTAGCCATACTTTGGCAGTAAGATGAGGCAGAAAGTGACTAGTGCTGGTTCTAAGCTAGACCTTAACGAGACTGCATCCACTTACTCTCCTGGGCTTCTTCCACTGGCCATGAGAAGAACATGCCCCAGAAGGAGAATAATAAACACTTGGAACTTCACCACTCCCCCCGGCCAGGCTGAAGCAGAGCTGGCCAGCCCAGCCTTGCCCAGATCAGCCGAATTGTAGACAACCAGGAGTTTCATGAGACACTAAGCTCTGAGGTGGTTTGTTTTGCAGCATTACTGTGGCAATGGTTAACTGATAGACTCACAATCTCAAGTAGCTTCACCTCCAGCCTCTCCATCTCATTCTAGGAATGAACAAGGACAAAGAGCAGAAGACACATCCCAGGTGAATTTTTCCTCTTTAAAAAGCCCACATAGCAGCCACATCCAGCAACTTCTGCTCATATCTCATTGGCCAGAACTGTTTCACATGTCACTCTAAATGAAAAGGGATGTAGGGAAGTGAGTATTTTTAACTCAGCACATGGTTGCCTCAAGCCAAATTAAGGTTCTTCTGCTAGCTGACTTTATGTTCCTGCTCATCTAGCTTAGATTCCATAGTTGTCACTATAGTCCTTCTTTTCAAATGTCCTCAACTTCCTTGCCCTTCCTTCCAGCCACAATACTTGTGATAAGAGCCCAACCTTGAATGAGCCTATCTTGAATGAATCAAGTTTCTTTACAACTTGACCCAAGAAGCTGAATGCAGTGAAGAAATCACACAGCTGGACAGCCTGGAGTGACCATGAGTCAATGATACCTACTTCAAAAGGCAATGCCTAGAAATCTTACTACATTTAAGCTTACCCCTACAATCCCCACATTGTTTTTACCTTCATCTCTCTCTTCAAACCTCCAATCTCTCCTACACTCACTTGTTCTCAGCAGATAAAATTTCCTTGTAGTTCATAGAGAAGCAGAAACCATCAGATTGGGTATTCCCTCAATTTACTACCACCAGATATTCTAATCTGCTGGTCTCTGCAATTGATTTACCAATTTCTGCTCATCCTTCATGACTTAAGTCTTTTTACTGAAGGTTTCCCAGGACTCTCAATCCCAACTAGACTTCCTGGATTTACATTTTAATAGCACCCTGTATTTCCTCATTATAGCACTCATAATCATTACAATTATATAAATATTTATGTAGTTCTTGCTGATTGTCTCTTTACCCCATTTATGCACTTATTCACCAAATAGGTGTTGATTGTCTGGCATTGTTTCAGATGCTGGAGAGGCAGCAATGAACATGAGGTTTACATTCTAATCTAGAATCTCTAAGAGGACAAGGATTATGCTTGTCTCTCTCATCTGTTTTCCCAGTGCTTGACACCTCCTGAAGTCCCATAAATAGTTGTTGAATCACATGGCTTGTAAAGAAGTAGTTAAAACCAAAAGTTAGATAAGCAGGTAGTGAGTTCATGCCATAACCATAGAGAGCACTACTGTTTAAGGATATGAATAAAGAAAAAAAGGTCTACAAGTAACAGGGGAAAAAGGAACAATCAGACAGATGAGAGGAGAACCAGTCACATGCAATGTTTCAGAAGCCAAGAGGAAAAAGAGTTCATGAGAGAAGGCCAATCAGTTTCAGTAAAAGCAACTTCTCTGTCTCCAGTAATGTAAGGATTGAAGCTGGACTTGTGCTAAGGAGAACACAGATTGCCTTTACCAAGGAAAAGTAATGGCAGCCTAAGTTAAACTGTTGTCAGGTGGGGACTGCATGGGAGTTCAGGAGGTAGACCCAGTGGGGTGAAACAACAGCTCTCTTAAGAAGCTTGTCCAGTTTACTGAGGGATAAATTGTAGAGAGGATCTCACTCAGACTCATAGGATCATGAAGCTAAAAGAAGTTGGTCAGCAACATTTAATGAGCAACTACAATATAGTTGCTTATTGATATATAGGAGACATTTATCTAATCTGAAGTGTAAAACATAGAATCTCTGTCCTTTACTGGAAAGAAATAGAAATTAAACACATAAAGGAAAAGATAATTTTAGGCACTGACAAGTACAATGAAGGAGATAAAATAGAAATAACAAGCTAGAGGGTGACTGGCAGATGTGTCTTAGCTCAGAGGGTTGAAGAAGGCCTCCTTGAGGGGTGGCATTAGCAGCAAAACTGGAGTAATTCAAAGGAAGTAGACAAACAGGGTAAAAACAAGTATAAAGGCCCCAAGGTGGGAATATGTTCAGCATATTTGAGAAAGCTACTATGGCTGAGATGCAATGAAGTCAGAGGGAAAGGAGCCAATTCTTGTAGAACCCTATAGGTTATGCTTGAGTTGTGTTCTAAATGGGAAATAAATAAATATGACTTCAGCTGCTCTGTGGAAGAGGGACCACAGGGGACAAGAGTGGAGTCAGGGATACCGGTGAGGAGCTGGTGGCTGTAACCAGGAAAAAGAAAAAGAGCTTGTAGCAAAAGAAATGGTATGAAGTGTTCAGATTTTGGGATATATTTTGGAAATTTATTCACAGAGACTGATAGATTGGCTGGATCTGGAGGAAAAGAAAAGAGAAAAATTAAAAATGATTTCTATTATTCACCATTGTACTGGAGATTATAGCCAGTGCAATAACGTAAGAAAAAGAAATAAAAAACATACAGATAGAAAGGAAGAACTAAACTTCTATTTTCTAAGAAATCATTGTCTACATAGAAAAGTCCAGGAATCTACTAGAACAGATAAATAAGCTCAGCAAGGTCAAAGTATACAAAGTTAATATACAAAAATCAGTTGTTGGTCTATATACCAGCAATAAACAATTGAAAATTAAAAATTTAAAGGAACTATTAAATAGCACCAAAATATTTAAAATACTATTATAAGTCTTGCAAAGTATTGCAATATCTGTATGCTAAAAACTACAAAAACTAAAGAAAGAATTAGAATATAACAAGTAAATGGAGATATATGCTGTGTTCGTGGATTGGAAGAATATTGCTCAGATATAAATTCTCCCCAAACTGATCTATAGAGTCAGCAAAATCCCTATCAAAATCCCAGCAAATTCTTTTGTGGAACTCAACAAGCTGGTTCTAAACTTTCAATGGAAAAATAAACGAACTAGAAGAGCCAAAAAAATTTTGCAAAAGGAAAACAAAGTTGAAGAAATCACACTATCTGATGTTAAGACTTGCTCTTAATGCTAGAGTAACCAAGACATTTGCTATTGGCAAAAGGAGAGACACAGAGCTCAAGAGAATAGAATAGTGTCCAGCAATACACCCCTACATATCTGGCCAACTGATTTTTGACAAAGGTGCAAAGACAATTCAATGAAGAAAAGATAACTTGACAGAGAGTGCTGGAACAATTGCATATCCACATGCTAAGAAGAAAAGAAAGAAAACTGATACCTTGTATCATATATAAAAATGAACACAAATGGATCATAGATCTCATAAGATTTCCAGAAAAGAACAAAGGAGAAGATGTTAGGCTAGAAAAAGCCTTCACAGATGTGACAGCAAAAAGCATGATCTCTAAAGGAAAAAATGATAAATTGTACTTCAGCAAAATTAAAACCTTCTGCTCTTTGAAAGACACTGTTAAGAAATGAAAAGGCAAGCCACAGACTGGGATTAAAATGTTTGCAAAACACATATCTGCTAAAGAACATACAAAAGATTGAAGAACTCTTCAAACTCAGAAGAAAACAACCAACCAGTTTTAAAAATAAAATGGGTAAAAACTTTGAACAGACACTTCACCAAAGAAGATAGATGGATGGAAAAAAAATGACACTTTTATAAAAAGATGTCCAACATTATTAGGCTTAGGGAAATGTAAATTAAAACTACAATAAACTACCATGACACACTTATTGGATATTGGACTGGTTAAAAATCATTTTTAAAAAGGCAATATTAAGTGCTGAAAAGGATGAAGAGCAATTAGAATTCTCATAAATTGCTGTTGGGAATGCAAATGGTATAGTGACTTTGGAGAACAGTTTGATACTTTCTTATACAATTAAACCTTCAGATATAACCTAATAAGTGCAGAGAGGTGCTGTGTTCATGGAGTGAAAGAATTGTAAAGATACAAATTTTCTTCAAATTGATCTGTAGACTCAGCAAAATCTCTATCAAAATCCTAGCAAGCTGTGAACCAACCATATGAACCTATTTTCTCCTAAGTATTTATCCAGGAAAAATGAAAACTTATGTTCACAAAAAGAACTGCTATGCAAATGTTTACAGCAACTTTATTCTTAATTGTGCAAAAATGGAAACCATCTACATCCCCTTCAATGAGTGAATGGATAAACAAACTGTGGTATATCCATACAAAAGAACACTACACTGCAATAAAAATAAATGTACTACAGACACATATGCCCACAAGGATGAATCTCAAATACATTAACCCATTAACCGGAGTTGAAGAAGCCAGACTCAAAAGCCTACATGCTGTTTGATTCGATTTATATTACATTCTATAAAAGGCAAAACTGTAAGAAAGAAAACCAGATCAGTAACTAACAAGCTGCTGAAGACAAGGGGAATTGGTTGACTAAAAAGGAGCTCAAGAGATTTGAAGGGAGTGAGATGATGGAAATGTTCTATATCTTCATTGTGGTGATGGCTACACTATACAATTATATGGGATTGTCACAGCTCATCAAATTATATTCTTTAAAGGATGAACTTCAATAGATCTGACTTTTAAAAAATGATTTCTAGGTTTCTAGATCATTTCAACCAAATGCAAGCATCCCATAGAAGTTGGTTTCATGAGAAAGGAAGAAAGTAGAGGAATAAATACATGGAAGTATGGATTGATGAGTGGTGGTTGGCTGACTAGCTGACCAGCTGGCTGGACAGACAGATGGACCATCATCAGAGTAGAGAGATCAAAACTGGGCTACAGAGGACAGGACAAGACAGGAGGCTGCAGAGGACAAGCAATGGGACAATGGCAAGAGCACCTACTAGACTCAGTTACACTGCTCGGGCTCCAGTCCCAGATGTGTGAGGGGAAAATCCCTACCTCCTCGCATGTAAGTGAAATAATAATCGTCCTCTCCCAGTTGACTATATTTATTCACTTAACAAATACTCATTTAGTGCTGGCTCTGGGCCAGGCATTCTTCTAAGTGTTTCCCCTATATTAATTCATGAAACTCATACAACACTTCCATGGTCCTGTCTCTCAGAGGATGAATGGAGGTACAGACAAACTGGGTGACTTGAGCAAGGCTACCCAGGAAGCAAATGGTAGGACCCCCAACACTATTCCACAGCCTCACCCAAGCAGGGGCCTCAATGCACCACTCATATTAGGTAAGCCAGATGTAATTGCTAATATTTAGCCACTCTGGATTACAGAAATGGCATTTTTATCTGGTTCGACTTAATAATTCTATTACTAGCCACTGTTTATTGAGTACTTCCTGTGGGTCAATTGTACCCCTAGCACGTTGCGTGCATTATCCTATTTAATGTTTAAAAAAAAATACTCTGAGATAAGTACTGGTATTCCCACCTTACAGCTGAGGAAACTGAAGCTTCAAGAGGCAAGCATCTTGTACACATCCAAACAGTAACTGGCAAAACTGAGCTTGAATTCCATCGGTGACTTCGAGCACAGAGCACTTCTGTTCCCTGCTGGGGAAAAGCCGGCCGCTAAGCCAGGTGCTCACCTCCCATTCAGCCCGTTTCAGTTCCTCAGGTCCTAGAATCTACCCTTAGTCCTTCCAACCTTCCTCCGCCAAGTCCAGCTCCCTACACGTCTCAACAGATAAGAGAGAGAGACAAGTCAGCAAAGGAGAAGCTGTTGGTCTCCTTCTTTTCAGAAGTTAGGGAGTTTCTAAATGCTTTGGCCCCATCTACATTTCACGGCCAAGTGGGTGCAGGACTGTTGTCCTCCTCCTTCACCTCCCCACATTCCTCAGCTTTTTCCACCACTCCGTCCAGGGCTCCATAGCCCCGGCAAGGCTTGACTCCTGTGCCAGCCTGGCTATGAAAGGTTGAAGCGTCCAGGCAGCCCTGTTTCAGCAGCTGTGTCCCTGAGCCCTGGCCCCAGTCCCACCCCCTGGCAACTCCCCAGCCCAGCTTGGACGATGACAGTAAGGCGGCCTCGGTAACTGCCAACTTCTTGCTCCTGGTGCACTGCTGGGATCGCAGTGACTCAGACCCCCCACATACAAGGCTGACCTCTGCTCCCAGATTCTCGGGGCCTGAGCCTAGGCCCAGCGGAATTGCCGCCCCAGCTCAGAGCTGGAGGAAATGGCTGTTGCTGCTATGGCAACAAAGCTTTGCACTGTCTGCCCAGAACAAAGGGGTTTTCTTGTCCCTCTTTGGGTCCCTGGGTGGTGGAGCGGCTGCTGTAGGGCAGAGGCTGGGAGGATGCTCCATGGTGTCTGACAAGTCCTTTGCTCAGCATGCTGTGAGCCCAGAAAGCTAAGAAAAGCCCACCCCGTCCCAGCCACTTTGGACGTTCAGAAGCTGGGAACAATAAATCTCTAGACGGCTGCTGTCTCCTGTGGCAGGCCTCTGAGTAGCAGTTTCCATCCAGGGCTTGGAGATATCCCCTAAAGTAGAGATGTGAAAGAGAATGCAGAGAATATAGAATACAGCCTCTTTCTCTAGTCCAGAGAATCAAAGATGTGTGTGCTTCAGAGTATCCTAGCCCCCTTCCCACTCAGAGAGGGGCAGGAATGTTCTTAGGCCACACAGCTGACTTCTATCAGGCTGGAACTGGTGACTATTTCTCCTGACTCTCTGTCCTGTCCCCAGCCCAAGCACCCCACCATCTCCTGCCAGACACTAAAGCCTGTGATTCAGCCTCAATGTCCTTCCTTTAATTGTCCCAGCAATCAGCTGGCTTCTGAGCACCCACCGTGACACCAAAGGTCCCTGAGAGGCTCACAGCATTAGATTTGCAGCTAAATAGTGACCTCTGAGCCTTAAGCACAGGCCCAGCTTTGGAAGGTCACCACCTCCAGGCCTCACCTGGTTGCACCAGCTGCCCCCAGCCACGAATGGGCAATTCTGCTGCCGTTTGGCACTAACTGAGAGTTCTGCAGGGAACCCCTGCGAAGGGCTAGTTTTGAATGCATGCTCAGGAATTGATCCTCTTCTACAGCGTTTCTCTGTTGTTTCTAAGTAAACTACACAGTGAGAAGTTTTCCTGAGCTCTCGCGAAAATAGCAGACCGCTGTGAGACGGGAGAGCGTGCTTCTTGCAGCATCTTGTATGAGCCTGAGTCACGGCAGCTCTGCCACTCACTTACTTGGGGGTTTGGTCCAGAGAGTCCTTCTCTCAGCCCCACTGTCCTCATCTGGTAAATGCAAGGGTTAAGCCAGGAGCTCTATCAGCTCCCTCCCAACTCTGAAATTCTATGGACCAGAACAATTCCAATTGTTCCATTTGCCATTAAAATTTTAATGATTCAGGTTTGTTTGGGGACCAGAGTGTCTGTATTTAACTAGGCTGTCTCAAATATCTGTATAGGCCTGTATATTCTCCATACCTCTTCTCAGAGTCAGCAAGCCACTGGCTGTGAAGTCTGAGCTTACACCCCGACTCCACCATTTTTGGTTTGCATGACCTTGGCCAAACCACTTTCTGAACCTCTCTGGGCCTCAGTTGCCGCCACTTGTAGTAAAATGCAGCTAATGACAGTACCTACCTCATGTGATTGTGTTTTCACTATAGTAAAGTATACAGAGTTCTCGGCACAATGTTCAGCAGATAGTGACCGCTCAATAAATAAAAGCGTGACCATTAACACATGTTGAATGAATATGCAAATGAGTAAATGAATGAATGAGGAAAATGCTGGGGGGGGTGCTTGACTTCCAATGCCCAGTACGCACAGCTGGGCTCAGTAGGCATGACTCCAGGACTCCCCGTCGGGATCAGACTGAAGCCACCCTCTGCAGATCTGGCCTGAGGTGGCGCCCTCAGGTGGCTTCCTCCCCTTCCTTGCTCAGCCTCTCGCCTCCGCCTACTGAGGTGCTCAGGCCTGCTCCTGGATTCCCTGCCCAAGGCTCCGCGGCTCAGGGACAGCCTCTAGCTGCAGTCCCAGAGCAGTGCGTGCAGAGATCACCCCAGAACAAGAGCCAGCGAGGAGGACATCGGTGAGTGTGTGGGAGGTGTGCAGCCAGATCCTGGAAGTCTAAGTAAGGAAAAGGAAGCCCTTTTCTCTGAGGACTGTTCACCACACTCTAGGTGGGCCACATGGTGACCCTGTGGGTGCTCTTGACCCACGCTTGGGCAAACACGTTCTCTCCTGAGGATCAGTTGTGGAGCTGAGGGGCAGCTTGTTGCTTGCTTCGCCATCTCAGCATCCAACATTGGGAGATAACTGCTCACAGGAAACTGGAACTATACCATGGGTTAATGAACATCAGACAGGGGACCGGAGCTCTGAGCAGGGCTTCTGGGGCCCAAAGCGGATGGAGGCCCAGGCAGCCGGACCTCAGCACACCAAAAGGGGTCAAGGGCAGGGTCCAGGGCCCAGGAGGGAATAATGGGCAGCAGACCAGGAGGCCAGCAGGGACTTCAGGACAAGGCAGAGTCTCCATGGCAGGACAGGAAGAAAATGCCTAGCATGTTCCAGAACCCAGGGAGAGCTTGCGAGGACCCACAGCTGGGGGACAATGTGCAGGTGCTGGTGCCTGACCTCTGGATGCCTGTAACTTCTGGGGCAGAGCCCGGAGCAGAGCCAAGTCAGTGAGTGGGCACAGAGCAACGGCGGGACAGAGAGGGAGCTCCAGGGCCAGCACAGCCTGGGAACCTCGACTGCCCCGTCCAGGAGACTGCCGGCCACCTGGCTCAGCTGCCTCATCGGCCCTCCAGGGTCCTCAGCTCAACAGCCTCAAATTATCCTGCCATTAGTGGCGATCCATCCCTTCTGAGCACTGTGCCATTTCATCACACCATCTCAGCATCCAACATTAGGAGATAAGTGCGCTCACAACATATGTCATTACTCATTAAGGGACTTTTTCTGGATTATGGCTGGGGCTTAATGACTTGTTAAAGATGTTTAACACTTACAATTTTGTTTTTAATTTAGGAAGCAGCATGATCAAACTGCGCCCTGAGACTCTCTCCTCGATTTGGTGAAATCTGGAGATGGGCTGGCTCCGAGGCTGGCTGTGCAGGGGAGGTGATCTTAAATTGAATTGCAGCCCTCGGAGGGGTGTTTGCCCCGTCAGCGGCTGCCAGGATCTGACATGTTAATGGGGCTGAGGAAACAATGGGTTTCAGAGGTAATTGCTGAAGCAATGACTTCCAGGCAACATTTGACTTAAAAAGAAGTGTTGCTGCTTCGGCTGCTGGGAGGGGCCAGGAGGGGCCAGGAGGGGCCAGGAGGGGCTGGTAGGTTGGGGCTGGGCTGTGGGCCTGTCTCCAGATTCCAGCCAGGTTTGCTCCCTGCAGAGCTCAGGTGGGCTGGTGCTCCAAGAGTCCTGGGCTGGCACTGATCGCTTCCTCTCCACTACCCTTTGTTGGGCCCAGGGTCACACTGAGTGTGGTTTCTCAGGGAGCCTGCCAGGCAGAAGGGTTAGAAACAGAGCTCCTGATTAAGCACTCGGTAAGAAGACACCTCTAGAGTGAGAAGGGACAGAGTCCACACTCGGCCTTACTGTGCCAACTTGGGTTTGGGGTCAACTATGTTGTCTCTGGAGGATTCACCTATACCACACTGTCTTCTTGCCTGAGGGTTTCAGCTCCAGGCAAGTTCACTGTGGATTCAGGGAGACCTAGAAATGACAAGGGAATGTTCTTGGAGTAAAAAGGTTTATACCCAGCTTTATTCTCCCAGCAGTAGCTCAAGCACTAGAATCATATCTGCGTCCAGCAGCCTGCAGGTCTATAATCCACCTCCGTATCTGCCTCTGCCCAGAGCACTGAGCAGAGCTCTTTCTGTAGTGACTCAGTCCGAACTAGCTGATTGCCTAGGGTGTGGAAGCAGTAAGCTAGCAGTAGGCCACTTACACCATCAAGTAGTTGAGGGTCAGGTGAGGATCTGGGCCATATGAACTTCCATTTTCTCCATACACACCGTCGATTTGTTGTGAGGATTTCATGAGATACTCTAGTAAAATGCTTAGCTCAAGATCTGGGACATAGTAAGTACACACACATACACATACACACATAGATACACACACAGAACAAATGATGGCAATGGCCAACATTAGTGAGTATTTTGTAGCTCCCAAAGTCCCTTCTAAGCACTTTACACATATTAAGAACAATCCTCTGAGGTAGGAAACATTAAGTCCATTTTACAGATGAGGACACTGAGGCTCTAGAGCTGAAGTACTGGAGCTAGAAAGCCAACAGGCAGTGACTCCCACATTCTCTACTAGCACATTAGAGCTGTCACTAGCTACTCACTGCCTACTGGGTAAGTGGCTCTGGGAAAGCCACTTTGTCTACACTTTGGAGCAATGATTGCCCCCAAGCTTGTTCTCCCTGCTGTCAGGCTGCATCTGGGCTTCTTGTAGAGAAGCCAAACGCTCCACTATAGAAGGGCAAACTGAGGTCCCTTGAGCTTCTTTGCTCATGAAGGAAAAGTCTGGGGAATCATGTATGAAATTTTAGCAACCATGTAGCTGCCTGCAATAGGAAATAGATCAGAGGTACCTTCTGGGCATGAGTGAGTTTAACTTCAGCCTTGGACAAGGAAGCGGGAATAGGAATGGATCCTAAGCCTGGCTTCTTGGAAAAGACATGCAAGTCTCAAATTCATGGAAGCAGACTAAGTTGAGATTAAAGCTCTGGGTGGAAACTGAGGCTCTTTGAAGGGACTGGAAGAAAGGCTCATTAAATCATGCAGGTACGCAGCATGTGTTCAATAAATATTCACCCAAGCACCTATTAGGCATGTGGTTCTGAACCAGGAAATGATCAAAAGACAGAGGCCTCACACTCCTGGAGCTCACAGCCACCATCAGGCAGGGCCCACTAAGTACCACACTCCCCCTCAGCCTTCTTCTGATCCTTTACCCTACCTTGACCAGAGACCTCAGACCCTGTTGCAATGGCCATGGGTGTCGCCGGCCACAGGCCTTCACTGCCCAGGAAGGGAGGAAGTCACCTCTCCATCACAACGGCTGCCCCTTCCTAGAGCTCAGGGCCAGGCCCAGGAGAAGGGAGGTCAACCCCTCAGGACCCGCTCGCTTTTGTTGCTTCTACAGAGAAGCCCCCAAGGGTGTCCCAGCTGGGGCAGGGTCCCAGAGGTCACTGGGTACACTTCTTTTCTGTGCTGAGCCATTCTGGGGTGAGAGAGACACGGAGGTGGGCAAGCCCTCACCCCTGGTCCACCAAGCCGGCCCAGTAACCCTGCTGGGGGAGCCACCAGCCCAGACACAGTCCAGCCTGTTCTGGGTGAGCCCAGTGGAGTTCTCCCAGGTCTCAGGAGACACTGTGACAAGAGACAGCGTCTTCATGTGGCCCGAATGCCCCAAGCACCTGACATAGGTGCGCAGCAGCCCAAAACAGGAAACTTGGAGGAGGAAGTCCAGCCCCACACTGCCCCGCCTGGTATAGGGACAGAAAAGGTCCTGGGCCATGACCTGGGCCCTTGGCTTCCCACACCGAGGCCTCCCAGGAGAAGAGTCCTCTCCACGTTGGTGGCTTCACTGCAGCAATGGGGGAACAATTACTGGAACCCCAGACAAAGCAGGGCTTCCTGAGGCAAAGGGCAGTCCCCATCAATACTCCCATATCTTCAGGCTCACTCCCTATCACACTCACACACACACACGCACACACATTACACAAAGACACACATACAGGCACACACACACACACACACACACACATGCACACATGTAAAGAAAACCAAATGCACAAGCTTAACCTCCATGCCTTTGCACCTGCTTTTTTTCTCCTTCAAAAGCTTCACCAGCCCTTCCCACTCATCCCCCAGCTGCAGCTCAATGTCACCTCCTCTGTGAAGCCTTCCCAGCCCCTCCCTGCTCTGGGTTTTCATAGTGCTTTGCACAAACATTTATTATAGGAGGCTGTTGGTTCACCAGCATGCCCCTCCTGTCAGCTAAAGCTCTGAGATCAAAGCTCTTATCCTATTGGTCCTTGTGTCCCAAGCATCAAGCACAAGACAGGACATCCCAAGTGTCAGGTTTTATTTGAAGAATGAAAGGGAGGAAGAGAGGGATGATAGGTGGAAGGAAAGGGGGAAGGAAGGAGAGAAAGGGAGGGGAAGGAAGAGATGGGAAGAGAAGCGAGAGAGAAGCAGCCAGCTGTGGCCATCTCCTGCTGTGGGAGTCTACATGCATTAGCTCAGGATACAGTTATAACCTGACTAAATTCTTTTTTTTTATGAAGAGGGAAGGAAAAGCCAGGCACGCTTCTCAGTATTTATGGTTCCAACTCTAGTTCATGGGTGACTCCTGTTCTGCCACTCAGTTTTGCATAGTTTTTCCTTGTTTTTAACTTTCCATTTTGATGGAAAGAGAATGACATTTATGACCTCTGTTCCACTGTGTATGTGTGTGTGTGTGTGTTGCAGTTTAGAGGGGAAAAGTTTATTTAAACTTGACATGTTACAACAATAATGTACCCTCAAAGAAAAACAATGCTTTCATTATGCACCCCATCATTAGGAAAACATCAGCCCTGCAACTGCGAGCGTTTTGATGAGAGTCAATTGTCCTCGTATATATCTTATTGCTTTTTCCTAATTCTTCCTTACTCACTGTTAAAATCATCTGTTTCACTATTTATGAAACACATTTCTTCTTCCATTCTCTTGCTGTTCCCACCGTTACAGTTTTCTTCTCTCTGGGAATCTGCAGGACAGGCATGGACTGTGCTTCCCCACACCCCAGGCTAATGCTATGTTTGTGGCCAGAGGGATGGATCCAGAAAACAAATTCCCCTGGGGGAATCTTCCCACCAGACCTGGGATGGACAAGGGTGGGGTTCCAGGGAAAGGGCTTGGAGGCTGCAGGCACTGCCTCCCCTCCCAACACAGCCCTCTTTCCCCCTGAAAGGACAAAGGTACCAAAATCTCAGCAGTGTCTGAACTGGGGCAGAGACTTCAGACAGAACCCGGCGTACTCACTAGAGGAAGGGAGTGAACATTGTACAGCGCTAGTGTGGAGTGTTTAAACACATTAATCAATCTCCAAAATAACCCACTTGTACAGATGAAGAAGCCAAGGCTCGTGGAGGCTAAGAAGTGATAATCATTCAGGAAATACAGTTTGCATCCACAACGGACACCAGGACAGGGACTGTGGAGGCTCAAGGTACAAAGAGGCAGCCTGCTCTTCCTGCAGAACAGGTGTTCAAGTTGGAGGTGAGGGGCAGTAAAACAACAAACATGATCAATACATAAGATAAAGAGCCAGTTAGAATAGGATCGGTGCTGAGAGCATGCATGCACACCGGGGAGGGGGGTTGGGAGTACCTGTCATGGGGTCCTGAGACGGGCGTTTAGAATAGGATGGCCAGGTAGACCTCACCAAAAAGGTTGGCATGACAGGGGTAAGGAGTGAGCCCCGTGGATATCTGGGGAAGAGCATTCTAGGCAATGGGGCATGAGGAGGTGCAAAGGCCCTATGTCTGGAGTGGTGAGTGATGGGGAGAGTCTCTAGAGAGGTGGTCAAGGGGGGATCCAGATCATGGAGGGGCCTAATCTCAGGGCCTTTAAGCCATTGTGGACTTTGGCTTTTACTCTGAATGAAATGGAGAGCCACTGCCAGGTTTTGAGCACAGGAGAATTAGGATGTGAGTTGTATTTTAAAGGCTCTCTCTGGCTGCTGGGTTGAATTCCACCACAGAGGGTAAGAGTGGAAGAAGCACAATTAGAAAAAGAAGGCCGTTGAATAATCCAGGTGAGAAAGGAGGTGGCTTGGACCAGGATGTGCCCTATGGATGTCTCAAGGAGGGGAAGGAGAGGGTTCCAGGCAGTAGGCATGGTCGGATCCTGGATGTGTTTGGAAGGAAGAGGCAGCAAAGCTTCCTGATTGGTCAGACGTGGCGAGGGGTGGGGGAGTCAAGGGCATCTCCAAGTCTTTTGGGCCTAAGCAACTGGCAGCATGCAGTCATCTGAGATGGTATTAGACACCCAACAGGAGATTTGGGAGGCAGTTAGACCTATGAGTCTGGAGTTAGGGAAGAGTTCTGGGATGGAGATAGACATTTGGAAGTCATAAGCCCAAGATGGTATGTAAAAGCAGGGGACCAGAGGAGATCCCGGGGAGTGGACGTGAGTAGGGACACAAGGAGGAGCCAGGGCTGGGGGACTGCAAGGCGAAGAGGCTGGGAGGAGGGGAGAGCCGGCAGAGAAGACCCAGCAAGGCTGGGCAGCGAGGCAGGAGAGAAGCCAGAAACAGGACGTCCAGGCAGCAGGTGTTTGGAGCAGGAGGAGGGAGTGGCCCACCATGTCCTGTGCTGTGAGTGACCTCAGTAAATAGGACTAGGACATGACTGCAGGGTTTAACCAGGTGCTCAAGCTCACCCAGCCAGTGAGTGACAGAGCTGGTTTCAATTCCAGTTCTCCCCACAATCCAACTGCAGGGTTTGCCTATTTCATACCTTTTCAGAAGGGAACCAGTCAGGGAATCCTCCTTTTTAACTTATTAGGTGCTCTCACTCAGGGCTGGATAGGGGTCTCAGCTTTTTAGCCAGACACCCGGGAGCAGCTGGACATAAAGAACAGACTTGGGGATTAGACATGCTCTGTTCACGTGCCAACCGCTCACTGCAGTGGGTGTCAGGCAGGTCACTCCATCTCCCTGAGCCTTGGTCTCTTCATCAGGAAACAGGATGATCAAGCCCACCTCTCAGGCATAGATGGGTAACACAGGGACACCCAGAGCAGTGTCCAGACTCATGTCAAACAAGCACGGCTGATGGGGCAGAGCATCTCATCTCCCATCATCAGTAGGCCTGGAGGGCCTCTCTCACCTCTCTCCAACCTTCCCTGTGTAGAGCAGGGAGCCCTCTCACTTCTGCATTTACACCACAAGTCCCCCATGGAGAGCGTGCTAGCCATGAGGTGTTTCTTGAGTTCCTGTTCTGAACGAGGCATACACCTCTGACCAGTGGGCAGTGGCAGGGCAGCCCCAAGGGACATCTGGAGGGATGTCAGGACCGTGGGCAGGCCCTGCAGGGATTCTGTTCAGAACCATGCCTGAACTATTGTTTCATGAAGGGTGGAAGTGAGTGACACCAGTGTGCATTTCCTGGAGGGTCAGAGATGGTGGCTTGAGCTCCTGACCTGCCAGAAATACAATATGCTGAGATTTATGCTCAGGATTATTTGAGGCTCTGGGCTGATGGTCTGTATTTCCAGGGACCAGTAGCAAGGATATTTCCAGCCTGATTGTTGTATATAAGAGTAGATGAAGAATGTATGTGTGTGTGTTCATGCATGTATGTTTTTATGTATATACAAGTGTGGGGTGTATAGGGAGTGGCTGCATATACATGTGACTTCATGGGTACTCATGTGTGTGAGTGCCTTCAAGGGAGCACATGTGTGTGCCATGCTGTGCTATCACAGCTATTCCTTGCACAAGCTGGTATCTAAAAGAAGTAATACGCAAAGGCCAGCAGTCTGAAAGCAGCACGCCATGAGGAACAATCTGTATCTCTTGGGAGAAGCGAAATGCCCAGGACTCTGCTGGCTGGGCTGGGCCTGCCACTCCCCTGGCCGGAGCAGTGCTGTTCCTCCAGGACAGCAGCAAGTTGGCAGGAGGTGGCCATCTTGGTTTCCACGGCCAAGTCACAGGAAGCTTTCTGTCAGGACCTGGCAACGGCCTCCCCGTCATCACACTGAGGAGTGGAACATACAGGTCCACACCCAGGTGCCAGCCGAGGCCACTGAGGCAGGGGTTCCACCTACCCAGCAATCCCGGAGCTCTGTGCTTCCCTCTGCAATAAACCAGAGTCACAGCTCCCCACCTTCAGTCCTTGAAAATGAATCATTTAAGATTCCCCTTTCATTCTGGAGCCTCTCAAACAGCCTCATGAGCTGTGAGCATGTCTCCCAAGGTAGAATTTAAGGCAGCTGCAAAATGCCTCGATATTTTCAGAGGCCTTATTGTGCTTAAACTCGTTAGAGAGGCCATGGAGTTAATTAGTATATAGATTTTCCCATAGAAAGCTAATTTTCAGAATGATTTGCAGCTACTGGGTCTGTAACAGACTGCAATCTATTTTCTTCTCAACTTCTCTTTCCCAAAGAAAAGCTCAAATTGCAGTGACCTATGACTTCCATATCTCAGTCCCAGCCCACCCCCCTCAGGGGTCCGGAGTCCCCAAGGCTGGCTGCTTCTCCACAGTCCAGTCCACCAGCTCTCAGTCAGTCTCCTTCATCGCCATAGATGCCAGGGCAAGCTGACCGAGCCAGCTTTGGGCAAGTATAGAGCAAGTGGGTTAAGGGGTTCTTGCAACGGTTAAGGGCATGCACCTGTGGTCAGCTAGAGCTGGGGACAACCCAGCCCTGGACCTTGATGGCAAGTTATTTAACCTCTCTATACTTCATTCCCTCATCAGTAAAATCAGAATAGTGATCAGTACTTTGTAAGGATTATCACAGGATCATTATTAACATTGATTTTCTAAAAGGCAACATTCATTGGTGCTTCTAGTGTTCTAAGCCCATTGCTATAAGTACTTTATATCCTCTTATTAAATTCTTGTTATCTCTTTATTTCATGGGAAGAAACTGGGACTCAAAGCGATTAAGTAACATACCCAAGGCCACACAGCTACTCAGATTTAACAGGGCTTTGAAACAAGAATGTCTGATCCCAGAGCTATACAAATGTGAAATACACTCAGGGAAAGGGGTAGTTGCAATTATGGTTATTCCTATGCATACAGCTACTCTTGTTACTTTTTTCTCAGGATTTTGAGCCCTCCCTTACATATCACAGCAATGAGATTCTGCCGTCCCATGCACCTAGTGGCAAAAAAGTTAGAGAATCACAGTCTTGGAGCTAGAAAGATGCCTGGAGTTTGTGGAATGCATTCTGCCCCCATTGAACAGGTGAGGAAGTTGAGTCCTGGAGAGGTTAACAGATCCACCAATGTCACCCACGGCGAGCATGACAAGCCGCAGGACCGCCGACTGCCGGCCAACCCAATTCTTCAGCACAGGGATGGCTGCTTTGCCGTATCAGCACTCAGAGCTCCTCAGGGGGCCTCTCAAATGTGAGGGCAGGGGATGAGCTGACACCTGCCAGCCTGGTGATGGTTTGGATAGTTTCTAAAGCCTTCTGCTGAGTGAAGGCAATATTAGTCATCAGAGATCTGTGCACGTCTGAGAATCCTTGTCAGAAAATGTGATGACTTAGTGGACTGAAAATGTATTTCCCTGCCTTATCACACATCTGGAGTTCCAGCAGAGCAGGCCCTGGGCTGGGCGGGGGGAGCAGTCAGCCTCAAGAATTTGTACAAATACTGGTGTTTATCAGAAGAGGTCCAAATGGACGCTGAGCCAGGAGGGTGACGGGGAGTAATAGCTTGAGAACATGCCGATGGTGATAAGGAAACAGTATCTGCTCATTACCCCAGAGACGTCTCCCAGCACCTCAAACCTGCAGCCCGGTCTGCTCCTGGTTTTAGGAGGTGATTATATTTGCTCTTTCAACCAGTGGTAAAGGGAAGGAAAATACTGGCTTCTTTGACTGGGGAGAAGCCAACAGCTTTCCCAGAACTGGGCTGCCATCCCACTGAAATTCCACTTGGCAAACATTTACTGAGCACCCCAGAGCCAGGCTCTGTACTGGGTGAGCTCCCACTGTGTGCCAGGCTCTGTGAATGCCTCCTTTGTGCCATGCCTGAGGATGGAGGATCACCTGCATACATCAGTACTGCATACACTAGGCTCATGAAGGTACCTACTGTGTGCCAGATCCTAGAGTAGCTGGGCTTCCATGATCTCCCAGCTCCTGTGTTGTGTGGACACCTCCAACATGTGCTGTGAATGCTGAGAGCTCGGGCATAAGGTTCCATCAGGGATCACCAATAAGGCATTTGTAATGTGTCTGGGAAGAAAGACATATGGCCCAGTAGCTAAAATTCCCTGTGAGCCATCTTTAACCAGTTGGTTGACAAAGTCCTATAGGGACCTAGAGAATGAGATTCATTCTGCATGGGGCAGTGGGAGAGGCCTCCTGAGAAGGTCGCCCTTGAGCAGGGCCTTGAAGGATGAGTTAGAGTTTGCCAGACAGGGAACAGACAAGAGCACTCCAGAAAGAAGGAATGACTTAAAGAAAGGCAGGGAGCAGTGACAGTGTGTGGCACGTTTGGAGATTGGCAAGTTGGCTCGTGTTAGAGAGAGAGGAGGTAGGTGAGGAGAAAACAGGAGATGAAACTTGAGGGGGTGGCTAGGGCCACCTCAGGAGGGGTCATCCATGCTCTGAGTTGCTTTATAGGACTGCAGCGGCACCTTAGAGCAGGTGGGTTCCAGGGACCCCACCCACATTCAACCAGATGAATTCCATCTTTTTTTGTCCCATATATTAAGCATGTGTGCAAGAGTACAGTTGAAAATAGGATTTGGCAGCTAAAAAGAAAGGAAGGGAGGAAGTGGCAGTGAAAGGGAGGGAGGAAAAGATAAACAGTGTTAAATCCGAATTCCATAGCTATAAAGAGGAGGAACCTGAGGCCCCAAAAAGTTAAATGACCCACACAGGGTCACACAAGGAATTCATGGCCAGAATAAGAGTAGAACCAAGATCTGCCAGCTTCCAGTCACTGTTTCAACATTTGACCTAGAGCCTGTCCACAAGTGGAGCCCAAGATAAGCTCCTGCTGACTGTGGATACCCCACAAACGGCTAGGATGCAACAATGGCCACATCTTCCCAGTCCCAGAAAGCACGAAGCCAATGGACAGAATGCTTCCCTATTATAATATTTCTGCCATGAAATTCTCTTAAGCCTTTGTCTGGACATGCCTCTGCTCTTAGATGGTCCTGATGGATACTGCGTCCTGATAGGCAGTCAGTGTGCTAAGTTTCCTTGGTGTCTGACGTAGTGACTTTCAGATACTCTGTCATTTTCAAAGGAGGAATCTAAGAACCAGAGAGAAGTGTCATGTCCAAGATTCCATGGTGGGAAGTATGAAGCCAAGGCTAGACCCCAGGTCTGCGAGCCTGACCCCTGGCTGCCCCACTCTGCCTACCCTCACCAAGTCCTGGGAGGCATTGAGGAAACCTGTGTGTGAATCCTTGTGTGAGTACACTCTTGGTACCATCAGGCCTAAACCCAGCACATGAGTACTCCGGGCAAGTTAGGATTTGACCCACCTTCAATCTGATGGACTTGAAGGATTTGTTTAGCATGTATTTTGAGGAGAAATTGTGCCCTGCTTGATGAAACATAAACAAGGCAGATGCTTGGCTTCTTCTGCTTTGGGCCATCTCCTTCCTTATCCCAGCAATTCCACTCTACCCCAAACCTGCATTCATCTAATTAGCAAATAAGAAACCCTGCATTCAACTGGCCCACTCTCCTTAGAAGGCAGTTTAGAAGTCATCTACTTTTCCTTTGGTCTGGAGAGTATCGAGGACATTTGCAAGGACACATTAATCCCCACCCCAAGTAGCTTCTGTCCAGCTATATCCAGTGTCCTCCCTGAGACAAGTTCTGGTGAACATAATTGCCTCCATCTTTTTTACATGTCCAGTGTTTTTGGTGCCCTAGCCTTAGCCAATAGGAACTACCACAACAAGGTGGATCAAGCCCTGACCTCAGGAATGAACGTATATTGAACAACAACTATGTACTGGGCACTGGCCAACAGGTTTCATATCATTTCTCTCTTCAAACTCTCACAATGGCTTCAAGATAGAGGTATTGTCATCCTCATTTCACAGATTAAGAAACCAGGCTCAGAGAGATATTGTCACTTGCCTGAGGTCCTACAGCTTAGGACTCAGATTTAGTCCCACTTCTGCCATTTCTTTAGCCTGTTCTGGAATTCCTTTTCCTACAGAGACCCCCCCTTCCTAGATGATGCAAATGGGTTCTGTCAGTATAGACTTGCCTTTAAATCCCTTTGGGCCTGCTCATGCAGAAAACCAGTTTCTCCTCACAAGGTATCTCAAAAACCCTGGGGTGAGGTGCTGCACTCACAGCTGTAGAGGCCTCTGCCTTACAAACCCAGCTTCCCATATAGCCCCTCTATTCCCAGAGACTGGCTCTTTCACTCCCTTACTGCTATTTAGCACTAGTTCCCCCAAGGGTTAAAAATGGGAACCAAATAATTTATTTCAAGATCTTCAAAAACAAATTCAAATTTTTTTTAATTATGTCAAATTAAGGCCATTAAAAGTTAAGCTGTGTACCGAGAGCATTTTCCTGGGAAAGGTGCTGTAACATCATTATTTCTCCCCAAAACGCACTTACTGTACATTTCTCAAAGCCATCAGCCTTGATTGAAGGCTAATGAAAAAGCTGTCCTGCGTCAGTTTATTCCTTGTATCCATTAAGAATAATTACGGCTGAACAATTTTTGATGCCTGTAACCTTCGAAAGCGTTGCTAATGGCATTATAAATTGCTCCTTGTCCAATGACTACGGCGAGATGCTTAATTCAAAGGCGCTCTGTCAACAGGACTGATTTGTGTGGCTAATGAGTGCGTTTAAAACAACAGCCTCAGCTCATGCATCCGAATGTCAATAAGAGGACAAGGTTCAATAAGGAGGCTTGTCCGTAATAATTAGCAGGGACAAGCGCTCCAGATCAGACCCACTGTGGCTTTCACCAGCCACAAGACATCACCAGCACCCCTGGGGCCTGGACACAACTCTTCACTCCTGGGTTGGGGTTGGAACCAGGACCCAGAAGACCAGGGCAGGGGACAAAAGCAGAGGAGGTTCTGACCAGGAGGATGTTCAAGGCAAGTCATAAGAAAACTAGCTACCATGTATCAAGCACTTAGTCATGAGTTCTGCGGACATTTATTGAGTACCTACTGTGTACAGGTGCTGGGGGATACAGGAGTAAATAAGACAAACACGGGCCCTTGCCCCCTGAGTTTAGCAGCTCATAATGAACCAAGCCATAACCAGTGGGCCTGGAAAGTGTGCTGGGGGAAGCAGAGGACGCAGTGAGAACAGCAAGTAGG
Organism: Manis pentadactyla; assembly: GCF_030020395.1. Classification (NCBI taxonomy): domain Eukaryota; kingdom Metazoa; phylum Chordata; class Mammalia; order Pholidota; family Manidae; genus Manis; species Manis pentadactyla. The sequence continues at coordinate 29,333,708 of NC_080022.1, read as the reverse complement.
GTGTCCAAACCAGCTGGGGCTGGGGAAGTGGTGTTTAAGGTGAGACTGGAAGATCATTAGGAGTTAGCCAGGCAAGGAGTGGGAGCATCCTGCTATCAGACAGAACAAAGACACAATGGGGAAACTGGGAAGCCTATCGCTGGAGTGCTGCAAGGTGAGACTGCAGGGTTTGGCAGAGGCCCAGAGAGCGAGGACTAGGTGACAAGGAGTGTGGGTAAGAGGCGGACCAGAAGGATGGAAGCATTCTAACATGCAAGTTTCACCCTAGTTTCAGAATACTCTCTCCTTTCCCAGTCCTTAAAAGCTCAATGCCAATGCCTTCTCCCCTAGGAAGTCTGCCCCGATTTCTCCTTGCCTTCTTATCAGGCTCCAACCCCCAGCCAGCATCAAGACTGCACTGGTCAGCCTCTTCTTATTTCCTGTGTGTCATAGAGACAGTCCTATCCTTAAGAGGAGAGACAGAGTGGCTTCATTCTTTCTTGCCACAAAGAGTCAAGCTCAAATTTGTATATAGTCGGCCCTCAATCAGGGCTTGTTAGCTGCTCCATTTACCTTTTCCTGGGATTCCCAATGCTTCTGTGGTGCCCAGGGTTTGCTTTTTATTGCACAAACATTCATTGGAAGTTACAATAGAGGGAGGAGTGGGAGAGAAGATGCCAGAGTTGAAGGAGGCCCTCAGAGAGGAGACAGCTGTCCTCCGGGACCTCTACTTCCTCCTGGACGTGAATGTACACCACAGTCCTGTGAAGCAGCACATCTTGCCAAGTGCTAGGGTCCAAGGCCTGTGTGAGGGAGGATGAGAGACAAGGGCTTGAAGGCCCAGGGAAGGCATTTGGGTTTTATACACAGGGAAAGGAAAGTCAACCTGGGACTTCAAGCTGAGGGGTGACACAGGCAGATGCTGCTGCCTCATGGCAGGCAAGGAGTGGACTGGAAAGAGAAAACCAGAGGGGAAGAAAGTGGCCAAGAACTTGGAACCCAGCTGCCTTGAGTTCAAATCCCAGGCCTGCCAATCACAAGCTGTGAGATTTTGAGCAAGAGTTACTTACCCTCTGTAGCCTCGGTTTCCTCCTGCCTAAGATGGAAATAATAATCGAACCTACCTTAATGGGGATACAGAGAGGATTAAATAAAAAATTATATGTAAAGGGTTTTGCATAGTCCCTGGCATTTTTGATGATTGTATAGTCACTGCTTATCTGGCACTCTGAAAAAAAAATGGATCCTCATTTTACCAAATGAGGAAGCAAAAATACAAAAAGGTGAAATAACTGGCACATTTAGCAATATGAAGTGTGAGAGCTTGAATCCCAAACCAGCCGTTCTTCTACCCCCGCTGCCTCGCAGCACACTGGGTGATGGTATGCAGCAGCCAGGTGCGTGCGTGTATGTGTGCATATGTGTGCATGTATGCATGTATTTGCAGGCAGTGAGCATGCATAGCGTGAGGGCTGGATATGGTACAGCCACACACCACTGTCAGCTGGGGGGCTTTGTCCCAGGACAGCCCTGGGCCTGCTAGGAGGGCTCCAGGTGTTTGCCTGCAGGAGCCAAGGGGAGCAGACGTGGCAGGGTCCACCCCCCCACCCACCGGCGCCCCAAGCCTCCCAGGGCTCTCCAGGTGCAGAGGCAGAGGGCAGGTTTTGGAGGACGGGCTGTCACGATCTGTCTCCCCCCTTTTGATGACAAGCCTCAGATTTCTATCTCAGCAGAGAGGTGCTAGGGAAATCCCAGGAGGAAATGATAAACGGGGTGTTTGTTCCAATCAATCTCCGAAGAGATCTTTCGTTCATTCTGAAAGCTCTTCACTTCTAGCCCTGCCAAGAGATAGTGAGGAAGCCAGCATTTAGATCTGTGCTTCAGTCTCCCATTTTCTGCAAGGGGCTGGTGCTTGGACAGTCCGACATCTGCCTCAGTGAATGAGGACAATTTTTAGTTGTTCTCTTAGTGGACCTCTCTGCACCACCCAAAACCTCTAATCTGAACACGTTCTCTTTCTCTGGCTTCCCTGACAACTCTTCTGAGTTTCTGTCCAAAATCCCTGGCCAGTCCCTCTCTTGGTTTCCTAGACAGGGATTTCTTCCTCTGCCTTTCTCTTACCTGTCACATTCCCCTCACTTCCGTCCTGTGTGCTCACTCCAAGCCTTCTCCTTGGGGGAGTTCATCCATCCTGCAGCTTCATTTGTCACCTACAGGCTACTGACCCCCATAAACCTATTAGCCAACTGCCCTTTGAATCGTTGAGATGACCTACAGGGAGACAGGGCTGTCACGCCCGGAGCACATGCCACCATTGTCCTCCATCTCACTGAACAGCACCAGCATCCACCCAATTAGCCATGACAGAAATTGGGAAGCAAGAACATCTGGGTTTAGATCCAGACTCTAACAATTACCAACTGTGTGACCTTAGCAAATTACTTAATCTCTCCAAACCTCAGTTTCCTCATCTGTACAATGGGGATAACAACAGTTCCCACCTCTTGAGTTGCTGTGAACTATAAATTAGTTAATGCATGTGAAGTCAGAGCAGTAATCTCCATAACCAGTTAGTCATTAATCGGGTCAGCTCTATCCCCTAGATGTTTCCTAAACCTTGCTCTTTTCTACCATATTGTCAATACTCTTTAAAGTCAGGACTTATTTCAAAAATCACCTAACTAACTGTTCTGCCTTCCACTGACCTTTCCCCCTCCATTATACAGCCAGGGTGATTCTAGAGACCATCATAACCCTTCCATGCCACTGGAACAAAGGTCAAGTTTCTGAGCCTGGTTTTGTCAAACAAGACCCTTCACGGGCTCTTGCCCCTGCTTACTCACCCATCCTCTTGCCACCTCCTCTGAGCCTGAGCCACCTTAAACTACTTACACTTTTCCGAAAAAAGAAGGCCTCTTGGCTATACATGCTATTACCACTAGCCCACCCACCTCATCTGAATCACACCTGCTCATTCTTCAATTCTGGACAGAGGCAGCTCCCCTCTGGAAGGCCTCTGGGGGTGCTGTGGTGCCCCATCCAGAAACCCTCTCAGGACCAGGCACTCACCCCAGCTACCAGGAGCAGGAGCCAGGCACTCTCCAGCCCACGCACCTCCCTGGGCATCCCGTGACCGCTGACTGTGCAGAAGGAGGTATGAAGGCCAGCTCCCCTGCCCAATTCCAGACAGCTAGGGCCTTCCCCAGCCCGAGACTGCCTGGAGTCAGCTGTGACACCCAGCACGATGCTTAGCAGTTAAGCCTCGCCCCCTGCCAATCCTGCTTCCTTCACTCTCTGCCAGGTGTGGTTCCCAAGAAACTCCTCCAGAAACATTCCCCGCCCAAATCTCTATGCCAGAGTCTGTCTCCAGGAAGCCCAGCCTAAGACGCCTCCTGGTATGTCCCTCCACTCTAGGTTGGGTCAGGTTCCCTTTCCTAGAGCCCCAAAGCCCCTCTGTCAAAGCTCCCACAGTGTGAGATAAAATTACATGTCCCTGTTACCCCCTAAAAAAGCGGACGCTACTTGAGTGGGACCGCACACATTCATCTCTGTCTCTACAGCATCTGGTTTGGAGCCTTGGAACAGCCCCCTGATACTTAGAGGTTTTTACACCGCCGTTTCAAGCAGAGCTTTTTGCTGTGGGTGGCTTATAAAACAAATACTTGAACATTCCATTCCTTGTGATTACCAAATGATAAATAAGATAGACATCCTAGAGCCTCATTCCATCCCTGAGCCTGAAGGATGCAGGATGCTTGTGGGTAAGAGGTGGAGATTATTAAGAAGAGATGGGAGAGAGCAGTTAGTGGAGGGATTAGGGAAGAGATGAGGTTTGGTGGGCAATGCCTGCTAGCCACACGATCAGTAATAGAAAATATCACCTTTCGTACTTTGATGCAGCTGTGTGGGCGGGTGGCAAAATAAGCTTATAAAACATGCCTGTGCTTTAGCCTGGCCTAGACCAGGTACTCTCGAAAAGTCTGTTTAATGGCGTCCAGTGTCCCCAGAATAAGGCCCCTCCTCAGCTGACCCTCACCTACCTTTCCAGCCTTGTGCCTTGGCATGCCATTCTCATGGCTCTTCTACTCTGGCCTCCTGCACACACATACCATCCCTGTCTACATCCTTCTGCCTGCACAAGGCTGCTCCTGCCTGCAATATCTTTCTCCACTTTGAGAGAACTACTTAACTGAAGCCCCCGCAGATTTCTCCAGGAGATTCAAAGCAGCCGGTCCATTTCCCTTCCTTTTCTGATTTTTGTAGCACCTCGCACTGGGATCATCTGCTGTCTTGTCCATCAACCGGAGAAACTCTGAGCTCTGTGCAGATTCATCTCTATTCCCGGCACAGTTCTTGACTTCATCCAGAGGAGAGGCTCAAACACTGTTGGTAAGGTGGTGGGGAGTCATTTCCCTGCATCTGAGCCAGCTCAGGTCTGCCTATGGGTATGAGTTTCAGCTTCCTGGGATGTGGGTTGAAAGCTCAGAACACCCTGGCAGTTCTGGAAAGCATGGAGCTAGGTGAGCATGGAGAAAGCATGGCCGAAGTTTGCAGAGATGAAAAAGGGAGAGGGTAACACAGACTGAGTGGTCAGAGCCACAAGTTACCTTGCTAACTCCCACTTGAGGAGATGGGGACTGACAGTCTGGATACCCACCTCACATCCATAGTGTCCCTAGGGCATCGGCCCCAGTATCATCTCAATCAGTATTTCTACTTCACAACAACCCTAAATCCTGTGTAAATGGTAGCCTTATTGTACAGATGGTAACTGAGGCCTAGAGATCTCCTAAGTTCCTTCCAGCTCCAACATTCCTTGATTCAAAGACTCTTCCTGGACCTTATGCACAGGGACTGACCAGCCATGACTCTGGCCAAGTAACCCAGTGCTGCCCTGGCTCTGGAGTCCTCTCCGGGAAGCCCAAGTCCTGCCCAAGGAGAGGCAACAGGACAGGGGGGCAGAGGAGGCATCTCTTCCCTTTGAAGGACTCCCCTCTGACCCTCCAAAGCTGGTTTGTTCCTAGAGACCCAGCCAACCTGCCCTTCAATTAGGGTGGGGCTTAAGCCACACTTGGTCCCAAAAGCCCCCCAGGGGCCCTAAGGCCAATCTTGAGAGGCTGTTTACAGGATAATTGACATAACATGCATGACTGGGCTTTTGGAATTGCAGTGTCACACACATGGAAGTTATTGTTACTGCTGCTGCTATTGTTATTCTTGTTTTTTTTTTTATTATTTAAGGAAGGCTCCTGACATTCTCTTTGCTCTTAGAAATAGATTGCAGAGTCAGCCTGAAAGTCACTGAGTAGAATCTATGATTACTTTTAAAAATATTGATTTTTATTCTAGAAAAATTTCAGGCTTGTCAGAGATTAAAATAAGAAAATCAGGATGATTTTGGAGTTTTGTTTTTAATTAACAAGTATATATATTTTAATTCATAAAGCATGCATGCGTGTCAGGGGAGGTGTGTGTGCACACACATGTGAGCTTGTGCATGTAGATACACATTGCTGTAATGCCTAGATTTTGAGTTCTCCAAGGGCAGGGACTGTATCTTCTTTCCTGTCCCCCACACAGAGCCTGGCACATGACTGATGCTCAATAATTACTTGTTGAGTGGGAGAAAGTGAAGACAGTCTGGTCAATAAGAAAGAGCTGATGTAGCGAGCTTCCCCTGGGCAGTGTCTTGATGGGCTGTGACCTTCTGTCCATTACCAGCAGTGGGGGTGGGGCAGGGGAAAGGGACTGAATTGCTAATGCTATGATTCCACAAAGTCCCAGGAAGCATTCCCCAGGGTTGTCATGCCGCCTGCCCCCACTCTATCAGAGATTGGCATCTTCTGTATCCCACGCACACACACACTCTTCTGAGGGCCTGACCACCTCTGGCCTTCCTGACACTGTCATCTATGGCACTCCGTGTCACTCCCCCTCACTCTTTGAAGACCTGAGCACCTGGATCTCAGTCTACGCCCTGGAGGATCTCAGCATTGGGACTGATCATCTATCCAACCCCGTGGACTTTCAGGATCTTAACTGCGCTAGACTGGAAAATGGCCTTCCCTCGCTTCTCCCTGCCTCCTGCAAGAGGAGGAGCCCATTTCTCTGCTCTGTGATTTTCAGTAGGACTCATGACTCGCTTTGGCCAATAGAATGCAGAAGAGGGGATGTTACTCACATTCTCAATCTGGGCCTGAGCTAGATGATGACAGTCACAAGACATGGTCACCCCGACACCTTAGCCAACCGCCATTCAAGCCCCAGACCTGTGAATGAGGCCGTCTTAGACAAGCCCACCCAACATGCTAACTTATCTCAGAAACATGAGTGAGCCCAGCCAAGACCAGCCAAGCCTCGCCAATACCAGCAGAACCTCCCAGCTAACTCTAGACTTGAGAGCAATAATGAATTGTTGTTTTAAGCCACTGGGAGTGGTTGTTATACTTCAGTGGTCCTCCTGCACTGCACCTAAGTCACCACTCTGCAACCCTTGTACTGTGCCTCACCCAGAAACACACACCTCTGACCTGAGCCTGCTCTCCTCCAGCCCCTCATCCTCTTATTTTCATTTATTTTCACTATACCTGTTCTTCAGTTTCGTCAAAAACACCAATCCTTTCTTCCCTTCTAACTTTTCCCATACCACCCAATCTGTCCTTCCTGTCTCTCCTTCTCAATCCCACCTAGACCCCATAGTCTACCACATCATTCACTCTTTGGCCAAAGCCTTGGATTACTTGGACCCTTGTCCTTCCATCACTCTCTTAAGGAAAGCCCATTCCTAGGCCAGTCCAACTGTCTGCCTTCTGTGTTTTGGCCCCCATGCTACCAGTTACTGCTGCAGGAAGTCATTTGGCCCTATGAGTGGTCCTCCCACAAATTCATGGGGTCCCACTCTTGCCCAGCAGGTCTCTGGTATTTGCCTGGTTGGCTTTCTGTGTTGTGACCCTCTGAAACCTGTCCAAGTCTTCCCCCTTCTCTTCTCTCTTTGATGCCTCCATAGGCAGGGACATCACCTGCTACTTCACCAAGAAATGGGGCCACCACAGGGAAAAAGAAAGGGGGCCTTACGATTAGCATGTATAATGTTGGGGGGGCGCATAGGGAGGGATGTGCAACACAGAGAAGACAAGTAGTGAGTCTACAGCATCTTACTATGCTGATGAACAGTGACTGTAATGGGGTTTGTGGGGGGGGGGACTTGGTGAAGGGGGAGTCTAGTAACCATAATGTTCTTCATGTAATTGTAGATTAATGACAATAAAATGAATTTAAAAAATAAAATAATAAAATTAAAAAAAAGAAATGGGGCCACCAGCATCCTGCAGCCACATGTTCACTTGCTTGCCTCTCTGCCCATCTTCCTTTCGCTTTCCACAATCAGAAAGTCTTCCTTCTTCCTACTTGGTGACTCCAGGACAGCCAGCATGTCAAAGTGGTACAGGCTGGAGTATAGATTCCAGCGTCAGATGACCTGGGAAGGGTAGAAAGCCCCCTGCACTTATAACCTGGCCCTGCAATGGATGAATGGCCGGAAACACTAAGAGCTTGAAGGACCTTTTCCAACAGAACCCTGTCTTCTGTCTCTGTCAGTCTCTCTTCTCTCTTTCCTGCCTCTCTTGTCTCTGTTTCTCTAAGTAAGCGCTGCCTCTCTCTCAGATTCTCATTTTGTGTGTGCGTCTCTCCCTTTCTACACATACACACACAGTAGAGTGGAGCCCAGGGGGTGAAGGGAGATGAGTCTAGCAAGGTGGACGGAGATCACGGATCCGATCAGGGCCCAGCATGTCTCCATAAGGAGTCTGGGATTAATCCTGATGGAGTAGGGAGCTTTAGAGGGTTTTAAGCCAGGGAGGACACAGTCCAAGTTGCATTTTAGATGAATCATCGTGAGAGCAGTAGAGAGAATGGGTGAGACTGAGGACAAAGAAACAAGCATGGGGCTGCTACAGGGATCCAGCGATAGGTGAGGGGACTGAGCTGGAGTGGGGCTGAGGGCGGGAGACAGCAGATGGGCTGGGGAGGCAGTAGGGACATAGGGCAGAGACGGGGAGACAGGGAAAGAAATGCAAGAAGAGACAAAAATACAGAAAACAAGAGAGAACCCAAGAGACACAGAGAGAAATAGAAACAAAAGCAGACAAATGGGGAAGGGGAGAGAAAGAAAGTCCATCCATGGGAAGAAAGTGTCTAAGAGTGATCCCAAGGGGGCCTCCCCCATGGTGGGACCTCTCCCCACCACCTCAGCGCCAGGCCTCTCTGCACTGAGCTGCAGGGAGCAAGGGAGGGGGAAGCAGAGAAGGGAGAGAGAAAAGTACAGGAGAGGGATGCGGTGGGTGGGAGGGAGGGCCAGCGAGGGCCACCCGGCAGGCCCACGAGCCCAGCGGCTGCGGCCCCAGCCCAGCTCCTTAGGGGGCTCACATCTGCAGGTCTGGCCCTTACAGGTCTGGAGACAGATTTATAACTAGGTGCATGTTTGAGTTCATCAAGCAGGGAGCCAGGCAGAGTTGGCTATTTTTCCTTTTGGTGGTCCCCAGAGGCCTGAGTCTCCATTAGTGAGCTGGAGAAGTTATCAGGAATTCATCCCCCTCTCTTCCTGGTAAAGGGATTGGAGAAAAAGCTGAGGAGAGGTGCCTGCCTCAGAGAAAAACCCCAAAACTCTGCTGGAATCAGGCTGCCCCGCTTTAGCAGGGGGCATCAATCCAGCCGGGGCCAATGACACGCAAGCCCTCCCTCCACACCCGCATGCCCACCCCAGCGTGGCCTCACTTCCTCGGCTCTCCTCCCATCCAAGAGAGGAAAAGGACTCCAGGCCAGGCCCTCGAAGACTCCCACTACTCCTCAGAGAGAAGCCCGGACAGAAGCTGGGGCCTCCTCTGGGCACACAGTGAAGCCAGGCCTGGAGTCAGGCAGGGTCTTCAGGCCCACTGGGCCTTCCCCTCACTGCGGGACGCAGGCAAGTCACTTGGCCCCCACCAAGTTTACTTTCCTTCACCTCTAAGAGAAAGGAGAAACATCCTGATTGAACCCCTAGACCCCACACACCAAATGCATCTGCTGAAGTAAATCATTTCCATGAACAAGTCCTCTGTGGACTGAAGAGCGGAGTGCGCACGTCCCGCGTCCCGGCAGCCAAGGAGGCAGCAGAGCCCCTGCTCGGCGGCGTGCCTGCCTCACCTCCTGAGGCGAAGGCCCAGGGTGTGAGACCTGACGCCCGGCTTGTTCACTCTGCGCTCATCGTGTCTTTCTGCGCGGCTAGACAGATGGTGGGTCAAGGCCCAGGGAGAAAGCCCAGAGGCTGGGAGGAAACGAGCACTGGACTGCCTCCCACGCGGCTGGTCCAGGCCAGTGCTGGGGCTGGGGTCCCAGCAGGCCTAGGGGAGCAGACAGGGGACTTCCCATGGGGAAGCCAGATGACAGACGCTTGCCTGGGAGAGCCTGGCCCATTTCACAAAGGAGAACAAGCTTTGAGACATCCACGGGGAGGAGCATTTAACGGAGGGTCTCTGGCCAGACCCCAAAGGGGACAGCAGCCAAGCAAGGAGACCAGGCTGGTGACTGGAGGCCTGAGGAGGGACCCACCCTCACCGGGATGTTAGCCTGCTCACTCCCGGTGTGGCACCCACCTCGCCAGATACTCCGACAACAAAAGGAGCCCACCGACCACATTTGGGCCATCAGGAAGCCTGAGACAAGTGTGCGGAGGAGCGTGATTCTGTCCATAAACATCTCAATAGCGTGATTAACTGAGCATCGCAAATTGTAACCCTTTCCTTTAATGCACTTTCCCTGAATTACCGCGAGGAGCCAGTGGCCGAGGAGCCCATACAAATTGCTGGAATGGGCAGTTAAGCGGGGAGGTCGGAGGTTAAATGAACACGGTTGTTTATGAAGACACAGCCCGAATCCATTTGCATTTTAATATTCTCTCAGTGAGACGGAAAGCCACTTTGAGGACAGCTTGTTTGGAAATCCCATTAACGGGTTATTTATGGGACTCGTGGCTGCATGACCCTTGCCCTTGTTTTGTTAAACATGAACCAGACATGAATCAGACGGGCAGCGGGCTAGCTGCTATTGTTTCCCTAGCACGAAATGTCATCCGATTCAATTATTCTGAGGCTGACACTTTCTGAATTATCACCCTCATAATGCTCAATTTTCCCTTTTTTCCCCTTTGGTCAACCTGATTATTTCTGTCTTGGTAGAAAGCTGACTCTCAGAGCAGCCATTCACTGCCATTGACTGTCAAGAGGCCTGGGGACACCGCAGTCTGGGGCTGGACCAGACCCCTCAAGGCTGCCAGCCAGGGGGATGGATAGCTCAGGCGGCACTGGGGAGGGACCCACACCCTGGGTAGCCCGCAGCATCTGCACCCTACTTTCAGGTTGGCGACCAGCACTGGGGCCCTGCATTTCCTTGAGAACTGAATTCTTGGGCTCTATCACCTGGGGTTCTGAAAAAGCCTTTTGATCAACATTAAAACTGATTTCTCTGAAAAAGTGAACAGGAAACTTACCATAAAGGAAAAGAAAAACAAGGAACATCTGGCAATTGGGGTTTCTTCACGAAAAGTTCAGTGGATTAAAAAGGCTTGCAGGGAAGATAGGCAGAGTCCTCTTTGAACCTGAGTGATACAGTGAAGGCAGGGCATGCTCAGTTCTCTGATGGATTAGCCTTAAAATGGATAACATTTTGAAAATAAAAAAGGATCCTGGTGTCCTGGTCCCCAAGATTAGGCCTACGGCCTGGAACCATCTCTCCCCAGCACTTTCTGGCCCCCCACCCTGGGTACTTGCAGAGGCCACAGGGCCATACCAAGGGTCTGGTGCCAGTGGTCCAGGAAGTCAGGAGCCTGTTCATCTGGCCAGAGCTCTACTTCTCAGCTCCAATCATCAAAGTCTCACTGGCTGGCTAGGCCCAAGAGCCAGAACTGGGTGCTGGAAGGGGTGAGGGAATGGGCGCCCATCATGTCTCCGCATCTATGCTATTATTTCAGAGCAAGGAAGGATGTCAAAGGACATCCCAAAATACATGGGAACATTGTGACCCAGAAAAAGGAATTGAAGGAGCTCAAGTTGACAGTTTGCTTTCTCCTTGGCATGGCCCCTGGATAGACACAGACAGGTAGCATGGTACCTGTCTGTCTGGAATAAAAGATATGCTAGAGCCCAAGGAAGAGCCCTTGGGTGGGACTTGGAAAAACAATGCCAGTAGCAGGGTAGCAGATGCCTGTATCCTTTTACCCTGACTCCCCATCACCTGCCTTTCCTTACCTGGGCCTTCTCTGCCTCATGGAGCTCACTTTGATACCTTCAAGGTACAGGCCAGAAACAGTAAGAAATGAAAACCACCTGGAGCAGTCCTCTAAGAACGACTTTTGGGTGTATAACATACCCCAGATCCCTTGTCCCTCGTGCAGGCTAACTCTAAGATGCATTTTCTATGCTGCTCCTTGGCGGGATTCAGATCATCTGCTCCCAGGGTAGCTTCCTCTCTGGCTTTTGGCATCTCACGTTCCCTCTCCCCTACCTTCGCCTTGATTTCAAGTCCTTCCTCAGAATCTTCTTCTGGGGGATCCCAAACTAAGACACTCATCCCATCTGAGGGCTTCCTACATGCCAGGCTCTTTATATATCCTCTCAAATGAGCCATGAAATAGGTACTATAATTACTCCATTGACAGTGACCAAACTGGTGATGGAAAGTGAAGTTCTCGCTCAGGGTCACAGAGCTGATTGGGGACAGGGTTGGATTCTAAGCCAAGCAGCATGACCCCCAAATCCATGCACCTAACTATTTCACTAGATGGTTAAGACCAGGGTCACAGCACTTGAAGGAGGTGGCCCTGTGGTCTGGGGAAAATCTGAGCTCAGCAGTTAGACCATGTAAGGCTGTACCCACAGGGGGTCAACTGGGGTGGGCATGCATGGCTGCCCTCCATGCCCAGGTGCAGAGATTTCTGGAGAGCGCCTGCATTTCCTTGGGAACTCTCTTCCACCACTTGCTGCAAAAGCCTTTTGACCAAGTTTAAAATAGATTTCTCCTTATGAATTGGCCGTCTGAGGAATTCTCCTCCAGTGGTTAATTCAATCTTAATAGAAGCTGATTTTTTTCTCCCAGAAGAAAAGGGAACAATACATCTTTAGAACGGGGTTTATAAGTGTCATGATTTTTCTACTAATTTACACTGCATTCTCTGCTTTAAAATGTGAAATTACCTCATTGTGTCTCTGAATATCCTCTGCGCTTGGGCCTGGAATTAAGCTCGCCATAGAGAAGCCTAAATGACCACAATTTGCTGTGTGAAATGCTCTGATTGCAAGAGCAATCCCGAGCAATCCGGAGCCCCAGCGCAGCCCAGCTCCCTCTCACCAGCTGATTGGCCCTCCCCAGAGCCTTTCCAGATACACCTGGTGCCACCTGCCACGTGGGGGAGGGGCGGAGGGGAGGTCATACCCCAGGCAGCTCTCTCATGGCCCCCCACCCAGCCAGCCAGAGCCCAGGAAGGAAAGCGCATGTGCTCCCTGCTTAGCCACCAAAACTTGTGCCACCAGATCAGCAGGGCAGGACACCTCTGTTAAGAACAATATCTCACAGCCAGTACAAGATTTCAAACTCTCAGTGACATCGTGATTGTCCCTCATTCTTTCTAGGCTGCTCTGCAGGCCCCGGCAGTCAGTCTCTCATGAGAAGACTTGGTGTCACCAGGTGCCAGTCCCCTGAGGTAAGAGCCCTTGGGCACCGTGGGGTCTGGAGTCAGTCTCCCTGAGTGTGAATCCAAGTAGTACCACTTGCTGTCTGTGTGACTTTGGATAAGTCATTTCCCTTCTCTGTCTCAGTTTTCCTCATCTGTAGAATGGAGATAGCAATATTTCATACAGTAACAGAGTTATCAATAGGATTAACAGAATGCAGTTAGCATAGTGTCTGGCTGTGCTGGGTACTCAGTAAATGTTCATGAGTCAGCATTCAGGCCACATATTCAGGTGTGCAAGGAGTGTAACTTTATTTTTCTATAGGCACATTAATTCTTTATTTTTCTAAGCACACTGTGTCTACCTCAAGGGGGTAAGTTCCATGTAATTTTTTAAAATTCTCATTTGGGGGGAGAAGAAATTGACCTGGGAAGGTCAAGAAGCTGAGGTACACCCAAAGCAACCACTCTACTCTCTCCAGAGCAGACACCGATGCTCCCTGCGTCAGGCCTCCGGGTGAGGATTCCAGGCCCCCCCACCCCCACCAGAGACACAGATGGCCTTCAACACTGCAGCAGACCTCTGCCTGGGCTCCTGCACTTGGAAAGCAGACCCTCCTTTACCCGACAATTCCCTTTGGGCTCCTGGGCCTCTTAAACCATTTTAGTGTCAGTAACAAAGACAACCAGTGGCTTCACCTCCAAGATTCACCCCACTGCAGGAGCCCGGTCCCAGCAGCTACCCCAGGCCGACTCCTGGAATCACAGACTCTGGGAGCATAAGAGTGGGAGATGCTTAGCTAGTGTTTCCTTTCCTAGAACTGCCATAGTGAAGTATACAGACTGAGTGCTTTAACAACAGAGCTTCGCTGTCACAGATACGGAGGCTGCAAGTCCGAGGTCAGGGGCTGGCTGAGTTGGTTCCTTCTGGGCTATTGGGGAAGGATTTGTTCCAGGCCTCTGTCCTAGCTTCCGATGTTTTGCTGGAAATATTTGGTGTTCCTTCACTTGTAGACCCAGCACCCCGGTCCCCACCTTCATGCTCACATGGTGGTCTCCTTGCTTGTCTGCACCCAAATTCCCCCTTTTTATAAGGACACCAGTCATAATGGATGAGGGCCCACTCTGAGGACCTTGTTTTAACTGGATTACCTCCACAAAGGCCCTATTTCCAAATAAGGTCACATTCTGAGATACTGAGGCTCAACATATGAATTTGCAGAGAAGATATTTCAGCCCCTAACAACTAGCCACCCCCTACTTCATGGACGAGGATGCTGATAGCCTAGAGGGAAAGGATTGCCAAGCACAATCAGCAGCCTGTTTCCAGAAATGAGGGTCCAACTCCAGATTCTCACATCAGTGTTCGCTTTCTGACCTCCTGGCATCATCAGCCCAGGATGGTTTGAAAGGCCTAAAGGAAAAGACTTGTCCATGGCCCAGGAAGGCTGACAGTCACATCTCTTCCAGGTCCCCTCCAGACCCAGAAGCTGGGCCCATACATCCCAGCTCTGAGCTGAGTGTTCCTAATGGTCAATCAGGCCCCCACCGGGCTGCTTTTTAACAAACATCATTCATCTTATTCCAATGCCAGCTATGGGACTGGCTCAGCACAGGGAACGCAAACCCTAAATGCAGTGTTAAAATGATTTTAATGCTCACCATCGAGTGCCAAAGCTTGGGTCTCCAGTCTCCACCACAGCCCATCTTGACATGGGAGTTGGGATCCTGAAAGGCAATTTTGTTAATGCTACTGGGAGGAGCATGCAGGTCTGGAAACTCATCCATCATCTTAACACGCTTCGGGATGGACTGGGAAGATAAAGCTTTCATCTTCTCGGCCAGGCTGAGCCTCTTCAATTAGGCTCTGAGGGATGAAGGGGAGGGTGGGAGCAGGGATGGCTCCCTGACAGTAGAAGGAGGGGAGAAAATGAGATGGGGATTCGCCCTGTGCAGAAGAGCCTGGGTATTAGGACAGTGGCCCAGCCCTCTGTCCTGGAAAAAGGACAATATGAAAAATGAGGGGTGGGTCCAGCCCAGCTCTGGGGAGGGAGGCACAGGGTCTGAGTTTCAGAGCAGACCCTGGGAGAGGGAGCAGAGGGGCCGGGAAATGGCAGCACCAGGAGGACAGTCTGTCCCCAGAGCACTTGGAGTTCATTCGGGCCCTCCCCGTGGGAAGCTGAGGGACAGGAAGGGGCTCTGCCTTAGGAGAACCGCCGGCCCTGGCTCCTGCCCCCTCAGAGATGTCCCTAGTCCTGGGGGAGGGTCCCAGCCTGCCCAGAGGCAGGACCAGGAGCCAGGGAACGTTCAGTCTCTCTGCTGCAGGGGGTGCCCTGCTAACCGACTGCGGAGAGAGGGTACTGTCAGGATGGAGCAATGATGAGTTAAAACAATGGGGTTCAAGGATTTTTAAGTCTCCCCTCCCCCTGTCACTCCCTCCCTCAGTTCACAGACCTGTAAAAGAAGCCCCCATCCTCACATAGTCCCTAGCAGTGTGTCCAGGTACCTAGGAAGTCAGCCTCCACTCTTCAGGCCACCCCCCCCAAGTGTATCACTTTACTCCCGTGGGGTCACCAGAACTTCCACAGAAAGGGATGAGCAGAAGACACTTCTCTCTCCTTCTCTCCACACAGCAACTCTTGTTCTTGGGGGCAGCCCCCTCTCTAGGACACGAGCAAGGGGAGGACACAGCTGAGCCACCAAGAAAGACCGCCAGAAGCAGAAGCCACCGGGGCTAAGCTGCAGGTGTGCCTGGGGCAGGCCAGGAGGACTTCCTCAGAGGAAGAGTTAAGCAAAAAGCAAAGCTTATGTGACCTTGGGCTTGGGGTAGGATATTCGTACTGCCACTTATGTCTTCATCCTGACACAATGTCACCTGCCATGGCTTGACTTTCCAAGTCAATCGATTATTGATCAAGCTGCCAATAAGTCAACTAGAGATTTACTGAGCAGTGTCCACTCGGTGCTTGATGGACCTTTCCCTCTGCCAGTCAGCCAAGAGGATTTTATCGAAACTCTCCAGTAATAATAATAACAATAATGATGATAATGGCAACTACTATTTGTTGAGCACTTACTGTATGTTCTAAGTGTTTTATGTGTTCTAATTCATTGCCTTTCTTGCCTGCTCCATCCCCCATCTCTCCCTGCCTCCTGCTTTAAGCTCCAGTAACACCTATGTGCCTAACCACGTGGTTTCACATCTCACGCCCATGCTGCTTCCCTGCCCAGAGTGCTTGTCCATCCTTCATCAGCTGGCCACTCTCTACTCATTCTACAGATGTCAGCTCGAGTCACCTCCCCAGGAAGCTCATCTGAGCCCCAGCTTGCACCCAGGGTCCCTCCTACATGTTCCCAGCTGCACCCAGCTGAGAAGGCAAATGGAGTCTTGACATCCCCATGGCTTCACCCATGGCAGACATCACTAATGGATCATGACACTTTCCAGAACTTTCCAGGGCTCTGTAGGAAATGCCTGCCATGAATGCACAAAGTGGGTGATTAAATCAGGTAACAGAAGTGCAGAGCTTAGCATAATTCTCAGCTCCTAGGAGCACATTCAGCACTGTTGCACATCATGTCCCAACCCTGCCTGCCCTTCGCCCCACCATGGACCATGTCTGTCACCTTCTTGGGGCGTGTGGGGTGGGAGAAAGAAGGACCTAGATAAAAAACAGATAAAGAGAGAGAGGCCATTTCCAGAGAAGAATGTGAATAAAAGTAGGCAAACAAAAGGCCTATATCTTCTGCCTGCAGCTAGGGGCAGGTATCTCTTTGTGCTTGGGCCACACTGGGGATGGGGTTTCTTAGGAGGATGGGAGAGGAGGCCAGGATGGGGCATGTGGTTGGGTTTTTCTGTGTCCTAAGTCTTGATAATATTACTGCCACTGATGGATCCTTTATTCTCTGCCCAGTACAGCATGAAGTACTTAACACACGTACTCACTCTCTCCATCCTCAGACCTGCTCCATGGAGTTCATATTATTATCCCCATTTTATCAGTGGGGAAATTGAGGCCCTGAAGGAGTCCTTTGTCAAGCATCACTGGGATTCAACTACAGGCCTTCCTGACTCCAAAGCCCCTCCTCCTGCCCACAGCCCAGGCTGCCTTCTGCACAGTGCAGTTCCAGCTCGATGGGGTTGGGTGAGGGGACAGGGTAACAGTGAGGGCTGGGGCTCCAGGGAATGAAAAAACAGGCCCTGAAGTTTTCGTAAGGGCATATGTAGCTAAGATACAATTGCTCTAAAATATGAACAAATAAATAAGTACAACTAAATAGCATCAGCCTGCCCAACACCTCATTTCTTTTTTGTTTAACCTAATTTCATCCCCCCACCCTACCCCTGTTCTTTGCCAGGCCAAGTTGCCTAGAAAGAGAGAGGGAGGACAGGAGGCTCCCGGATCACAGGACCCACCCTCTCTAGGTGACCGGGACTCTCCTTTTTTCTGAAGACAGAAGCCTTGTGTTCTATGTAAATGAGCTGTTTGTAAATGTGCATCTGTAATAGGGGAGCTGTCAGGTCAGGCTGGGGATTGGCTGAGATGGAGGACAATAGATTCCATGCTCAGGGGTCAGGCCTGGGGGAGGGGAATGCAGAGCTCAGGAGGCAGGGAGAGAAGGAGCCAGATGCTGGGTGGGCCTGAGCAGGGTAGGGGAGAGGGGGTGAGGAAGCCCAAGCCAGAGCCTTACCAAGACCTAGAGCCTCAGGCACAGAGGTGACAAGGAGCAGGGAGCCTGTGGTGACAGCTGGGGTGGGGGGAGTGCCAGGTGCCAGAGTGAGGAGGAGAGGCCTGGGGCTCTGGGGCATCTGGGGCACCCCCTGAGTGTCAGGAAGAGGCCTCAGAGCAGCTGCGCTGGAAATTGGTAGGGGAGACTCTCCTGCATCAGCGCTGTGTGCTATGGTGCTGTGGGCCATCCAGGGACCCTGGGAGGCCCACACCAGCAGGAAGTGTCCTGCACAGGTCCCACGAAGCACTGTAAGCTTCAGCACAGCCCCTGATATATAGAGTAATGCTCAGTAAAATGATATTTAAGATTCTAACTGCAAGTAAAAATAAAACCAGTCCAGTTAACTTACGTAGAAAGGAAGGATTTATTATAAGGTCCTGGGGTATCTTCTGGACCCCGAAGTAGGATCAGAGCCAACACAGGCCTGCCTCTATTCTCTGCAAGGTTCCCCAGCTCTCAAGCCTAATTCCAAGTTATCTGAAGAGAAAATCTGGCTGACGCAATTTAGATAAGGGATTCTTTCTGGTCTAACAGTCATGGCTGGGGGAATAGAGATTGTGTAGCAGTCATTCATTTACTTAATCATTCACTCATTCAACAAAAGATTTATGGAGTGCCAAAACTATGTGCCAACCGGGTAACAGAGGAAGCCCTGCCCTCAAGGAACTTACATTCTAGTTCAAGGAGGACAAGAAACAGCCAATAAATAAGATATTAGGACAACATGGCCGGGTAAAGAGGAAGAGGACACTGGGGTGGGAACAGGGAATAAAGCACAGTCATCTTTGAACACCATGGCTTTGAACTGCGTGGGTCCATTTACATGCATATTTTTTCAATAAATATATTGAAAAAATTTTTGAAGACTTGCAACCATTTGAAAAAAACATTTTCTTTCTCTAGCTTACTTTATTTTAGTAATATGGTATAGAATACATATGACATAACAAAATATGTGTTAATCAACTGTTTAACTTATCAGTAAGGCTTCTGGTCAACAGTAGGCTTTACTAGGTAAGTACTAGGGAGTCAAAAGTTATATGTGGATTTTCAACTGCATGGCGGGTGACTTCCCCTAACCCCCTCATTGTTTAAGGGTCAACTATACTCTTTTGTATAACGTGGCCCAAGAAGGCTTCATGAATAAAGCGATATTGACAAGAGACCTGAAGAGAATTAAGGAGATAGGCAGGCAGGTATGTGAGCGAAGAGCTTGCAGAGAAAAGCAGGCACCGACTAGGGAGGGCATGGTGGGTGTGGAAAGGCAGGCACTCCGTGCTGCTGGAGCAATAAGCCCTCGAGGGGGTAGAAGGAGCAGAGGTCAGACTGATAATGTCTGTGGCCTACCAGGAGGTGAGAAGCTTGGTGGTTCTGAGCCAAGGAACAACAGCATCATCTGACTTTGTTTCTAACTTGATATCTCAGGACCTCCTGTGTGTGACCACCAATCCTCTTGGCATCACTCTCTCTAGCCTCCATGGCTTCTTGTTGTGCCCCAGGCTGCCACCACATTGGCCAGCTCTCTAGGTGGGTTGCACTCCTGCACAGCTTCAGGGACCTTATTGTTCTGCAGCCAGAGACCTTCCTGCCAGGCCCCAGGCCCACAAAGCACAATCAGGCCAGGCACAGCTCCTAATATATATGGTGATACTCCATAAATAGTGGGCTTCCGGGGGTCCTCTGGATCCTCCCTCCACATCTGCACTGAGAGAAAAACATCAAAACAAAAGGCATGGTTTCTCATTTCTTCAGGGTCACTGAGGAGTGGGTGATGCAACCCAGAAGTGCAGAGGAGTTGACATCCCATGTGACAAAACCTGACAGTAGATGGAGGAAGCCTGAGGACAAACTCGCCCTTTAAGCTCCATCACTAGATATTCACCAGTCTATCCAGATAGCATGGGTGGCCCATACACAAAAAGATAAACCTGAGAACAACCACCAGCTACACTGCCTACAAAACTGTACTTTGCAAAGCTCAGTATTGCATTTCTTTATGTCATCTCTCCCTCTCTTTCTGCCTCATTCTCCACTTCCTTCCCTCTTGCCACACTGGGCTTGCACCTCCATCAATGTGATCATAGAAGCTTTTGCCTCAGCCTCTGTTTTCTCAGAATCAGGGCCAAGGCAATTGGCATTAGGCATAGTCCTGGAGAGCAGACCTTCAGGATAGGATTAGGTGCTGGATTGCCCATCATATGAAGACAGGAAGGACCCACTTGCTGGTAGAAAGTGGAAGGTGATAACCTCAAGCATACAGGGCTTCATAAATACGAAAGTTTAACCTGGGGTTAATGAGAGAAGGTACAGGAAGGTGAGGAATTGAAATATCGAGAGGCTTTGCAGTTTGATCAATCTAGAGGAAATTACAAGGATTGTGGTGATAATTATAATGACTAGCTGCTTTTGATAGCATTAAAAGCCTTGCAAAAATAACAAGGTGGGCCTAGGGACACTAACTGACAATGTAAGGTAAGCTTTGAAAGCCAGAGAACCCCATGGCATCTCTAAAGCAGATTTATCTCCTGCTGCCACAGGGCTAAAAACTGAGCCCAGGATTTGATTGAGAGGGAGAACTGCAAAGGAGATTAATGCATAGTCTCACCAGTGTCTTTAAAGTCTGCTACAGGTAAAGAGTAGGCCCCTGACACATGGGAGGAGGACATTTGTAGGAGCAAACCTTAAATCTTGACCTTCAAATTCCCCTTGAGCCTTTTGTGCCAGAAGAAGCACCCCTACCCTTTGCCACTGGAAAGCAGCCTCCTATCATCTAGAGGTGATGCAATGACACCATCTGAAGCAAAGTGAGCTACAAAGGTAAGAGGTGTTCAGGAAGTAGGATGCTTGAGACTTTGGAGGGAATACAGTTACTGTTAAGTAGGCAATAATGTGTGACCTTGAGACTGAAAGGTAGAGATAAGAGAGGAAAGGAGGTCAGGGAGGTGAGGAGCAAGACTATTTGAAGGATCACCTCCATGTATATTGAAATCACCAAGAAATGTGATGGGGCAGTATTGGAGAAACAGTGGACCAAAATTTTTAAATCTTCAAGAAATAGGAGTCTTCCCTGAGGATTTCAGCCCTGGGTAAGTTCACTGTGGATTCAGTGAGACTGAGAAATGACAATGAAATGTTCTTTGGGGTAAAAAGGGTTCATACCTGGCTTTATTCTCCCACCGATAGGTCGAGCACTAGAATCATGTCTGCATCCAGCAGTCTACAGGTCCATAACACTACTCCATCTCTGCCTCTACCCAGAGCACTGGGCAGAGCTCTTTATATAGTGACTCAGTCAATAATAGCTCATTGCCTGCGGGTGTGGAAGCAGTAAGCTAGCAGCGGGCCAGTTACATCATCAAGTAGTTTAGGTTCAGGTGAGGATCCTGGCCATAGGAACTTCCATTTTCCCCACAGGGGTGACTAGGGGGTCTATAAATGGCTGAAGCAAGGAGGAGTATCAAAGGGATGTGGTTTGATGGCGTGACTTCAAAGCAGCAGTTTTGGGGGGCTACATGAGAAGGAATGATCTGAAAGTGTCAGGGAAGAACAAGGAGGATACCTGACCCACCTACCAGACCAAGTGGTGAAAGGGCTGCAGAGGAAGCAGTGTCCCTGGAGAGGAGCGGGGTCCCCAGTAGAGTAAGGAGGTGAAGGGTATCGTTCAGGGACAAGGATGAGAATATAAGATGTTTTGCAGATCACTAACCCCAGAAAGTACATAGAAGGTGTCTTGCCAATGGGTTTCAGCCCTGGGCAAGTTCACTATGGATTCAATGTGACCAAAAAAATGACAGTAGAACATTCTTGGGGTGAAAGGGTTTATACCCAACTTTATTCCCATGGTGGCAGGTCAATCACTAGAATCCCATATACTCAGAGCGAGTCTAGATGCAGCAAGCCGGTCTCTGCCTCTGGGCCTCTCTGCCCCCGTTTCAGTCTCTGTCCTCGGTGCTACCAGCACTCCAGCCTCTGCTCTGCTCTCCTGCAGCCTTGCAGCCATGCCACCATGTCACCCAGAGAACTGGGCAGAGCTCTTTATATAGAGTCACTAATGACGCATTGCCCACATGTGTGTAGTGAGTTAACCAACCAGGGCCAGGTGAGAATCTTGGCCACAGGAACCTTCACTTTATCTACAGGTTTTCAGGAGTAGGGAAGGAGAGAGTCAGAGTCATTGGCAGACATACACAGCTAAATGAAAATTAGAGGGCAAGAACTGAGAGATGACTGGGGGTTTGGGGATTTTGATGGTGACTAACACAAAAGAGGATAAAGGGCATCATGAGATTAGTCTGCATAGGCTCCAGTGCAGATGACGTGGGGAGGCTGTGAGTGTTGGGAAAGTAAGGAAGGGTGCCTTCAGGAATGTGTGGCTCTGGGGCCATTCTTTACTCTTGCCAAACACACACAGACCTGGTTGCTGGGCCCAAGCCCAAGGGTCAGAGGGAAAAGGGGGCAGATCCTAGAGAAAGTGCAGATAATTAGAATCTGGTGGGACCTGGGTTGAAGTTCTCACTCTGCCTTAACTGGATTGTCTTGGGCAAGTCACTGAACCTCTGAGCCTGTTTCCTCATCTATAAAATGAAGAGGTAACACCTCCCTTCATGGGATCACTGCAGGGATTCTATGAGATGGGGCATGAGGAGCACTCACCACAGAGCCCAGCTCATGCCAAGCTCTAAGGAAGAGGTAGCTATATACTGAAAGGAGCTGCACACTTGGAGCATCCAGGCTGGTCCAGAACCTCAGCTGCAAATCTCAGAAGGTTTCTGTAGTTCCAATCCCTCTTTCCTCTGTAATATCTGATACAGTTCTTTGGAACCCAAATATTTACTTTTAAAATGGATAAGCTGAGAATGGATGAAACCCATATTATGGAATGAAATACATACCATTTTCTAAAATGTTAATTTCTGCATCAATACAGACACGGCATACTCCAAATCCTCTATATAATGGATCTGAAGTCTATACCTGGCTCACTAAGGTCTTACTAAACCCCCAAGAGGGCATGCCATTGGCAGAATCAAACCTGGAATCCTGTTAGTAGGGATTCTGGGAAATGTAGTCCCCAAGCAGCTAGCCCTTGTCATATAAGAGCGTGCAAAGAAGAGGGTGAAATGATGGTGCTGAGCTGTCAGCTGACTCCAGCATAGCTCTATTCTCAGTGCTGGGGATATAGCAAACAAAGTTAGGTAGAAAACAAACAAACCTCTGACTTCTTGGAGCTTATATTCTGATGGGGAAGGCAGACATTACACAAAGTTAATTTAGTGTATATAATAGCATTAATTAATGTAATGAAAAAAAAACTGGGTAAGGGAAGAGAGAGTAACTGGGATATTCTTTTAGGTTGATGGGGAGAGACTTAAAGTGAGGAAGCCATGTGGATATCTAGGGTCATAACGTTCCATGCAGAGGGTACTTCAGATGCAAAAGCGCCAAGTCTGAGGGATGTTTGACCTGTTTGAAGAACAGCAAGGCCATTGTGGTGGAGTGGGACTGTATGGCACAGAGATTTCTAGGCCATGGTAAGCACTTTTTCAAAGTATAATATGATGACTTTGCACAAAAGAGTGATATGATCTGACTTACATTTTAGCAGAACCACTCTGGCTGTTGTGTGAAAGTTGAGGAAGGGAAATAGGGTAAAAAGAGGCCTGGATTCCATGAGAATTCCAGGTGTAAAGTGATTAGACCAGGGTGGTAGTAGAAGTGATAAGAAAAGGTCAGACCTAGTACCTGTTTCACTCATGGAACAGATAGGATTGCTTATGAATGAGAGGCAAGGTGTGAAAGAAACATGGGCGCCGAGGGTGACTCCAGGCCCTTCAGCCCAAGCACCTGGGTGGCCTGGAGCGCCACTTGCTGAGTGGGCAACTATGAGCAAGAGGCAGTGCGGGGCAGACGGATTTGAAATGTCTGGTCTTGACATGTTCCGCTTAGTACTTTTTTACATATCTAAGTGGAGATGTGAGGTAGAAAACTGCATATTCACATAAGGACTTCAGGAGATAATGCAAGAGCCAAGGACAGACATTTGGGAGTCATTAGCCACCAGATGCTTAAAGCCACAAGGCAGGATGAAATCACCCAGGGAGTGAATATTGACAGAAGAAAGAAGAGGTTGAGAACTGAGCCCCAAGAGTGATATCAGTGCAGAGTATTCTCAGTCTCTCCAAGTGTATTTTCTCCAAATGCATGTTTAAGGCCATCATCCACTATTCCCTCTATCAGTTCACAGCTCTGTGTAGCTTTGAACAAGCCCTAGAGTTCTTATTCTTCCAGAAATAGATCTATGCCGGGCAACTACTGGTTTGCTCTCAGAGGCATCCCCACCTTTCTCCGATGCTCTCAGTATCTCAGGAAACTACATTTCCCAGGCTCCCTTACCCTCTAGCTTTCTGGTGTGTTTGGCCAATGAAAGGCACCTATAGAAGATTGGGGCATGAAAGGAGGGGAGGAGCTGAGGTATTTTGCCCAGCCTTTCACTCAGGCAGAGGCAGCTGTTGTGCTCTCTCAGAACTCCAGCTCCTGCTAGGTAGCCCCCCCAGGGGCAGCCCCCACCGAGGCTCCAGCACCCATAGGACGGCCTGAGTTTCCGGGCTTTGGCAATGCTACTTCCTCACACCATTCCTATATCCCCTGTTTGGCTTCTGAGTTCTTCCACCGCCAATTCCCTGCATTCAGTTCCCTCTGCTTAAAAGACCTAGAGTGGTTTCTGTTTTCTTGGCTGGATTCTGGTACCAAACCCTTTGGCAAAACACTGGCAGCAGGTGTCTGTACTGTATGAGTGGCTCCTCTTCTTTCTGTCTTTGCTCTTTGCTGCAGCAGAAGAGAGATACTCTACACCATGCAGGCAGTGGCCTGGAGGAGAAAAACATCCAAGTCAAGGACAACTGAAAAGAAGTCTCCCCTACTATTCATAAGTCATTGACTGTGTCACTTCCCATGCACACTGCCTCCTCTCTGCCTGTTTTTTAACCATCATATGTGTGGATAAAATGAGAGTTCCTGTGGCCAGGATTCTCACCTGGCCCTGGTTGACTAGCCCACTGCACACCTGTGGGCAATTTGACTCTATAAAAAGAGCTCCGCCCAGTGCTCTGGGCACAACACGGTGACAGGGCTGCAAGGCTGCAGGAGAGCAGAGCAGAGGCTGGAGTGGTGGCAGCACCGAGGACAGAGGCCCAGAGGACTGCTGTGCGGGACAACTGTGCAGAGAGGCCCAGAGGACAGCTGTGCAGGACTACTGTGCAGACAGAGGGCCTCAGAGACAGAGACCGGCTTGCTGCATGCAGACTCACTCTGAGTGAATGGGATTTTAGTGACTGACCTGCCACCTGGAAATAAAGTTGGGTATAACCCTTTCACCCCAAGAACGTTTTGCTGTCATTTTCTTTGGTCACACTGAATCCATAGTGAACTTGCCCGGGGCTGAAACCCATTGGCAAGACAATATGCCTTTCTAGAGGTGGGGCCATGCAATGTAAACTAAAGGAGTTGAGAAACCTTGCCACTTAACCTCTCTGAGCCCCAGTTTCTTCACATCTATTAAATGGATGTCAAGATCTTTCTGATAGAGCTGTGGGATTTGATGTGATAATGAATATAAGAACTCCCAGTGACTGGCATACAGTGGACTCAAAACATGTCATTATACCTTGCTGAGAATAATCCCCACAATGCTCAGTGTTCATTCCCTCATTTATTGATTCCTCTGTCCCCTACTCATTCATTAAGTTTATGAGCACTTATTGTCCTTCTATTACATACCAAACAGTTCTTGGGAATACACAAGTGGGTCAGACACAATCCTGTCTTCAGGGAGGTCAGAGTCTCGCAGGAGAGGATGGATATATCATCAGTGACTATATCATAAGCAGAATGAGGTACAAGAAAAATACCAGCAGGACCTATAAGAACTGAGAGGAAGAGAAAAGTTTATGAAGGATCAGCAAAGACTTCATACAAGGTTTCTTAACCTCTTTTTAATCCCATGGGTCCCCCAGTGGAGCTTATGGATCTTCCTCCGAATGATGTTTTAAAAGGGAGAAAATAAAATCCATAAGATTGCAAGAATCAATTGTTCTGAAATCATTATTAAAATATTAAAAATCAAATATGTGAAATAGAAATATAAGAGCTTCTTCATTAATGTATTAAATAGCAGGATCTAGTGGTGTTCTTAAAACAACTATAATTCTAAGTAGTGTAAACAATATTTCAAGATATTTGTAACAACTATAATATCTGTGATTTCTATGATAACCAAGTTCTGTCACTATTAATTCTACAGTGGCTTATTGCCTACATTCATAATAAAAGGAAATGCTGCCATTTCCATTAGAGGTTGATGAAAATAAAGATGTAATTGTGTTTTCCATTCCCATTCACAAACTCCATGTATTTATCCACTGACCATTGGGGATCCATGGACCCCAGTTTAAGAAGCCTTGCAGATGGAGTGAAATATTATACATGTATCAAGAACCTAAAGTTTGGACTCAGATAAGCTGGCTTCCAATCTAACACTCTGTCATTTATTTCATGAACCTTCTAAGGGACAGTCTCCTCATCTGGAAAATGGGAAGATAGCCTGACATTCCTCGGTTGTCCTGAGAATTAAAGGAATACTGTTTGTAGATCCTTTAGCACAGTGCCTGGAACCTACTATCTGCTCAATGGGCAGCTGTTCCATTAACAAAAAATACTGAGCTGATTGGTGCTGTGAACTAGGTTCTAGGCAGAGAAGTGTTTCTCCCGCTCTGTTCTCCACAGAGCAGTGAGAATTTCTCAGCCACTTTATGACTCAGAAGACATTCTCATTCTGAATTCTGAGGCCTGGCCAGGGGCCTAGCCTCCATGCCCAGGAAGAGAAAGTGGAAGGGAAAGCCGGCCCCAAGGAAAAAGGATCCCTCAGTGGCAGGCTGATCAATATGAGGAGTGACAAGGGCAGAGACTGGCCTGCTCTGAAAGGTGCTCCCAGGGCCTGACCCAGACAGGCAACAGGAAGGGCCTGAGGAGAAGTGGGAATGATCGGTAAGGTCTGATGTTAGAATTATAGGTATGTTTTTCCCCTTTCTGATTACTTCTTCAATAGTTCTTAATGTCCTCCATTCCATCCCCTGCAGAATAAAATCTGTTCTCCTTAGAGTGACATTTAAGGCCCTTTTTGATCTGGCCCCTATCTACTTCTCCAGCACACTCACAATTTTCCCCAGCACACACTCTCTACTTATATGAAAGGAAGTCCGAACACAACCGCACAATGACCCCCACCCCCAGGCCTTTACTCACATTGATCTCTACCTGCATCCTCTACCCCTCCCAGTCCACAGCCTTCCCAGCCCATCCAGATGACCCTCTTCCAGGAATCACCATCACGTGAGCACCCCAGCTGTTCTTCTCCATGGTCTCAACCACATTCTGCATTATCTTAATCTGAAACCAAGTCTTATATCCCGGCTCAAGTGAACACTCCTTGGTAGCAGGATCCATGAGTGCCTCAGATCTCCTCGTAAAAGCCTGTCACAAAGTACCACACCCAGGAGATACTCAGGAAAAAGTGACTGAAAGGACCACTAAACCCAGGACCTCTCCAAAGCGCCCTATACCACCAGGCACCTGGCTGGTCCTGCAAGTTCAGACATTCTCCTGTCCAGTGGACCTCATGACCACCCAGTCATTTATTCACTCATTCAACAAATACTGCCTGCATACTGTGTGGCAGTCACTATTGTAGGGCATACAGCAGTGACTAAAATAGAGGAAGGTTCTTTGTTTTATTTGCTAAACAAATAAAAGAACTTACAGTCTAATGAGGGGAGGAAATAAGTAAGCAAATAAATCAGCAGAATATGGTAAATCAGATAGTTATTAAGTTCTCTGGAGAGAGGAAAATGGAGAAGGTGGGAAAGGGAGTCCAGGGTGCTCTCTTAAACAGGTTAGTTAGGAAATGTCTCATTGAGAAGGTGACAGATGTTTCAGCCAAGTCATCAAGGAGGTTAGGAAGTCAGCCATCCAGCTAACTGGGAGAGAAGCATTTCAGACAGAGGGAATAGTGTATTCGTTTCCTGTAGCTCCTATAAAAAAAAAAATTACCACAAACTTAGTGATTTAAAGCAACAGAAATTTATTCTCTTATAGTTCTGGAGACCAGAAGTCTGAGATGAGTGTTCTGGAGCTAAAATCAAGGTGTCAAGAGACAGGTTCCTTCAGGAGACTCTAGAGGAGAATCCATTCCTTTCCTCTTCCAGCTTCTGCAAGCTGCCAGCATTCCTTGGCTCTTGGCCACATCATTGCAATCTCTGCTTGCATCTCCACATTACCTTCTCCTCTAAAGCAGTCAATCACCCTCTGCCTCTTCACTACAGGTACACCTGTGATCAGTTACAATGGGCCCACCCAGATAATCCAGGATAATCTCTCCATTTCAACAACCTTAACTTAATCATATCTGCAAAGTTCCTTTTGCACCATAAGGTGACATTTACAAGTTCCAAGAGTTAGGGCATTAATATCTTTAATGGGTCATTTTTTAGTCTACCACAAATAGGAATTGCAAAGGCCCTGGGACAGGAGCATACCTATGGACAAGTGTGGCTATAGTGGAGAGAATTCAGTGGAAGGCAGTGGGAGATGACGTCAAAGGTGTGAGAGGGCAGAACAATTAGAGCCTTTACATTGGTCAGAGACACTATTAGTTGCTGTGTTACTAATGCCTTCAAAATCTCAGAAGCTTAACAGAGTAAAGATGTGTCCTCTCATCCTTGCCTAACGTGGGCCCAACTCATCTTTCCAGTGACTCCTGGATCCTCCAGGCCTCAGAGAGTTCTCCAGGGTCTTTTACATCTAGTTGTCAATGGGAAGAGAGAAACAGTGGGGACCTCTTTAGAATTTTTAGGTCCCAAGCCCATGAGAGGTGGACATCATTTCTTTCTACTGTCTAGTGGCCAGAACTAGTCACATGGCCCCACCTATATGCAAGAACAGTAGGAAACATGACCTTCCTTTGTGCAAAAGAGGAAATTGAAAGGTTTGGTAAACAGGTAGCCTCTCCTTTGCCACAGTATTATAGGACATTGTAAGAATTTTGACTTTTACTGAAGTTAAGGAAGATGGGAACCTATAGAAAACATTGAGCAAAAAAATGACATGATTTAACTTAAAATTTTTATTAAAAACACAGGCTTCTGGAAATGTTCCATATCTTGATTGTGGTGGTGATGAACTTGACTGGTTACATTTGTCAGAACTCACTGAACTGTGCACTTAAAATTAGTGAATTTTATTATATGAAAATTGTACCCCAGTAGAGCTGATTTTTAAAGAAAATGATCATACAGGCTAGTATTTATAGAATAAAATATGTCAGGGAGGTACAAGAATAAAATCAGGAAGGCTAGTTGGCAGGTTACCACAATAATCTTGGGCCAGAATGGTAACTGTGGAGGTGGCAAGAAGCTGGGTTTGGGGTATGGGTTTCAGGTAGAAACAAAAAAGATTTGCTGACATAATAAATATAGCAAAGGGGCTGAGGGAGCAGGCTTCAGACCCAGGCTTCTTAAAGCTGGATGATGGCTCCACCATTTAATGATAATCTTGGGCAAGTATGTTAATATCTCTCAGTTTCAGTTTCTTCTTGTGATGATAATAACACAAATTAGCTCATAGGGTTTTGAAGAGGTTTAAATGAGGTAATATATGAAACGTCCTGAGCCCAGGCCTGGCATACAGTGAGCATTTGATACATTTCAATAGAGACAGAAATTGCCCCTGGATTGAGGGCTACCAAGCCAGATAATATATAAATGCTTTATATTCCTTACCTCACAGTGTGATGGCCTTACCTCACTGGGCTGGAGTCACCATCATTCCCATCTCAGACCCCAAAAAGGCGCATCCTAAAAAGCACCTCCAGAGAGATTCTGTCCCCCTGCTGAGGGCATAAGTCAGACCAGCAATGAGGGCCACAGCACTTCCTTATTGGAAAAATGCAACTTTACAATGAACTGTTAAAAGTTAAAAAAGACTCATAGGAGACAGTGGGAACTTGTCAGTTTGATTGCTAGGACAACACCATCTCTTTGCTTCTCAGCAATCCCTAGATTCTCCAGAAAAATCATTAAGGGGGAGACAGCAGGTCCCGTTCTCTGAGCACTTTTTTGTGCCAGGCCCTAAATAAGGTGTTTTCACAGTCATGGGGAGCCTCACATGAGCCCTGCACAATAGCACCATTCCCACTGGCCAGGAAGCCAGGGTTCAAAGAGGGAAAGTCATTGCTTAAGATCGCAAAGCTAGTAAGCTATAAGTGCAGGATTTGCCGGTTTGTGAGGAGCAGTAGGTTACCCAAGGTGATGTAGTAAGTGGCTGGCTGATCATATAGTAGCTGGGACCACAGACTTTGAAGCTGCCCTGTCTGGTTTTACAGCCAGCTCCACCTCTTGGTGGCAGCTGCTTGAACCTGTGTGAGTTGCTTAACTTCCCTATGCCTCAGTATCCTCATGTACACAATGGGAAGACTAATAATATTAGTACCCACTCTATAGCATTGTTGTGGGCATTAAAGGAATTAATATTTATATATAAAGAGCTTGGAAAGGTGCCTGGCATATCGTAAGAATTCTGTATGAGTTAACTCATTATGATTGATTATGGCAGGCCCTGGTGCCAGAGATCAGGTCAGCCTGGTGACTAAAAGAACAAGAAGAGAATTATATAGTTTCTAATTAGAAAAGCCTAAAACAGGGGTTGACAAATCATGACCTGCACTGGCCCTCCACCTGTCTTTGCAAATAAAGTTTTATTGAAACACAGCCACACTCATTCATTACATACTACCTTTGGCTGCTTTTGCTGTAGAACAGTGGAGTTGAGTAGTTGGACAGACTGTACAGCCTGTGAAACTTAAATAGTTACTTTCTGGTCTTTTTGGAGGAAGTTTGTCCTTAAGATAGCTAGTGTAATTCTTTATCAACCAAGTGATCTCCACAATTGGCCTTGATTGAACACCTCCAGAACTGGGACGTTCTCTCCCTCCTGAGGCAGCCCAGACATTTTTCAGATAACTCGAATGCTTAGACATTTCTTCCTTAAATTGATGTAATCGATCTCCCTGTAACTTAAAATCACAGAGCATTACAAAATCACACCTCTCACAGAAAGAACAGAAGCGTTGCCTGAAGTACACAGTACCAGGCATTAGAACCAAGGTTTCAACTCACTTCTCCTGTTTTGTATTCCCTGTTAGACTATAGATTCCTCACAACAAAATTGAGTCTGAAAACTAGTTCTAAATCACTAAAAAACAGTTAAATTATGTTCAGTGTGCTCTATTTCCCAAGACAGAGAAGTATGTAATATATTTGAGAAAAACTTCACCCTCCAAAACTATTTTAAGTTTATAGTCTCAGTGCTAAAAGGAGTAAAACTTCTGCTATTGGTAAAGCTAACCTCTTGAGAATGACTCATTTTTAAAAATAAAATAAAATAAAAGACATTTTCTAAAAAGATAGGACAGATAATACAGTAATTAAAAACTAGGGCTGAGGGGTCAGAAAGATCTGGCTTTCAGTCCTGGCTCAGGCACCCAATAAACACGATTCTGTGGCAATAACGTCTGAGCCTCAGTTTTGTCATCTGTCAATTGGGCTCACAAGAGTACTGATCTCATAGGATTATTAGGAAGATACGACGATAAAAGGCAGGCAAAGCATTTAGCTCAGTCCGGGTGCTATGTATCTACCTGTTCAATAAGTATTTGCTACTATTATAACTGAAAATGTACTATATGGCTTTCTCTCACCTTCTTCTACTTTCCCTCCCTTCCCCAAGTTGGCATAAAAATTATTTTCTGTTTCCTTGCCTCCAATTAGATATTGATTAGAGTAACTGATTGAGAATGAGCACTTAATAAAAGTAAATAAGTTCTGACATTTTATTTTTACTCTTGAATAAAACTGCTCACCATCCTTCTGAAAATGAGCCGTCACATTTTATTTAACAGTAGAAAAGATTTGTACATTTGGCCCTGCAGGAGCTGAGGAATCTATTTTCATTATAACAAACATTGATTTTGCATTAAAAAGTCTCATTATTTGAGATAATGACTGCTGGGCTCCTTAGTTATTCTTTTGGTTCCTAAATCATTAAAACTTTAACATTTAAAGAGCAAGTGGGACTGCTGTAGCTCCCAAATTATCACCAACTAGTTGTTCCTTCTGCGGTCCAGTCGTGGGCCGGTAGAGACACTGAAACACATGTGGCTAAGTCCAGTTCTTTCTCTTGCAGTTCCAGAATTCCAAATCCCAAATCAGACTTGGTTCCTTTAAAACCTGTTTAAAAAATAAAAAAAGAAGAAGAAAACTCCTCTGGACTCCATGTTCATGTTCAGTCAGTTCTTTGCACAAATGCTAATTTTAAAGCAGCTGGGAAGAAGGAGGCATTGCTGTCCCCAGGACTGGGAGTCAGATGGCATATGGGGTGGCCATGACAGGGACAGAGGTATATGGTAGACCTGCCTTCCACCACCAGCAGGATAAATTACTGACTCCAAGAATATCGCCTAGTGGGTGGTTTTCCATGGTTATACTCTCTGATCCTGGGCATTTATGTTGCCTGAGACCCAGCTGGACACCTCACTGGCAAGCCACGTGTGAGACAACTGAGTTTTGCAGAATTCCAACCACATGCACCGATTTGGATAATGTATTCTTTCAGAAGCCAAGACTGAGCTTTAAACAAAGCATAATCCTGCCTGCATATCAATTTCCCCAGGACTGTGAGAAGAGAAAGGAAAAAAACCCAGAACCACAGAGCTTCCTGCAGCAGCATTTCCTTTAGGGGCTTAGCAGTGCAGACGTCCGAGCCGCATTCGCAGTCTCCAGGTTCATTAACAGGAGCACAAGGAAGGAAGGGGGGAAAGGTGGGGGCGAGTCATAAAATATGAAAGGACTTCCCTGGAAATTGGCATCAATGTGATTTATTCAATCCAGACCCAAGCTCAACTATTTGAAAATAATTGAAGAGTTGATATCCACTGCCACTTGCAAGTGATGGGAACATGGGCAGGGAGGTAACGAAGGAGGCACTGGGAAAAATTTGAGATGCCCAGACCTCAGCCCTGCCCTGCCTGCTGGGAGGAGAAAGAGAACTCTCCCCAGACCCCTCCCTAACCTCCTGCCACTTATTTGACGTTGTGTTGTACACATTTCCTCCTTGTAAAAATTATTGTTTTTTAAAATACATAAGCAATAATGTTCATGGTAAGAAAACAATACAGAAATACGTGATGTAAAAAGAGGTCATTTCCCCCACCAATAGAGACAGCCATCCTCTAAGATTGACACTATTAACAGTATAAGGCTTGTCCTCCCAGGTATTTTTCTATATCTATAAACACACACACACATGTGCACTTTAAAACTTCTTTAAAGAAAAAAAAAAATATATATATATATATATATCCTGTTTTGTGACTTTCATTTAACAATGTTGTAGACATAGTTCCATGTCAATATGTATAGAGACTCACTTCTATTTTTCTATCAACTATATACATCCCATTGCTTATTTTAGTATCCCTCCTTTGCCAGGCAATTAGGGTATTTCTGATGTTTATCACAAGTAGTGCTGCAGTGCCACCATACATATATATTCATACATCTGTTCATATGTTTCTGTAGAATTGGTTCCCAAAAGGGAGAGTCCAGAATCTTAGCATGTGACCAGTAAGCAGGCACCATATTATTTCAGGCACTGCATTGATCAGTCTTAGTATCTGTACAACCACCTTTTGAATCCAACTTGTGCAGACCAGAAAAGAAAAATCTATTTAAGGCTACCCTATCTGCAACTGAAAAAGGGAAAGAACTTGGTAAACTATGAAGGCCCCATCCCAGGGCACAGTCAAGAAAGAGACAGTAACACCAAGAGAGAGTTCAATTGTGCATGGCATTTGCAATTTCCAAAAGGGCTGAAGTAGATGAGAATGTATGGGAGTTTATAGGAGGAGCATGGCTGTGATAGGGCAGAGAGCTTAGGGTGGTTCATACTGTGCTAGAATCAGTGGTGTGCTAGTGGAAGTTTAGCAACTGACTGATTTGTGTGCTGATTTCCTAGGTGGCATTTCCTGGAAGTAAACACTCCCACCATGGTGTGAAGGTGCTAATAAGCACCCCACAGTTGCCCTGTAAACCACTGATAAAAGTCTGCTCTAACCTACAGCCTTGGGCCTGTGGCACCCTCTGGAACACAGGCACTTGGGCAGAATCTCTCTGGGAGGGAAGCAATCAAGAAGTGAGGAGGGTCTGGGAGTGGGTTGGGAAACCAGCTGCAGTGAACTGAAACAAAGGATGATAAACCCCCCTTCAGAATCCATGGGGGTACTTAGATTCACTATAGGGAAGGGGTTGGAATTCTCTCTTTTACATGTGAAAGAATGACCCCAGAAGGCTAGAGGGCATGGGGAACCCTGGAGCCTCATTTCCAGTTACCTTCCCCTACTTGCTATTTTAGCGAACACCGGGTGAACATGTACCTGCACTCAAGGTTCTGCAAGCCAGTCCTCACTCCTTTTCAACCATTCCCCTCTCTCTGCTTACCTGTATGCCCCTGTTGCACCACACCACACTCCTTCCTAGTCCCTACACGCCCTGCACCCTCCAGCTGCAAGCCTTCGCCCAGCCTGCCCCTTCCAGAAGGCTCCCACCCCCCCATCATCTAGGCTAACCACAGCCACATCCATTCCTCACACTCCCTCCTCTACAAGCCTTTGCAGGCAGAATGTGTCATCCCCTCCCCCAGAGCCCCAGAGCCTTTTGTGTAAGTGTCTCCTATGGCATGAACCCCCTTGTCTTTCCACAAGCTGGAGAGCTCCCTGGAGGTGGAGACCCAGACTTAACCATCTCCCTGTCCTCAGCACAGCACAGTGGTTCCCACAGAGTGGGCACTGAGTCACCATCTAAGAACCCTCTCATACACTCTGAGCCCTGCCCTGGCCTCTGACATCTGTGTGATAATCTACTGAAAAGTAAAAAAGAATTGTCCATATTTCATGGGTGAAGGACCCAAGGCTTAGAGAGTGTTGGCATCTCACTCAGTCTCCCAGCAAAGCTAGGACTCAGGTCTGCCAGCTGTAAGCCCGGCCACATTTCCACTCTTTCTACTTTTCCCTGCATGGTCCAGGGGTTGGTGGGAGCTGTAAGAGAAATTTGCATGAGATCCTTCTACTCTCGTGGAAGGAGGGATCTGCAAGAGCACCTGCTCAGGTGCTCCCAGCTGGGGCCTGGAGTCCTAGGGATCTGCAGATTGTCTCCAAGGAGACCCCATGTCCACATGCAGACAGAGGGGAAAGAAGGAAATCCATGCCTCTTTGCCTCTCTTTTTTGTTTGCTTTTTTGTTTTCGTTTTTGTTTGGTGGTGGACAGAGGGAGTTGTTGAAAGAGGAGACACTCAGGAGTCCATTTTATAGACGAAGAAACTGAGACACAGAAGGGACAAGGACGTGGTCAAAGTTACTCAGTGAGTGTGGAGGTTTGGATGGCATCAATCTAGCAAAGATGGAACTACATCTCCCAGAATTCTTTTCCCTGCATGGTCCAGGGGTTGGTGGGAGCTGTAAGAGAAATTTGCATGAGATCTGGATCCCCCTTTGCACTAAGGTCCCTGTGGGGTCAGGCAGTGCCGTAGCTCATGTGTTTGCTGTCCACCTGCTGGTTCATCTTGCTGGCTTGGATCAGCAGCCAGACATGGGCAACTCCAGACCCCACTGGATTTCCTCCTTCAGCTTCCCCAAACTCTGGGCCAGCTTTGTGCACAGCATCACTGCAAAGCAGGCCAGTTCTTCAGCATGTCACCTATAACATCCCCATATCATCAGACCACCCATACCATCAGTTGGAGGCTTGGAAGCAGTGGGAGACCAGCTGAGTCCCAGGGAAGACAGATGTGGGTCCCAGGGTGTCCTTTGTGGGTCCCAAGTCATCCTTTCATGTTCTGCTTTGTCCTCGCTCACCTCCTCTTCATGTCCATCTTCCTTTCCAACTGCCAGCCCTACTGAGGGCAAGCCTAGGTGCAGACTGACATCACCTCCCAGCAGCCCCCATGGCCGCACAAGGCCTCATTCCCAGCAGAAAGCCCTCATATTACTGGCAATGGGTTGCTTCGCCAGTGGAAACCTAACGATAAAGTGAGCTCACTGCAGAGCTGAGAACCTTGGGTTCGCCTGCTGTGCCCAGCTGCTGGCCACCCTCGGGAGCCAGAGATGCAGCCAGAGCCCCAGCCCAGGGCCCTTCCCCCACACAGCTGAGTCTCTCAGAGCCTTGCCCCAGGCCAGCAGCTGAGGGAGAGACATGTGGCCCGTCCCTCAGACCATCAGCATTGTCCCTGCCAGGCTCCAGCGCACCCATCCCTGCTGACTCTCCTCATATAGCCCTCAGAGGACTGGGGCGCAGACACTTCGCTGTGACTCTGCATCCTCCCCAGACTGGGACTTCTAAAGGCAATTTATGTCTCCTGGTCCCAGGCCCATAACCTTGGTCCTGCTGTCCCCAGGGCTCTATTAATCAGACAGTAAAGATGTCACACTGCTGCTTGGGCCATTGCCCAAGCAAGCCCTGGGCTGGCCCGTCCTCATGTCACCGCCTGCCGCAGGCTGGGCTGGAACTTACTGCCACTCACCTTATCCAGGACTCGCCCACCTGCACTGGGACAGAATTTCCCCAGCCCCTGGCACCAGGCAAGGATTCCGGCATTGCTAGTTCTCTCCTTTCCTCGTCAGTCCCTCCTTCCTCTGGGAGGTCCCGGGTGGCCCAGGAGAAGTGCCTCTTTCAGAGGCACTGTTTTCTGAGGAAAGAAGTGAAACTGTGGAAATGGATGGATCTGGATTCAAGTTTCTCCACTGCCACTTACTAGCTGTGTGACCTTGGGAAAGTCACATTAACCTCTCTGAGCTTTAGATGCCTTGTCCATTACATTCAGATATTAACTTCATAGGAATATTGTGAGGATTTTATAAGGTCCTGTATGTAAAGCACATAGCGCAGGCCCTGGCACATGACAATGTATTTTGTAAATGGAACCATTCTTATTATTATTGCTATTGTTATTATCATTGTAGCCATGAAACTGTATGCACCATAGGCTGGGAATTGTGTCTGACTTGTCCCTCCACTGCTCAGAAGTGTGGTGCACATCCTAGTGCTCAAGGACTATCTGTTGACAGTAAATAAATGTTTACTGGTTAGGCCCACTGTGTGTCATGGATAAAGTACCAAGGACTAAAGAACATTGAGAGATTTCAGTAGATGAGGATCTATTAGAACTACTTTTGTCAAGTCTAACCATCTGTGTTCTCTTTGAGGTTTGTCTTTGACCACCTGCTAACTGCTGACCCCCAGGCAGAGACAATGCTGGATTCCCCCAGGGGGAAAAGACTTCCCCACCTGCCAGGGGTGCAGAGCAAGGCAACCCCTCTGCATGGTTCACCCACAGTTGGGGCAGCTCTGGCCCAGGGCACAGCCCTCCTTCACAGCAGCATGCCAACAGGGCCTACTCCAGTTAAAAGGCAGACCCTATTAATATCCTCCATTTAACTGATGAGGAAAACTGAGGCACAGAAGTAAGTAATGTGCCCAAGGTCACAGGGCTGGTAAATGCCGAGAGTAGTGTTCACACTCACCTCTTGCCTCTTGTATACAGATCATATGCAGATCTCATAAGCTCTGTAAGGTAGCTATTAATATCTGCACATACAGATAAAGACACAGAGGCTCAGAGAGGGTTAGTAACTTTCCCAAAGCCACAGAGCTAATACAGTGAATTTACACCTTATATGGGCATTAGGTTCTACAATTAGTGCATAGGCAAAATTTGCACATAGTTCAAATTGCCCTTGAAATCCCTTGAATTGTCTATGTAGTTTTCCTTTTATATAGCCCAACATGGTAATTGTTATGCAAAATGCTCATTTGAGAACTGATGAGCTGGACTAAAAGAATGACCAGAAGGAAAGTCTGTGTGTGAAGCTGTCAGGTCATCAAATCCTTAAACTGTTCAGCCCGCTAGACAATTACCAGGCCGCTGGCCCCAACAAGACAGGGGGGAGGATTCTGAGTGTTCCTGCCAGGCTCGCTCAGCTGCCATTTAATGTTAGTGCCCTTTGGTCTTAATATGTGTGAATAGACCTCATTGTTGAGCTTATGAAATCAGTAACATATATAAAAGCGTTGCACACTGACTGGCATGGAGTAGGTGCCCAGTATGTGTTTGTGCTAGATTTGAATCTAAAATAGTTAATTCATCCAACAAACAGGAATCCCATTTCTACTAGGTGCCTGGCACTGGGCCAGCATGAGGGGAACAGCAATGAAGCAGACAGACAAGATCCTGGCCTGACAGACATGTAATAAGCAAGCAAACCAACAGGTATATAAGAAGAGGTCAGATAGTGTTCAGTGATGGGAAGAAAAATTTAAATGGATGGGAGGATAGAGATTGGTGGGGGCAATTTTTAGATAGGGAAGGGAAGCCCTCTCTGAGGAGGTGATATTTGAGCAAAGAAATTGGCCCACATACCCACACCGTTCTGGGTTAAGTACAAAACCTGGTCACCTGCTCCCTGCCTTTCCAAATTAGCATTGTGTTTTGTGTCCTCCAGCAATCAGTGCCAGGCCCTTAGGCACTGGGCTCATGGCCCCTTGCATGCAGGGGAGGGATACAGGGGGGCCACTTTAGGCTGAATGTGACTGCTCAAACCCCAATCCTCTGACTCCAGGGCCACAACACAGCTCCTGTGCTAGAAAAACATCCACCTTTAGCTATGGAGACAAAAATCTAGCAATGACTTGGAACCAGAATAGTTGATTACAGAATCTCATGGCTCTTCTGTTCTTCAGGGACTGAGAGTCAGGAAGGGTGCTAGGACACACCCAGCACTCGACATTCCCTGAGCAATTCATGCCATCACCTCACTGGATTCCTTCCCTTATTTTATAGGGAGCAAAACTAAGGCCCAGAGGCTACAAAGAGTCAGCAGGGAAAGAGGTTAGAACTCAGATCTCATTCCCAGTTGGTGCTCTTCATGCATCAAAATCCAGAGGTTTAGTTTGGTCTCAGGGCATCTACCCAACAGGTGCATGGGGCTCCCCAGCGGAACATGACGGTGATGGAGAAAAGGGTGCAAATCGCCGGCAGGCTGAAGATACATCAGAGAGAGGCGATAGGATGGCCAGGTGTGCTCACTGAGCCCAGGAGACTGACCAAGGACAGGTCAGTCAGGAGGGCCCCCTAGAGGCAAAGCTGCGGGCAGTGACAGCAAAGCTGAGAGGAGACAGATACCATGAGGCCACTCTGTCCTCTCCGAGCTTTGCCTTTATATCACATGTATTTGGGGCCCAAACTTAAAACATCTATCACTAGCTCTGGAATGCCTTGGGTGGGGATGGGGGGAGATGAGGGGTGCTCTCTGGTCCCCTAAGGGTGCTTCTCCTTCTTCCTTCATTTCCTTCATGCCGCCACCCTGTGGGTTGGTAACTCTTGTCCCCATCTTACAGATGGAGCCCCGAGGCTCAATATGGGGCAGCTTGCATACAGCCTCCTGTCCCCCTCACCCAAAGTCACCACTCAGGGGCACAGCTGAGGTTACAGTCCAGTCCTGCAAGAACAGAAGCCCGGCTCTGTAAGGTGTGGTCTGCAATGTCTGGATTGATGGCAACTTCCCCACATCCTGTAACCCCCTCCTGCCAGGCCTGTGCCCGCTGCTCTGGATGCAGGCAGGGAGCGAGGCTGGGCGCTAATTTACACTTGTTTAACTACAGCTGCCGCCCTCCTGCCATGTGTCTCTCCACCATTTATTGTGCTTTCCAAAGCCCTGCCCGGCACTCAGGGGCATTTCCTGCCTGCGCTAATGGAGGAGAATAGACGCATTATATGTGAATAATGGATTATGATGATACAATTTGGGTCTCTTAGCTCTCACGGAGCCTAGGCTGGCCTTGCATTATTGATAACTTACACACACCTTCCCGAGCGTGTTTATGTAAATATTTAATAGGGAAAGCAAGTTAACCCATTGGTTTCAGCCATTTCCAGTGTTGGAAGTAAAGGCTGCTAGGAGACCCTCAACAAGAGATGAAAGTCGTGTCCCTTTGGAAAAGCCAGAAAGTTCCCAAGATGCTCATTTGATCTCAGGAAGTTTGTGGTCTCAAGGTTCATGGCTTTCCAAGAACCAAGAGAAAAGAGTAGGTCTGCCCCAGCATAGGAGATGCACCTGGGGTCAAGAAGACAAGTGACTGGAGTAGGCAGAGCATGAGAATGTTGGCAGAGCATGCTTGAATTACTGGAATGCAAGTCATGGGCCTCCCTACTGAATAAACAGGACCATTGCTTCCCATCTTACATGGCTGATTTCCCATCCTTTCACACAGTTTCCACATTTCACACTCCATTTCCTGGTGGAAGACAATGCTTAAGAGACTGCTTCAGTTTCAACATGGGATCCACCACTACCATCTGGATGGAGAGTTACTTAATCTCTCCATGCACGCGTTGTCGCATCTGTAAAATGGAGAAATAATGTTCTTCTCTCATCGCTACTCATCAATTGCTGTAAGAATTTCAGCGAGATAATATATCTGGCTTGTAGAGTTTCCAGAGCACAAAAAGGGTTCAATCCTACCTTGTGAACATAGAGCAGTGATTTTTAAGATGCACATGTTTTCACGTAAGTCTTGAAATAAATGTCATGGTATATGTTAATTGGCAGTGTTTCGTGTAGTACAGAAAACAGTTGTGTATCTTAGATGTGTTGAAATATGGCCATTATTTTGCTAATATTGTGTTTCTGGCAATTAGACCACATCCTCCCCTCTGGGAACTCACAAGAGTAGGAAAGTGCCCCACGTGCCTATGCAGAGGATAGAGGCCCAGGCAGAATCAGGAGGCCTCCCTTCCCACCCAACCACAAGCATCAGCCCCCTGGCCAGAGCAGTGCCTCCTGGCTCATCTCCCCCACACCCCTCCCAGGTTGCCACTGACAGCCTGTCATTCTCCAAACCCACTTCCCAGCCTTTGCATGCGCTGGCTTCCCTACCTGGATACCCATCTCTCCCTGGGAACCCCTGTAATTTCAGGGTGATTCAATCCTACCTCCTCCATAAAGCCTTCCCTGCCCCTCAATGGAGCTTCCTTAAAGTTGAAGTGGCCCATCTGTTCTTCTGCCTGCCCGATAGACTTGCAGGCCCAAGGTCCTGGGAGGCAGGGGCTATGACTGACTGATTCATCTTCGTGCAGACTGGCACGCACGCAGTTGGCACTTCCTCCACATAGGCCCCCGTGTAGGTGCTGTGGGAATGCAGCGGTGAACAGAATGGGTAACAGTCTGTGCACTAGAGGAAGGGACAACAACACAAGAAACAAGAAATATAGTATGCAAGGAGATGGTAAGTGCTATGGAGGGGAGAAGGAGCAATAAGGAGTGCCTGAAGGGCACTTCAAATAGGATGGCCAAGGCAGTCTTGCTGAGGTGACATTTGAGCAGAGCTATGAGCAGAGTGAGGGTGTGAGCCACAAGGAGAAGAGGGGACAGACAGTACAAAGCCCCTGATGTGGGACTAGGCCTGGAGTGTTCAAGGAAGCAGCAAGGCGGTGTGGCTGGCACAGGGTGAGGGAGGCTCAGCAAAGGGGAGGCTCAGATTGTGTAGGCAGCCTTGGTAAGGACTCTGCCTCTTTGTTACAGGGAGCTGCGGAGCTACCGGAGGAGTGATGGGATCTGACTTGGTTTTAAGGGGACCATTGTGGTGGCCACGTGGAACCTAGAGCCCAAGGGGACAAGCTCCAGAGCACAGACTCCAATAGGAGAATTCAGGCAGAGGAGAAGTGCTTGTCCTGGGGGGGAGGGGTAGCGGAGGTGGGGGAGACGGCCAGGGCTGGGGTTCTAACAGAAGTGAGAGGCGGGCCTGACCAGATTTCCTGATGGTTTAGGCATTTGGTATGAAAAAGAGAACAGAATCAAGGACGAAGGACGATTCCAAGGAGTCATCCCTGAATGGAAGGATGGAGTTGCCATTAACCGTGGGGAAGACTGTGGGTGGAGCAGGTTTGAGATAGGAGGGTCAGGGATTCTGTTTGACATGTGTTTACGTGTCAGACGTATCAGATTGGAGGTGTCTCTTCGGCATCCAAGGGAAGGATTTGAATGGACAACTGGACATAGGAGCCTGGATTTTAGGGGGGAGGCCCAGGCTAGGGTTCCAAATGTGAGAGACCTCAGAACACAGATGGATGAAATCAAAAGGGAGAGAGTGTAAAGAAAAAGAGAGACACCAGAAATAAACCCTGCCCCCAGGGCACTGCAGTGAGTAGAGGCAGAAGGAAGGAGAACCAGCAGGGGAGGCAGAGGAGCAGCAGCCTGAAGGGTGGGAGAAGTCATTCTGTTAAAACAGGTGCAGGAGCTGTCACAAGCAATGATCATGAAATAGACGCCATTAGGTGAACGCTTACTCTATGTTAGACCCTTCATGCGTGGTTCTCCCTTGATCCTAAGATTTAGGAATTCTTATCCCAATTTTACAGATAAGGAAACTGAGGCTCAGGAAGTTTAAGCTGACCAAGATTTCATGGCTAGTAATTGCACAGCAGCAATACACCCAAGCTTCACCTTGACTGAGCAAATATTTATTGACTATCTACTAAGAACTGGGTGCTCTAGGTAGACATTATATTACTAAACACTCTCAACACCCTTGTTTTACAAAGTAGAGGTTGTTTCTACCCATTTTAGAGATGTGGAAACTGAGGCTTAGAGTCTCATTCAGTGACCTGCCCAAAACTACCAAGGAAGAAACGGCTGGCAGGGATTTGAGTCCTGGTATCCTGCCTTCCTGTGTTTGGAGAAGGGAATAGAGTTGAGGGATTAACTCTGGTTTCTCTGCTTGAAGTCCTAGGCCTCTTCCAGGAACCAGATGTTGGGCTAGTACCACGGGGCCCTCCGCTGAGTCCTGGGCTGCAAGCAGGGAGGCAAGGGTCTCCAGTACCAAAGCACAGGCTGGGTGCTCCTGGGGAGCCCCCTTCCCACCTGCCTGCCCAGCACCTGTCCTCTGCCAGCCCCTGCCTGGCTGCAGCTATGCCAGCTGTGGCTCCTCTCTGAGGATAGCCTCATTTATTAATTAATGTGGATGCCAAGGGGACAACTTCTCAGGCCCAGCCTCAGAGCAGATCTTGGCACATTTTTCAGACTTTGTTTAATAATTTATCATCTTTTAATCATAAAAATAATTAGCACAAGAGTGATAATCTGTGCTCTGCCGAGAGCAGACTGAAGAAGGAATTTTCAGAAAGCACCAGAGCCCAGAGAGCAGAGCTCTGGCAGAGGCGAGAGGGACAGACTGGCTCA
Source organism: Manis pentadactyla (assembly GCF_030020395.1). NCBI lineage: Eukaryota > Metazoa > Chordata > Mammalia > Pholidota > Manidae > Manis > Manis pentadactyla. The sequence continues at coordinate 29,290,905 of NC_080022.1, read as the reverse complement.
GAGCCTGTCGCCCACCCCAGAGGCCTCTGGGAGTCAGGGTGTCAAAGACGCCACCTGGCTTTGGGAGGGACTTGAGGAGCCACATTGCATTCTTAAGAATTTGAGGTTCCTGCTCCTGTCTGATCTGACTCATTGGCTAACCTTCTGGGAAGTTCCTTCTCCTCTCTGGGTCTTAATATGCCCAGCTGCAAAATGGGAGTTAGATTAATGATCCCTAAGGGCCTTGTTGTTCAAGATGCCATGATCCAATGAGGCAACAAATGGAGAAGCTGCTGAGAGAGTGAGCTGGAGTGCCCAAAAGAGCCATGCACTTGGTACCCCCAGACACAGTGTGCTGTCCTTTCTCTGCATCCCCAAGCTGCTCATAGAGCCCCGAGAACAAGACTCAGCTCTGCCAAGCATGAACTGTGTTACCGGGAGCAAGTCCCTTGCCCTCTCTGAGTTCACCCATCTGAAAAGTGGGCGTGATCATTCATGTGCTGCAGTCATCCCTGAGAAGATCCAAGCAAGGGGGGGCCAAGGTTACACCTTGGAGACATTGACCCCACACTGCCCTGGATCTAACTGTTCTGCCAGACTGCTGGTCCTGAGGGAAGGCATGATACTGTGCATGAAAGCCCTGGTTGGGAATGAACAAGTTAAATGTGCTGCTGATTCAGGGGACCAGTTTGGAGGCTGTTTGATCTGTGTAAGCAGACATATCACAGATGTCACACATCTGTGTCGGCAGAGTCTGGTGGCTCTGGAAAAGACCACCACAGTTGAAGAAGGCATGTCTCCTTCTTCTCACAGGGCCGTGCACACGCTGCTTAGCCTCCAGGTGCCTCAGTCCTCATCTGTAAAATGGGAGACCTGTCTGAAGTTGGGGGTCCCAGAAAGAGACCCTGAGACAAGAACCGGGGGCAAGGGGTTTATTTTGGAAGAGATGGGAAGCTCCAGGAGGGAGTGGAGAGGTGACACAGGGAAGGGGAGGATGCCAACACGGGCAAGCCAATGAGCACGTGACCCCTATGGGCTGCGCCGGCTCGGTCCTGCTGGGGATATCTCAGGGGCTGGCAAACTGCAGCCTCAGACCAAGTCAAACCTGCCTCCTGCTTTTACAGAGTTTTAGTGGAGTCCACAAAGCCAGGCCCATTCATTTATGTGTTGTCTGTGACCACTTTTGGTCACAACAGAATTGGATAGTTGCCATAGAGACCACGTGAACCTCAAAGCCTGAAATATTTACTATCTGGTCCTTTGCGGGAAAGGTTTGCGGCTCCTGGCCCAGGACATGGCGCAGAACTCACCTCAGAGCTGTCTGCCTTGGAGAGGAAGCTGAGATATTTGTCCACAGATTCCAGTCTGTTGTTGGCTGCTGCAAGGGCCCGACAACACCCTCCAACACCCACATACGCATGCACGCGCACACGGTTCTGGGGCAGCACATCCCCGCAGCCAAAGGAACCCCTCAGGCAGAGTCAAGGCTGACAGAGATTGCAGCCAGACCCTCGGGACTAGATGAAATAACACTTGAGTACCAGGGACAGGGAAGGTCCCCCAAGATCAGGCAACTTTGATCATCATTACCAGTCACTAACCAAATCATGCCTGGCTTATTCCAAAATAAGCTGCCTCTGCTTCTGCCTCCGCACCGGGCCTCTGCCTGACTGTCTTTCTCAGGCACCACTAATTTCTGAGCCCGACTCTGAGCCTGTCTGGAAAACAGACAGGTGGGCCCCATGTCCACTGCCTTGAACCCTCCCCGGCTCTGACCAGAGGCCACCTGTGCTTCCTGCCTCCTCAGACCCTGTGGTTCTATGCACCCCAGCTCTGGCCCCAGACCTGAGTCCAAAAGCCGCCCTGGGCCACTGCCCTCTGGTCTCCAACCCCCAACTCTGTTCCAGCCCAGTCAGTTCTGCAGCTCCAGGATCCCCAGGGCTCTTGATCTGTGCAGCTCTTGTCCTCCTATGCCCTCCAGAGGCTGTCGGTTCCAACCTGACCCCCTCCATCCTGGGGAGCATTCTGGGAAGTCACCCTGGGCTCCTTTCTGAACAGGACATAAGCAAATGAGTTTAGCTAGAGGGTAGTTGAAATGATCGGGGCACAGTACGGGGTTGGGATCAGGGCTCAGTGTGGGATGAGGGTCAAGGCTCAGTCTGCTCAGCCTAAGACCAGGTTCAGGGCACAGCTGGGTAGGGGCCAGAATCAGAACTCAGTCTGGGCTCCAGCCCAGGACTGAGGTGACTCCGAGGCTGGAGTCAAGGAAAAGCCTACGGTCAGAGTCAGGCCACACAGGGCCATGGTCCAGGGGTCAGTCTGACCACAGAGCCTAGCGTAGCTATCTGGCTCACCTATCAGTCCAGCCCCGGCCTCAGCACCCACCTCTTGGCTCAGAGGCCTGGCCATCTCCAGTCCACCCCTCCCACTGGGGTGCCTGCATTCCCGTTTGTGTGTACACCCTCCTGGCCAGACAGCAAGGATCCCCAGGTCCATCTGTCTGCTGAGCTGTCGTGGGAACTGAGCTCAGCAAATGGGCCCGAGCCTGTCTCCCTCCGGAGCCTGCCTCCAGACTGTTGGCATTCACGGCTCTGCCTCGCAGCCTCCGAGCTGGGCTCGTGCTGCCGAGTCCAAACGCCGCCGTCCACTGCTCAGTTCCAGCCAGCCCCCAGGCACTCCCCAGATGGGCAGGGACCGCGCCATGCCTGCCTGCCTCCTGCCTCAGGCACTGCTCGCTCCCTGCCAGGGGCCCAGGGAGGTGCCCACTGCACAGGCGAGCGGCGGAGCCAGGGAAGGGCAGGAAACCCGCCCTCAGCAGTTCCAGGCCCTGACCCGTGTCACCTGACTGGTGATGCCCTCCACCCCTGACTCTGGGCCTGGTGAGACCGGCCTTTCTCCCACCACGTGCCCATTAGCTTCCATCCTCTGACCCCAGAATAGCCCAGGGGACCTGGAGGACCCTAGGTGAGTGCCAGTACCCTCTCCCAGGGCATCTGAGAGGCTCCAGGAAACGGAGCTTCAGAGTGAGGCAGACCTGGGTGTATCTCAGCAGTGCCACCTCAAGTTGTGTGAACTTGAAGCAGTTCCTCTGTGCCTTAATTCTTCATTTGTAAATGGGGTTTGTAAATCATAACACCTAACTTAGAGGTTGTAGCAAGGGTTACATAAACTAAAAGGTGTGAAGCCCCTGGTATAGGAAAGGAGCTGTGGTGACATCCGTCATATTTGCCTGCTTGGCACCCTGGCCCCCCTCTTCTGCTCACAGCATCCTCTCCATTGGACTGGCCCTTCTCTACACACACAGGTCTGGTGGGGAGACCAACCCAGGACCTGGCGGTGTGGCCCCGGGGACACAAGTGCCTCACAGATAGAAGCGGAACAGAGTGAGGATGAGAGAAGGATAAATGGTGATACTAGTAATACCACAGGGGACCTTTGGAACCCCTGTGGCCAGGCCCCACTCTGAACCACCCAGACACCAGGCCAATAAATCCCTTTCAGCTGGAGCTGTTGGACTTGTGCCTCTGTCTCTGGTGACAAAGTTCAGAACAGAGACTAAGCACTTCTCATGGCCAAGAGCCTTGACCAGGCAGACTACTGGGGCTCAAATCCTGGCTCTGCTGCTCACTAGCAAGTTACCCATTCTGATGGTGCAGCAGTTTCTTTCCTCATCTGTAAAATGGGGGTGATACTGGCACCCACCTCCCAGGGTTGTCATGAGGATTCAGTGAACAAATTAATGTAAAACACATAGAACAATTCCTGGCACATAGTGAACACTGTGCAACTATTGGCTAGTATGTTATTCTTTAATTCCCTACTCAGTCCCTCTCTTCTCCAATCTAGAGGACAGAATCAAATACTTAACAAATATTGATGTAGTGCCTACTATGTGCTCTACACTGAGACACTGGGGAATAAGGATGATCTGGGCTCTGTTCTTTAGAGACTCCCTTCCAGTGAAGGTGGGTGGCCAAGGGGCTGATGCTCCAGGATGAAGATACACCAACAGCAGCCTGGGCACCCACTGCACAATGAGCTGCCCTTCCAGGAGGGCTGTCTGGTGGTCAGCCAGGGTTTGAGCCAGGGTGCCTAATACCAGTTTGGTCCATGGAACCATCGAATGCTGGAGAATTCTCTGAGCAACAGGGGCCTCCAAGGCTCTGCTGACCACATTTCCTAAGAATCCCACTCTTCCTCTCCTAACCTGACTTCTATCCCTAGCCCTCACTCAGGACCTCAGAGATCGTACATCTGCAAATACATCAAGGAGGTAATGCAGAGATCTAGAAGCAAGAGGGTGTGGGCTGCAGGGATGAGTGGTAGAAGAACCTAGGGTGTGCCCCGAAGACCGGAAGTGACTCTGGTCAAGATAAGAACAAGAAAAGAGGGAGCAAACGAAGAACCTTAAGTGCATGTAATCAAGTGCCCCAACCCAGGCTGTGTCCAGAGAAGATATCTTGCCTCTGATAGAGAGTTGGCTGGATGAACAAGGGACCTGAATCGGATAGCCAGTGCCTTCCTGGAGAGCCCAAAGTCCCAGCCTAAGCCACCTGGAAAGCAGTTGCACTCAGCCCAGTGGACAGGGGAGAAATGGATCCGGCAAGGTGAGGATTCCCAGGAAACATCAGGGTCTGCATGCCACTGTCGACTTAGTATGAGCGCCAGTCTCAACTTTTGGTTGAACCTTACGATATGATTTTGTGGGGATGATACTTACGGCTAACAGTTGTAGCATAGGGAGAGGCCAGATGGCGTGATGACTAAGGGGGAAGAGTCAGCCTTCACACTGCCTGGTGTGACCTCAGTTTCACTGCATAATGGTTGATTCCACCTCAAACAAAGCACTTCATCTCTCTGTGCCTTGGTTTCCTTCTCTGTAAAATGAGAATGGTGGAATAGTAGCACCCACCTCACCTCACAGAGCTAAGAGAATTACATGAGTCATTACATAGAAAGTCTTAGAAGGGAACCTGGCACATAGTAAGTGCTCAATAAATGTGTATTATTGTTGAGCACTCACTATAAACCAGCTACTGCACTACACAATTTATTTGCATCATCTAACGTAGTCCTCACCACAATCCAGAGGTGGGTGCTTTTATAGCCCTGTTTTACTAATGAAAAAACGGAGGCACAAAGTAACTGAATTTTGCCTGAATTTGCATGGCTCTTAAAGAGCTGAGCTGGAATTCAAGCTGAGGATTGTTTGATTCAGAATTTAAACTCATAGTCAGGAGTCAAAAAAACAAACAGGACCAAACAGAATAAAGAACCAGGCTGGATGTATACAATAGAGACATGGGGTGGGGGTTGGTGAACAACAGCCTTCATGCCCCATCTAAAGGGAGCAGCCCACAGGGTTCCAGCTGATCAGTGCCCTCAGGCACTCAAAGGGCTAGAGGGACAGCCCTGCCCCACATCCCCTGGTGATGAGCCTGGAGCCAACCATCCCCAGAGAGAGCAGTGAGGCCACCCTTCTGTGCCCAGGACCCTGCGTCAATGCTCACAGCGTGAGCCCCTAGCTGCTAGTCTCCTTCAACTCCCAACCTCATCATACTGTTCTTCCTGCCCTTGTTCTACTCCCAGCCTGTCCCCCAAACTCTACCAGGTGCTGACAGTCCAGAGAACCTTCTCTAGGGATCCTCCCATATCCTGTCTTAAGGGAGACTAGGCTGTCTCCTGAGATGCCACTTCCCTTGCAGCCCCCTTGAGAGACAGCTGTTTGCACCTTAAGGACTGGAGGTGAGGCTGGCGCCATCTGCTCTCCACTGCTGTTCTAGGCCGCTGCTCCTCTTCTCGTCTGAAATACTGTGCCTGTTTGGAGGGCCATGTCGTTCAGCTCTACCACCCACTCCTCTCACCTCATTGCACAGCCACAGCCACAGAAGATGGTTACCTGGTTCAGGTCTTCCTTGCCACTCTCAGCTGTGCCTTTACCTTGAGTAAATTCAGTACCCACACATCACCCAGCCTTCTCCGATCCTTTTTCTGATCACTCTACCTTCTCCTTCACAGAGAAATGGGAAGGCCTCCCAAAAGAATTCTGCCTGCAAACCTATCTACATGGACACCCATTCTCTCCCTGACTCCTAGAGGAGGGGTCCTTCCTTCTAGCCCCCCTTGAGTTTTGGAGCCCATCCTCTCCTGCTTTCTCAGGAGCCCCATCTCATCCATTATTTCTTCTCTCTTCTCTGTATCCATGTACTGTTTCATAAGAGGATATTTTCTACAACATTTAAAGTTTAAGTCTCTCCATCTTATTTTTTATTGAGATATAATTGACATGTAACATTACATTAGTTTCAGGTGTACAGCATAATGATTTGAGATGTGTATACATCACAAAATGATTGCCACAGTAAGTCTGGTTACCATTCCTTACTATCCATGGTTACAAATCTTTTTCCAAATTTTTTCCTTCTTTTTATTCTTATGATGAGGGCTTTTAAGATTTACTCTCCTACCAACTTTCTAATATGCAATACAGTATTATTGATGATAGTCACCACACTGTATATTACATCCTCAGAACTTAGTTATTTTATAACTGTAGGTTTGTACATTTTGACCCCCTTCACCCATTTTTGTCCACCCTCTCCCTTCTGCCAGCCACCCACCTGTTTTCTGCATCTATGAGATTGTTTGTTTGTTTTTTTTGAGAGGGCATCTCTCATATTTATTGATCAAATGGTTGTTAACAACAATAAAATTCTGTATAGGGGACTCAATGCACAATCATTAATCAACCCCAAGCCTAATTCTCAACAGTCTTCAATCTTCTGAAGCATAATGAACAAGTTTTTACATGGTGAACAAATTCTTACATAGTGAATAAGTTCTTACATGGTGAACAGTACAAGGGCAGTCATCACAGAAACTTTTGGTTTTGATCATGCATTATGAACTATAAACAATCAGGTCAAATATGAATATTCGTTTGATTTTTATACTTGATTTATATGTGAGTCCCACATTTCTCCCATATTATTATTATTATTTTTTTAAATAAAATGCTGAAGTGGTAGGTAGATGCAAGATAAAGGTAGAAAACATAGTTTAGTGCTGTAAGAGGGCAAATGTAGATGATCAGGTGTGTGCCTATAGACTAAGTATTAATCCAAGCTAGACAAGGGCAACAAAACAGCCACAGATGCAGATTTCTCCTATGAGATTGTTTTTTGTTGCTTGTTTGTTTTGTATTTTAGATTCCACATATAAACAAGATCATACAGTATTGTCTTTCTTTGTCTATTAGTCTCTTCATCTGAGGATAAACCACCATTGGCTACACATCCCCCTCTAGTTACAGGTCTGTCTCTCTCCCTCACAGCCAAACTGCCCGAAAGAATTGTCTTTATGTATCTCCTCAGAATAAGTTAATGGTTAGGAATATGGGCACTGGAGCCAGGCTGCTTGTGCCTGAGTTCCAGTTCCACTCCTTCCCAGCTGTGTGGCCTCAGTCAAATCACCAAACCTCTCTGAGCCTCCGTTTCCTCACCAAGAAAAGGGAAGGAAATATGCCTACCTCAGAGAGTTATTATGAGGATTAAATGAGCTAATACACATAAAGTGCTTAGAACAGGGCCTGCCCATAGTGAGTGTTGACTGCCTATTGGCCACTGTTGGCTATTATTATTGCTCTTTTTCATTATATCACCTCCTGCTCATTCCTACACCTGCTAATGGGACCTCTGTCCCTTTACTTCACCCAAACAGCTATTCAAAGATACCAATGATCTCCCTGTCCCTACAGCAAAAGGACACCTCCCAGTCTTCACCTTTCTTGATCTTTTGACCATTCCTTCCTACTTTAAACATTCTTTTCTTTCTACCTCTTTGAGGATTACTGTCTGGTATCCTTTGCAGGTTCATCCTCCTATCCCGGTCATGAGTTTGGGTGACACTGCCATGGGTGAGTCATTAGCCTCTATGAGTCAATGTCTCCCCAGCTTGTATCTCCAACCCAATCTCTCCTCTGACCTCACAGTCAATATCATACTCAACATTTCCACTTAGACTTCTCACCCTTGAAATCCAATATAACCACCCTTGAAATCCCACCCCATTCACCAAAACAAACCTGATCCTCTTTCAGATCTAACCACCACCCAGCCTGTTTCACCAGCCAGAAATCTGGAAGCCATTCTTCCTCCTTCTCTCTTCATCCCCACCAGCCACTCACCTAGTTAAAATTACTGCCTAAAAAGCCCTTACATCTCCACTGCCTTCTCTCTAATCCAAGCAATGCACACCTCTTTCCAATACTTGCTTACTAAGTGGTCTCCATGCTGCACCCCTCTTCCAATTCCAGTTTCCATATGGTACTCAGAGTCATCTTTTCAAAAGACACACTATATTTCTCTTGGCCCTATCTCTCCCATGTTGACTTCTTGGGCTCCAGGTGGTGGCAGAGTGGCTGCCACAACCCCAAGCCTCACATCCTCTGCCTCTTGGTCCAATTGTCTCTTTTCCAGATTTCCCTGCAAAGTCCCATAGCATCTCAATAGCTCTAATCTGACCCTGTGCCTCTCCTGAAACCAATTTTTATGACCAGGGGGATGAAATGTCATGAGTGGCTTAATATAGGTTATGTGCCTACTCCTGGAGATGAGGAGTATGCCCCCAACCTTCATGTACTAAAATCTTGGGGAAGGGTGGATCTCCAAATGGTTATTTCTGCAAGGAGAATCAATGGCTGCTATACACCAAAAAACAAATGGCGTACACTACAGTCATCAGTATACACATCAATCATGGTATATCAGTATTTCCCAGAGTGTGTTCAGTTGAACACTAACCTCTCAAAATCCTCTGGGATAAGGGTTAGGGGAGAAAAAGATATTCATGGGTAATTTAGTTTGGGAAAAATTGAATTCTATCCCTGCTGCCTTTAGAGATGCCCAGTGTATATTAGCATATTAAGGGCCCTGGAATCTCCTATAGCCAAGAAACCTGTCCTGCTTTCTTGACTCCAATATTTCCTAAATATAGCTGAGTGTACACCTCTTTCCCCTATGTTATGCTATAAAATTAACTTAGGAAAACCTCACTGCACTGAGTTCTTCTGTCTGCTTTTATAGTTTTTCTCTTTGCTCCCTTTCAATTGTGATTTCCTGCTGCCCTGGGCGCTTTGCTTCTAGAAGTCACTCTCCACCTTTTCTTTCTACTTCTAAAACCTCTGTAAGCTGGACAAACAATCGTAGAGACCTTCAAAGCTATTTGTAAAGTAAGAGAAAAGAACTCTGAGCGAGGTTTTGATGCATCCTCCTGTGGGTGAAGTGTATAGATCCTGTGGCATTTTCTTCGTGGTTCTATTTTATCCTGATTCCTGACCATGTCTGGGAAAGATGGACTTATCTGAGAACTGACTTCTAGATATGAGTCGGCTGTCCTACACTGACCCCTTTTGTGATACAGTCCTCAGGGTGAAGGCACAGGAAAGTGTTGCAGGACACGGAGGAAGCAGGGCTAACATGAACACTTTGAGGTGGTTCCTGTCATGTAACTCCCAGGTGGCGGCCAGAAGAGCTGCAGACACACCTGGGCAGGCTCAACTCTAAATGCTGAAAATGTATTTCAATAAAAGAACCCTCAGTTAGGCTCAGGAGACATGTATCTGGAAAGGTGATAGAGCAGCCAACGTGAGGAACAATTGTAAAACACAGACCAAGAAAAATTCTGGAGCTCTGTGTGTGTGCGGGCGTGTGTGTGTGCACGCGCAAGTACATATGCATATGCACGTGCATATAGGAACAGGTATCTTTAGAGGAGCATATAGACACATATAGGGAGGGTTATGTACATAAGAGAAAGTCAGAAAGAGACTTGACCCAGTTTGACCAGAGGACAAGTACGCGGATAAACCCAAGGCAAAGAGCTGCAGTGATGATATTTCCTGAATCCTGAATCAAGAGTCGTGGTCTTCTCTGTGGTTTGATATGTGGGTTCCTCCCGATCTGTCTCGGGAACCTACGCACGATCTGATACATAATCTGACCTACAGACTGGCCTGTGGGCTGACTTGTGGTCTGCCAGTGCGGTCTATCACAGCTGCACAAGGAGACTGTCCAAACTTGGGCCCAGCGCGGGACACGCGGGTTGTTGGCTGGGATGCACAGTCCTTCTGCTGTCTGTCCAGACCCCCTTTCAGAGACAAGCGTTGGTGGCCCCTGTGAGTTATGACTTTTATTATGCAGAAAACATACACATTAACTTCAGGTCCTTTGAAAAATGTGATCCTGTAATCAGAGGCTGTGTCTGTCCTGATGCACTGTGGCACCGGGCCAGAGAAGTGCAGGGATGAAATAAACATTTAGAAAGACAACTGCATTTGCAGAGCTAAGAATTGAGTTATATTCATTTCTGACAGCTTCCTGAATCACAGCCCACGTCTCTGCCTGGCAAAACTGGGACCTGGCCCTTTAACTAGACTCCATTTCACATAATTAAAGACTCACAAAATTAAATGGCCTGCATGGAAAGTGGCTTTCAGTGGACTAAATGCCGGGAGCAATCTCCTCGCCAGAGTGGAAAAGTGACACTAGCTTGCAGATCAATATCATCTCTGTTATTAATATCAAAAGCACATTACTTTGTTTTTGCCTGGCTCCCCTCCAAGCCTCCGGCCCTGCCGCGGAGCAGCCATTTGCTCAGCCATAATTTACTTTGGTGAGTTTTTAAGGTATTGTTTTGTCAGGACCAATCACCGTGACGTTATAAATGGCTGGGAGGACTTGCACTCTCCTTCAGTGGCATATGCAGCGAAATTAATTTTTAAAGTTTCACGTCAATTACTCCTGTCCTTGAGTTATGCAAGGGGACAAAGGAGCAGAGACATAAGGACGTGGGTGATCTCAAACAGATGAGGTAACGACACACAGAAGCCGGGGCTGCCGACCAGAGCAGACATTACACTATCTTTAATTGATGCATTGAATTAAACAATGCTAAAGCCAAATAAATATTGACCACTTAGCAAAAGAACCATTGATTTTTATGATGGACAACAATGCCAGCCTCCACTTGGCTGGTTGGGGGTTTCAAGCTGGTTCCGCGTGGCTGGACGACACTGAGAGATGCCATGCCTCTTCGGTGGGTCTTTGCAAAGTGGGTATAAATGTTTTCACTAGGTCTTGCTCCATCTGGCTTGTGATCTAACCACTTCTTCCTCCTGTTGCTTGCTTTTATGGTGAACCTAGGCTGGGCCCTGCCATCCTTTGCTTCAGTGTTGGCAGCCAGGACAGAGGCATGAGGCAAGCTTTCCCCAGAGCTCCACTTATTTCCTGTCTTCCTCCTACACTGCCTCCCACAGCAGGCTGTCTCTGAACCAAGAAGTGGCTTACCAACAGAGGATGTTTAGGGACGTGAAAAAGCTCCATCCAACACTGTAATGATGGATACATGTCGGTATACATTTGTCAAACCCTCAGAATGTGCAGCACCAAGAGTGAGCGTTACGTAAACTATGGACCTTCAGTGACTGTGTTGAATCCGTGCAGGTTCACCAGCTGCACCCAGTATGCCACTCTGGTGGGAGACACTGCTAATGGGAGATGTTGATGATGAGGGATATGCTTGTGTGGGGTGGGGCTGTATGGGCAATTTCCATACCACCCTCTCAATTTTGTTGTGAACCTTAAACTGCTCTAATAAAAAAAAAATTAAGCCTTAAAAAAAAAGTTGCTCATCTTAGGCCCTGAACACAAAAGCATTTCTCATGTCTTGCTGTCTGAAAATCGGGGTAGGGAGGAAGACCCAGGAAGGGGGGCACAAGAAGATCTGTGTCTGGAGAAAGAAAGGGATCTCCAACTTACTGGCACTATGCACTGTATGGACATCATCTTCATCAAGTCTGCTGGAGACTTAAAAGGTAGGCATCGCAGGGTCAGACTTGAAGATGGGCACTGGCTATCAAGAGTGGGCATCGAAAGCGATGGGTCTTAGAATCAGACTCCCTCAACCTCACAAACCCCAGGTGCCTGGCTGTCTCCACCCCAAAACTCCCACCCTTCCCCTGCCAGCTTGCAGGCTTCATGAGGGTGAGGACTTGTCTGTCTTTTTCTACTGTATCCCCATGCCCAACAGAGTACTTGTGCATGGCTGGGGCCTACTGACTGTGGAATGAATGAATGTTACAAGGGGGAAGGAAGAGTAAATTTTAGCATCATCATTTGAGAGGGACAGGTCACTGTCTGGCACCAATCGCGCAGGGTGCCTTCAACCTGGAGAAGTGAAGGAAGGAGCAGTCAGGTAGCAGCTATGCTCAAGCCTGGTACGCATGTTGGCTTTCTGCACTGCAGCCTGGTCTGGCCTTGACACCTCCCATCATGCTGGGCTCTGGGATGTCCTAGCAAAGCAATCATGGGATTTAACCAGAGTGGGGACAAGTCCTTCTTCTTGTTCCTCTACTGAGATGTCAGAGGCCAGAGTAGGATGAAGGCAGTCAGGGGTCAGACAGGGCCCCTGGGCTGTGGAGGGCTGTCTTACATGTATTATCATCCCCAGTTCACAGATGGGGCTGTGGGAACCTGAGCTAAATAACTTGTCCTTGTCCAGGGACTCAGTGTCTTCACCCAGTAGTCTAAAGTCAACTGCATATCGCAGTTGTCCAGTTGTTCCCCACATCTCCTAACTTCCGTATCAATAGGTTAATTAGAATCAGATCAAGCTGCACCATGCAGCGATCAAGTATGCAGATCCCAGGACCCAGTTACCGGGCGGCTTCTGAGCCTTTCACAGGCTTCAACCCAGGCCACACTCTCTGCGTGGAGGGAGGAAAGGCAGTTGAGTTTGGTGGAGGGCGTTCCGGCCTAGAAGTGCCAATTCACCCGTCACCCATCAACAAGCGTCCAACACCTGCTCTGTGGCAAGCAGGAGCCGTGCTGGGGATATTTCAGCAAATGATATTTCAGACTCCTGCTTCCGTGCCCACCCCCAGCTTACTGTCGGTGGAGAATGAGAGTGCATTGTTTCAAAATTCTACAGTTTTATTTGCATAAATCCCAAACAAGGGTGACAGCTTTTAAATACATTACCAGCTTAATAAGAAAATGCACAGTTCTTCTATATTGGTAGGTTAATTAGAACCAAATCAGGCAGCCAATGCAGTATTCAGTGACAAACACAGGTTTCCAAACCAAGTATTTACTGGAAGTAGTCTAACAAATGTATCCTTTCAAACCCAAGTATTTACAAGAAGTATTTTAACAAACGTATTCTTCTTTAACAAACATTCACAGTCTCAAGACAACAAGGGAATAGTCCTTGAGAGATAGCTACTCACATTTTGATTATCACCGACTATTGCTTTTAGTAAATACTTAGAAACTTAACCTCCAGATTTCAAAATTCCAAGTAAGTATAGATTTGATCTAAATGCTATGGTAAATAGTATGTTGCCGTATTTCTGCTCTTACTATCTATTTCAGCAAAGTGTGCTTGCTCATCTAGCGATCTCGTCAGTGACTTAGGGGCTCAAAGACTTCTTGTCAACCAGAAAGCACTTGTCAGGTACCTGCCCTGGGCCAGGCTGTGTGTAGGGCCCTGGACTTCAGAGCTAAGGGCAGCCACTGGCATGGTGCTTGGGTAACTCATTGGCCAGAGGGGAGAGGGATGTGGAAACAAGCATCAGGATGTCTGGTCACAGCTGGAATTTGGAAATGGCACTGAGAACATGACCTTACCCACCTGTGGGGAGGAGGAAGTCACAGGGAGGGGACTGGGAACTGAGTCCTGACCTCGAGTCAGAATGCTCTAGGAAGTGCTTAGCAGGGCACTTAAAGACCTAGAAGCACCAGAGAAGAGTTATCATGAGTTAGGATTTGTGGCTGTCTTTTTTTCTTTCTTGGTCTGGGTACAGTGTACTTTATTGATGCTACATGACAAGTAGGGGTCCCTAAGCCCCTTCCCTTTCTCAGGGGATCTGGGATGGAAACTGTGTCAAAGTCAGGAGATTCTCAGTGTGATGGGGGAAGAGTTGGGGCTAGTGAGGGTCTCTTTCTTCCTCTTGTGTTTTTGCTGGGGCTGCTGGTCTAGAGGGCTTGTGGCCACGTGGACCATGAGGTCTACCACACTGTTGCTGTAGCCAAACTCATTGTTATGCCAGGAAATGAGCTGGACAAAGTGATCATTGAGGGCAATGGCAGCCCCAGTATCAAAGGTAGAAGAGTGGGTGTCACTGTTAAAGTCGCAGGAGACAATGTGGTCTTCACTGTAGCCCAGGATGCCCTTGAGGGGTCCTTCCAATGCCTGCTTCACCAAAACTTCTTGACGTCATTGGATTTGGCAGCTTTTTCCAGGTGGCAGGTCAGATCTACAACAGACACATTGGTGGTGGTTGGGACATGGAAGGCGATGCCAGTGAGCTTCCCATTCAGCTCCTGGATGACCTTGCCCATGGCCTTGGCGGGCATCAGTGGAAGCAGGAATGATGTCTAGGCAGCCCCTTGGCCACCATGCCACAGCTTTCCAGAGGAGCCATCCATTGTCTTCTAGACGGCAGTGATGCCATGGACTATGGTTACGAGTCTCTCCACAATGCCACAGCTGTCCTCAATAACCTTGGCCAGGGTCGCTAAGCAGTTGGTGGTGCAAGAGGCATTGCTGATGATCGTGAGGGAGTTGTCACACTTCTCATGGTTCACACCCATCACAAACATGGGGGTATCAGCAGAAGGGTCAGAGATGAGCACTTCTTGGCTCTGCCCTCCAAGTGTTCACTGGCTTTCCCCAGTGGACTCCACAACGTATTCAGCTCCAGCATCACCCCTTTTGATGTTGGGGTCTCGCTCCTGAATGATGGAGATGGGCTTTCTATTGGTGACAAGCTTCCTGTTCTCAGCCTTGACTGTGCCATTGAACTTGTCATGGGTAGAATCACACTGAAACACACAGACCGTGTAGTTGAGTCAATGAAGGGGTCATTGATGGCAACAACATATACTTTGCCAGAGTTAAAAGCAGCCCTGGTGACAAGGTGCCAATACGGCCAAATCTGTTTACTCCAACCTTCACCATGGTGCCTCAGGACCCAGCTGGCGCTGCACAAGGAGATGCACTGTCTGTCAAATGGATAGAAACAGAAAGCCGTGGCTGTCTTGATAATCTGCTTTCTGTTTTCAACATGAATGAGAGAATGATCCTCTACAAATGCAAATCAGATCATGTTTCTTCCTTGATTTGACCCTCCAAGAGCTCCCCATTGCACTCACAGTAACATATAAAATCTGACTGTGCCCCACAAGCCTCTGCATGACCTGACCCCTGCCCACCTGCCACTCTGCCCCTCAACTTTCCAAACTCCAGCCTCATTTCCTCTCCTTGAGCTGGTGCAGTTCATTCCTAACTTCGGGCATTTGCCCTTCTTGCTCCCTTGGTGTGGGATGTTCTTCCTCCAGATCTTCTCTCATTCAGCTTCTTCTCATTCAAATACTGGTTCAAGAATCCCTATGTGCTAACCAAGGCAACACACACACATACCATCACTTCCTATCATGCCAACTTGCTTTACTAATATCAAGGCACATGTCACTTTCTAAAATCATCTTGTTTATCCTTGGATTCAAGGTAACCTCCATAAGGACAATGGCACAGTCTTCTGTGCTCACTGCTGTGTTCCCAGTCACCCAGAACAGTACCTGCAACACACTAGGTACTCAAGAAGAATTCGTCAAATGAATGCGTAAAGAGTCTGGGGAAGTCTTTGGGCTCCAAATACTGCAACATTTGAGAGACAAGGAAAACAGAAAAGGAGGCTCCTTTACCCCTATGCCCAAGCTGTGGGGAGGAAGGGAGAAAGTCCTAAAAGATGGATGGAAGGATAGAGGCAAGTTTGAGAGCACTAGACCAAGTCCAGGTGGGACCTGATTCACCCATCACAGGCCAGCAGGCAGCTTCCCACTTCTCTGATGATCAAACAGGTTGAGTGGTCCTGACCCCAAGAGAGAAGGAATGTGGGTGAAGCTGGTGGGAACCCAGAAGGGTATCTGGCACACAGACTACTAGTTCCTCCCCAGCCTTGAACATCTCTGCAACCCACAGAGGTTGAGTTAGGACTGAACTCTGTTGGGGACAAAGAGAATTCAGGGCTGCCTCTAGCCAGACTGAAACATCTGCATCCTTGAAATAGTCTTGCCCTTTCTTGCTGCCATGCTGTTCCCTCCACCTGAAGCATGATTCCCCGTTGTTTATCTGACAAACCCCTACTTATCCTCTGTCAGCTTAGAAACCGCCTTTTCTAGGAAGCCTTCCTGACATTCCTCTGCTCGCTGCCGGGCTGGATTTGGAGATCTTCCCTCATTAGAGCAATTATCATCCTAAATTATCATTGCCCATCTCCAGAGCCACACATATCCAGGCTGAAGTTTCAATTCAGCTAATTGCTGTTCATCCACTTTGAGCCTCAGTTTTCACATCTATAAAATGGGAGAAGTTATATATATCATGCAAGTACATTTGGAGGATTATTTGGCATGGTATCTGAGCTGGTGAATAATATTTAATATTAGATATGATAATGATGAAGAAGAAAAATATCTAAATCTACCCCCCAAATGCCTAATAGGTGGGCAGCTGGGCCATGGTAAATAAAGGAAGGAAGGAAGGGAAGGAGGGAGGAAGGGACAGAGAGAGAAAGAGGGAGAGAGGGAGAGAGGGAGAGAGGAAAAGAAAAGGAAGGAAGGAAGGAAGGAAGGAAGGAAGGGAGGGAGGGAGGGAGGGAGGACGGAAGGAAGGGAGGGAGGGAGGAAACTGGACTTGGATTTAAAATCCTGGTTCTGCTGCTATTGGTCTGATCTGAGTAGGTATCAAACTCCCTCTCAGCTTCTAACTCCTCCTCTGCGAGATAAAATTCCTAATACCTTCCTCATGAGGTTGTTATAAGGATTAAATTTATTCAATCATTTTTCCTATATGTAATGAGCACCCATTACGTGCCCAGCACTGGCTCAGTACTAGGGTTTGACATTAAGTAAACAAAGTCTGATCCCTGTGCTCCTGGGGGGCATCAGACTGGCAGTGACAACAGCATAGCTCATGCATGCTTCAAGTCAGCAGATTTATCAAGCTCCTACTATGTGCCAAGCTGGGAGCAAAACAGATAAAGCTCCTACTCTAATAGTATTACGAATAACAGCTAATATTCATTGAGCATTTATTGCATGACCTTGGTTGAAGTTCTTTGAGCTTCCTAAAACAGACAACAGACACAACTCACAGCTACATCACAGGGCAGCAGCCAAGATTATATGGATTAATGCATAGGAAGCTCAGAGCAGAGGTCCTGGCACCTCGTAAGTGGTAGGTAAATGGGAGTCCTAATGCTATTTATTAGCTCACTGTGTAGCAGCCCTGTCTTTAGAGCTTCACATGTTTTATCTCATTTAATCATTTAATCTGGGGTGATAAGTACTAAGTTACTGTGTGAAATCACCTATAAACTTAAAAGCCTTTACACATGTATTTGTTAATGTTTCAGGGGTACCAGCAGAGGACTGTGGGATGGGATGAAGCAGTCAGCATGGAGCCAGATCAGCTATGTTTACAGAAGGTGAGCCTGGGGGGTAGGAGGAGCAGGAGATGAGTGGGGCTGAGCGTCAGAGGGCAACCTCCTCCTGCAAACTGGGCCGCCAGGGCGTTGCTGCTGCTGCGGAAGGCCAGATTCAAGCAGGGCAATTTAAAAACATGTAAAAGGCATAAAGCGAGAGCAGCTGTGCACAGCTGCCGCCGAACGCTCCATCGCTGCCTCGCTGTGGACTCTAAATGACAATAAACCTTCCACCCCTTATAAATTAAGCAGACTTTCAAAAAAACCATATCTCCTCCTGCAACTTTTTATGGCTGTTTGGCAACTTTAATCATTTTGCAAAATGCAATTCCTGGCCATAAATTCTCTCCCAAGTACAGATTTAGGGAGATCTAGAGGACTGCGGCGGGTTGATAGGTAAGTTTTAATCTGACAAGGCCAAAAAGTCTATTAGATTTATAGGAAGGCAGCAGATACCCTGTAATTACACCAGGCCCGACCTCCAGGGAATCTCGAATGTGAGGGGGAAAGTGAGTAGGAAGGAAGCCGCTGGGGCAGTGGAAGGACAGGCTGGAACCCCCACCGCCATGTGCCAGCCCCTGGCCCCAGCCTTATAGTCATGGGCCATGGTGATTTCCCACAAAGGTGACCTGGGTTCCAAGCCACTGAAGCCCATTATCTATATGCACACACGCACATACATCCACATGTGCAGTGTGCCTCTGTCCAAGGCTGGCACCTGTCAAGAGAAGCTGAGCTCTTTGGAAGGAGGTCATGTACCCCTGAACAAGTTAGAGAGTGAGTGAGAAGGCACTAGGTGTTGCTCAATTATTCTGCCAACAAATATCTAGTCCACATTTGTGCTGTGAGTTTCGCAGTGTGTGGCTCCCAGGGCAGGACTGTGGGGACCATAGACGGTGGTGCAGGTTGTCCCCAGCACACACACCTGGCTAAGAGAGGCCAAGTGGCACTGTCAGATGGCCCCGCAGAGGCTGCCCGAGCCCAGGGGGAGGAGAGCTATTCCTGACCGGGCTGCCCAGGGTCAAGCTCCTGCTTCTCACTGACGTGCCCACCTCCCTGCAGCCCAGATCTGGTCACAGATCTGCAAGCCGAATGTGCCCATGGAAGGTTTTCTCTGGCAAGCACGGTGTTTTGAAATGTTTGAATCTGAAACAGGTTTTCCTTTGCCACAGTGCCACCACTCATCTTACAGTCAGAGAATTCATTTACATTAGCTCCTGACCCCTAAGGGCATGTGAGCTTGAGACTCCTGGAAGAGGGCTAAGGGAGGTGATGGAGAAGTAAAGGACTCCACAGCACCCAACCTGGACCTCCTTTGGCAATGGAGTGGACAGAATGGCCCCCAAAGATATCCACATCTGTCTTAGTCTGCTTGGGCTGCTACAACACAATATCATAGACTGAATGCCAAGACAACACAAATTTATTTCTCAGCTCTAGAGGCTAGGAAATCCAATGTCAAGGTGCTCAAGATGGAGTGAGCTCTCTGGGGCTTCTTATAAGGGCACTAATCTCATTCATGATGACTCCACCCCTACTATCTCATCTAATCCTGATTACCTCCCAAAGGCCCAACCACCTAATACCATCACATTGAGGGGAGGATCTCAAAAGATGAATTCAGGAGGGACTTAAACATTCAGTCCATAACAACATCCTAAGATCTGAAGCAGTGAATGTGTTATGTTACATGGCAAATGGGAATTAAGGCTGCAGATAGAATTAAGGTTGCTATCCAACTGACTTTAAAGCAGGCAGATTGTCCTGGATTATCTGGGTGGGTCCAGTATAACCACAAGAGTCCTTAGAAGTGGAATCAAAGGCCCAAGAGTCTATGTCAGAGTGATGTGGTGTGAGAAAGCCTCAACTGGCCATGGCTGACTCTGAGGATGGAGGAAGGGGCCTGCAGCCAAGCAATTCAAGTGGCCTCTAGAAACAAGGGAAGGTAAAACAAAAGCCCCGGATTCTCCCCTGGATCCTCTAGAAGGAAGCAGGCCTGCTGATACCTTAATTTTATCCCAGTGAGACCCATCTAGGACCTCTTGACTCCCAGGACTCTGAGATGTTAAATTTCTGTTTCTTTAAGCCACTAAATCTAGGGTATCTGCTACAGCAGCAATAGGAAGCAAGTCACTTTTAAGCTGAGGTCAGAGAGACCAGTAGATTTGGGCTCGGAGTGTTTGAGGTGAAGGAAACACACATACCATGACATTCCTCTATCTCCCCAGTGAGCTCTGGGGTTGGGTCTGCTTACCCTGGGATGTGAAGCATCTGTGGATGTGGCCTCTGCATGCATGCAGGGTGCAAGCTGAGGTTGCCAAAGGATGATAAGCCAAAAACAAGCTATTTGGGGATAATGGGTCATAGGCCTGGTACCAGGACCTGTACTCAGCATCTTATGTGGGTTTTCTTCCCAAGAAGTTCTGTGAGACTGGTTCTCACAGTGGGTAAGAGCCTGGGGCATGGAACCAGAGTCAGTGGTTCAAGTGCAGAACAGTTACTACCTATATAGATGTTAGTTGACGCTTGTGCTGCCGTTTCTTCATCAGCACAGTGGTGATGATTACAGCACATCATGGGGTTTTCTGAAGATTAAATGAGATAGTTCATCAGAAAGACTCAGAACAGTGCCTGGCACTGAGTAGTCAGGCTGTCACTGTCAGGTACAGTGGACAGACCTGAAGGTGATCCCCACCTCCTGATGTCACGCCCTCATGCAGTCCCCTCTTAATGAGCATGGCAGGACCTGTGACTTGCTTCTAACCAATAGAATGTGGCAAAGATGACACGATGTCACTTCCATGATTACATTACATTATATAAGACTCCATCTTAGCATGCTGGATGCAGAGGCTCTCCTTGCAAGACTGATGTTGGAGAAGCCCAGGCGGCAAGGAACTGCAAGTGGCATGTAGTGGCCAAGGGCCACCACGAGCAGATAGCCAGCAAGAAACCAGGGCCTTCAGGCCTGCAACAGTGAGAAAATGAATTCTGCCAACAATCTGAATGAGCCTGGACAGAGATGCTTCCCCAGTCAGACCTCCAGATGAGAGCACATCCCACTGTCACATTGGCTGTAGCTTTGGGAGACCCTCAGAGCAGGATGCAGCAAAGCTGTGCCTGAATCCTGGACCCACGGAAGCTATGAGAAATACGTGTTGTTTAAAGCCACCAAGTCTGTGGTACTGTGTCAGAACTTGTGCAGAAATAGGCAACAAATGAATCAATTAAGTACTATGATTTTTCCCATTTTTAAAATGGGAAACTGAGGTTTGGAGAAAGTGAGTGCCTTACTCAAGGTCACAAACCAGTTCTGGGCACAGCCAGAATTCACGCCCAGAACTGTCAAATTCCAGAGCCCTTGCTCTTACTCACCAGGTCAGGCGGCCTCTGTCCCTCCAGGGAACCAGCTCCCCGTGCTCCCGGGCCCTTCAGGTGCCTCCCCCACTTCTTGCCTCTCCTCCTCTGCCTTCTCCTCTCCGTCCCCCTCCAGACTCATCCTGCTCCCTCCACCTCCTTTCTCCCCCTCCCCCTTTTCTCCTCCCTTCCCCACCATGGGGTCATTGCTCTGTAACAGTCTGTCCCTTCTCAGCCTCTCCCTGCAGGGGAGCCCTCTAGGTTCATCCCTAACAGAAACAAGTGGGGAATCCACAGCAGCTTCAGCCCCCTGGCCAGGACCTAGATGCCCATGCCACTCTCCCCTGACCCCCACAGAGAGACTGAGTTCTTCCACAGAGCCAGGATCAGAACTACCCAAGGCAGGGATAGCCCGCCACACATGCCCCAAGCCCATGCCTGCGGCTCAGGGCACAGAACAGGTAAGCAGTTCTGACTCCCTGTACTCTAGCCCATCTGTGGTTCTCTGGCCCCACCTCCCTTAGCAGGAAAGAAAGAGGGACTTCTTTAAAGATGGAACAGAATAAAATATAGATAAGCATTAGTCAAATGAAATTAATGCTTTCAATATTGTTTTAGGCTCACTCATATGCATCAAGCATTTATGAAATTGCAGTTTATCACATGGGGATATTGCAGTTATATATTAGCCAACTGTCTGGTGGCCACCCCAACAGCTCTCTCTGGACCCTGGGTTGCCCTTCACAGGCAAAGTCAGCCGCGCTGACATCCATCTCCTTCCTCGGCCGACACATCCCCTGATGCTGGTAAAAGGCCTTGCCCCCAACAACATATGAATATTTAAATGACAGTTAATTATTCCGCATATAATGGTATTATTAGCATCCACTTCATTGCTGGCTGTGCACCCAGCTAAGCCTTGTCCCACGCTAAGGGGTGCCACAGAAAAGCCAAAAGACAAGCAAGCCCCACGTCTGCTGTACCTGCAGAGGCCAATGTTACTTAAGGGTGCCAACTCACACAAATGGCCACACCAGGATCTCCCAAACCTGCTCTGGGTCAAACCATGTGCTGGGCCTAGAGGGGAGAGTTAACCAGCAGTCTCTGCTCACAAAGTGCTTGCAGCCTGGGGGAATTCACGTTCACCCTGCCAAGCACTCCACAGCAGCAAGCATCCCTGAATTCATAAAACAGCCCAGTAAGGTCAGGATCATTAATATCCCCCTTTTCTGTACAGGGGAAAACCAAAGCTTAGAAAGTTGAAGCGGCATGGACAAGGTCACGCAGTTAGTGAAGGAGCTGAGAGTCACACCTGGACGACCTGCTCCAGGTCCCTCCCTCCACAGCCACTGGCAGGGCGTGCACTCCCAGACAATGGGAAAAGCATGTGGCAGCAAAGATGCAGGCAAAAGGCTCTGAGATCTGGAAGTGAGGATAGATTTGGATGGAGATGAAATGGAAAAGCCTTCTAGAACAAGGTAGCATTGGAGCTGGACCTTAAAGAATGGCTAGGTTCTGAGGCCAGGGTGGCTGGCGGTTGGGTAGTGGAAACAGCATCCCAGAGAGAAGGAACAGCACATGCAAAGACTGGGAGGAGGGAAGATGCTGTGGAAATAATGAGATTCTGGGGTACAGAATGGGGAGGCAATTTGGGGAAAGTTCATGGAGGGTATCAAGAGTGCAAGCTAAAGGGTTTGGGTTTTATCCTGAGGACACTGGGGAATCATGGAAGGTTTTGGCGGACAGCAAATATGGTGACAAACTGCCCCTTCCCATAAAGAGGTGAGGTCTGTTTCCCTACCCTAGTCTCCCCATTACGTCTGGGCTTGGCCCTGTGACTTGCTTTGGTGAGTGGGATGTTAACAGGGGTAACACTAGCAGAGCTTTGTAAAGTACTCACGTACTGGGGCTGTCCTCTTGCTGTTCTTAGAACCCAGAGGCCACCTTGGAAACAAACCTGAGAGGCACATGGAGAAGAAATGAGGCATCCCAGCTGAGCCCAGCACAAATTACTGACAGCCTGCCAACAAATAACATTTTAGGGAGGTCATCCTGGACCATGCAGTCATCAGCCAACCTGTCAGCAGACATACAATAGAGCCCGCATCAGCCGAGCTGGCCCAAAACAGAACACCCACCCAGCTGACCAACGGAAACATAGGCTAAATAAAATTGGGGGTGTCTTAAGCCAGTAGGTTTTGAGGCCATTTGTCAGGCAGATACAAGGGTCTAAACAGGGATGAGCTGACCAGAAGTTGTTTTTTAAAGATAACTCCGGCCACCATGTAGAGGATAGGTTAGAAGCGGTAAAACTGCAAGCTGGAACCCCTTGAGGCTGATGTGAGATCGCAAGTGAGAAGAAGAAGATCTGATTGAGGTACTGGGGATGGACAAGTGAGAGGTGCCCCAGGGTCCCCCAGAGAGACGTGATGATGTCAGGGAAGCGTGCCTTTGAGGCTGTTCCTACGGGTACACATGCATACCCTGTACCCAACACCCGAGGTTACCTTGGAGGCCCCACACCCAGAGAGTCCATATCCTTCTGCCTGCAGGTTTTCTCTCTGCAGTTTTCTCCCTGCCTGCCTCCACCTCTGTCATTTCGTTCCCTTGCCCTTCTGCTCATTCTCCTGCTCCAGCTCCTTAGCCCCTCCAGGAAGGAATTACACAAGTAATGGAGGCGACTGTGGAAATTGCCAACAGCACTGGACAAAGGGTCCAGACTCTCACCTGGGCTTCACTCCGAGCTGTGCCTCTGACTGGCTGTGACCTGAGGCAAGCCTCTGTCCCTCTTTGGGCCTCAGTTTCCCCAAATGCCTTCTGCTTTGGATTCCCAGGAGTAAGAAGCCTCCTCTGGCCTCACCACTACACCTTGTTCCATCTGTGCTTGAGTTCTTGGGCAGGCAGAAGATGCGTCCACTCACCCACCTACACGTACCCTGATCCCAGTGATGTCACAGGGAGACTCAGAGATGGCACTGACCAAAAGCATCTTCTTCGAAGGCCCTTCCTGGTGTCCAGCCCCTCAGAGCCACCACTCAGGGCCTTCTAGGGACATGAGTTCACCATGCTCACCCAGCACAATCAAACTGGGACAGCTGACTCGTTCATCCACTGCATAAGCAGAATCCTGAAGATGGGGGATCCAGAGCGATGGGGCAGCTTGATTGGGCAGAGAAAATTCAGGACTTTCTGGGAATACGAAGTTCTGAGTGTGAAGTTAACTCTGCCATTTAATTGACTATTTGACCATAGGTAAACCACGCAACTTACCAGAACTCCACATGAAGTAGACATCATGGCATGAACGGAAAGCACCTAGCTCCCAGGGCCTGGCCACCAGTAGCTACTCAGCAAATGTTCATTTCTCTCCCGCACTCCTACCACTTCTGAGCCTCTGTTCTTCATCAGTACAGTAAGGATGTCAATCTCCTTCCTCAAAATTGTTTTGTGAGTCTAGATAAAACAGCTCTGTAAAGTACTTGGCATATAACACACAACCATTCAACCTTACATCATTCTTTCAAAGTGAGCTTCAAGAAAGTTCAAAGAAACTAGGATGTATCTCTGATGTGTTGCAATATGAAGTCTGCATGGAACATATTCTTGTAAGCAATGCTTAATTTGAATCTCATTAAGTGCCTAGGATTAACTTCCAGTTTACAGGATAAACAGGGGTCAGAGGAACAAGTTAAATAACACTGGGAGGAAATAATCAAATAAATTCTGTAGAATATTCTACAAGAAAACTCGCCTCCATTCTTCAGAAAGTTAATGTGTTAAGCAGAAAAAGAAAAAAGCTAACAGGACTGTTGTCAATTTTAAAAGACCAAATACAAAACATAAACCTGGATTGGAATCTAGTCCAAAACTTTTCTTTAAACAGCTATAAAAAGCATTACAGCTTTTTTTAAATAAAAAGCTATACAAAGCACAACTAGGAAATATGAATATGAACAAGGAATTGACTAATGTTTAGAGTTTTCTGTTAATTTTCTAATTGTAATAATGGCATTGTGGTTATGAAGAACAATAACCTTATTCTTAGGAGAAGCATAAGAAGTATTTAGTGGTGAGGTGTCTGATGTCTGCACCTTATGTTTGAACACTATACCAAAAAGAGAGATGCGGCAAACATGGCAAAATGGGAACAAATGATGAATCAAGGTGGAGGGTTTATGGGTAATAATTGGGCTATTCTTTCAACTTGGCTGTAAGTTTGAAAACTTCCAAAATAAAATGTTGGAGATGGGGAGAAGAAAGTCAGACAGAGTTTCCAGGACCAGCTGCAGAGGCCCTGCCGGGCCCTATGAAGCCAGGCCACTGGGGGACGAGGGCTGTGTCACTATTGGAAACAGTCCTTCCGGCTCTGGCTCATGCTGGAGAGGGCAGGAGGGCAAGGGGCTGGGGGCCCAGCTGTGGCCCTACATCCCCCACCACATGCCTCTCGGAAAGGTCAGCTCCCCAGACATCAAGTAAGGCCCTGTCCCTAGGGAGGCTGGAGCAAGAAGCAGTCTGTGAAGCTCACTGCTTCCTGGCCAGGAGGTGACCATGGTCACCAGCCCCTTGGGACAAACATGCTTTTGTTTTCATCAGTATGAGCTTTTGGGTCCCTGGTGAGAGAGCTGCTGTTAGTTCCCATTTCCAAATGCTCCTATAACAACATCTCCCACCTCCTTATTTCTGCTGGGTGATAGGGGAATACCTGTCTAGGCCAGGGGAGGTAGGTGGGATTTGGGGGGCTGTTCAGAGTTCATAGGGGGTTCCAGGCTGCATGGGCTGGGCCAGGTTGAACAGAACCAACAACTTGGGGATGCTAAGGAAGGGGACCTCCAGAAGACAGGACTGGACCCCCAGAGAGAGGGCAGATGGGGTCTAGATAAGGTCTGATGGGGGCAGAGTTTGTCTTGGGCTTTACCCCATCCAAGAAGCTGCTGGAGGTTCCTTTGCAGCCTGGATCCCTGAGGCACTGCCCAGATCTCAGAATCCATGAGAGGGAACTATGGGACCCACTGAGTCTGGGGGAAGGTTCTAGCACTCTCATCAACCTGAGTAAAGACACATAAAGAGACTGGACTAGTGTATCTAAGATTTCACAGCAGCTTAGTATTCACTGAGCCCATCCCAAGGGCCAAGCACTGTACTGAGCGCTACCTGTGCACCACCCCACTCGGTCCTGCCCAAAGTCCTGCTTATCTCTGTGATTATGGTCTGAGAATGTGGGTCATATTTCTCCTGTTGTGGGTATAGACAAATAAATACAAAGGATTTACTAAGGGAATAAGAAACGGTGCCCAGACCATGCAGCACGATGAACCATGACTTACAACCCAAATAGACCGTCACTTCTGTCCACACAGAGGACAATATTTTCCCTCTGAAAACAGCACTAGCTCCAACGTGGGCAAACGTGCCATCAAAGATTCAAGCATGGGTCATATAGAAGGTTTCCCAGAGTGGATCTGATTTGATGTGTTTCCGTGAGATTAAATGAGCTTAGGAAATGCCACAGACTACATTCCCCTCTTGGAGAGCCACTGAGGACCTCAGCACCTTGAAGCCTCTGAAAAGTCCTAAAACAAAGCCTCCTAATCCTGTTTAACCCAATGCTTCCCTAAACTATTTGCTCTCCAAACCCCTTTCCTTACACTTACTGAAGCTCCAGCCATAAGGTGTTAGGACACTTTTAGGAAATTTTGCTAAGCAGCCATCCTTCTAGCCTATGGGACAAATCCTCCTTTGGAGCACCTCCCTCAAGTTCTTCCCCCCAGTACCTGGGCCAAACCAAAATTCATTAAGATGCACACATGAAGTTACCCCAAATCCCTGGAAAAGGCAGACATGGAGAAAAGAGTCCTTCCAAGATGGGATCCTGAATGGAGGGTGGGGGGCAGGAAAGGAGGGGTGATCTGGCATGTTGGCAGTTTGAGGAATTACTCAGTCATGAGGCCAGTTCTTCTCAACAGATCCCTCCCTTTGTAAATGAGACCCCAACTCAACTGTAACAAAAAATGATTCTATGAGTCAGAGTCTCACCGGGAAAATATAAACTTTAAGAATTTATAACAGAAGGAATTTAATGCAGGGAATTGGTTACATTGGTGATAAAGAAGATGAAACTCAACCAGGTGGCAGTGAGGTGACCAGAGGTAAGCAGGAAGCCACTGTCACCCCTAGATTAGAGAGAAAAAAGGAGGAGGTGGTGGTGTCCCTGCAGCCCAAGGGCCAGGGTAGCCCAGAAGAACCGGAACCACAGAATGTAGAGGAGTTTGAGCCATGAAGAGCACGCAACCTCTGCCAGAGAATCCACTGAGGCAGGAAAGGAAGGGGACAGATATCCTGGATTCTCCACCATCCAGGTCCCCACCAAGGCTGGTAATGGCCCAGTCCACAGGAGCCGGGAAACACAGGCCGCAGGGCTCAGCTCCCCAGCATGCAGAGCAGGGAAAAACTGCAGAGGAGCTCTGAACACAAACAGGCTCAGGAATGCACAAGTCCCCCACACTGATGCACAATCAGTATTAAATGCACAATCAGTATTTCACATGAATTCTTGAGCTTCATTTCTTCATCCCAATGCCCTCCACAGGAAGGGAAAAGGAGCAAATGCTGGGTATCCTCTGGTCCCAGTCTGAGTGCCCCAGGTGCAGCCAGGCCACTCTCTGAGCACAGGCGGATGCCAAGACAGACCTGCATGGGAGTCATCGTGCCGATGGGCAAGGCTTACCACACCCTGCCTGCTGTCGGAGCTTTGGGTGTAAATGGAAGTCATGCATTGGATTTAAAGCCCATCAAGTTCCAGGCAGAGATTAGCTGATATCTGACCACATATAACCCCTGAATCTCAGCTACCCAGTACCAGCCAAGGCTGTAGCAAATTTCATCAGTATAAAACATCATCTCAAACATTCACCAAAATAATCTGAGCAGTGAAATGCTGAAAAGGGCCAAGGTGGCTGATGTTAAGCCAGATTCCCCAGGAAACAGACTCTGAGGTGAGGATTTGCATGTAGGGAGTCTATAAGAAACCTAACACCTGTCAGGGAGTGAGGGAAGCAGAGCTGAGCAGAGGGAGAACTTGCAGAGCCAGACAGCCTCAATAAAGGCCTCAGCCAATCGCATGGGGCTGGAATGGGACTTCAGAGAAGACTTGAACTATGGCCTTTGTACCGTTGCACAGCTAGTCATTGGATGTGGGCTGCCCCCAGGAAGCAGGCATAACCTGGAACAAGGCAGGTGTCTGCCACCAAAGGCAGTTCCCAGAGAGGGACTCCGCTGGGAGCAGCCAACCCTCCAGAATCTAGGGGAATGAGTACCTCTATCCCAAGGAAGGATCTGGGCCCCACACCGTAGCTAGCAGCCACTACAGTTGCACAGAACCAAAAGAGTTTTCCAGGGAGAAGGGGCCCAAGGCTGATGGAGGCATTTGGGGAGCCAACTTTGCTTTACGTTTTTGTTCTTGTTGTTGTTATTTTATTTCACATCCCTTACAAACTGAAAGCAGAGATTGAGGGATACTACATGAGCACCTGAGTCAAGTGTCCCTGCATGTTCCCTATTCACCCATGACACTGGTGATACCTATTCATCTTGCTATGTGAAGAAATGAGGTGTCCTGATACATGGGAGTGTAAGTCAGTTATGAACTGGAGGGGTTCTGCCAAAAAAAGACCATGTGGGTTTTAGAGCTGCAAGATCGGAAACCCTTTTTTAAACAGTAATTAGCCAGCAAAACCAGCTGTTTACCAAAGACACTCCCTGTTTGTCGAAATACAATCATGTCAGTGGCATCTAGGAAACTATGGTTCTTTCTTTTCCTTTGGCAGTAAGGGGACAGGCATCCAGCCACCTAGAAGCCGGAGTAAGTATTTTGATAGAAATTGTATAATAAGTGGGTTAGAACTTACTGCTCTTCTAGTCTAAATCAGTTCAGGAGACTGGTCCTGCCACCCTCCCCTCTTGACTTCTAGCAAAAATTGGCCAGGCCTGACCTGGCACAGTGGTTGTGTATGAAAACTTCAGACCATGGCTTTAACAATGCACAGTTCTTTCCATAAGGATATTTTTTATGCCAGATAATATCTGTAAATGACATTATTCTATGAAAACCTATACTGGTTACAAATCTCCAGATCATATCACCTACCCCCACAGCCCAGTCAGGCCAGCTACAGTCCAGCCATGAAAAGGGAGTTTACACATAGACTAGATCCCCAGGTAAACAGAGAGATGCCATTTCCCCAGTTAAACAGGCCACCAGCCACACCAAGGAGGAAAATCACATTATAAATACAGTTGATGTCAATACTCTATTTGAAACTCGAACTTTTTGGACAAACCTGGGAATTCTCTGCTGTTAGCATTAAAAGTGACCCTCCCAGGGCCAAGATGTGGGACTTGTCTGTCAAGCAGCACAGAGAGGAGACACACAGAAGAAAAAGACCATGCCTTCATTCAACCATCTATTTGCTAAGCACTTGCCATGTGCAGGGCACTCAGATGTAAATGGAGAGCAAAGAGATATGGCCCTTCTCTCCCAGAGCTCACAGCCAGTGTAACATAGACTGGAAAAGCTAATCTCGCAAACAGACTTGGAACAACAACCTTAGTAAGTGTTACGAAAAGGAACACTAGTGACTGTGAGAGCTCATAACAGCAGACCTGACCCAGCCTGGGAGTCAGAGGTCAGAACAGACATATTCCCATTAGCTAAGGACTTCCCCGTATAGTTTTCTATTTGTGTGCAGCACATGTGCTTGGACATGTATTCACATAAATATGCTATGTACACTACGTATAGATGCCTGGGTTAACGATGCAGGAACCTATATGTTGCTCTTGTTCCAGAGCAGAAAGTGCTGGTCTCAGTTAATCCTGTCACTGACTTTATACATAGCAAGCCCCTTCAGAAATTGTTTATGATCATTACTGTCCAGAGTGAGCAGAACAGGTAAGAGCCCTCATCCTCAACAGGACCTTAACCAGGGAGCATCCTGTCCACATGCACCAATTTTAGATCTGATTTGGGGAGTGTGTATGAATTTGCGCCTGCAGGGATGTGCCTGCAGATCTGCGAGGAGACCATGAGGGTAAGTGGGTGTCTGTGTGCCTCACTACCTGCACATGTGTGCACGCATATGTGTGCATATCTGTGTCACGTGGGCTCCATCTGGGTGGATGGATGCTCTGTGTTCTGCTAAGGAGGGGGTGGAGGGGAGAACCTCATTTTCCTGGGTCTGCAGTTTTGTGGCAATGCCTCTGAGAATTGGGCTCTCCCTGCATGTCCTGGTGTTCCTTATAGCCATTTTGCCTGCAGCAGCCACACCAGTTGAAAAATCTGGATCTCTGTGACTTCCCAGAGACTCTGCAAAGGCAAACAGGTAGGATTCATGGCCTGTTGCAATTCCTGCTCATTAGACATGTCTGAGGCCTTGTGAGTGAGCTCTGAGGATAAATAAGTATAAATATTATATTTGCCTCCAGGTTATCTTTAAAAATGTATTTCCCTCTCCCTCTACCTGCCCCCTCTTGCCCCCACAACAACTGTCAGGGCCTCCTGAAAACTCCTGCGTCCCAGAATTGCCATCGTGAGAGTCTAGAGTCTCTGAAATCTGTCTGCTTCCCCCAGCCCCTATCACCCAGCCCACGGGGCGGCCAGAGGCAGCAGGGCACCCCACGAGCATCTTGGTGCCTCTGTGGTTGGGGAGGAGGGGTATGAATATCCCCTGCGTTCTGAGAAACTGAGCCACCAAGCAATACCATGCACACAGATGACAAGGGGCTTCTTCCACACCAGCTGTGCCTGGCCAGCGTGGCCAGGGCCACAAAGGATTTAGGGTCAGAGCCAAGGCCTATGTGTGCCAACACTTGGCTGGCATGAGTCAGCCCCTGGAAGGAACTAAAACCCTACATCAGGACCAAGGAGGTCCAGGCACCTCCAATTTGTGGGTCATTCAGTTTTAAGAGTTAACCTACTCCAGTAACTCAAGGAAAAGGGATTTGAGGGTAATGTATGGAGATTTTGTGCTTGCCCTCCAAGGGGCTACTGAATCATTGGTGTGATCATGGATGGGATTCAGGAACTGACATTTTTAGAAAGCTGACATGCAATTCTAGTGTTCAGCCAGAGCTGAGAGCCACTGGTTTGAAGTGAGAAGCGAGCAGAGGGCAGAGCCCTGCTCATCAAGCTTTGGGTGGTGGTAAGCATCAGAATCCATAACAGGGCAGAGTGCGTTCTGTGATTCACTCCCCCCTCTCGGGGGTTAGAATAAAGTGCCTATTCTCTCTGTCCCAACAGCCTTTCAGAGGTCTAAAGGCAAAGAGTCCCCTGCATGGATCTCCTCCAGGCTGAGCTGACTCAGCCCTGCCTCACAGGACAATATTCCCAGTCCTCCCACTGTCCCCAGCTCCTAGCCAGTGTCCTCCAGATGAGCCCAAGTGCTACTGTCACCTAAAATACAAGATACAGTGAGATCTGCTCAGTGTCCAGCCAAAATAGCAGGTCATGGGCTGCCCCAGCCCTCTTGAGAGAATCTCCTACCTCTCTCCTTCCTGCCCTGGACTCAGGCAGAGACTTTCTTGGACTCTGTATATAGGAAGGGATTGCACCATCCCAACAACATGAAAAAATGTCACCCTACTTGCATAACAACAATAGCTACCATTTGATTAATATTTCGTGTGTGCCAGGTATTCAGCTGTTTTACATGCATGATCTTATTTAATCTTTGCTAAAATAAAGGTAGTATGACTATCATTTTGCAGATAAGGAAACTTGAGGCCCAAAGTGGTTGGATAACCATCCTAAGGTCACACAGCTGGGAAGAAATAAAGATAGGCTTTGAATCCAGGACTTTCTCTTGACAACAGCTCTATATTACCCATAAAATCTTCATAAAGCAAAGAGTCCAGCTGCCTATGTGGGTCCCTCTCAGTGATACTATGGGATGGAAGCTTTGAAGTATCCACAGGGAAATCAAGACCTCTCCAGAATCCTGTGAAGAGATGAAGCATCTCTACTTTCTAGAACATGACTGGCCTTCACCTATGAACTATAGTCAAGGTCATGTCTTTTGACCAGCTGGGCTCTGTGTGGTGTGACCAGAAACCATGGGCTACACCGAGTCTGAAAACAAAATTTGGATAGTAAGACAAGAAGCAGCCAGTGATTGGGCAATGACGTAGAAGGAAAAGCCCTCAGGGGCACAATGAAAGAAAAAGACACAAGGGGAAGTTCACCCCTTCCTTCTCGGCGACTATTGCGATGTGACTGGTGGAAGTTGGTCAGGTGTTTATCGCTGGTCCAATCAGCCGTGAGCAGGTAGAGCTCAGCTGCCACAGCCTTCTTGCTAGGACGAGAGGAGACATCACCCACGTTCTGAGGATAGCAGAGTGAAAAGCTGGAAAGAAACTTAAGAGTTTTGAGCCACCAACTATACCTTTCCTGTTTTGCCTCCCTTTTTTGTGTCCCTGTTAAGTGAGATAATAAATGGGCACTGTTGTTAAACTTTTTTATTTGGACGTTCTGCTTCTTGACCCTAAACATCCCTCGTAATTTATTTCACCCTCGCCACACCTCAATGTCCTCATTTGTAAATGTAGATAATAATAAGATTGTTCTAAGGATTAAAGGACATAGTGCATGTTAAACATTTAGAACAGTGCCTTGCACAATTGTTAGCAATCATTGCCGCTAGGACGCATTATTATTTGTGCTAGCTTGTCTCCAAGATGGTGACCATCAAGTCCTTCCCTCCTTTTGCCACTGACATTTCCCCATTTAGAGGTAGAGTCTACTCCTCCCATCCCTTGAATCTAGCCTAGTCTGCGACTGCTTAGAGGAATAGGATAAGGAAGGAATGATCCTCTGCCAGCTTGAAGCTAACCTTTAAGAAGAGTGGAAGTATTTGCTTTCCTTCTCTTCAGATACTTGCTCCTAGGACACCCCACTTAGAACCCAACCCTCATGCAGTGAGAAGCCCAAGTGACATGGAGAGACCATCTCTAGTTACACCAGGAAACAGCCCCAGCAGAGCTTCTAGCCTACAGCCAGCATTAACTGCTAGCCAAGGTGTACGCCACCTTGGACATCCGGCCCAGCTGAACTTTGAGATAACACCAGCTCTGGCCACACTCTGACTAGAACATGAGAGACCCCCAGTGAGAACCTCCTAGCCAAGTCCAGTCAACCCACAGAACCATAAGAGAATAATAAATTGTTTTAAGCCACTAAGTTTTGGGCTGGTCTGTTATACAGCAATAGGTAAGCAAAACATTAAGATAATTATTACGTCTGCTTGTCTGTGCTTCCCTGTAACTCTGACTTGCATGTGGATGGAATGTGTCCCAAGAGCAAGTGAGCAAGCTGGAGCACTCACCTTTGGGCCCTACTCTACATGACTTTACAGTTCTAGTGCCCAGGAAGTTCCATCTTACTGATCTAGTCCCCATGTCTCAGTTCTAAATACCTAGGAGGAAAAATCAGATTGGTCAAGTTGATTAGGTGTTTATCCCTGATAAAATCATTTATGATCAAGAATGAAGATCTCATGTTCCCTAGTACTGTATGGGGGTGTGGGGTGAATTTCCTAGGAAAGGCTGTGGGTATGGAGGATATAGTAGGGGTCTCTTGCAAGGTATCTCTCAGCTCACTTCTTCTATGTTGGCTTTTCTTGCAAGCTCCACATGATGGCAAGAGGGCTGCAGAAGCTCCAGCCACTACATCCTCTTGGATTCAAGTATAGTGAAAGACTCAGTCACTGCTCCAAAAGTCCTGAACCAATTTGCAATCAAGGGCAAAAGGTGCTTTGACTGGGCAGGCCTAGATGGTAGACTCCATCTGTAGAATCTAGAGTTGTTTCCAAAGGAAAGGTGAATGGATGCTAGTATGTGTGTTTGTGTGTATGTGTGTGTATTTGCAGGTTGGAGGGTAAATAAATCTTTACCATACTCACCAAATACCAATGGAGATTCCCAGTAACCTCAAGAAGGACAGGGGGTGTTCTAAGCATTGGCCTTTATGTTCTGGCTGCTGGAAGGCACATCCCCTTCACAAACAAGAGTCAGTCATCTTCACCTCTTTGTCTTAGGCAAACTTCATCAGTTTCCAAGCTGTAAGTTCTGGCTGCTTCTGCCTTTCCTCAGGGACTTCCATCACCCTGGGCCATGGTTCCATGCCACAGTCTTGCCCCTCCAAGGGGCAGCTGCCTGGATACTCTCCAACACTAACAATAGTAGTAATAGGAACTTCTCCAGAAATCCACAGTGTTGTGTCAGGGTCACTTGGTGGGGTT
Source organism: Manis pentadactyla (assembly GCF_030020395.1). NCBI lineage: Eukaryota > Metazoa > Chordata > Mammalia > Pholidota > Manidae > Manis > Manis pentadactyla. The sequence goes on along the minus strand of NC_080022.1, from coordinate 29,256,735 downwards.
TGGAGGAGGCAGGGAGCAAGTCCCTACTTTCCCAGGTTCTACCTTATCCTTTGTACTTCTGGCTATTTCTCTTTCCCAAGGTCCTATTTCTATTTGCATTTCCTCCTATAACTGGGTATAACTGCCCTCCAATGAGGTCAGTTGAAATACTTGTCTCTTTAAGACAGGCAGTTACAATGCATGAAACAAACAGGCATCCTCAGCCCCAGGACGGCTCTGGCTGGTGGAAAGCAGCCACTTCGGGGGGAGTGGAAAATGGGCATCAGAAACCCCAAACCCCATATTGGCCTCAGAGCCATTCATCAGAGGCTGACATTTCCTTCATTGCTGGCCCAGGGCCAGGAGAGCAAGTAGCTCATTTCTGTTGCATTACAGTTTGGGTCCATATGCAAACCAGAGTGCTGTGTCTATAAATAAGATATTATAGTTAAATCAATATTGATTATTAGGAGTTAGTGTTATATTTAAAGCCATAAAACTGAATAAACATTATGGCAAAAGTGTCCTAAATCTCATGGGCAAAACCATTGAACAAAGCAGGCACCAGTCTTGGATTGATGGAGCTGTGACCCTGTTTCCCCATCCCCTAAAAGGAGCTATCAGCCAGATGGCTGTCCCTGATAGGGGCAATGGAAAGGCAATATGGGACGATGGTGATGTCCTCCAACCCACTTCTCAGCCACATTCTTGATTTTTATTCAGACTTTATTACATGCCACTCAGCATATGCTCAGCTTATTCTCATGACTAAAAGTAAAAGAATAGCTTTTTCACAATAATCACAATTGAACCAAGTTTATTTTTCTAAGAAAAGCTTTTTTCTGATTAAAAAGCATTTCATTTGTATTATAGGAATGATAGAAAAGGCAAGAAAAGCAAAAAGAAGAAAATAAAATCCACCCAGAATCTACTCTCCAGAGATAATCAATCAGTTAGCATCATTTTGGTATATATCCTTTCCGTCATTTCTGTGTGTGTGTGTGTGTGTGTGTGTGTGTGTGTGTAATAGGGTTGGAATTCCAGCGGTTTTGCAATCTGGATAGATTATATACTATTGTATGTGCTAAAATTTATTTAAACAGTCCCTTATTACTATATATTTAGATTATTTCCAATCTTAATTAAATTACTTTCAGTTTCGTTCATTTGTTTTAGAAATAGAACTAAAAGGTGGTTATCTTGAGGCAACAAGCGTTTATTTTTCCAGTTCACTAAATGGATGAAGCCTGAGACAGGAGCAAAGCGCCATGTCCAGGAGGTCACAGGAAGTCACTATGCTCCTGCTGGCAGCGCGGAGCAACGGTGGAAACGCTCAGTGACTGGCTCCAGTGAACACCGAGGTCAGAAAGGCCTTCCCATCAGTCTTTGGCACACACTCTCTCACCTGGCAGAACCTGGAGTCCTCTTGAAGCCCTGCATGGCCCCATCACAGAACTGCTCAGTCTGGAAAATCTGAATGTTCCCCCTCCCAGTGAGCATGGGTTGGAAATAGTTGTCATTGCATGGAGTCACGGCAGGAGGTAATTCCCCATGTCCACTACCCACTGCTCATCACCAGCTTTGCACATGAAGAGAGTCTTATCCTTCATCTGTTTGGGGGGCTGAAGGGAGATGTGACCTATAGTCAGCCAGTCAGTGACTGTCTCCCAGGACACTGAATCTTAAATAAGTGCCACAAGGATCACCAGGCCATTTGGAGGTTAATCTCAATAGTGGCAGAAACAACCACGGCGCCAGCAGCCATGTCCTTTCCCATCTGCTCTTGCTGAGAACCTGTTTCTCGGCTTTCTGCTTCCTGAATCCCAGGCTTCCAGAGCCTCCATTCCTGCCTTCTTAAGTCCTGCCTTTCCCAGGCCTGGTCTCCCAGCCTCCTATTGATTAGTTATGCTGAGCCAGTCTGTTGCTTGCACACAGCTCTCCTAACTGAATCCGACTTCATCCCTACTCCCCTCACTCATCCTTCAAGGCTCAGGCCAAATGTTACCCCCTCACTGAAGCCCCCCTTAGGTGCCCTAAAAGTAATCGATATTATCCTTCTGCCTAACTTCCATAGCCCTTCGCTCATAACTCTTCTAGCATTTATTTTATACTGCCTGGTGTGATAGACAATTTTTAACATGATGCAGAACCAGGGTTATGGCTTACACTGTAATAGGGGCTTGTTGAATGAATGAATAAATAAATAAACATGCACAGCTATGAAAACAAGAATAACATGCTCTGTGTTCAACCATCAACTGATTAATCGATGTTAACAGAAACTGGATATTGTTCAGACACTGGATATAGTTCAGTTCAAGTGAAAAGTCACAAGTATTTCCATCTTTTGCAGCTGTGAACAGAGAAGTAGCCCTGGTCTGATGGGAACACCCGGACATTAAATTGTAGCTGTTTCCTAGTGCTTTTTACCTGCCTTTGGCATTAGCTGGTACACCTGGCTGTTATTAGACAGGTCCCTCTATGATTCTTTATCAGGCATCACAAACTGGCCACCCTGGGCCAAATGTTCCTGCAGCTTTGTTTGGCCCACACTGGTATCTTGCAATTGATTAGTTGCCAACATTTAAAATTCAGGTGATTACACATTAAAATTCCAGATTTCTGACATTTTCTGAAAATCCAGAAGATCTGGCAATACCAATTTCTGTATCAACAATCTGCTGGATCTAAGCAGGGGCTACCCCACTCCCCACCCTGACTCCCACCCTTTGTACAGAACATGAGCTTTCCACATCCCCACAAAGCCCACTTCACTTATTACCTGCCTGGACCCTGAAGATATTACTGTTCTTTGTCTCTGTTCACCAAAGTTGGTCATGAGAGGTAGAAAATGGCTGGATGGGGGTCAGGGGTGTGGTCACAGAAGGACAATATCCTCCTGTTGAGTCAGAATTTCCAGAGCATCTTAGGTGTAGTCATGAAAAGGCATATTTAGAAGATTCTAGAAAACTATCCTCCTCCTTTCCACTCCCACCCTCCCCCATGGAGAACTCGCCTTTTGTGAAGCTAAAAACAAGCTCCTCTATCCTCTCTTAGCCTCCAGAAGCACACATCTGTCCTTCCCAACAGGCCAGAGAGGGGAATTCTGACACTGAGTCTCCAAAGCCCAAAGAGGACCCAGTTCAGGCAAGGCCCTCCCATCCCGCCACACTGAGGTGTAAACCACAGCCCATTGGGCACCACAGGACTCCTCAGCCTTGAAGGCTGTGTGAGAAACATCTCCCACCACTTGCCTAGATAACACAGTGTGACAGGAATGAGGCTGATGGCTCTCCAGCCTGACTGCGCTCAGGACAAAGCACAGCTGGGATGAGATGATGGGACTAGACCTGGCTGGGTTCAACCCCTCCCGTGGCTCAATTCATGGTCAGGGCTCACCTGGTTGGCTCAGCCCGAGGCCAGGCTGACTCCACTAAAGACAAGTTTGGCCCTCAGTCCTTCTCTGAGTCAGTGTTGTCAGAGTAGGGGGACTGGAAAGTGATAGAATTCTTGTCCAGGGGCCTCTCTTTTCTCTGTGACAGAGGCACCAGGAGGCAGAAGGGGTGAGGACTTGAGAAGACATCCTTGCTTCCTCTTTCTCCCACATCCAATACTCCAGCAAGCCTGATAGCTCTGCTTCCAAAACAAATCTCGACCCCACCGCATCCCTTCCTCCCCATTTCTACCACCCTCATCCTAGCCACGCACTGGCCTCATGCAACCCATTCTCAATACAAAAACTAGAGTGAGCTTTCTAAACTGTAAGTCAGATCTCATTTGCATAAAACCTTCCCAAAGGCTTCTCAACGCCCTTAGAATAAAATCTAAGTTGTCTTCCATCATTGATAAGGCCCAGCTTGCCGTGGCCTTCTCCTTCCTCTTGAAATCCATTTCCTATTGGTATTCCCCAAATTCACCACACTCCAGCCACAGTGAATATTTTTTGGTCCCTACACCCAGCCATTTATTCCAATCCCAGGGTCTCCCTCTGCTTTGGGACATTTGCTTATCTTCATATCGCTACTCCTTCCCATCATCCAGGTCTCAGCTCAGGTATCACCTTCTCAAAGGGTCTTTCCTGATGCCCAGTCTAAAGGAGTTCACCTCTGGCCACGTTCATGAACATCACCCAATTTTCTTTCCTTCACAGGACTAACAGTATCTGAAATTTTCTTATTGACTCTGTGCTTTCTTGCCTATTGAGGGTTTCACCCTACTAAGAATCTGGGTCCATGAGAGCTATGCCAGTGTCTGCCTTGTATGAACTGTTCTCCCCCAGTGAGCTGCACACAGTAATATGCAATAAATAGTTGTTGAATTAATTACCTAGTTAATTATCCAGGTGAGAGATGATAGGGGCATAAACTAATGCAGTTGCGTAGAAAGTGAAATGGGGAGAACAAATATGATTCTTAAGAACCAGAATCAACAGGGACCATTCTAAATAAGAGATGAGACCACAGAAGCCTCAGGCTCCAACAACTTGGTGGTCATGAAGTAATTTATCAATATGGGTAATTGATGGGGAGGAGCAGGTTTGGAAGGGATAATAATGAGTTCAGCATGGAGAAGTTGATTTGGAAGTACCTGAGGGACTTCCAGGTAGTGTCCAGTACACACACTTTGGAGGCCAGGGAGGAGATTTAGGTAGCTGGCTGAGCTTTGGGAAATCATGGGTGAGTAGGTGGTGGATAGTCAGAGCTGTGGCCTGGCCCTGAGTGCATTAAAAAGAGGACCTGGGATGCAACGCCAGGCACCTCAAAACGTAACACAGCAGACAAAGCAAAAGCTGAAAAGGATCCTGAGAAGGAGTGTCTGGAGAGGGGGCAGAAGAGCCAGGAGAGGATTGCTAGGGAGAAACATTCCAAGGACAAGGGAATGGTCAACAGTTTCATAGGCAGGAGAGATCTTGAAGATACAGGCTGGAAAGTTCTGCCCTTGCAATCTGGGGATCACGAGGAGCCCCCTTAGGGCAGCTTCAGGGCTGGGCTCTGGGTAGATACCATATTGAGGGAATACACGGAGACGATGGAGTGGAAATTCCTCCAATCAGTTGGTGTAACTGCCTTCCAATAAAACTTTATTTACAAAAATAGGTAGTGGGCCAGATTTGCAGACCCCTATTCTCTAACAAGGGACTCTGGGGAGAACGATGGTGAGCTTTCCCCTCTGGCAGGTAGAATAAAGAAGTTCCATGCTTCCAAACCCAGACCAGAGGTCTGACCACTGCTGGCTGCAAATTCACCAAGAAAGTAAAGCTCCCAACTCACAGAACAAGCAAATAATAAACGAGTTTTGAAAATAATTAAAATTGAAAATTGATTGTCTGGGCCAGAGCAGATTTATGCAAAGGGCCCCTGTTCCACAGGGAGTGGAAGGAGGGTTTCTAAGCTCTGTGTTGAACAAGCTAAGCATTTTTTCAGATTATTCCCAGCATAATATGCCAAAGGGAATAGGCTCCATTTATTATTTCCTTAAAAAAATCAATGGGCTGAAACATTCCCTCTAGACCTATAATATTTATTTCAATGTTCTGTCAATAAATATAACAAGGTTAGCTTTCTATCAGTTTAGTTGGAAGAATCATTTGAGGGAAGTTCTATTTGTTAAGCTCGATTACAGAAAGCAATCAATAGGGGAAAATTCCCTGGTCACTATAGGCAAGAAATATAGAGCTCAGAGGAGCCATCCCAGGAAGGAGATTAATGCTGCTGCCCCATAATCCCTCCCTCTTTCCCCCAGAAGTACCAGGTGTGGGTGCAACATTGAGTTACAGAATGTCAGGCTGGAGCAGAGTCCGTCTGATGTGGATAGAGAAACTGAGGCCCAGAGAGAGAAAATGAATTATTCAGAGTCACAGAGTAACAGAATAGGAGCTAAGATCTAGAAATCCTGATCTTGAATTTCTCCCAAGTCTTGAGTTGTTCAGTTTACTCAGATTGGACAGTGGGATACAGAAACCCATAAAGAAAGAATGCTTTTCTCTCTCATTGGAACTCAGCTTTGTTGAATAGAGCTTCCCAAAAGATGAATAAAGGGAGGAGGTCTTAGCAGGGTATTGAAAGGACAGAGCAGAAATATGGCCTCTAAGAGTTGGGGATCCATAGGGAATTAGATTTGGGGGAGATGTTTCACCATTTTACCCTCACCCTCCAACACACACACACACACACACATACATGCTCACACAGGCACATACACATATACATTCCTGACTGAGTTGGCAAGTACGTCCTCTCTCCTAGAACTTGAGTCTCACCTTTTGACATTCCTGCCAGAATGGGCTGGATGAACCCATTCAACTAAGCCTAAGCCTTCCATGAAGTGAGTCATGGGAAATGGGATTTGGAGTCAGAAGAGCTGATGGCTCAGCTCCCCGTATTCTTGGCTGGGTGAAGACATTTCACCTCTCTTTCCCATGTTACTCATAAGGTAAAAGGAATATACGGAATACATGATATTGCTATAGACAGATAAAAATATTTATTATTATTATTGATTGTTGAATCACTATTAGTAGCATTTATTGCAGGCTTTCTGTATGCCGCACATTAAGCTGGTAACATGTGTTGTCACATTTAATTCTCACAAGAACACTATGAGGAAGAGGATATGACTAGCTCCATGTTAGTCACATGGAAAATAAGGCTTGGAGGTTAAATAACTTGCCTGAGGTCACAAAGCTAGGAAATGGTGGAATGAAGTTATCCAACTCCAAAGCCTGTAGTTGTAACTTCCACAATCAGGGTTACCACAGGAGCTGACCCAGAAAGAGGAAGTTGCCTCCCCCACCACACCCGCATTACCCACTCACCGCCTCATTCAGGAAAGCTGGGTCCTTGGATGCTTGCTTGGGGGTGTTCATGGCCTTGAATATGCAAATAAGGCTTCAGAGAGTCAGGTGCTTTATGGAGCCTGTCCAAAGCCATGCCCCATAAGCAAGAGGTCTTGGATTTAACGAACTAGTCCCTTACCTACAGACTAAATTATTGCAAACAGAAAGTAACAACGTTCCTATCACTGAGGTTGGGTGCTGCTGGGGGAATTGGGGGAGAAGAATTTAACCAATGCGGCTGAATATTTATTGAGTTCCTAATATGTCAGGCATTTTTTTAGACATGAATAATACAAATATATTCAACAGACTGCTGGACATTGCTACTTTGGTGTTCCTCAGCATATCCAGTACTGAATTCAATATCCCACTGACCAGCCGTCCAAGCCAAACCCCTGGGGATCGTCAGGCTCTGCTCCACCTCTCACCTGGCCCAGCACACACTTACTGCCCTGGGGTAAAAATACAGTCACATTAGTTTGATAACTTGAAGCCCCAAGCTGATGGATGGCAGGAAATCCAGAGTTATCTTCCGCTCTACATCTTTGCAGTCCCTCTACCAAGTATTTCTGGGAATTTTAAGAACTGTCACTGTGTCCCCACAAAATGATTTCTGACTCCTTCTCATGGCAGCAATAGTCAGCTAAACACCACAGCCCTGAGATTCAGGAGTTGTCCAAAGGTGTCACTCTGAGTACCTTGAACAGAACTGGAACTCAGAGTCTTTGCTCTGCAGAAGAGCAGAGAACAGCTTCTCTGTGTTGGGCTAAGCTAGAAAGGTCCCACCACAGGGTTCTTGAGAATCACATTGCTTCAGTATTCTATGATAAAGGTCTTTGATTCACACATCTAGCCCTTTCCTCCCAGAAGATAACTGCCAACAAGAGATCTAAGCAGGGCTTATCCGGGAGCCACTGACCAGCCTTAGAGAGGATAATGAATATGCAAACACATGTGCATGCACTAAGGCTAAGCTCTGAACAAATTGATCTGCAACAGAAAAAGTCCGGGACTATTGTCTTATTGAACCTGTTCCCTAAGTATCTCGAGTTCTTTCTCTCCTCTCAAGTCCTCTTCTCTCCATCTCTATCATCACCCTCATCATATGAGTCCAAACCATCGCCATTTCTTACCTGGACTATTGTAATCATCTCCTGTCTGGACTCCCTAGCCCTCTCTGGCCCCCCCAATTCATTCTGCACATAGCCTCCAGAGTTATCTTTTTTTTTCAGTGCAACTCTGATCAGGTACTACCTACCTCACTTAAAATCCTACAACAGATTTCATTACTCTTGGGACAAAATTTAAAATCTTAATGTCTTATTCTGTTCCCCCAAAAGCAGACCCTGGGACATGGACTTGGGTGCAGAAGATGGTCCCAAGGAGCACAAGTAAAGTGGGGAATGCGGCTAGTTGTCAGGGAAGTAGAAATGTTCTAGACTTAGTCCCTGTTGTCCCCATATCATGTAGCAGCAACCCTAGCTCCTTTCTCTGTAAGCTAGTCTACTAGATGAGGAATCCAAAACAACTAGCTAGAAATCTTTGTTTTAGGTTCAATAGAATCCTTACTATTTCTCCTGATGAAAGTACCTCACCCCTAGGGGCCAGGATCTCTAGTTCCACAGAGCCTTAAGAATCTAGGACAGGAAGCACAAGTTTCCCCAGGTTGATCCCTGGAAGGGATGGTGAGAGGGTCCATTCCCACTTTCACCCCTTGGGTCTCAAACCCATATATTTCAGCTCTTGCAACACAATACCACTTGCTGGCTGTTAGTGTAATGTACATGCTACATCCTGGAGAACAGAATCCCAACCTTGCAGGGTACCATTTCTCAAGCTGCCACCTTGCTAAGTTTTTAAGAGCCCATTACAACATATTATTGAGACAGGGACTGTGGATGTAGTCAGAGTAGGGTGAGGGCCTCCGGAGGGAGCAGGGCGGGATATTTGCAGTCAGAGCAATGTAACCACATGCAAGGAAACCCCCCTGTTAAAACTCTATGTTAAACATTGAGCTCTAGAATCATTCTTCAGTAAAATCAGTTAATGTTCCCCAGATAAAGAAGAGCAGCACATGTTTTATTATGCTAACCATTTATAATCATGTGTAAGGTTCACTTTAGCATACTGAAAGGCCCAGGCCTATGTGCTGTCTTTCCTCCTTCAGATCTGATGAAGTGATTTTGCAGACTGGGCAACTAATTTAGCAAGTAAGCCCAGGCATAAACAACACAGTAAAAGGAAGGAAGGATTCCACCTTAAAGATAAGATTGCATTTTAATACCCAAGAAGTTAAGACGTTAGAAATTCTTAACTTACTCTTTAGCAAACAATACTTCAGCGCACCTTGGGGGCTGAGCAGGTGGCCTTGTTTCATATGCCCCCAGACCAAGATGCTGGTATCTCAGGGAGAAATCATCAGAGGAAGTTGCTTGTGTTAAGTTAATTCTAAATATTCAGAGACCACTTAACAAGTTCACACCCCTAAGTTTTTTCATGTTCTCGGAAAATCCTCAGCTGCCTATAAAACCCCCTAGACAATGCACCACTACGGACTCTCTTGTCCCCTCCTGACGTGAACCGGGAGCTCTGTCCTTTCACTGTATTTCTAAATAAAAGCCTGTACCTTGCTCTCCTACCTTGACTGTTTGTGAAGCTCATTCTTCAGCTCCGCAAACAAGAACCCCGGCATTATTATCAGGCTAGCAGCTTCCAGGTAATATGACATATAATAGGACCAGTGAATCCTAACGGCAAGTCTCCATCGTCATACCTCCTTTGCTGTAAACCATGTCCCTTGATCTGAGATGATCTTACATGGAATTCCACGTGAGTAAATAAAATACTCTGTAAGCCTGTGGATGGTAGTGCTGGAATAGATACCTCAGGCAGGGAAGACAAACCCACATCCAGAATATTCGTCATTCTCAGTGAGGACAAATTGCTGCCCCTTGCAGGCATATTTGCCACCAAGTGGCCAGTCATTCTCCACAAGGATAGGTATCCTACTGAGGGTTCACCTTGGCCTCTGCTGCTGACAGGTCGTACATTCAGCAGCTGCATTAGGTAGATCAGCCTTGGCGAGAGGGAGCCCGTGTTGTGGGCCTGTGCATAGCCTCCATCCCCACCACTATGCTGCTCTTCACACGGGCCCATCATGTATGTCTGGGATGGCTGAGGACAGAGGCTGGCCAACAACCTGTGAACAAGTCTTATTGTCTCCTAGTTGTTTAACGTCCTTTCTACACTGGATGTTCTCTGGTGAGCATTAATAGGAGACACAAAAATCTGAAGACTTTGTGTCCATTCCCATAAGCTATTCACACTCCTTATTCCCAGACTTCTTACTTGTGATCAATCTTGCTTCCTCCAGGCCCTTGACCAATTAGTCAGGCAATTCACTACAGTCAATAAGGAGAGTCTATGCTCATCTCTGACCAGATCACCCTCCATTAAAAAGTTGACAACCAAACTATACTTCTTGCAGCTCTGCCTCAGTGAAGATTTTCTCTCAATACTATCCTTTTTGGCCACCAGCAGATTGAGCTGACCCATCCATGAACCAACCCGGGATTTTTCCTTCTCCATCAGCTGATCTTGGGAGTCTCCCCACATGGTGATGGAGATGCGCAGAAAGGAAGGTGTTTATCCAACACAAATGACATGGGAGGCCAAACCACCTGTGAGTATATTTACTTATGACTTCTTGACCTGTTCAGATCTAACCCAAACGTAGCATTCTCTCCACATGGTGGATTATTGATGCATTTACCCAATCTTAGGACTCAGATCTGATCATACCTGGCTCCTGATGGGCAGCTCTGGCCTTATAGTCACTTGAAGATATATGGTTCGGTGCTCCGTCTCTGCTAGAGCCCAGTAACACTCCAGAAGCAGGCTTTTCAGGCATTCAGTTCTCTGCTACAGAAGGCACGGTCTTGCTCCATAACTCTAACCCTGTGATTCTAATGGGGCTTTGCCAGACTCTACCACACATACCTCTAACACTATGAGAATTACCCGGTCACATGGCCCAAGCAATAAAACAGGATATACTGCAGTCCAGACTTGTTGCTGAACCTTCTTTTGATCTAGGACCCATTCAAAACTGGCAACCTTTGGAACCATTGTTTCCAAGAGTGACATGCACTGCCTGGAAACTCCAAAGAGGCCCCAAAGTGACTCTTTCCTAGTGGTAGAAGATTCAAGGAGCAACACTTCTAAAAGATGTACCACTGTGTCGAGCCCTCAATCTTTGCAGGGCTTGAGACAGGGACCGTGGATGTAGTCAGAGTAGGATGAGGGCCACCCGAGGAGGCAGGGTGGGATATTTGCAGTCAGAGCAATGTAACTACATGCAAGGAAACTCCCTACTAAAACTCTATGTTAAACCTTAAGCTCTAAGATCATTCTTCAGTAAGATCAGTTAATGTTCCCCAGATAAAGAAGAGTAGCACATGTTTTATTATGCTAACCATTTATAATCATGTGGAAGATTCACTTTAGCATCCTAAAATACCCAGGCCTATGTGCTGTCTTTCCTCCTTCAGATCTGATGAAGTGATTTTGCAGACTGGGCAACTAATTTAGCAAGTAAGCCCAGGCATAAACAACATAGTAAAAGGCAAGAAGGATTCCACCTTAAAGATAAGATTGCATTTTAATACCCAAGAAGTTAAGACGTTAGAAATTCTTAACTTACTCTTTAGCAAACAATACTTCAGCGCACCTTGGGGGCTGAGCAGGTGGCCTTGTTTCATATGCCCCCAGACCAAGATGCTTGTAACTCAGGGAGAAATCATCAGAGGAAGTTGCTTGTGTTAATTCTAAATATTCAGAGACCACTTAACAAGTCCACACCCCTAAGTTTTTTTCATGTTCTCAAAAAATCCTCAACTGCCAATAAAACCCCCTAGACAACGCACCCCTATGGACTCTCTTGTTCCCTCCTGGCGTGAGCCGGGAGCTCTGTCCTTTCACTTTATCTCTGAATAAAAGCCTGTACCTTGCTCTCCTACCTTGACTGTTTGTGAAGCTCATTCTTTGGCTCCGCAAACAAGAACCCCGGCATCAGGCTGATCTGCAACATCCTGACATGCTTGCCTCTTACTGGGGCATCCAGAGTATTTGCCATTTCCTGTTCATTGGGTTTAATGAGAAAGATGCCACCAAATAGTGGGTCAGCATGACATTTTTGGAATATCAAGATAATCAAGGTCCCTTTAGACTCTATTATGACAGAAAGCAAAAAAATGAACATAGCCTTGGGGCAAGACAGTGGATATATATTTCTCTTCTTACCATTTGCTTCTAATCCTTCTTCCTGATGTGAATTGAAAAGATCAAATGTTGCTAGAGGCTATATTGATCTGTTCTATAAAGATACCACACCCAGCACAGCAGTTAGAATGGGGCCTCCCACTTTTATGGGAGCCCATTGTTTTCAGAGCCCATACCAATGAATGGCTATCTGATGGGGAAAATCAACCTTGAATCCTTTAAGTCCTTGATGGTGACACTAATTTCTACAATGCCACTTAAGACACAGAACTGCTTCAGATTTAACATCTTGGCCATGAAGTTGGAAAGTGTTTGTAAAGACCTCCTCCACTTGGACTTCTTAACATAAAGAAGGGAACCAATGAGAAAGTTTTGGGAACTGCTGAGTATATCTATTCTAATTATACACTCAGAAACCAGGAAAATGAGTGAAGAGTCTATGTAGCCCATAAGAACCATTGTGAAACATTTAAGCTTGGGCACTCAATATGTCTCAACTCTAATATGGGGGCTATTGTGGCACTTGGAATTCCAGCTCAGACCCTAAATCCAATGGATCTCAAAAGAGTATCAGGTTCTCCCTTTCCCGCAATGTTACTGTGAAAAATAGCCAAAGGTCCCTTTGGAGGACGATGGAGAAACGTTTATGGTATATACTTGAAATGCTATTGCAGGGTTCTTCCCCAAGAGGACTTGGCCTCCCCTTCAGTCAATGGACTCTAGATCTGAAAAGTGGCTCGTACCCGAAAAACAGGTAAAGATTATTTTCTGTTGCAGAAGCTGCCTTATGTCTTTTGCTCACCTGCTCTTGATCATTTTTGGCTGCATAAGTAAAGCAATACCCGTGTTGGCTGCCCATATAACTAGCCCTGGGAACAAGGTCTGAAGCTACCAGTGAGGTTCCTTTGGGTCAAGGCCCCTACCAGTGACTCTGGCTTTACAGCGTGTTGTAGTAAACAAGCACCCCCCTTCCTCTGTCAGTTACCTGCTGGCATCTGGTCTCTGTCATCCCCAAATCCTATCCTCCCCATGGTCATCAGAGAGCCCAGTTTTATGGCAGCATCTCTTAGCATCAACCCTCACCTCCAGAGGACAGCCACCACTGAGCCCTTCCTTATTATACTATGATACAGTAAGTGCATTACTTAATACAGTAAGTACATCCTTATTGCTTTAGTGCAGGGAGTGTCCTCTGGACCCTTCCAGAGAACATGTCAGTTATTGGTCTCATAGTCTCTGGCCATATCTCTAAATCCTCTGACCATTTCCTTAATACTCTACCAAGGCAATTTCAGTATCTCCACATACTTTACCCTAGGCCACCATCATGTCCAGAGTTCACAGACATCCCACCAGTATATTAGCACAGGTTCCAAGTGTCCTTGTGTCCTTGCCAGATGTTAAATCCTGACCCCAAGGAAAATATTCCTATACCCATAAACACTCCCCAATCTAGACTTATATTCTCACTCTCCCCTACCCTTGTCCAAAACCTTCAGGATCCACTTGTGTGTGTATTCTCTTGGTTCTGACTGTACGTATTTGACAGTTCCTGCAGTTCTGTGGTGAATATGCTGTTTCATTCTGGAGCAGGAGCTATACTCTTCCGCTCAAGCTATGCTGAGACCTAAATCCAGTTCGTTTTTCTACTTCTGTTCTTTAGCCTTGGGAGTCACATGTTAAAGATGAGGGAGCCACAGACAGAAGGAGCCTGGGCATCTAATTGCTATTTGGTAGAAAGTCACCTGTGATTGGGAATGTCTGTTTCGGAAGCAAGAAATAATCTTTTATTCTGTTAAGATATTGAGATGTTAAGCTTTATCTATTAAAGCATCCAGCTATAACTAATATAATTAATGTTACCTAAACTTACATAACCTTAACTAATATAATGCTCTAGTTACTTCCCTGCCTTAAAATCCAGAACTGACACAAGGCTCCAGAAAGAGGAAGAAAATTTCCCTTAAGGGTAAATTCTATTCCATACCTCCTCATTTTCTGCTGTAGTATTAACCTTCTTCCAGGATGATTGAAATTGGGAGTGTCAGTCCCTTCCAAGGGAAATCTCACCACCCACCCACAGAGATGTGATCAGACCTAAAGCCCCAGTAAGGTAATTAAACAATAATCCAACATTAATACATGTCCCAAAGTCAGAGCTCTCAGCCTCCATACTGCATATGGCTCCTCACTGGCCCAGTTTGGGCAAGGCTGTGCTAAGCCCAGTTTCTTTCTTAATTTTATTTTTTTATGAAAGTATCATTAATACACAATCTTATGTTGGTTTCGAATGTACATCACAGTGGTTCAACAGTGATCAATTTATATTGTGACTGCGAATTACGGTGCCCTTTTATCTTCCTCCCCTTCCCCTCCCCCTTGGAAACCACTAGTCACCTCTCAGTGTCTATGAGTCTAATGCTGTTGAGTTCCTTCTGTTTTGCCTCTTTTTATATTGCACAAATAAGTGAAATCATATGGTATTTGTCTTTCTCTGCCTCAGCCCAGTTTCTTTTTATTCTTTCTTCATTTCATAAGTCTTAGCCATGCTCATCTAATTTTTAAAAAATGAGTTTTGAATCAAAGATGAAAAGAAGAAAGGGGAGGAGAGGTAAGGGGAGTGTTTGTAAAAGATGCCACTGCTCTGTCTCAGTCTCACAAATCATCCACACTGGGGATTTCAGAAGACATCCCCTGTTTGGTCAGAGTCCAGGCCAAGGAGTGTAATGTCTGAAAAAGAACCCCATTATCTGGATGGATTCTGGACCCAACTCAGCCACTCACTGACCCTTAGTCTTGTCTACTCTCTGGATGGTGGTTTTGGTATATGGAGGTAACTCCTATTTTCCAGCCACACAAGCCAGAGGTAAGAATTAGAACAAATAGCCTAAAAGAGACAGAAATGGATGTACTATCACTGATACAATGTCACCACCACTCCTGCTGTCACTCAACCACTATCAGCACTAGTCAATCATTCATGCATCAAATATATATTGCAAGTGCTGGGATACAAGAATAACAAGGAAGTCACAGCCCCTCGGTGGTGGAAGAAACAAGTTTTCATCAGATAATCAAATAAATTAGTGCATACTTACAAACTGACATAAATACTCGGAAGGAAAGCAAACCATTCTGTGAGAGCTAATAAAGAATAAGTTGGTTTCAGTGCTTCTCTGAGGGCATAACACTTAAACTGACATTGGAAGCATGAGGAGGAGTTAATCCAGCCAAAAAAAGAGGGTGGCAAAAGAACATCCCAAGCAGATGGAATAACAGGTGCCATCTTCAGTGTTGGGAGACTGCCAGAGATACAGGCAAGGGCCAGGGCCTTAAGTCCCATGAAAGATCTTCCTGGCAAGACCCATGGGAGGCCGGTGAAGGGATTTAGGCCAGGTTGGTGTTTGAGAAGGATCCCTTTGGTTATGCTGCAGACAATGGATCAGAAGCAGCAAGAGTAGAAGCAAAAAGACAAGTAAGGAGCCTTCACAAAAATCCATCAAGAGACCATGGAGGCTCAGACCATGGGCGCAAAATCAACAGGACTTGGGCGATGAGCTAAGAGCAGCTACTGCTGACATCTTGGGCTCTCAGCATCTCATGAAGTTTGCAAGGTTCTTTTGCTTTTGAACAATGGAACCTCATTTTACATAAGGGTTAGATTTTGAGTCTGTGCATAAGACAAGAATTGTATGTAGTCAAAAGTATTGTTGACAAACTCTTAAACGATTCATAAGTCCACTGCCCATGGGTTTGCATATACAGCCATGAACAGGAATTTTTAGGCACATTAAAGGGAAAGAGTTACTGAGCTAGAATAAAGAAAGCACGGAGGGAAAGCCTGTATGCAAATATCTGGGCATTCATGCCACTCTGTTTAAGGCAACTATTCAAATCCCAAAAAATTTAGGAGGTAGAGGGGTGGAGCAGGGAGGAGCAATGTACATATAGGAAGGGGTATGAATCTTTAAGATGCTCCCACTTTCCTGAATACTTATTTCATTCTGCTTTAATATTAAGCCTGTAAGACTCTAACCACTTACTAACATATTACTTTGTTATACTAGGTGGCCTGTGTGCAACATCCCCACTCCAAAATCTATTCTAGCCTCTCCACCTTCCCTGAAGGTGAGTTCTTTCCCAAGAGTTTGCTCCCATCCCACTCCAAATCTACTGGAATGCTAAGGTGAGCTCAGCTTGGGTCAAGCCAGGACTCTTGTATCAGTCAGGATACAAGATCATGCTACTGTGACAAGCAGCCCCTTAGTCTCAGTTGCCTCAAACAACACAGTTTATTTTTCACTCATGCCACTTGCACATCATGGGTTGATCGAGGCTCTGCTCCATGTCTCCTCACTCAGCTGATGGAGCAGAAACCACTCCCAACGTTGCCAGTCACCAAGGCAGAGGGTAAGAGGGCTCTGGTGAGGGCTACACAACAGCAGTTTAATGCCCAGACATGGCACAAGTCACATCCACTCACAACATATTGGCCAGAGGCTTCACCCAACCACAAGAGGGCCAAGAAGTACAATCCTTCCATGTGTTCAGCAGGTGCATAGCCAGAAATACTTGACAAACAACACTAATGACTTCCACATGCTCTAAATGTACAGTGACAAGAGAAAGGAGAGACGGGCTTTATTTATTAAGCCTGTGTTTGGATCCTGAGCTCTGTGCAACTATGTGGCTGAATAAAATGTGCCCCATTCATAGACTCAGCGGGCAGAGTCTATGCCCAGAAATAGACTCCCAGACAGCATTTGGATCAGCTATCTTGGAAGTTAAAGTGATGTTCTGACAGAGGCAGCTGACAGCCTGGGCTTTGGCTCCACTACCTGTCTATCCTCTCACCAGGCTCTGTGGGGACCAAACCCAGCAGGAGGAATACCGGGGCTGCAGCTCATGCTCACCAAAATTTTCTGACAGCTCCTGGACATGCCTGCACTAGGAGCAATGGATATATAGCTGAATCCCTGCCTTCAAGGAGCTCCCAGGCTAATGACTGTTATATGCTATGGTAGATAACTTCCAAATATGGTCATCAATTAATCCCTTTCATCTCTCAACACAAATGATGCTCTTCCCATCAACAGGTGGAACCTACTTCCCCTCCCTCTGAATCTGTGTATCTCGCTTTAACCAATAGCATGCAGCAGAATTGAGGCCCTAAACCTTCAAAGCCCAAGTCTTAAGAGGAATGGCCACTTCCAGTTCTTCCCTCTTGAAACCCAGCACTGTACTGTAAGGAAGCCAAAGCCCATCTCCTGAATGGCTGGAGGCCTGTGGAAAGAAGCCCTGAAGGATGGAAGCCACCTTGGAGCTCCCGGCTGAGTGCAACCACCCAAATGACCTGCACTATACCATACAGAGCAGAACTGCCCGGTGGAGGCTGGTCAAGCCAAAAAGTCATGAGAGAAATATCAGTCGTTACTTGTAGCCAGTAAGTTTGGGGGTGTTTTGTTACACAGCGGCAGGTAAGTAGAAAACATCAGATACATACGCACAGTTCTGAGGAAGCTGAGAAAGAGGATCTAAGAATACCTTAGGAGGTGCTTTACTTGGGTTCTCAGGAAACAAACTTTGAAACAGAGTTGCACAAGGCTTATTGGAGCAGGAGGTGCTCTGGAGAGATGCACCTAGAAAGAGGTGAGGAAGCTGGGATTGCATGTGAGTGCATCTGAGGCCTCAGCCAATCCTATGAGATGCTCTAGAGGTGGAAAGAAATTCAGAGTTGTCCCAAATTGAGGTTAGCAGCCCAGGTCTTCATATCCCCCCCTTGACCGGCATTGGCTATGGCTGGCCGCAGCAGGAGGCATACCCTTAGGCAAGATAGCTCTCTGCAGCTGAGGGCAGTCCCCACAGAGGGACGCAGCTCCGAGCCCTCAGAGCCAGTACTCTCAGTAGCTGAGGATCAAGGTGCCCACTCTGAATGGGGGAGCTGGGAGGAGAACACAGAATCTTCTACAGGAGATGATGCAGGGACCCTAGAAGAGGGACAAGGAAGTGCCTGACGAAGTGGGGAAGGGGAGAGCTTCCAGGCAAAGGAACTAGCAGAAACAAGGGCTCAGAGGTGGGAACATACATGGCGAACACACAAAAAATACACAGAAAAGGGGGTAAGCAGTGAAGCAACAGCACACACAAGGATGTGGACTTTATCCAGGGGCAAAAGAGAGCTACTAAAGAGCTGTTGGCAGTGCAGAGCCATGATGAGGTACGTTTCAGCGAGATTCCCTGGTGGCAACATGGAATGTGGACCAGCAGAACAGAGAATAGAAGCAGAGGGACAGCCAGTGACACAGGAGAGCAATGGAGTTAAACTCCCGGCCCCTGCTAGTGTACACTTAGTCCAGAAATGGCTTCTTCCCTTAGCAGGCAGGTTGTCTTGGATTGCAAGAACAGGACCTTGCAAGGTAGGAAGCCTCTGTATCATCTTCAAGCATGGGGAGCAGAAGGGAAGGCAGATGACACTCTGCTGTCTCAGAGGGCTCAGTGTGACCTGGGATTTCAAGGCATTCAAGTGCATCAACCCAGAGGTCCCTGTCCCAAAAGTGAGGGCCCCACTCCTGGCTCTGACCAGTCAACGCATAGCCAAGTTGCTATGCTGAGAATTCATATTTTCTCTGGAAATCTGCCACCCTTGTAATTAATTCCTGGACCAAACTTCAGCTTTTTCTGCCCTCCAGCTACAGAAGAAAGTCTCTTTATCTGATGGCAAGGAGGCCCTCTAGCTTTCACACTTCACACTAAAATGGCGATTAATCATCCTCAGTCTTTCACTGTCTTTTCCAATGCACTGATAGCCCTCAGCAACAATTGTCTAATTCCATAGTCTTTACAATCACTACTTCCTCTAAGCCTCTCAAATTCTGTGATAATACCCCCACCAGCGTGTTCCCTTTCATCAGGATCCCATCCCAGTTCACCACTGGTAAAAGTCATAACAGTTGCTCTGCTGGAGCATGTCAGGGGTGCTTAGTACTTCCATGCACCCCCAGTGATGGGGTTCTCATTACCAACTGGCCAGTGGGTGACACAACTCCAAAATCCCATCTGAGAGTCTGTTTCCTAGGATCCACTCCTACCACCAACTGTCGTAGTAGGTCAGGTTCCCTAAAACAAACCAAAGATGGAGATTTGTGAGCTCCCCTTATTGGGGAGCAATCTCAGTAACAACATCTGTGAGATAGGGTGGGCAGCAGGACTGGGCAGAGAGAGAAGTTGAACTCAGATGCATTTGCAGCAGACACTTACATACCTGGGGACCATGCACAGCACCCACTACTCCCGGAAAGTGATCCTGGGCAGCACGAGATGGAGGGCAGAGGTATCAGTTGTTGCTGAGGAATCCACTGGATTTGACCACAAAGAAGTCACTGGCGATGGGGAAGTGAGTTGTTGGGGGCAAGGTGGAGACAAAGAGTGGGCAGAACGTGGGTAAGGGGAGATGACTCTTTTGACCTTTCCAGACCCTGCTGATGGCTGGCTTCCTATAGGGGTCTAATGCCTAGAGCCAATGATCCTTTAGGAACATACGACTTTGAGTTATGGCCTTCATTATCTCCGCACAAACATATGTATACCCAGGTACACACTGAGATTTCCTGAAGCAGGGATTTCAGCCATCAGCTTGTGAGCAGATCTCTATCTTCATTAGCCAAAAATTGAGCTCTGCATATTAGACTTGCAGAAACGAGCCCAAGTCTCCCTGTGCACCTGGGAGGTCAAGCTGGACTCTCAACTTTGACTCTAAGTCCAATTGGAATCCTGGCAGCAACCCAGCGCAAGGGGAGCCTGAGACAGATTAGCATCATCAACAAGTCAATATTAATTGATTACCAGTCTTGTTCCCGGCACCTACTAAGTGCTTTTCAAACAGCAGCTCATTTCCCCCTCTCTAAACCGCATGAGGTAGGTATGTCTCTTACCCCATTTTAGGGATGAAGAAGCAGAGGCTTGAAGAAGTTAGACAACATGCCTGTCGTTGCACTCCTGGCCGGCAGCGGAAGTGGGCCTGTGATTCCAGTAAGGCAGCCGCCCTTGAGACAAGCAGACCTTGGGAACAGGCAGGCTCATGCACTCATACAGCAAATACTTCTGGAGAGCCTAGTACGGGCCACACTTCAGGGAGCCCTGCCCACAGAGCCTTCCCTCCTGGGGCTCGTTTTCTAGCAGGAGAGGCACACATAAACAATAACTATGAAGCAGCTACACGTACTCATTCACGTATGTTAACAGGTGTAGTGTGTGCTGTGCTGTGGCTCCCAGATTCCCCAGGGAGGCGCTCGCTCCCCCAGCTGAGGGGAGTGCTAGCAGCCCGCGGCAGTCAGCTGGGTCCACTCTCCTCCAGAGCTGCCCTCAGAGATGACAGCTGTCCCACCCAAAGCACTCCCGCTCCCGGAGGCAGTCCACATCCACTATCTGGCCCATGAAGGGTTATAAAGGCCCCCATGCCCTCACCTTCCTGCAAGCACCTCTGAAGACTATCAGAGCTCCACAGCAACCCTGGAGCTGGCTGCCTTGTGACTACAGGATAATTCAGCTCTTCCCTCCGCCCACTTCTTCCTCCACTTTTCCCAGGTCTTGACCTGATAGCCTACACGGGTGAACTTCCTGCAAGCAAAACTCTATCAGAGTCTGCGTCCCAGTGCACCCAGTCTGTGAAGGAAGGTCTACATTCTTTAGGAAAAAGGAAAAAACAGAGCAGAGTAAGGGGCATCAGGTGGATAGGGGCTGAAGGGGAAGCAGATTATAGAAATAAATAAAATAGCTAAGGAGTTCTCATTAAGAAGTGATGATCAGGCAAAGATTTGAAGAAGAAAAGGGGGTTGTCCAAGCAGAGATGTGTAGGAAAACATTTTACTCAGGAAAGCAGAAAAACTTGGAAAGCTAGAGAACAGCATGGAGGTCAGTGTGGCTGGAGCAGAGGGACGGAAGAAGAGGAGGAGAGGGCAGTGGGGAGTGGTGATGGGGAGAGATCACAGAGGGACTGGCAGCTACCATAAAGTCCTCAACTGTTTGAAAGGTACAGAGTAGCGGCATGATTTAACTTGAAGATTGCTGCAGTAAACCAAGTAGAGGCCTTAGTGGAGTCAACCGGGTTGGTGGCAGTGAAGGTGGTGAGAAGTAATCAGATTAGGAATGTATTTCTAAAATTCAAAATCCAGCCAGCTTGATGTGCTGATGGACTGGATGTAGGAGATGAGAGAAAGGGACGAGTCAGGCATGACGCCAAGGTGTTTGTGATGTTGCAATTTATAATAATAAATATACGTTTGCTCTTCATACCCATTCCTGCCACATAGCTCCTAATACCTTTAGGAATTTCCTAAGTGATGAGAGCTGTAAAGGTGTCTTTTGTTGTGTCAATAAAGTGACTTGTGGACAGCCCTTTGGTAACCTAAAAATGCTGATTGGTTGCCAGGGACCCAACCACGTGATTAAAGGGTTGGAACTTTCCATCCCACCCTCCAACCCCTATCTCACCACCCCTCCAGAAAGGAAAGCGGCTGGAAGTTGAGTTCAATTGCCAATGGCCAATGATAAAATCAATCATGCCTATGTAATGAAGCCTCCATAAAATCCCAAAAAAGGTCAAGGTTCAGAGAGCTTCCAGGTGGCAAACCCATCTGGAGAGGTGCTGGCAGAGTGGTGCACTCAGAGCGCGGAGGCTCCAAGCCCTTTCTCCATACCTTGCCCTACACACCTCTTCCATTTGGCTGTTCCTGAGTTATATCTTTTAATAATAAACTGGTAATCTAGTAGTAACCTGGTTTCCTGAGTTCTGCGACCCACTCTAGCAAATTAATCAAACCCAAGGCGTAGGTAACAATGGAAACCTCTGATTTATAGCTGATTGGTCAGAAGCACAAGTAACAGCCTGGACTAGAGATTGGCATGTGATGTGGGGACAGTTTTGTGGGACTGAGCCCCCAACCTGTAGGATCTGACCCTATCTCCAGGTAGATAGGTAGATAGAAATGGGTTGAATCGTAGGACACCCAACTGGTATCAGGGAATTGCCTCGTGGTTTTGCAGAGGAGACCCCACACATTGTAATTGGTATCAGAATTGGGGTGGTTTTGTCCTGAGCAGTGCAAGGAAAGACTTGCCATGAAAGCAGGTGGGAAAGAATGCAGGTAAGGCAGGTGTTGGGGAAACCAAGAGTTTCACTTTGGATGTGCTGAGTTTGAAATTTACAGAGTAACAGCCCTGGGAGTGAGTAGCCATCTGAGCTCTGTGACATAATGCAGTCCAATTCAGTATATAACAGATGGGGCTCAGGAACATAGTGGAAGTGGGTGACACAAGGGCCTGATTCTATGATCCTGTCCATTGACATTCCAAGATCCACCCAAAACTCCTATGGCAGCCTAATTCTGTGAATGACAGACAGACCAACAGCATAGTCTCCTTCATGTGACAATAAGGAAAGAGTCGAATTGTGTGCATGTATGGGATTGAGTTGAGAGTGCTTTTTGGAGGTAAGAGTAAAGAGTCTGTGCAAGTAGTGTAGGGAGGTTTTGAAGGCAAGTAGGTGTGAGTATGTGTGTGCTTTTGTAAGTAGGAGTATGTGTGTGCATGTTTCTATGAGTGTATATGTGCATGTGCATCATTCTATGAGTAAGTGTGACACCCTGGGGTATGCAAGTGTGTATGTGCATGGCACAGTGGCCCTGGCAGCTGGACACAGACAGAGTAAGGAAATGGTGCCAACTGAGGGCCTGACACCCTGTAGACACTTGTAGTTGTGGAACGTGCAGAACAAACAAGTAGCTGTTATCAGTGGGTTCGTTGGAGACAGAGAACTTGGGTCTGTCACCTGGAAGGTGAGGTGGAATGCCTCCTTAGCCACCCTGAGCCACACAGTCCCCTCAAAGCCCTGCACTCGCTATTCCAAGATGTGGAGACCCCTACAGCTCCCCGCTTCCATGCCCTCCTGCTTCCCTGGGCTGCTTCAGCTCAGGGGAGGGAGGGTGGTTAACTCTCCATTTGCCATTAAACATAATCACGGAGAAATCTGTGTGGATCCTGCTGCTCTGGCCAGTAAGTGATTCCCCAGAAAAACAGATAAAAGCCTGGCACTAGAGTGCAGCCAGAAACGATGTGTAATTGGGATGAAAGACTCCTTAAATCTGCACACCGCTTTTAAATTAGAAGGCTTAAATTACAATTAATGGTTCCCTTGAAGAAGGCGGGTGGGGAAATAGAGGAATTCTAAGTCTAAGGCCTTGAGTTCAGAGCCCTGAGCTCCATTCTCAGTTCTTCAGTGTTTGGAGGGTATGGAGCTGGGAGGTAGGGAGTGGGGAGAAAACTGGCAATGGGAGGGTCCCCAGGCCACCTGGTGGGTTACATCCATTACAAGTTCCAAACCCACCACTTTCCAAACAACATCATCCAAACTCCTGGACCTTTGACAAGCCCCACTCATGGCAGCCATGGGATGCGGCCAGTGTCCAAAATTGTAGTGTCCATTTTGCAGATGGGGAAACTAAGGATGCACACTGGTCAGAGGACTCTGGGACACAGCAAATTCATCTGCATCTCCAAAACTGGTTGAGGTCTGAGAGCTGATCCCTCCTATGATTCACTGGGAGTATGGAAGCCCAGATGAGGGAAGGTGTTTGGCCCCTACCACGCAGGACAACAATGTGGAGTTGGCACTGGCCTCCCGACTCCTTTGTAGCCCTGGCCAATGAGCCCAGGGTTCTCTGAAGAGAGCACGGGTCTCTGGAATCAGCCACGCAACCCTTTCCTTCCTCTACCTTCTCCCCACAATGAGGACAAAGCCCTGACTGTGCTTACCTGGGGAAGGTGGGCAGTCCACCCCTGACCTGCACCCCCGCACCTCCAGCTTTGCTTGGCCTGGTCTGGACTGTCCCCCTTCACCCCAGCACAGAGCCTTGGGAACTTTCCCTCTGCAGGAGGCTTCCTGCTTTCTGCTCCAGTGTCATGCCCTGGGCTCCTCCTCCTGGGTCCTGCCCTAAGGACAAAGCCGTTGGCAGCAGAGATGTGGACATGTGTCCAGGTGGGTGGCAGCTAGGCACAAATCAGAATCACGAAGCTGACTGGCTGGCTGTCCTCTAGGAATCAGGGTTTGGGCCCTCAGATGACACCAGCAGTCAGAGGGAGCGAGAGCTGCCTGGGCATTCCCAGGGCTGGCGGAGAAGCTACCCCACCATGAGGAGGAGCACAGACTCCTGTGTCGGCAGGAATTCCAAATCTCCCTCTCATGAGCTCATGGGTGGCCGGGTGCCCAGGCCTGCAGGTCATGGCTTTGGAATGTGTTCCGGGCTGGCCTCCTTAGTCCCCTCATCTCACCACAGCAAGTGCGGCTGCCTGCTCTTGGCCTTTGTTTCAAAGCCAGGCAAATTCCACAAAGGGCTTTTTGCTAAGCCTTCCAAATTGTGCAAGCACATACATGCATGCATGTGTGTGTGCAAGCACCACACATACAAAGCATCTGTGTGCATGGGGGAGCTTGTGTGTACGTGTCTATACATGAGTGGACATATCTGTGCATATTGGTACACATATGTGTGTATTTTGTGTGCATGTACTCTGTACATGAGTTGTTTTAAAAGAACGCAGCAGGATCCACTTGGGGCCCTGTGTAGCTGAGCCTTATTTATAGCTCTCCTCTGTCTGGTTCGTTTCCTCTAACTTCCCTGCAGAATGATATGAATGAAAATGACACTATTGACTATCTTGGTAACCATAAAAGACCTTATAGAAATAAGATTTTTATAGTTTGTGGACTGGGAGAATCAAAAGACTAAGAGTTATGGACTCAGAGGATAGAAGAGAATCAAGCCAAGGCAGTAGGAGAGGTCCCGTGGTGGATCGTCTGTGGGTTTTTTTAAACAAACTCATATAAATAAAGCGATTGTCTTGAAAGAGTTATGAGAGTCCTGAAGCTGGTGGGCAATATCTCCATGGCCTCTGCAAAGATGGTGGGGCAGGGGGGCGGAGGGGTTGGGTGGGGATGCGGTCTGCCTGAGAGGAAGCCCTTGCTTTATCTAAGTTCCTGCTCCTCACCTCCCAGGAGATGAAGGGGCCACACAGGAGAGCTACAGTTTTTTGGCAGCCTTGGGAAAAGGTCCCCAGGGCTGGAGCCCCACTAGGTAAAGTGGGTCTACAAACCCTGCCTGGGGATTGAGACTGCAGAATCTGGGACAGCACCCTCTCCGAGCTTGAATGGAAAGACCGCCCCCTTTCTAATGAAGGCTGAGCATTCAAATCCTGAACAGCGACTCCCCCGGACCCATTCTTGGGAAGTCACATCATCACCACCAGCAACAGTCCTGCACAGAGAGAGCAATTGAACCTCCCAGGCTCAGCCTGAGCAGGTCCATTTTAGCAAAATCCAAGCCCAGCTCCACAAATCTTTATCAGTGCCCACTTGACATTTGTACCTTTAAAGATGAACAAGACTCCATCCTGCCTGCAAAGAGTTCCTCTCTGGTTGGGAGGATGGAGAGAGGAAGTATGAAGAGGAAGGTGTGCTCACACAGGTACACAGGTATGCAGGTGCAGGCAGAGAGCAGTGTTAAAACTTGGTGATTGAAACTTCTGATTTCATTCATCCAAACAAAGTAGGTGCTGGGCTGTAGGCACACAAGGCTAAATCAGACTCAGCCCAGCCCTAAAGCTCAAGCCCAGCAGGGAGAGAAATGACATGGGCAGTCCCAGTACAGATACTAAGGTCTGAATTGTGCAAATTGCCCAGGGAGCATGATTACCTCTGCCTGGGGGGTCGGGGAAGGCTCCTCAGGAAAGGGGACATTTCTGCTGAGCTTTGAAGGACAGGCAGGAGCTCACTAGAAAGATAAGGAAGAAAGAACATACCTGGCAGGAGTAATGGCGAACGCAGAGGCCTGGAGGTGAGAAAATATAAAGAGTGTTCGGGAAACTACCCAGTTGTGCAGAAGGAGTGCCAGCTGGGGGGCCGGGGGTGGGTGGTTTGAAAGGAATGTTGGGGACAGATCTTGCTTATTCACCATGGTTCATTTTCTGTGGGCAATAGGGCAGCATGCAAGCACTTTTGGGAGGGGAAGTTATGGTCAGATACATACTTTGGAAAAGTCACAGTGGACATTGGTCAGGGTGGAGGGATGACCCAGCCCAGTGATTCAGGCAGTGGCAGCGACCTTAGAGAGGGTGGTATCAAGAGGTAGACAGTCAACGGAAGGTGAGGAAGGCTCCTCCCCAGCTTTGCATCTGAAGACTGTTCCTAACTCGGCTAGCGGACTTTCAGACAAAGAGTGAGTGGCACACTTAGCAGCCAAGCAGTCAGCAGCCCAGCTTCCCTGGTGCTTCTCCCTCTCTCTCCCCTCTCAGTCCAACCCTCCAAACCCCACACGTGTTCCCAGCCCTCTGTAGCAACACCAGGGCCATGCCCACCTCCACCATAAAAGGGACAATTCTGAAAACTGACAGAAGGCACTTGACCTGATCTGATCGGGCCACCCCTTGAAATAACTGCCAGGCCTGAGAGGCCATCCTGCCTCCTGTCTCCTCTCCCCAGGGAACTGGGGACATGGGATAAAGGCCAAGGAGTGCCCGTGGCTCTTGTCAATGCCTTGACTCCTTGTCTGCAGTCATTGATTTCTCTCCTTCCTGACCTTTCAGGAGAGGTGCCCTGAATTCCATGCCTGGTCATTACAGAGCCTAGAGCAGGTGGCAGAGACTCTAGGAGACCCAGCCCCCCTTGCTGCAGCCCCTCCAAGGAGGGGATGCGTCTGGAAGAGCAGCCTGACCGCTGCTGTCAGCCGACCCGGAGCGTGTCTGAATCCAGGCGAGTGGAGCTGCTCGATTCACACCGACTCAAGCCGCTAGGCGAGTTTATGGTTCTTGATTACACCCAGCAGGGAGGCCTTCTTAGTGATGAGAGAGAAAATATTCAACAACCTGTCTTTGCAATGCGCTGATCTCTTGGAGAGAGAGAAAGCAGGAGGGAGTGGGGGAGGGGTTTGAGAAAAAGGGAGATTTATGCTATATGAGAGGAGAAGGGGTTTTTTTTGAAATTCAGAGCTCTCCAAAACTGCCTCAACATTTCCTTTTTCTCATCATTGGTTTCTGCCTTGGTGTAACTTTAAGACAAAATGATCCCATCCCTGTGGGCCTCTCAACAGTGGAGAGCTCAGAAGGAGTGGACTGGGAGCCTTCTCTGAGATTTGCTCAAACCTGCATGAAATGGGAGTGGGGCAGTGCTGCCTCTTCTGAAGCCCCCTCCTCCCCTTCACAGCACCTTCACATTGCGCTTTAGGTTCAAACTGCATCTACTTGCCCTGGGTGCCCAAACACTGCACCTGGCTCCTCATGAGTGCCAATAAATAAGCAAATAGAAGAATGGGTGTGTATGTCCCTAGCCAGAGTCCTCTGTGCCTCCCACAGCCACAGTGCAGTAATTTGTCCAAAGTCAGTACTGATTCTGTATTTTGGATAAATAAGTGAGCAAATAATAAATTCTATACCCTATACAGCTTCCATACTGCAGCTAAGCTGCCCTTCACTCTGCATGCTATTTCTGAAGCTCATTCTGGTTTTAAATGATACATCATATGCCCCCAAAGAATGGGATGCTAGAGGAAGAGGGGGTGTTATTTGGAGACTAAATTTTTAGTTGCTTCTCATGAGAACCAGAGTTTTAAATCATTGGATCTGAAAGCACTTCCCAGCGGATGCCCACGGAGGGGGAAGAGGGAGGCTCCCTCAGTGTCTGCAAGAACCCCGCGCTCTTCCTCTCTTCCTTCCCAGCCACCAGAAAGGAGTCTGTGGGTTGGTCATATTCCCTTACCTCTTCTCCCTCCTGTCTTCTCTTTATCCTCCTCAGCTCCCAGAGGTCTCTCCTATGGCCCAGTGAAGACCTCTGCCACTTCCCTTTCAGCCTCATTCTCCTTACCTGAGGGATGGAGAGGGGCAAGTCAGAAGGAAAAGAGGGCAGCCTAGGCCTTACATAAATAGCAGGACTCCGACCTCCAATCTGTGACCTGGGAACCTGCTAGGGGGAGGGAGCCCAGTTGAGAAGGGATAGGTGGATGCCAGGCCTGCCACCATCAAGTAGAAGAGGGGAGGCTCTCACCCAGGACCAGCCCCCCAAAGGAACTTTACCTGAAATTCAATGTCTGCCAAGGGAGTCTGGAACTGGGCATCTGGTCGACCTTGAGCTGGTGAGTCAGCCAGCTATGCCCATGAGGGATGAAGGGAGAGGGTCCCACACTTTCTGCAAGAACCCACTGCTCTTCCTTCCCAAGCCACCAGAAAGGAGTCTGGGGGCTGATCATACTCCCTTTCCAGGCTCTCCAGGAGGACAGTGCGCTCTCCAGGCTTCCCAGGGGCCCCAGGAGGCCTCTGCCTACCCTGCCTTGCTTGACCAGGGCTGAATCCTGCTGCGGCTGAGCACCCCGTGTCCCCCAGCTGCCCTTGCCTCTGGCTCTGTAAGCCAGGTACCCACCGAAAGGGGTGGGGGATGGGGGGCCAGATCCACAGAGAGATGCCCAAGCTCTGAAACTTTACACTGAAACTTAATCCACTGAAGCGTAGCCCAAAATAAGCGCACCGCCTAATGTGCCGGGAACTGCCGGTCGCAAGGCCAGACTGCTAGCGGATGTCTATGCGTCTCCGCCCGGAGCCTGCATTCAGCGCCAGCGAGGGAGTCTGGGCTGGAGCGCTGCTTTCACACCGACTCGAGCCGCGAGTTTATGGATCTTGATTGCACCCAGCAGGGAATCCTTTTTAGTGATGAGAGAAAAAATATTCAACAACCTGTCTTTGCATTGGGTGTGTTGGACACACTTCCCTGCCTCGGAATCAGACATATGCACGTTGTGGGAGTAAAACTGCTGTCAGCAGGCCAGAAACACTCCTCTCCCCTCCGCGTCCCGTGGAGGGGGCGGGGACCCCAGAGGGGCTGCGGACGGCCCCGCTCGGGGGAGAGGAGAGTCAGTCCTCCAGCGAGGCTCCCACCCCGGCCACCGGCTCCGCGCTGGTCCCCGGGCCGCCCGCCTCCCTCCCGGCCTGCGGCGAGCGCGCTGGGCAGTCCTCCGGGGAGCCAGCTCCCGCGTGGGGCCCGCTGACAGCGAGCCCAGTAGAATATTGTATTAGTTGGTTGTGAGCTGTGTTCTCGTCAGGGTATCTGAGTTTCACAGAACAGACGGGGTGAGAGTTTTTGTGCTATATCCAGATTGGCTTAAAATAATGTCGTTTTTGTAGCTTATTAAACCACAGAAACTACACCAAAGTCATCCCCGCTGCTGCCAGCAAACTCTCGGAGTTGGGGTTGGGGTAAGAGCTAAGCTCAGCCTGGGGCTCAGGCCCCCTGGGCCAGCTGGAGGCGGAGGTGGGTGGAGAAGGGAAGCAGCCAGCAACTCCTGGTGCCGTCCTTGAGAACCAGGCTGAGGGGTCTGCAGCAGCTCTGGGCCCCACCCTGACCCCACAACCCCCTCTGGGCACCTGAGGGAGCCCAGGGATGAGGATCTGTAGACACAGGGGCCACGTGAGGCTGAGGCACTCCCTAAGCCAGGGAGAAAGCAGGCTGAGGTGGAACACCAGCAGCCAGGGCTGAGAAATGGCAGGTCCAGACCCTATCTGGGGAGGCTGCAGCTACGCAGAGGTGATAGGCATCCGAGTGTCAGTTTATGTCTGGGTTTGCCCAGGGGCTGGGAAATTGGGGCAGGGAGGGGGCCTGACAGCAGAAGGGTACCAGGCAGTAAAGGCTCAATGGCGCCTCTCCCTGGCCACAAAGGACTCCCCTTCTTGTCTTGCCCTACCTTTCCGTCCCAAAAGAATGGCTGTGTCCCCTGCCTGCGGGGAGGGTAGAAATGTGCCGGCAGGACCCCTATGAAACTGGAGCAGGGAGAAATGCCAGAAGAGCTCTTGTTCTCTGCCGTCCCAACCAGATCTGAGGAACTGTAGCTACAGCTGCTGTGTAGTGGCTTACCCACAAGCTTATTAGGTCTGTGCTGAATGACCCAATTGTCAGATGAGGAAACTAAGGCTCAGAGAGGCGGAGTCATTTGCCCAAGAACACACAGCTACAGATTGGTGATGTGGGAATTTGAACCCCCAAACCACCACAGCATGAGAGTTCTAACCACTGTACCACAAGGCCTCTCTGGTATTTGAGACTTACAAAGGAATGACGTACAGCTCTATTTCTCATACAATCCCCCGTGTGAGGTTTTTTTTTTAGAAATGGGGTTGCCTAAAGAAAATGAAAAACATTCAAGGGAAAATCAATACCCCTCCCATTTCCTGATCTATCTGTTGGCTGTAACTCTGACCTCCCTCCTCCCAGCCTATGGTGTCCATCAGGAGAGAATCCAAGGCCCATCCTTTCTCTCCAGGGTCAGGCAATTCCCTGACCACTTCTCCTGGGTACCTTGTCTCGGCCACCAGAACCACAGGCTTCCCTGCCCTCACGAAACACCTGTGGGTGTGGCAGGAGCCAGTCTCCTCCCGTGGTTGCCATTAACCCAGCTGCCTGCAAACCTAGGGGTCATCCATGCTGCAGGATGGAAGACTTGCACCTTATCCTGGCCTGCAAAGATCCTTCACAAACCTCTCTGCCTCACCGCTGTGCACCCCATACACCAACCACCCAGAATGAATAGGCCTCCCAAACCCGAGCTCCTTTGACACCTCCCTGCTTGGGTTCAGTTAGGGCCACCAGCCTGATACTCAGACTCTGCGTTTGACTTCATATCCCACCCAAAAAAAAGTCCTGCTGAGAACAAAGCCTGATACAGAGAAGGGGAACATCGAAGTAGTGGTCTGGAGGCCCCATGTGTGAGTCAGAGACCAGGGCCACCTCCAGCCCCACCCAAGATCTGGTTCCAGGCCCAATTCCTAGCTCTAGTATTTGGGCACACCATTGAAAAAACAACAGCAAAAAACAAAAAGCAAAGTCTCTGTGCCTTAGTTTTCCCATTTATAAAATAGGGTAATAATAGTACCTACCTCCTAAATTGGATGTGAGGATCACAGCTAGTTAGTATGTATAAAGGGCATGGAGCAGCGTGGCATACAGTGAGTGTCACATAAATATCGGCTGCTGTTATTATTATTGTTACCATCTCACACAGCCCATCCAAGCTTCCTTTGACTTTGACCCCTTTGATCCCTGATGACCCTAACAAATTATCCCTCCCTTCCTCTTCTCCCTTTCTCTCTAAATCTCTCTCATGCACATACACATCCTCACACACACAGGTGCCGGATTCATATATTCCGATGCACACAGGCATCCATACCCACACTCATACACATGCAAATTATCCCAGCTCAGCAAGGATGCTTCCTTTCCAGCAGATTCCAGCCAGCCTTCTGCATCAGACCTGCGGACAGGAGGTTCCAGCAGAATTAGAAATGTTTATTTCTTGGGTAGTTCATCGCAGTCTGCTCTTCAAAGTGCAGAGGGCACTCCAGATCTTCAGTCATGTGTGGTAGGCAGGACTTCCCTCAGGACCCCTGCACAGAAGCTTCTAGACAAGGGGCTTGCACACCAGGAACCTTTCCAAACACCCAGCTCAGGCTGGGTTTTGGAACATCCAAACCTCTGTTTCAAAGGGAAAAAGGGGGATTTGGAGGGAGGCAGAAGTGAATTCAAATCCATAACCTCCTTACTGTGTGATTTTGGGGATATCATTCAACCTCTCTGAGCCTGTTTCCTCCTGGAGACAAAAATCTGAAAATGAATAAGATGTGCTAGAGAAATCCTGAGGAATTGGACAATGAAAGGTTGTTCACCTTCACCCAGGGGGCTGTGCCAGCCATTGTCCATTTGCCCTCCCCCACTGTATTTTCTACCCTGCTCTGTGCCCAAGGAGCCTCACCAACATGAAGGGTTGTCACCCAGGCTGCCCTCCCACTGGCTTCCAGTCCAGTTCAGCTAACATGCGGACCAGCGGGAGATGGAGGGCAGGAAAAGAGAGAGGTATCCCCTGATAGTCCAAAGCCATAGATCTGTCACGCGGTCCCTCTCTCTGTCCCTCCTTCCCTCGCCCCTTCGGCCTAAGAAGAGCCACACCTTCCTCTCCCTATTACCAACATCCAGATGCTCCATCATCCTTTGCTATTTCTCTTACACCTGCCTCTTCCTCTCAAGTCAAGTCAAACTCCCCTCAGGTAAGCCGTTTGGGGGCGCCAACTTTGCGGAGCTGATGCCAGTGCAGATCACAACTGGACCTACCAGTGTCTTCCAGGCTCACTCTGGCTGTTCTGTGTCTTTAAGACACCCTGGCTGTCCAGTTCTCCCATCCCTGCCTGCTGAGTCTCTGTGGCTTTGGGTCACTGGGGACTTGCAGGATGACGTCGGAGAAGACAGGAAGTGACTGGAGCTATCTAGGATGGCTCACTGGTCTCTGCAGGGCCAACAGCCTCATCCCATGGCCCTCCCGCCCATGCTCTTGCAGGCGGAGCAGGAAGTCTGGGTGAAGACCTGCCCGGGCCCTGCAGCCCTAGGACAGCCCCTGGGAGACTCAGCCAGGAGCAGCCTTTGTCCCCCTCACCTGGAACCCGGCGCCTGCTTTGCCTGGGCACTGGAAGCTCTGGTTAATTAAGGATCTTAGGAAAGAATTCTCTCTTGTTATTTTCTGAATAAATTAAGGAAGTAACTTTGATGCAATATCATTTTCATCTAATCAGGAACATTCTGAAATTACCATATTGTTTTCCATTAGAAACCCCATCAGCCCCCAAATCAAATAACCAGCCTGGAGGCTGCCGAGGCCCCTCTGTCCTGGGGCGGGTACTCTGTCTGTGCTGGGGACAAAAAGGAACTCTCCGCTCCTGTCACCATCCTTTGTTGAGTTCCTGAGACTTCTCTCACCTGGCAGGGGCTGAGGAGGAGTCCCCCAGGCCAAGGACAAAGGGTAGGTTGGATCAGATCAGAACAACCCCCCACCACCACAGCCAGGATCTTTCTGGCAGTTCAGCTCCAGAGGAGGAGGTCAGGCTCTTAATCTTGAGCCCCTGTTCCCACCCCTGGCAACCTCAAAAGGACAAGAGGAAGGGCGCTCTTGGGTCCTGGCTGGCACCAGGGGGCAAAAAAAGGAGGCCAAGGGATCCAGCATCTGAGAAAAGGCTTAAGACCCCACACAAGGTGGGACCAGAGGCTGCTGGGAATTTTCAAAATTTCCCTGCAAAGCTGATTTCCCACCTCTAATGTAGCTCCCTGAAGGCCTGGGCTGTGGGTGTCAAGACCCCAGCAAGCCAGGGGCTATGGAGGGGCAATGGGAGGGTCCCAGGCTGGACCACCCCCCAGGGGTCCTCACTGCTGCTGCCCGCCCTTCTTGAGGGTGCTCCCCACCCTTCCCCTCTCCAGCAGGGCCGGAGCTGAGGCAGCCAGAGCCTGGCAGACCCCAAGCCCCTTTCTGAGGCCTGGTCCAGACCTGTGAGATGCAGATGACATCTCAGCATGCACCAAAAAGACCTAACTCCACCCTTAAGAAAAGAGGATGAATTTTTTGGAAGTGTCTGGTGATCCAGTCAGAATAGCTTTCTGTCGGACTGCTTGTCTCCATTGCTTTTCTGTCTCCAAGACTTTCTTTGACTCATCTTGTCTCTCTCTGGCTCTCGCTGTCTCCCCGGTCTTCCTTTCTCTCTTCCTTTCTCTTCCCTCCATCCCCTCCTCTCTACCCCCTCCCCTGCCCTCCTCTCTTCTCCCTCTTCCCTCCTTCCTCCCACCCCTCCCTCTGCCTCTTTCCTGTGTCCACTTCCCACCGTGCTTCAGGCCTTCAGGAAGCCAAGGGCCTTACCCGGGGCCCAGGAGGGACCATCCGCCCCATCATCCCACCCACACCCCATCCGCTCTGCCGCCTGGCTCTGCATCTCCCGCAGCCAAAGCTGGACAATGAGGGAGCAGGAGCTGCGGGAGGAATGTGTGCCCTCCACAGTACTCCTGACGCCACCCCAGGGCCAAGAGGACCCGACCAGGCCCTGTCACCCCATCCAACGCCGTCTGAAACAGGAGGAAAGTGAGGGGTTGGAAGAGAATGAGGAGGAAGAAGATGGCTGTCATGCGGCAGAGAAAAGTGTGAGGGAGCTTGGGAGTGAACAGGTCGGGAAGGGTCCAGGAGGGCAGACCCCCAGGACAGGAAGGGAGCCCTGTGGGGTTTGCTAAGGCCCAGATGTTCTTTGGAAGTGGTGAGTTATTCTCCTTGTCTCTGGGCCTCAGAGCTCGGCAGAGGACCAAGCACATGGAAAGCCCAGGAAACATTTGCTGAACTGAATAAATAACTCAGAGAACAATACCTACTGTGATATGGTCACATCCCTCCTGAGAAACGCAGCCACCAGGAGGCGCTCTGGGGAGCAAAGTTGTGGACTTTGGTACTGGGGCAAAGGCAGTCTGCACAGCTGGGTTTGGGACTCCACAGACACCCAGCATCAGCCAGAAAACGCCAGTGGTTCACAGGTGGATCCATTCACTCATTATGCAAAGGTGCCTCAAGCGGCTTTCTGTGCAATGCTCCTGGGTGGAGTCCGCTCGCCTCCATGTGAGTGTGGGTGTGGGTGTGAGATGTGCAGGAAGGCGGTGGGCACAGGTGTGGGCAGATTGGGAGTGGGTGTGGTTGCAGACCAGGTGGGATGATGAACATGTGTGGGAACCTGAGCATTCTCATAGGCATAAAGGGGGACAGACGAGGGCCAGGACAGAACCGGGACAGTGGGAGGGGTCCAAGGGCTGCCCCCAACCTGTTCCCATTGCTGTTCCCAAGCTCAGGACCGGTTCCCATTGCTGCTGCTTAGCTCACTTTCTGCTCCAGCCACCGGAGGAGGAGGAGGTATTGTCTCCTTACCCAAGGATTTCCAGAGTCCTGAGCTCCTAGGGGGACCATCTGCCCTGAGCCAACTTGACATTGACA
Organism: Manis pentadactyla; assembly: GCF_030020395.1. Taxonomy (NCBI): domain Eukaryota; kingdom Metazoa; phylum Chordata; class Mammalia; order Pholidota; family Manidae; genus Manis; species Manis pentadactyla. The sequence continues at coordinate 29,221,770 of NC_080022.1, read as the reverse complement.
GCCTATCTTGCCACAATGCGCTTAATCTGAAGTTACCCAGAGGTGTTTTAATATATTTGGCTCCGTGAATACTTCCCACAGTTCTTCCCAGCTTTCTCAGCTTGCATTTCCAAATTGGCTCTTGCTGGCACACTGCCTGACAAACAGTAGGTGCCCCCATAGCCCGCACTGCTGGACCTAGCTCTTCCTGATCTTTCCCTCCTGCCCCAAGCCGAGACAGGTCTACAAGCCCCCTTGGTCACTAGGAAATAACAACTTCCTTCTTTCTGGACCACAGGTCTAGTGCTCAACTTCAGTTCTGTCTGAGAACTGTTCAGAACTGCTCTCCCCAGCCCCAGCCCCAGCTCCAGCCCCAGCCCTCCCTCCTTGCTGCTCTCCCAAATGCCCCAGCCCCAGGGAGCCAAGGCAGGGCAGGGATCCCCTTAGAGACCCCAGCGTTCGCCTCCCAGGCAACCTATAGATGGCTCAGAAGAATTAGCCAGCTCTGGCCCAAGCCCTGGCTGGGACCCAGCCCAGCGCGTAGGGATGCCCCTGCCACTTCTGGCTGAAGCTTGTCGTCTAAGCTGGCCTTGGGGTGCCTGGGAGCAGGCTGGGCGGGTGACCTGACAGGGCTCAGAGAGCAGGCACACCCTGGGTGAGGTCATGCCTGCCTCATACCGCTGGTATTTCAGCTGATCGTTATCTCCCCTCAGCCCCAGGGTTACTGCACTGAAGATGCCTCAGAAAGAAGAGGTTCTGATACTGCCAATCAGGCCCCAGCAAGGCGGGCTGTGGCCGAGCCTGGCCTGCCTGTCTGCAGCTCCCACCGCCAGCGCTGCCTACCTCCAGTGCCCCCACCAGGTGGACAGACAGACGGATGGGGCTAGCTGCCCCATGGGAGAGATGGCTGCTCCACCAGGCTAAGCCCTGTCCCACGCTGGGTATCCAGGGAAGGGCCCTCCCTCCCACTCCCCACCCAGGAAGCCAAGGCCTGAAGGAGGAAGCCTGGGAGGCGGGCTCCCAGAGGGCTTTCCCCCTGGAAACACACTTAGTCACCTCCGACCCCACCCTCTGAGCCTCCTCACCTCTACCTCCAACCAAACTTTAATAATTTCAGGAGCCATTATCTCTAGGGGAGCCATATTATTTATCATGCAAACTTTTGAGAAGGAAAGAAGGAGAATCACATGCCAAGGTTGTCCTGGGATTCAGGGGAACTGGGTTACCTGGCTGCCCCACTGTGTGCCGGACCCCCAGGAGGGCACACAGGCATTCTGATGAGCTCTGGCTCTCAGATAGCCTGATGCTTTCGCTTGGGGTTCTCAGGAACCTGAGGAGGGTCCAGCGCTGGATCCTTATTAACATAACGGTGGGGCGGGAGAGGAGCTCCCTAGGGAACACAAAGGGGGGACAAATGCCAGCAGCTCTTAGGAGACTGGCTATGTTTCCTGTTCTCTTTCCTATCCTCCTCCCTGGACTGGTCCCTAAGCAGGGAAATCAAGGTAACATTCTTTTGGGAAAACATGGCCTTCCTGGGCGACTGAGACATCCTCTCCCCTTCCTTCCCACCTTCATACTCCCCAACACACACACCCCTCCATCCCTCTCCTCCTTCTGCCTCCTTCACACACTACAGCTAAGCCAGTGGTTCTTAAAGCAGGGTCCCTGGACCAGCAGCATCCACATCACCTGGGAACTCACTAGGAAAGCAAATTCTCGGGCCGCACCCCAGACCTACAGCATCAGACCCTCTTACATCTGAGTGGAGAAACACTGCTCGGCGCTTCTCAAACTGTAATGGATGTACAGATCACCTGGGGATCCTCTTAAACTATACATTAAGGGGAAATGCAGATTATGATTCAGAAGGTCTGGAAATGCCCAATACTCTGCATTTCTTAGAAACTCAAGTGAGGTCAGTGGTGCTAATCCACGAACTGCACTTGGAATAGCAAGGCTCCGGACCCTCTGGTTCTCAACCCTGGCTGCACTCTAGAATCACCCGGGGAGCCTTCGAAAATACCAGTACCTGGGCCCTGGCCCCAGAGATTCTAGTTTAATAGCTCTGAAATGAGACTGGGGCATGAGTAAGTTCTTAAATTGCCCCAGGTGACTCACATCCAAAGTTCTCAGCCAAGGGCAGTGAGAAGTGCTTCACACACAGGCACACCACATCCCTACTCACCCCCGAGATCTCTTTGGTCCTCTCGATGCCTTTCCGCATCTCCTTGCCCACATCTGCAGACCTCTGACATGCAGAAGCACAAGCACATGGGCGTACAGAGAGCATAAGGACAGACAGACTCAGGCACACAGAGGCAGGCAGGCAGGCAGGCAGTAGGCTGCAGGTCTGAGTGTGCTCATGCAGGTGAATGTAGACATGGATAACCCACTTGTGTATGTGCTGCAAACATCCCCAGGTATGCATAGATGGATATACATGAACAAACGTGCAGAATCCCTAGGAGCATACGCTGGCTGCAAAGCGGTCAAAGATCTCCTCTCTGTCTCCAGTGACGTGCCTCTTGGTCTCATTGCTCCAGACGATGGGGCCTATGTCGGTCCCTGACAATATCAGCAACAGGAAGGCTGTGCTGAGGCCCTCTTCCTCTTGCTCACACCACTGAAGCACTTTGGCCTGGAGCCATTAGTGTCCCACAGGCCAACTCAGCCTCAGCATCCCCAAGGGGACTTAGGAGCCATGCCTGCCCCCAGTGCCCAGGCCGGCCATGAAGGGGCCCTGCCCCCAGGGAGCGGACCCTTTCTGGGGACTGGGGGTATCTTCTGCCCCTTAGCTCATCACAGTGCTGCAGTGTTGGGACCTCCTTTGAGTTTAAAATCCTGCATCCCCCCACTCCCCACCCCACCCTCACGTGCTGAAGCCCTCCATAGACAGGCCTGATTGATGACTCAGGGGGACTGTGGCTGCTGCAGGCCTATTTTATGATGTCATTAGGCAGCTTTGGCAGCGGGAAGGAATCCCTCCTGACATCATAAAGGACTTGATATTTCGCTAATGTTATCTCGGCGACGTGTCGCCCTGACATTTTCTCTTCGCAGCGCTCCCCCCAGGACCCGGAGTTGTCTAACTACAGCCTGGAAAAAATGCAAAACAGACAAATGCACCCTCCGGGGACAGCGGGAGAAAGCTAACAGACCAGTCCCCTGCTCCCCACCCACAGAGGTGGTTTAGGTGGGGGGCGTGATGTGTCTGTCGAACGGGACCCAAGGCCGCTTCCTCCTGCAGTCTCTCTGGCCCCCGGCCGCCTCTGCACTGCCAGGGAGGGTCCAGAAGCGGCCCTGCCCCCCAGAGGCTCTGAGCCCTTACCCTCCTGGGCCTGTTACCCCATCTACACCACAGGGGGTTTGGCCCAGAGAATTTCAAAGACTGTCTTAGGGTCTGTTGAGGGCCTTGAAGCTGTGGGGGAAGGTGACAGCACCACAGTGGTAAGCAGAAGGGGCCTCTCCTAGGCTGGAGATGGAACCTCTAGAAGGCAGTGGGGAGGCTGGGTGGTGTGCTTTACAGTCCCCCACCCCAGGAATGGTTCTGAGGGGCAGAATCAGAATAGTTTACCCAAGCCTGAAGCCCAGCGTCTTCAAAACATCAAGACCAGCTGCTGATCGTGAGACAAAACCGAGGCAGCTGATACAGATTCCTTGCACAGGCCTGGCCAGCAGAAGCCAACAGGAAGTGACCATTCTCTCTTCTTTCACTTCCAGGGTGACCCGGGCAGCTCAGAGCTTGGTAAAGGAGAAGGATCCCACAGCCATGGGTACCTCCCGGATGGATCCGCCTCCAAAAAGACCCGGCTTAAATCAATCAAAATCCTCTCCCACAGAGCGGCAATCACCCACCCACCCTGACCCCAGACTCCCTGGAAGATGGGCCTCCAGCTCACTACCTCCAGAGATGCGGAGCTCACTCCTTCCCCAGGCAGCCCAACCATCTCCCTCTGGTGGCTTCCCCCCACCCCCCACCCTGAGCCCAGACTCTGCCTCCTGGACACAGTGGGATCCTGGCTGCTCCCTCCCCCAGGACAGCCCCGCAAAGATAAGCACAGGCACCTCCCCAGCCCCCACTCTCCAACTGTGCGGGAGAAGCCAGGGTTTGCTGCTCTGTTTTCAGAGCGTGGAATATTTGTCTTCAAAGAGCACAGCTGGTCATGTCAACCTGGGCCCACAGTTAGAACTGCAGTTCAATAGAATGAGTTTCCTCCCTAATCCTATGTATCTTATTTTATGCATTTAAACCGCTGTTTGAGAAGGGTCTTAGTCTTCACCAGACTGCTAAAGAAGTCCATGGCATTAAAGAAAAAAAAAGGAAAGAAAAGAAAAGAAAAGGAAAGCTAAGTCTATTCTAAAATCCAGACAAAGTCACTTTTAGCCATGAATGTGTCAGGTTTGGGAAGATCATTCTGGCCAGGGCATGTCTCCCAGCTCTGGAGGATCCCTCCTCCACATCTCTGAAGAAACAACTTTAAAAGTAAAGGTAGGTAAGACCAAGACCCACTCCCAGTTCTGACCTTTACCATCATGTTTCTTCTGTGCCATGCATTGACTAGATGACCCTACTCCTGGACTCCTGGATCTGAGCTGAACAGCTCACCCAGCAGACACTGATGGCACTAGTGGGGGCCAACCTGCTCTAGAGGGGCAGGCAAAGAGGGATCGGACCCAATCCTGGCTTCCGGAAGTTCTCACCAGGTAAGGCAGACACACTCCAGCCACACCCTGCTACCTGCCCTTCCCCAGCACACCAAGGGCTTCCTACTTCTCGGCTCTGCCCACGCTGATCCCAGAGCCTGCGTGCCCATCCCTACCCTCCCCCAACCCCAGCAGCTGACCCTCCCTCAGCCCTCCAGTGCCCAGCTGGACTCTCTACTTTAGTCTGAGTGCCTGTAGTCCCATAGAGAGACCCAGCTGAGTGTGAGCCTCCAAGAAGGACCACCTTGGCCTTGAAAGTACTTGCAACCATGGTGCACAGAGATAGAAGAGAATGCCAGGGAACAGGTGGCCCTGACCCCTAGCTGGCCTATGAGGTCACACTGTTGACTCTCAGGCTGGGTCAGGAGTCAGTATATGGGTGCTTCTCCTGAGGCTGCCCCAGCTGGACCACCATGGGGCAGATTCCCTCCCGAGGGCCCCCACTGCCTCACTAAAGAAGTAATTCTGAAGTGACACTCCTCCAGAGCTGAAAGAGGATGATAAAGTTGGTAGAGAGCCACTCTTATGCTGTCATACTCTCCAAAATGACAGGCAGTTCATTCATTCCACAGAAATTTACTGAACACCCATTATATGCTAGGCACTATTTCAGATGTTGGAGACAAAGACAAAAGTCCCTTCTCTCAAAGAGTTTACATTCTCTTTGGGAGAGACAAGCAACATAGTAAATAAATAAGTAAAAAGTATGGTATGGTATACTAGAGGGTGCTAAGTGTCAGAGATAAAAAAATAGGTCAGAAAGAACAAGTGTCCATCATGGAGAAGGAGACACTTGAGTAAGGACTTGAAGGTGATGACAGACAGAGCCATCAGGATATCTGTGGGAAGAACATTCCAGCAAAGGGCACAGCACATGCAAAGGTCCTGAGGCAGGAATGTGGCTGATGTGTTTGGGCAACAACCATGAGGGTTGTGTGGATGGAGGGAAGTGAGACGGCAAGAAAAGCAGAGACAGTGCGAATGGCAGAGACAGTGGCAGTTGGGGAGGTGGGTCGTGTGGGGCCTCGAGGCAGCTGTGACGACCTTGGCTTTCTTCCACATGAGATGGGAACCACTGGAGGTTCTGAGCAGTCCTGTGACGTGTGAGCAGACAGTTACATGACATGAACTGAATGTTAACAGATCGCTTTGGCTGCAGTATAAAAATTAGATCACTGGAACATCAGAGGAATGATGGTGCCAGCCTGCTGCCATGGTGGAGGTGCAGGGAAGTGGCTGGGCTCTGGATATATTTTGAGGGTGAAAAACTGCATGCCAACATTGCCCCTGGGCATGTATGCCATTTTCTCTCATGCTCCCAACCACCCGATGAAGCGGGTGGACAGAAAAGGAAAGTGAGGTTCACATGGCCAGTGAGTAGAAGACTCAACCCAGGCTTATCTAGTCCTGACACCCAAGTTCTTCAACAAGGAGATCATCCAGCCACAGTCCCCAAGAGAGGGGAACAACGTCAGGACACTTGTCAGCTGAGAACTTCATTCTCATTTGGAATTGTCCATAAAATGTCATCTTAACATGCTTTCTCTTCATAGCAAAGCTCGAATGATACTTATTGGTGTTTGGTGCTTTTATTTTCATGTATACAGTTTCCAACTTTTAATCAATCTTTTTATTTTAAATTCCATCCAAAATCATCAGTGAAGGGAGAAGACTGTAAGGAGAGGGGAGGCATTTGACAATTGCAAGTCATGAGCTGAGGCACCTTGTTTCTTACCAGAAATCATCCACCAGCACTCACGTGGGCCAGGCCCAGGGCTGAGGACCTAGGACAGACGGGGGCCACTCTGAGCCAGTCCCTGCAGGAGAAAATAGAAGAGACATTTACCACCAGCACATAAGGGGAGCCACATCCGCGGTGAGGCTGCCTGGGAATGACCCCGGTGCCAGCAGGGAGGTCCAGCCAGGGACAGCTGCAACCTGAACACGCACAGGAGGGAGAGAGGCCCCAAGTCAAATCCCAGAATGTCCAATGATGGCAGAAGAGACAAACAGTTGAGCTGGGGCAGGGGTGCGGCAGATCACCAGCCGGTGGGGGGACTCCCTTTAGTAGCACTATAGGCTGAGAGGGGACTCCTCAAAAGGGGTGAGAAAAAGACATGGGTTCTGGCTCTGCGCTACTGTCACGGGTGATTATTGACATGGCAACGACTTGAATTTAAGGAGCCTCTGTGGTCCTGGGGCTGAGTCCACATGGGGATGGGCATGGGGAGCCCCCTCTCTGGAGGCTGAAGTGGGGGCATCTCAGCCTCATCGGTCACCACACAGCAGCCCAGGGCCAGGTCTCCTCTTCAAGTGAGCTTCGAGAAGGGAAGGAAGGAAGGAAGGAGGGCGGGCTGGGAAGATAAAAGGGAGGAAGGCAGAATAGAAAAGGGAAAGGAGATGAGATAAGGAAAAAGAGAAGGGAGTGTACAGAGGATCAAAGCCTAATAGGGCTACCCCGAAAATGAACTAAGATACGATATGAAAAAGAACTTCCAACATCTGCACCCTCTGGAAGACTCATGCCAGAAGATGATCATCAAAAAACCCCAACAAAGATCCACGCACTGCTACAGCTGTAGATGCACTCATCCCACCAGTTCCTGGACCTGCCATGGGAATGAGGAAGGAGATATCTAAGCTGGCCTGTGCATACAGTAAAACAACAAAATTGGACTGGATCTATACTGTTGGAACTCAACCAAGAATTTGGAGAAGTGCAAATTGTAGCGCTCCAAAGTCTTACAACTACAAACTATTTATTGTTAAAAGAACATATGGCATGTGAACAGTCCCCAGGAATGGGTTGTTTTAATTTGTCTGATTTCTCTCAGACTGTTCAAGTTCATTTGGACAATATCCACCATATCATAGATAAGTTTTCACAAATGCCTAAGGTGCCTAACTGGTTTTCTTGGTTTCACTGCAGATGGCTGGTAATTACAGATATGCTTTGGTTATGTAACTATACTCCTATTATGTTAATGTGTGTGTGCAATTTAAGTAGTAGCTTAAAACCTATACATGCTGAAGTTACTCTACAAGAAGATATATCAAAGAAATAATCAATCTTCCCATGTTTTCTTCCGCCTGCTACTTCTATAGCTTTTCTTCTTCCTTCCTAATTACAACCCTTAAATAGAATTCGTGCCTCATATCAAATTTACCGAGTATCATAACTCCTCCAAGTGGTAAAGACACCTCAAGACAAATGCTGGGCACAGAAGCCACAGGGCATAAATATGCAAAGAAGTAAAAAGCTAACTTTTTCAAACAATAAGGCTTCTCTCTCACTCACCAACTTCACATTTCCCTGTATGGCCCCGGAAGATGACTGGTTAGCCAGAGACGGGTAAGATTCCTCAAGGGAGGAACAACCTAAGACAGGCACAGTCGCAGGGGGGCCATCAGGTGAGAAATTGGGGATCAACAGAGGTGAGGCTTAGAACCTCACCCCCCCGTTCTGAGAGAAATCTTCTGCATACGTGGATGTTTTATTGCCCTGGTCTAGCTTGGATTAACACATAGTCTACAGGCACACACCTGATCATCTACATGTGCTCTCTTACAACACTAAACTATGTTTTCTACCTTTATCTTGTATCTACCTACCACTTCAGCATTTTATTAAAAATAATAATAATAAAGAGAGAAATGTGGTATCCACATATAAATCAAGTATAAAAACCAAATGAGTATTCATATTTGAACTGACTGTTTATAGTTCATAATGCATGAGCAAAACCGAAAGTTTCTGTGATGACTGCCCTTGTACTGTTCACTATGTAACTTATTCATTATGTAAGAATTTGTTCTACATGTAAAAACTTGTTTGTTATGCCTCAGAAGATTGGAGACTGACAAAAATTAGGCTTGGGGTGGAATAATGATTGTGCATTGAGCATTGACTCCCCTATACAGAATTTTATTGTCGTTAACAACCATTTGATCAATAAATATGAGAGATGCCCTCACAAAAAAAAAAAAAAAAAAAAAAAAAAAGGACAGACTTCCAATGGTAAAATAAATTAGTAACCGGGATGTAATGTATAGCATAAGGAATATAGTCAAGATATTGTAACAGCCTGGTAGGGTGATAGCTGGAACCTAGAATTATGTATATAAATGTTCTACCACTGTGTTGTACACTTGAAACTCATGTAATGTAATACTGTGTGTCAACTACCCTTCAATAAAAAATAATTATTATAAAAAAAAAAAAAAAAAAAAAAAAAAGAGAAGGGAGTGATACATAAGTCCCAAGGGCAAGCAGGTCCCTCCCCAGGAGCATCAAACCCTAGTCTGGTCAAGGGCAGCACCCTGGGAAACCAAGAGCAGAGCTCCCCTTCAAACATAGCAAAGGAACACAAGAGTTCAGGAGGCCCCAGCCACAGGGCAGAGACCAAGGGGAGACCTGCAGCTGCTGCCGCTACATGGAAGAGTCCATCCTGCTCCCCTTGGTATAGCCATGCCTGTAGCCTGGAGAAGACAACAAGACAACAAGACCCTCACAGGTAGGTATGCACACCCAGAAATGTACCAACATATGTACAGCCACGGAGACACTGGTGCATGTACACGGCAGGTTTACAGATGTATACGACACACAGAAAGGCACAGAGACACAGAAAGGACAGATGCTGTTCAGTGATGCTGTCTGGATGCCAACAGGAAGGTGTGTGCACATGACCACAGATACAGACGTGGCCAGACATGCACCAATGTGGACACACCAGTATAGACCCACCTGCACAGATCCTGAGGGAGATGTACCAATGGACATCCACAGATAAAGCAGAAATGTACAGACACACATACATGGATACTGACAGATGTGTACATGCAAGAAGTTCACTTACACAGAGATGTGCAGGCACACATACACAAGTACACATTGACACCTAGATGTGCACAACTACTTCGGTGTACCTATTCTTATACTGATATGTCATGCATTATACATATGTACAGGGACATGTTCCCAAACGTATCCTTGGACCACGCACATGCACAAAGGCACACTCAGGAACACTGGCCAACATGCTCAGGTATTGCCAGCAGCCAGGCACAGGCACAAGGCTGGGCTCTGTTCTGAGCTCTTTGTCTACCCATCAGCCCTGGCCCAGGCCCCAGGCTCCAGGATGGCAATTGCCCCACTTTCCCAGGTGCCAGCACAGCCAAACTTCACACCCAGGAGTGGAGCCAGGCCAGCAGAGCTTGTTGCAACCCGCTTGGGGCATCAGTGCGGGGTGGCGGAAGGGAGCCAGGCCCCTATAGTGGCAGAGAGAAGAACAGCCCCAGCTGCCATGCAGGCCTGCCTTGCAAGGCTGCTGGTGTCATCCTCTCCAAGTCATCCACCCTCTGCAGGCCCCAGGCTCCTCACCTCTGTAGTGGGACAGTATACCTGCCCCGCCGATGTATCAACTAAATATACATATCACCTCCCAGATGACAAAGGGATTTGTTCTAATCTGCCTTTGTTTCATCTTTACAATAACTCAAAGACATAGATTTTATTGTCCCTGTTTTACAATGATAGCTTAGCTCTGGAAGGGTAAGTCTCTTACTGAAGGGAGCAGACAGGACTAGAACCCAGATTACTGCCTCAAACTCTACATCTTTCATGGTGAATAAGCACATCACACAGGCACTGCCAGGGTTCAGTCACTTGTCCATAGCAGACATCACTAATCAATCACAGTGTCTTTTTTTTTTTTGGTGAATCCAGGCTTGGCCTCAGACGCCTTCTCCACACACCACTCCTGACAGACATTCACAATTGGTCAGAGTTGGCCCCCAGGATGAAATCTACTGCTGTCCTGTCACCACATCTAATTCATCTAATTCAGAGGGTAGACGCCCTGATTAAATGAAATCAAAGAGCAGAGAGTACTTTGGAAGAGCACAGGTGATGTGCCTATCAGAGGAATTTTAGCAGTTTCCAAAGGTTATTCACATCCAAGTCCTCCCAAGTGTCACTACACTGAGAGTGGAGAATTAGGGACATGTTCCCAGAGGAGGAGACTGACACTCACGCAAGTGCACCTAGGCTCACACAGCTAAGAGTCAGAGTTCGGCTTGGGATTCCAGCGTCAGTTTCTTCCAGTGCTTTTGGAGTGTCCATGGCCCCAGCCAGACAGGCCAGGCCAGAGTGTGTGGGCATGGGGCAGCCAGAGATGGGAGGGGAGCAGGGTTCCCGGGCTCCCCCCTGCCACAGAAAGGAACTGACCCTGCAGCTAATTGGTTCGGAGTGCTTCTTTTGACCCTAATTAGCTATTTGTCATGTCTCCATTTGCATACCAGAAAAGATGCAAATTTGCATATTTGTAAATGAGGCCGGGCCTGGATGTGGATTCTGAAAGAGCTTGGCAGTTGCTGGCAGGCAGAGAGGCAGCTGGCTCTTGCCACAGAAGCATGGGCCGTGGAATGAGGAGATTTGGAAGACAGCTCCTTGGCTCAGGGCTGCAAGGTGCTCTCAGAGGGGGTCAGACAAGACAGCCCGCACCACTCCCTCCCCTGGGGCTGAGTGGTGGGCAGGGAGAATGGGTGAGCCTAATGCTGCTATTTTGATTAGATGAAACAAGGAGAGGGGGTGAATATAAAGTAATTTCAGGACGCTCTGTGCTGGGAAGCCTTCTGTTCCCATCCTTGGATAGAATCTGTAAGACTTGCAAAGTGGGGGGCAGGGGGGCTGTTCCCCTCCACCTCTCTAGAGAGGAAAAGGTTTGGGAGGGAATGGAGGTCGGAGGGCTAGCACTCTAACACACACACACACAAACTCATGCCCTTCTCTCTTCCAGACTCTCAGAGGCACACTTACACTGTTCACACATCTACAATTCACTCTCTCTCACACACACACACACAAGCCTCTGCCCCCCAGGAGCACTCTTACACACAACACTCCAGGCCCATAGAGATACACAAGATACACGTGCAACTTTAACTAGAGAAGCACATTCGCACATGCAGGCATTCCCAGACTTCCCGCCACATACACATTCACGCCCTTACACATACAGACACACACTCAAACACTTGAACATAGATGTAGGCATACAGACTCACTTAAGTTGTGCATAAATATTTACATACACACACACACACACACACATACACGAGCACATCCTTGCTAAGACCAAATTCCCTGGCAAATTCTGGAAATTCTAACCCCTCTGCCAGAATTTCTGATGCCTCTGTGGGAAGAGAGAAAGGAAACTAGGTAGCCATCCTTCCTAGAACAGAAGCAGGTATACCCCCAGGGAACTGGACCCCAAGTAGGGACTGGTTCCTTCTCTAGGAAAGCAATGACTGAAAATGGCCCAGTGACTTCTGGGCTTTGGGTTGGGGCTTGGAGCAGGGTCTGAGCAGGTCTTGACAAATAGGAGAGCGTGGTAGGCAGGGACAGGGAAGCAATGATGTATGGGTGGGGCCTGGGCCATGCATAGAGCAGGAAAGCATCGTGCCTCAGAATTTCCATGTGGCCCTCAAAGGCCAGTGTGGAATGGGACAGGGCACAAGCTGCTGTACCTTCAGGCATGTGGGCACCAAGATGCCAAGCTCAAAGGGAGCCCCAGACCCAGGATCTGCTAACTGGGGACTGGACACTGGGGCCTGAAGGCCCAGGGTTGGGAACCAAATGCCTCAGTTCCCATAGCCAGCACCTCCTCCCCGATGTCTGCACCTCAAAAGGCAAGCAAATAGCTCCGTATTTGTAAATTAAATATAGCTGCACTCCAGCTTTCCAAAGAGCTGGGAAGGAGAGAAAGAGAAAGAAAAAGAGAGAGAGGAAGAGAAGAAAAGCTGCCGCCCTCAGGAAAGTCTGGCTGGTACAGATTGCCTGAGTCATGAATATTCATCTGGCGAATGAGGAGAGCGGGAGTTTGCATAACAGCTCCACCCACCCAACTGAAAGAAATGTCACCGCCTTTGCCAATAAAGTGCCAAAGGAAGCCGGTGGAGGCTGCCAGCCAGACGGTGCCAAACTGCTGACTTCCACTCCCAGGCGTGGAGAAAGCACATTGTTTCCGGCCCAAGGAGCCGCCACTTGGGCTGATGGAACAGGGCTGGCTGCTGGGAGAGAACCAGGAAGAAAAGTTTCACTCGCCACCCACCGGAAGCCTGGTGGGTAGAGTGCCTGGGTCATAGCCCTCCCCGAGCTCCTCCAAAGACACTCAGACCCAACTGTTCAAGGGCACCCACTCTAGCCGACCACCAAGGGCCCAGGACCCAAAGGCGGGGACTCCCTTAAAGAAATTTCAGGAGGGTCTTCATGAGTCCTGCATGGTTACAAGAGACCAGGAGCAAGGCGACAGACTAGATGGAACTTCCTGGCCCACAAGTCCATGGCAACCTCGGCCCCACTTTGCAGAAGGGAAAACCTCCTTTCTCCCACAACCCAACTGCTGGTGACTCTTCCAAGGCTCAGTCCTCCTGTCTTTTATTCCAAGAATTCTTCTCTAGCCCCTTTCTCCAAGACCGAGTCCTTGTCTCCATCCTTGGTACCCCCTGGTCCTGAAGGCTTGCCTTGATGCCAGCCTTTTCCCTGTCCATGGCTGCTCCCTTCCTCAGGCTTTGGGGGCAGGACCTGTGGCTGACCCACTGCTTTCAGTGTCCCAGCCCAGCACGAGGTTCAGATAAGGCGTCTTGAGCAATCTGTTGAATGGAGTCCTTTTCTCCATCCATCCCTGTCCATGCCCATACCTGGTGTTGGGGCCTTCCTGCTGCTCTGAACTGTGCTTGTCAAGGCCCTGGGAGGTAAGGCATCCTGTCCCAGTAGCTCAGTCTGGGCCCACTGGGACCAGGATGGATGCGAATGGCTGGCCTCCTGTTCACAGGCCCCGTGCCCCACGAAGACAGCAGAGAGGTTCCTGCTTGCCGGGGCATCCCATCCTCGTAGCGCACCCACTCAGTGGTGTTACAAACCCGCGCGCCTGCCCGCCAGTCTGCCGCAGCTGGCTCCCTCCAGTAATTACCTAAATGAATGGAATAAGCAGAGCTGGAGAGAGGACGTTCTCTTAGTAGAGAAAAGCAATTAGGGCTGTGGGCGTCTCCAGCTGCTGCTCCTGTTATGTAAAGTTTGGGATGTGTATTTGGGACTTAATGAGGATATTTATGTGTTCGCATCTTACCTTCACAGACTGTTCATTTCAAGCATCTCAAGTATTCTTGGGCTGAGTATGCAGCAATCCAAGCCAGGCGACAGACTCCAAGGGAGCAGAGCCACCTCTGGGTAGCCAAAGAGCCCCTCTCCCAAGGTACACAGAGTCCCCCAAATCAGTGATGACACCCACCTGGAGGCTGGCTCACTTCTGCAGCATCCCTGACAAGTCCACACTCTGCTTAAGGCCTCCAAGGACTGAAATTCCTTTACTGCCCTTTTTCTTTATTAAAATATCAGCAATTGCTGCAAAGTCCTTCCTTGAACTGAGCCAAAATCCACCCCACATTGGCCTAAACACCTTCCTTGGGACAACACAGGACATGTCACTCACTGGACCCCAAGTCAGTCACTAGCCCTGAAGGAGGTAAATTGGTGTTAAATTGAAAATGTTTCTGTGGCTGAATAAGTTTGGGAGGTTCTACATCAACCTGTCTTGACTGCAGGACTTCTCAGAGCCTTTCCTGTGCTCACATGCCCTGAGCTATAGGTGCTGCATTTCACGAAAGTATTTGCTCACAGAACGCTTTGCTGCAGAACAACCTCCAGAAACTAGAGTTTCAAAGAGCACAGTTTAGGAAACACTGCTTCAGCAGTTAAAAGCAAACATCCAATTCTTTGGCCTAAGCTCCTTTAAGCATTTCTTTTAGGTTGGGCTTGATGCCTGGGTCTCTCCCCATCCTGCCATCTTCTATAGGCAAGCTCTTTGCCTGCGTGCCTGCCTTCCTCCACTGCTCCAGACAAACTCTGGCCATGGAGAGTCCAGAAGAGCCTTTACCTCCTTTATCCAGGACCCATGCTCCCACTGATGTGATCAAAACACTACTGGAGGCATGGTAACAGATTCACACTGTCTCCCCTAAACGTCCTCCCAACAAGCTGCAACTGAACCTCAACTCCTTATTCTGCTCTCAGACCCTGCAGTTAGAACCACAGGCAGACTCCCTCTCTGCCAGGTGTCCCAGACAGTGGGGTCCCCACTTTCCCATGTTGCCAACTTCTAATCGCAGTAGTGACTTTGTGCTTGTCTGTTTAGTTTTACTATGCTTCCCTGGATGGCAAGACAGTGGGCCATGATAGACCCCCAAATATCTATGCTCCCACTAGTAATTCACACACAGTCGGGCCGTTCAGTATCACCCAAAGCGTAAATTTGTTCTAGTATCTGATCACCTTAGCCTCACAGACACAGCGCTCAGATTATCCTGGGCTCCAGGCCCAGACGTCTTCCTGAGCTGAGGCCGTAGCTCACACCTGCTCTGGGATGCCCCGGCTCCACCCGGCCTTGTCTCTCCTGCACCTTTGATCACCCCTCCATGCCTTCCTTCCCAAGATCCTCCAAGTACGTGTTCAATCCCAGGCATGGTAAATAGGTTCATCTTACCGGCCCAGCCCAATACGTTGACAGTGGCTCCCTGGCCTGGTTGTTCAGAGAAAGATTCCAAGACTTCATCTAGGCTCGGCAGAATAATCAGTGATGCCTGCCAGTGTCAGGGGGCGGGAGTTGGGGAGAGCAGGGTGGAAACACTGCCATCCCCGAGCAAGGCTCAGGCCCTTTCCCTCAGGTCTCCTCCTGCAAGCGGTAACCCTCCTTTCTCCCACAACGAACTCCCCCACTGCCACACATGCCCAGGTACAGCCCCATTCCCCCCAAAACCGCTCTCTCGGAGGCCACCAACAGAGCCCTATTTGTCAAGTCCTGAGCCCTCTCCTTGGTCCCAGTGCCTTTGCAGCATTAGATATGGTTGACCTTTGCCTGGAAATCCACCCCACCCCACAGAATTCCACAGCACGCCATGCGCTGCCATCCCTCGCCCCCCTGACCACGCATCCTGTTTCTTCTCCCTTCTCACACATGCGGCCACATTCCAGAGCCCAGTTGTCAGCCCTCCCCTCCTCCTGCCAATGTATTCTCTCCCTCCGAGAGAGAGCTCATCCACAGCTTTGTCCTCGTGGAAAAGCCCTCCACACCCCTTCACGTGGGCCTCTGAACAGCTTCCTAAGCCACTGCCTGCTGCTGCGGGCCGAAGTTCTGAGAGCCCAGCGTCTCCTCTTTCCTCCGGAATCAGCTCCTGCCCTGGGCTTCCCAATGTGCACAATCCTCCCAGGCTCCAGGATCAGATTCTTGGCTTATGTCCTGACTCCTTATCCATATCCATTAAATCAATGTGTGTGATTCCTCTTACTTATTATTTAGCTAATTTCCAAAATGAAAATAGCTTTTTATTAGTTGTTCTGATAAAACATGAGATATGCTCATTATAAAAAAGTCAAACCAATACTTAAAAGTATGAAAAAGAAAGTAAAAATCACCCCAAATCCTACCACCCAGATATAACCACTCCTAGCATTTTGGTGAACAGCCTTCCAGACATATCTCTATGCATATATACACATAAAGATCTATGTATATAATTTTATAGATGAGGGATTGTATTATACATACTGTTCTTACTGACACCTGCTTTTCTCTCAACAATATGTCACAGACATCTTTCTATGTCAATAAATAGAGTGCTACAAAATTATTTTAATCACTTCATAGTATTCCATTGTATGTATGTATCATACTTCATTTAGCTGGGTCTCTATTGGTCGTTTAGAATGTTGTCAAGATTTTACTCTCGTAAACAATGTGATAAATATCCGTGTGCATATATCTTTGCTCATTTTTGCAAGTATCTCCTTGGAATAAAATCTTACAAATGAGACTGCTGAAATAAGGGTATGCTATTTCTAATTGTGCCAATCTGTCCATCAGAAAACTTAGAACAATATACTTCCATCAACAGCGTTCCAGCATCTGTCTGCCCACACACTTGCAGACCCTGGGTTGTAATGTTTGGCCAAATCAACAGAAGGCAAATGACACCCATTTTTTTACTGCCATTGCTTAGATTATTTGTAAGAGTAAATGAGTATCTTTTCACATTTTCTGGTCATTTGTAATTATATTCTTTGTGAATTGCCTGTTAGTGTCCTTTGCCCGTTTTTCTGAGATATTTATCTTTTTCTCAAGAGATGTAAAAGTTCTCTTGAAATCAGATTAAACATTTACCTGTCATACATGTTTCCCTTTTTTAAAAAAACTTGACTTCTAATGGTCTTTCGGGTACTTAAATTTTTAATTTTCATTTATCAAAATTTAGCAATCTTTTCTTTTATAATACTGGATATCACATCATGCTTAGAAAGACTTTCCCCACCTTAAGATGACCAAAATAATCATTCATATTTATATCTCACTGGAGTAAGGAGAAAACCAGCTTGTGCTGTAATGGCTGGCCCATTATCCCAACACCATTTATAAAATAAGCCATATTTTCCTAACTCATTAGAAATGCCATTATCATAGAAAATTCCCTTAAATACATGTATTCATTTTTGGACTCTCTATTCTATCCCAATGATCTGTCTATTCTTACAAAAGAATTTTAATTACTATACTTCTATGGAACATTTTAATATCTGATAGAGTAAATATTCATCATTTTTCTTTTTTGGAATTTCCCTAACTACTCTCATTTTTTATTCTTCCAAATTAGCTTTATAATTACAGTTGACCCTTAAACAACACAGGTTCGAACTTTGTGGGTCCACTTACAAGCAGATTTGTAAATTTACAAATTGGAAAATTTTTGGAGACTTGCAACAATTTTTTTAATTTCTTCTTTTCTCTGGGCTTACTCTAATGTATGAAAACAGACTATAACATATATAACATACAAAATTTGTATTAATTGACTATTTATGTTATTGGTAACACTTCCAGTCAACAATAGGCTGTTAGTAAAGTTTTGGGGAGCCAAAAGTTATGTGCAGACTGTCAGCTACACAGGGGGTCAGCACTCCAACCCCTGTGTTGTTCAAGGATAAATCATATTTTTGTCAATATTTTTAAAAAAGAATCCTGTTGGGCTATTGATTCATCTTAATTGTGTACATTCACTTAGGAAGAATTGACATCCTTATAGTATTAAACTTCATCCAAGAACAAGGTATGTCTCATATTTATTAAGGCCAATTTTACATCCCTCAGAAGAGTGTTCTGGTTTCCTTCACATAAATTCTACTTGTTTTGTACAAAATTTATTTCCAGGTAATTTGTGTTATTATTTTCTTCTTGACATTGTGGAGGAGGTCTTTTGTTTTGCCTTCTAGATAGTCATTTTATAAATAAAAAAGCTACTTGTTTTTGTATATTGTTTTGTTATTGGCCATTTTACTAAACTCTTTATTTTTTCAATTGTTGGGTTTTTTAGATAAATAATCATCTTATCTGCAAACTATGATTATTTGCTCTCTTCTCCAAACATGTATACTTATATTTCTTGTCCAATTGAAATGTCTAGCACTTTGGAAAAGTATTAAGTTTTAAAAGTATTAATAACAACAACTACCCTGGTCTAGTTTCTGACTTTAGTAAGAATATACCTATGGTTTCACCAATCTAATGTCTCTTATCCCTCCTTTCAACTCCTGTGACCACTATCCTGGTCTAGCCCATTTTAACTTGTCACCTGGGTTATCACAAACAGGATGAATAACATACAGTATTTGAAGTCAGATGATCTGTACTCAAGTCCTGACTGCCATTTACTAACTACACAATCTTGCCAAGTTACTCAAACTCTTTGAAACTCAGTTAAAAAAAAAAAAAGAGGTGCTATTGTAAAGACTGAGATATTACATACACTATGTGCCATATCCATAAACGATAATGTTTTTTAAAGTCCCAGCCTCCAATTTCCCCTTCCCCAACTTATATCCCTCTCTGAGGTTGATCTTCCCAAAATACCATGTTCACAGCACTCCACCACTCCCCTCCTCTGCTCACAAATCTTCAATTACTCTCCACGGCCTACAGAATGAAGTCCATATTCTTAAACTTGTGTCTAAGCCCTTCCATTATTCAACCCGCAAATCCCTTCCAGCCTTATTTCCTACAGCCACCTGCATCCCCATCACAGTTCTCCTCACTAATGGCTGCGAAATACCAAGCAGGCTCTCATTCCTCACTCAGATCCCTCCATTAGTCCCTATGTCAGCTTTTAGGTGCAAGTAAATACAAAAATGAAATCCAAGTTGCTTTAACAAAGTGGGTTTACTCGCTCACTTAACTGAGTAGTTCAGATGCAAAAGTCTTCAGGCTCAGTTTGATCCAAGGGAAGACACCATTTTTCTGCAACTTTCCAGGCTTTTTGCACCTTCATATGTTGACAGTCTCAGGTTGTGTTCCTAGTCACCAGATGCCTGTCAGGAATTAGAGCCACATGTTACCTCCTTCAAATCCAGACAGATACTGGGTGTCTTTCCACAGTCGTCTAACAAAAATGCTGAGCTTCTGTCTGATTGGGCCAATCTAAACCAATCCCTGTGACCAGGGGAATGTGTATACTGATGGGTTTAGAACCAGCCAATGTGCCAAGGTGTGTTGGGGGAAAGGAAAAGGGTTATATATATATATATATATTTTTAATTTATTTTGGTATTATTAATCTACAATTACATGAGTAACATTATGTTTACTAGACTCCCCCCCAAGTCCCCCCACATACTCCATTACAGTCACTGTCCATCAGCGTAGTAAGATGCCATAGAATCATTACTTGTCTTCTGTGTGTTGTACAGCCCTCCCTGTGCCCCCACTACATTATGTCTGCTAATCGTAGTGCCCCTGGAAAAGGGATATTAATCGGCCAAGCCAATCAGGACTCACCGCCAGAGCCACACACAAACACTGTTGGAGACAGATGGGGTGTTGACAATCTCATTTGCACTACAGCCCCTTTCACTTCACTTTCCTGGGACTTAGGCTTCCTTGAAGACCCAAGTCAAGCCCCAGAACTCTGATAATGTACCCCCTCCCTTTTAGCTCCCACACCCCTTACTCTCTGCTCGACACACAGCCATATGTAATGTATTTATATAGTTATTTGTCCATTCTTCCAAATTAGTAATCACAGAACTGATTAAAGTCCACAAAACACTTTACACAAGCTAGTTCTTTTGACCTTTACAACAACAATTTCTGAGACTCAGAGAGGTTAAGTGATCTGCCCTATGTCACACAGCCAGGAATGACACTGTCTCAGAGGCCACTACAACAAGTTCTCTCTCTCTCTCTTTCTTTCATACACACACACACACACACACACACACACACACACACCACATTCCCTCCTCCAACCCCCAATTCGGGCCTGACCTGACGATGCAGAAAGCCCCCGGCACCACCTCCTTTTTCCCACTTCACCTCAATTTCCAGAGATCTTAGACTTCTCCAGAAAGTACCAAGAAAGTTTTCTTGCCAGACAGCAGTTTCCAAGATTTGTGTGACAAGGCCAGGTAAAATTCAAATGACTCTGGGTGATTTAATCTGCTTGGGGCTGGAATGGTAAATCAGTGCAGCCCAGGCCGCCCCAGCCGCCCCAGAAACCCAGGAGCAGAGCCGATGGTAGGAGTTTATCTGCAGATCTGCAGGTGAGGGCCCTGGAAGCCTGAACTGCGGCCAGGGTCGTTCTCCTCCACTGCACTCTGAGTACATCCGGAGGGTCCTACAGCCCATGGCCTCTCCCGGCCTACATGTCCCACCAGGAAACATCTTTTCTGAGGATGCAGCCCCAATTCCTGCGCACCCCCCCCCTCACACCCCGACGCCTCCCAGTTGTCAGAGCTGTCTCCCAAGCCCACACTGGGTTTCAGTGGAAGGAGACCAGCGCTGGTCAAGCTTTCACTGAAACTGCTGCTTGCTGCCAGGTCCTTGCACACCCACACACCCATTACCTCATTTCATCTTCATAACAACTTAATGAGGGAGGCATGTCCATCCTCAGTTTGCAGGTGACTTAATTGAGGCTCAGAGTGATTAAATAACTTGCCCAGGATCATTACACAGCTAGCAGGAGGCAGAGCCAAATTCAAACCTAGATTCGTAAGACTCCAAAATCCCCATCCTTCGATTCCAGCCCTCTGAAAAAGACAAGGGAAGTAAGAAAGATGGCAGCTTTCATTGAAACCACTTAGTCTGAGAAAAGAGAGAAAATGGTTCCTGACTGAAAAGGAGGTGTTATTCTGAGCAAACGGAACAATAGTTTTTTCCAGACAAAGGAAATGTCAAAAGAGAAGGTAGTCACACTTATGAGGTTCCTACTGTGTGCCAGTCAGGTGTGCATATGTGGATGCCCTGTGCCAGGGGCTCAACATCCATCATCCTAACCATGACTCAGTTAAGCGGTGGTATGCTGGCAAAAATTTACCAACCAGCAACCTGGAAGAAAAAAAAGAGCCCTGGTTTGTAGCATCTGCCAATTTCTGTGGTGTAAATACTCCACCATAGACAAGTTCAAGCTGCCCCGGTGAGATGTCACTGAACACGGAGCTGGGAAGAGATGCCCTCAGTCAGCTCCATAAGCCCATAGGAGCCGACTCCAGCACCTCTTCCCGCAGAGAGGTTTTACTAAGCCCCTGCAACAGATGAGGCCATACAAAAAGGCATGCAGACTGAAATCCATTTCTTTACAGTTTTCCAAAGTCCACATTCTCTCCACAGCTCCATAGTCCCTGGACCAGAGGTGGTCATGATCACCGATCTCTGAAAGAGGGTAGACTCCCTCGAGGTCCTAAAGGGAAGAAGAACACCAGCGGTTTGTGGAAGTTCAACAGATGGAGGTTCAGTGTCAGGAAGAGCTTTCTGAATGCCCCTCTCAAATGTCAGCTCCAGGAAGGCAGCACCCAGCTATGCCTGGCACAGAGTATATGCTCAATAAAGAATGAATAAATGAGTGAATGGATGAAGGAGGGAAGGAAGGAAGGAAAAGCCATTACATACATGTTCCCTTGATAGGTCACACTCACCAAATCCAAAGCAGAATTCATCATCTTTCCCCAAGAAACCTCTCCCCCTCCGGTGTTTCCTGCCTCAATGAATATGACCAAGCCAGAAACCCGGGAGTCCTTGACTCTCCCTCTTGCTCACTCCTCGGTCCAATCAATCAGCAGGCCGTACCTGGTCCGCTTCCTGGTTTCTCTTGAACAGATGCTGTCCTCAGCGTGCACCCGGGCTCAGACCCTCGTCATCTCTCACTGAGCTGACACCTCAGCTTCCAGCTGGTCTGCGGCGCTTACCTCTGCCCATACCTACACCCAAGCCCGTCCCTGGAAGAGCTGCTGAAGTGATCCTTCTGCGGTGCCCCTCAGAGCATGTTCCTCCCATCCGTCCAATGGCTCCCCATTGCCCAGAGGCTGGAATCAAAGCCCCTTGGGCCTCCAAGGTCTGCTTCTATCTCCCTCTCCTGTTTGATCCCCTACCTCTTCCTCCATGCTGCTTAGGTTTTTACTCTAAAACAATACCAAAGTCCTTGGTGTCCCTCGCACACCTCTCTCTTGCCTCCGTCCAGGCCTTCGTTCACTCTGTGCCCACTGCCTGGAATGCCCTCTTTTCCTTCTCCCATGTCCCTTCCTTTCACCTCGAAAACTGCCTGAAGATGTAGAGTCGGTTTAGCAGATGATTCCTGAGGCCCATGTCAGCACAAACATTCCTTGATTCTAATGCCAAGTCTTGCTACTCAGGGCCTTCTGGGCTGAATCTGTAGTCACTGTCTCTCTTCATGAGACCCTGCAAGGGTCCTTAGGGATCCTTTAGTTCAAACACACCAATTTATGGACAGAAACTCTAGGCCCAGAGAAGGAAAGGGATTTGCCCAAGATCACACAGCAAGTCAGCAGCAGAGTCAGGACAAGCACCAGGCGCCTGCCTCACAGCCCGTGGCCCTCTCTTAACACCACATTCTGCAACCTGATCGTTCCACTCCAATACAACCATCACTACCACACCCTGACTTACCTCCTGACACCCAAGCCAGACTCAAGCACCTTTCCTGCATTTGCTCACACCACAGCAAGGCCATTCCCTCGCTTCCATTCAACAACCAGGGCACTCCACCTCCAGGAGGCCCACCTTGGTTACCGCATCAAACCCATCCAGACCCTATACCCTTCCCCAAACCACCCGTATTTGTCAGAACCTGGCAACAAGGCTTGGTTCACCCACAGGGGTCAGTATCCTGTTCCATCTTGCCAGGTAGGATGCCCACAGCTCAGAGCTGGCCGATGTCTCATCTTCTCTCTTCTCCTCCTCCTCCTTTTACATCTCCCAGCTCGATCCACAACCACTCAGGTTAACAAAATATAGCAAAAAGAGTGCATCTAAGGTCTGATGAAGTACAGACCTCAGTTCTGTATATCCCTGACTGGCTGACCTTAATCCAACTGAGCCTCAGCTTTCCTTCTCTATAAAATGGGTCCAATCTCCCACAGTGGCTATGAGGACTGAATCAACTCTCCCATATTCCAGGCTTAGAACCTAGTAGGCTCTTGATAAGTGACAATTCCCTTCCCCATTGCCTTTCTCAGTGAACCCCCAAGACACTTGGAGAAAAAATCTCCTCTGGGCTGGGAGGTGGGCAGACTCACGAGCACTGTCTCTCACTCCCATCTTCAACAGGCTAAGAGCAGCCTGTGTGCAGAAATGTGGGGCGTATCCAACCCCCCTTCCCCACCCCCAACAATCTGCTTTAACCTTCCTATCACAAATGCCTTGTTTATTTCAATATCATCCGTTTTACTTTTCCGTTCATGCAAAAAAAAATTACAAAAACAGATTTAAGAGGAAAAGAAGTATTTAATGAGTAAAACTGTCTGCAGCCCTGTTTCTTTCTCAGGAAAAAGTGGCTGTGATTCTGGCATGAGAGAGGGAAGCTCAACAGCTTCACTTCACTGCAGCTGCCAGAATAAGTGCATTTCAGAGTGGAACAGAACCTCCAAATTAAACAGTGCGTCTCCCAGCCAGGCGCTTCCTGTGCCGCATTCAGCTTGGCAGGTGACACCCCAGCTCAAGTAGGGATCCAGCCCTGACATGAGCAGCCACAGGCTCTCCGCTCCTGCCCACCTCCCACATAGAGGCACCAGCCCTGCCAGGTCCTAGCAGACCACTGACCATCAGGGTAAGGGCTCTGAGAGGGGAAGGAGACAGCTGGAAAGGGGAGGGATACACCTGGCTAGTAGCCCAAGGGCCCAGGACCCCACTCAGTTCCAGAACTCGGAGACCAGCACATTCCTCTCCCCAAATGAGGGCAGTTTGGCATAAAAGTCAGATCCAAGATTTGCTACTCAAACAAAAGTTCAGAAAATCTGCAGCTCCTTTCTTGCCTTTCAAAGTTGTCATTTTGGAGGGCTGCTCTGGATGGAATCCAAGAGTCACAGCCCAGAAGGGCATGGCCCCCTAAGAGCATCCTTCCCCTACCCAAAGAAAGGAAGAAGGATTGAAACAGCAGAAAATAGCACATGACCTTCAAATATGTACAGTAGAGGCTGTCCCAGGGCAGAGAGCAGGCTAGGCTAGGATGGTGGGCCCCCTCCCTTGTCCCATAACCCAGACCTTCATTAATATAGCCTGCTGACTCATACTGAACTTACTGGCCCTTGAACTTCTAAATCCTTTTTTTATGAACTGTTGCTCTTGCCTACAATTTTTTCCTAGTCAAGATGGTCCTCATGATCTATCCCTGTGACATTTCACCATGCTAAATTCACCTTTTCACTCCAGCCCACTGAGATCTTTCCGGATCTTGATAGTGCTATCTGGGCTTTTGTCTGTCCTTTTTCTCTGTTCTACCACCTCCTGTTACTATATGCACCTTTTATATCTTCTTCTAGGTCCTTGGCATACACTGGGCAGAACAGGGTAGAAGGCAGAGCCCCATGGCAACCTCTAAAGACCTTCACAGACTGACCTGGTTGCACTTATTATCCACATTCTGCGGCTGTCATCCACCCAGGTGGGAACCCCCTCCAGGCCCTCACAGCCATCCACCAAGTCCTGAACGGTCATGAAAGACCCTCTGCAGTGTCCTGGGAGGCAGCATGGTATGGCAGAAAAGGTCAGACAGACCCAAATTTGAATCTCAGTTCCACCACTTGGGCAAGTCACTTGGCTTCCCACAGACTCCGTTTCTCAGGTGTAGAATGGAGACTGTCCCTTCTAGTGCACAAGTTGGTGAAGATTAAGACCATGTACGTGAGGTATCCAGCACACAGTAGGAGCTGAGTAAATAACAGATTCCTTCCCTCTCCACACTAGTGCTTATCTTCATCCACTGGTCATTAAGCTGTAAGAATCTAACAGATTTGCCTGGTCTTGGGGAACCCGTGTCAGCTCCAGGGATCACTGCCTTCTTCCCTGGTGTTGCAAATCTCACCAGCCATACAGGCTCTCTCGCTAATTCTTTCTTATCTGAATTCCTGTCGATGTAGTCTGTGTGGTTTCTTTAATATAATAGTAGTAAAAATAGTTTAATCCTTACAATCCCACTATGAAATAAAAAGTATGCCCATTTTACCTAAGAGGAAACTGAGGCTCAGAGAGGTTAAAGTACCTTTCTAAGGTTACACAGCTGTAAAGTATGAAAGCTAAGCACAGCTCTGTCTGATCCTGACCACCACCCTGTCAACATTAAACAATATTCCCTAAATGTTGGCCTAAGGGTGGGGGGCGGTAGTCTCTGGCCCTGTGCACATGTCTTTTTTGCCTCTGCCCGAAGTTCCCTTGGTTGAGCACCTTTGGGTCCTGGTACCATCATCCACAGGAGGGGCCACTCCTCGCCCTCCCCACCCACCAGCAACTCTGTGCCCACCACCTTCACATAAAAACAGGCTGGACAGAGCCACCAATCCCCCTGCTCCCTGAAGACTGGCATCAGTGGGCTCCTTGCCTGGGCTCCAGGGGCTGGTCTGCATATGCACATCCTAAAGCCCTGAGCACAAGGCCAGCCTGGACCCTCTTCCCCAGCCCTTCATCAGGACCCTACCACCTGATTCCCAATGCTGATGCCTCTGAACCGGCCACCACATCTCAGCCATGTGTCCAGATGATCCAGTGCTGTTTCCAGCCGTCCCATGTGTCTGTCCCCACCTCTGGCCACCAACCTTCACCCTTCTCCTGACTCCTCCCAGCCCAGAGGGCAGACTGGGCTGCAGGTTGAGGGAATTCCCAGAGTCAAGGACCTAAGTTTGACTGTGGGAAAAGGAGACAGTGGTTCCAGGAAGCTGTCAGGGCCGCCAAGGGGGCAGCCAGTCAAGGAAGGGGTTCCTGGGGATTCCAAGAATCTGTTCACAAACCCCTGACAGTGTGCAGGCAGGATGCCCAGAACCTGAAGCCTCTCTCAGAGAACTGCCTCTGGACCTCAGAGGACAGAGCTTTGGAGTCCACCCTCCACCCAAAACATAGTAACCCCACAATCAAAACCACAGCCCCTTGACACTCACACCCACTGAGCACTCGCTTTACAAGCCTGCTCACCAGAAACACTTCATAGGTCCCCTCACACCCTCGCTGCACAGACAGAAGCTCATGCATTCTTTCAGTAAACATTAAGCACCTGCTACATGCCAAGCACACCCCTAGGCACGTGGGATCCGTCGGCGGCCACACCGAAGTTCCACCCCTAGTGAGGTCTTTCAGTTTAACAGGGATGCCAACAGTAAAAAATAAACTTAAGTTAGTAAATCTTTCAGTGTATTGGAAGGGGATAAGGACAAAAGAAAAATTAAAACAAGATAAGAGGAATCAGAGTGCTTGGGAGGCGGCAGGCAGCAATTTTAAGTAGGGGGGTCACTTACTAAGGAAGTGACACTGAAGTAGGCGATAGCCACATACACATGGCCACGGGCTCCTGCACTGGACAGCACAGTTCTAGACATTTTTCCATTAGCACTTACTCCACATGAAAGTAGATGTTCCCTGACACAAATACCTGAACACCTACTTACGCTACAAATCCCATGAACCGAGAACACCCCTGACAGGAAGGTTGATAAATGTCACCAGGTTAGTAGGAATGACCCTGGGACCCCACTGCCTCTAACATCCAGTTATGTTTTTTTCTTATTCCTCCAAATACCATCTAAACCTACTGTCTTTTCCTCTTTTTCTCCACCGCCCTTCCTGATACCCTGAACTCTGTTCTTCTAGCCTCAAAACTCCATCAGAACTGCTCTTGGAAAGATAAGCCCCAGTCTGTGACTTAAAATGTAGTTTTCCCCTTCACCTTATTTCCATACGTCCTCTGCCCCTTGGTGATACCAACTTCTACTGGTCCACGTTTGGTACTTTATGGTTAACAGCATTTTCAGGGGAAAAAAAAAGGAAAGGAAAGAAGGAAGAAGTGACACAGAAGGAAACTCTTGAAGGAAGAGAAATTTGTCCATTCAATGAACACTTCTTGGACATCTACAAAGCCACTGTGTGCCAGAGTCTATTCTAACAGTGGGGATGCATATGTGAACGAAGCAGCCAAAATGCCTGCCCTCAGGGAGTTTACATTCTGGGGACAGAAAGAAAAATCCTCAATAAAATAAATAAGTGAATGCATATAGTGTGTGCAATGGTGATTGATGTTATGGAGAAGATCACAGCAGAGGAGGAGTAAGAGGAGGAAAGGGTGCAGTTTAAGCAAGGATGGCCTCGGGTCCTCACCCTCCAAGCAAAACACACCCACAGGTCATTTCCCACACTCACACTAGACTCATGATACAAACATAGGCACATGGGCACCCTCTCTGCTGTGAAAAGTACTCACACAAACACTCCCATGCATGTACATGCAAACACACCTACAACATACCAATACACCAATATACACACACACATACTCAGTACAACACACACACATCCCAAGCCCAGCTTACTAAAATCCCAGAGGAACACATCCTCAAGGTCACACAGAGAAACTAGAAAGTCAACAGTGGCAGGACCCTCAGAAGCCAGAAGGGACTGGAGACCAGAGAGGGGCACCCTCTGCCCAAGACAAGCAGTGGGCCAGGGGTATGGTGGGCAGGACTCCAAGCCCAAGTTCTTTAAAATATACCACACCCTCCCTGTCCATGGACTGTCAACTTCAGCGTTCAACAAAGGCATCCACACTTATGACCACCCACAGATAGACACACATGTTTGCACACAGGGACACACACGCAGACACACACATTCACACAGAAATACAAACCCCTCGTGCAGGTGGGATGAGATTTGGAGAACTTCTTGCAGTTTCAGCATTGCCTGGTCACTTCGCCCTCTCCCACCCACCCACATGCCCCGGTTCCAGCCGCCACATTTTCCTCCTGTCCTGACCTGTGGCCCTAAGTTCCCCTGGATGGCAGGAGGGCATGTGTGCATACAAATGCATCATACAGAAATTCATACACACGTGGTTTGTAAATGGGGTGCACGAGTTTGAGTGTAAGTATTCGTGCATGGGGAGCTTGCAATGTGTGAGTACCTCCGTGTGTGTGCAGGTGCATGCCTATGTACATGTGTGTGCACGCACCAAGGAAGACAGAGGAATTTATCATCTAAATCGTGCTTCTCTGGGGGATGAAAGCAAACCAAAGTTCAGGTTTAAATCACACCACCATGGGCAGGAGGGGTCCCCTCGCCTTACATGATTATCGGCAGTGTGCAATGGAACAGGCTGGCAGGCGGCAGGCAGAGAGCAGCCCACCAGCAGGGAGCCATTGCTGTCTCCAGGCCCCTGGGACCTGGTATGGCTGCTCCGGGAGCAGGAGACCTGGAGGGCAGCAGCAACAGCACAAGCCCATCCCAGGTGCTGTGGGGTAGGGAGAAAGGGGGCTGGCACCCAGCTCTGCTTCCCTGCTTCCTCGGCTACAGAAAAGCAGAGACGGAGGAGGGGAAGGAAGAGGGAGACCAGAGAAAAGCTCAAGCACTTCTTGGCCGGGATGTAGAGAGGGTCCAGGCAAGAGGTTAGCACTGGCCCCAGGGCAGACCCCGCCCTGGCCAGGAAAACAGCCCCAGGGCTCCAGGAAGCCAGAGCCTCAGGGAGTCTGAGCTTGCCCGACTCTTCTCCCTGTGACAGTCACCCCTTTCCCTGCCCCCCACCTCCACCCCACCCCCTGTTTCTGTGGTTTGCTCTTTGTCTCTCCCTATCTCTCTGACTCTGGGATTCGCTCCTCTCTTGGTGCCTGGCGGTCTGGACCCCCCTCTCCATCTGCCTTACACTCTTCAAGTCCCTTTACCTGCCCTAACCTCGAGGCTTCCCTCTGCTGAGCCCTGTCACCTGTGGCCTTGCCTTTAATACATCGCACACCTCCCAGGGCTTGTCATCCCATTTGAGCCTCCCGTCATTTGTGGGTCAGACTGGGAGAGTCCGGATTAAAAAGCCCATTTTACAAATGAGAAAACTGAGGCCCCAGAAGGTATGAGGTTTGCCCAAGGCCACACAGCTGGCATGGAATTAAAAATCCAGGTGTGGTTCCCTTGCCTCATCAGCCTCCCATAACTGCACATCACCTGGAAGCATGAACAGGTCCCCCAGTACCCCAAATCCTAAAGGGAAGAGAATTTAAGAATCCAGTACCACAAAACAGCTCAGCCCCAGCCCAGCCAATGAAACTGGCTCCAATTCTCTAAAGGTGCTAGAAAACATCAGGGCTACAAGAAGAGGCATGGGGACTGTGTATTCCTCCCCAGGATGCTCCATCCCAGGTCTACTCTCTGGCCATGTCTGAAATGTCTGTACGCCCCACACTCCCCAGGCCCACCTGGAATAAATGGGCTTCCTGATCTTGAGCCAGTGCCTCCTGGGGCATCAGTCTTTCCATCTGTACAATGGCAACAAGGGGTATTGCTCACGCTGACAAGCAAGGGCCCTGCTCTTAAAAGGCAGGCGCTCCAATCCCTCTCCAGATCCCAAAAAGACCTCGGACTTTAGACCAACTGCCCTGGGACACCTCAGAAGAAGTGCTGTGTTTCCACAGGCCCAAAATGGTTTGCCTGTGTGGGCAGCTGGGCAGCAACCGTAAAGCCACGGGCCCGGAGACGGAGCCCCGTCGGCAGCCAGGTCCACCAGCCTCCTAAAGCCTCCACACTGCCTCCAGCCCCCACCGAAAGGCGTCAGCATCAACGACCCGCCAGGGCCGGCCCATTTTCCTTTCTTTTCATTGCCGGCTCCATGTGCAGTTACAGAACCAGGTCTCCACAGAGTAATTTACTGGCAGAATCTCTCCCAGAATCCAGCTTGAAACCAAGCTGTAAAAACAGCTTCGAGTGTAAATAATTCATGCAGACAATATGACTTTTTTATGTAAATTCGGTGCATTAACCCTCTATTATAATGATGGACGACAGATAGGGGCGACGTTGCCTTGGTAAGAGCTAATGGATGGCCGCCATAAATTCTCTGCACATTTTATTGTGTTGCTGGAAATTGTGCCTTCAGGCAATGCTGTTTACTTTTATGTAAAACTCTAGGTTCCCTAAATATTACAAATATTTTACATCTAGCTCCTCAGCATTTGGGCTCTGCCCACAAATCAAGCTTTCTCCATGTGAGTTGTAATTAAAGGTTTGTTGTTTTTTTTTTTCCTGGGACAATTATCTCCAACTATAAAGAGAAATATTTTTCCCCTTTAGATGTTCCGTCATTGACTTATTAACAAATCCTTTGAAGAAGGAGGTAGTAAGCGACTCGCTGTGGTACTTGGCACGAGTGGGTCGGCAGGAAAAGGGGCGCTGTGGATACAAAAGCTTGGTGACTAGCTTTTATGTCTGGCCGCCACTCCGGTTTATTTACACATATGATATTCTGGGCCTTCCCTCCCCACCACCCCCGCCCACCCCGGGCCTTCCTTTCTATAATTCATGACCACTTTAGCAGGGTAATTCCCCTAGCCACCTTTGCAAGAGACTGGCCCCTTGCAAGGCCCTGCGCATGCTCCTCTGGGGATGTAGCCAGCTGGCCTTATGCCCCATAGGGTCAGGAGAGTGTCCGCGGCTGGCTGTGCAGACACAAGTCGATTCATCCCTTCCTTGCCCTCCACCTGCTCACATGGCCCTGGAGCACCTGGGACAGAAACTCAGGGTTTCCTCCATTGATTCGCATTCAGTCCAAAGGGTTGGAGATGCCCTTTTGACTGAGTGCCTGCCCAGGCAGAGGTCATGACGATGCCATTGAGTCTTGCATGAGGTCTGGGAAGAGGAAGACCGAGAACCTCAGAGGCTTCTTAATGAAAGGAGGTAACAGCTGGAGCAGCAGCCCTCTTTAAAAATAATCCTCACACTTGTTTATTATTGTCATCAATATTAATGGCCACCCTGTTAATATTCATATAGCTGCATTAATATCATCCAGGAGCAGCTGAGATCTCTAAGCACTCCTAATGGCATGTGGATTCCACCTTCAGGGCCCCCACCTCTCTGCCTGTCCCTCCCCATGGGCAGAATGACAATCCTACACAGTTTCCAAGCCACCCTCCTCTCTGACTGGCACCTGCCTTTGGAAACGCAGAGCCACACGGGATTTGGAGTCATCTCTAAGTCCCAGGGCCTTTGCTGTGAGGATGGGACAGCAGGCCAGGGACCCTGGGTATTTCCTGCCCTTTCAAGGGGCACAGGAAGGTTCTGACAAAGGTGGCTTAAGAGAGAGAGAGTTCACTTCCCCACAAGGGCTCAGTTTCTCACAGAGTCAAAAAAAGACACATTGGTTAAAAGCAAAAGATGAGATATCATTTTTCACCAATTAGACTGGCAAAGATAATCATAATAATAACAGCAACCGCAGCAACCAGTTTGCTTCCTGCACGCCAGCGCTGTTTAACCCTCCATACCCACTCTTACTGAAGCTTCATGAACCTAACCATGTACCCTTCGTGGGACTGTTAAATTCTTAAGACCTTTGTGGAGAGCAATTTATAATGTGTGACAAAATGCAAACTCTGCTTATCCTCTGACCCAGCAATTCCATTTTTAGGAATTTTTCTATATGTTAATAACTGAAAATACTGCCCCCTGTAAGTGAAATATATGCAAGGTCTATATGTATAACAGACCTTGCTGTTCCCTTCCACGCCCACCCATCTTTTCCCCTTCTATCCTCTAATTCTGTTTCTTGCCCATCCATCTGTCATCCTGAATGCCACCTCCTCAGAGGAGCCCTCCCTGACTCCAGAGTTTAAGTTAGCTTCTCTTGTCTCACTTTCTCACAGCTTGGGCTTTTCATTCACACTGTGTGTACTTGCTCTTTGTACTGTGTCACGTGCTAATTAGACAGCTATTTGTGTAAGCAACTAAAACGTAAGATCATTGCAAAAAAGTGTTGTCTTGCCTACTGGCATGGGCTGGATGTCCCATATCCCCACTATATCATAAATTCTGCAAAAGCAAGGACCGACCACATTGTTTTATTTACCAGCTCCATCCCCAGCCTGGCACTGGGCTGGTATGTACAACAAACTCAACAAACATCTGTGGAATGAATGAGCAAATGAATGAATGAATGAAATGCACAAATATATATATGCACACAAATGTTCATTGCAAGGATGTTTATAAGAGCAAACAATGGGAGAAACATATATCTCCATCAGCTGGGAACTGGGTAAGTAAAGTGAGGTGTATTCATACACACAATGCAGGCATTAAGACTATGAGGTGGATCTCTGTGTATTGACATGAAGGATGTCCATGACATATTGCAAAGTGGGGGGGAAGAAAACAGGTGACAGAACAGCATGTGTCGTCTGATCTCACTCAGGGTAGAACTGCATACGTGGAATCTATTTGTGTATATTTATGCACAGAAAGAAGTCTGGAGGACGTTCACCAAAATGTTACATGGTTATCTCTGGATGGTGAAATCTGAGGTGATTTTTACATTTTTCTTTGAACTTTACCATATTGTCTGAATTTTTTGCAATAAGCATATGTATCCTATTTTACAAAGTGATAAAGCTGCTTTCAAAAGGAAAAAAAAAGTATAGGTACATTGGGAAAGGATGGGAGTTGCCTTGTGAAGGGCTCAATTTGAGGCCAGGTGGGCCAGACACAAGCTGTAGACAAGGGGGCTTTGGGGCTGTGTCCCCTCCGGCGTGGACTGGGCACCCCACACACACACAAGGCTACGGAGGGGCGCACTTAGGGCTGGGCTCTGCCCCATCCTTTCCCCAGCCACCTCATGTCTGTCCAGAGTGGAGTTTCTAAATAGGTATTTCCACATTTGATTCTTCTGACATGCTTTACTGTCTCAGAGCTGTTTTGCAAAATTCATAGCGGTTTTCACAGGCTCCAAGCTTCCTGGGACCAATTCCATTTTGAACAATAGCGGAGTGTCTGCTCGCGGGTAGGGTCGTTCCACCCCAGAACAGCACCCAGACTCTGAGCTGGGACTGCAGCCAGCGTGCGGAGACCACAGGACCTGGTCCTTGTCCATGTCCTCCCCCTCCCCCTGACAGTACCCCCTCCTGACCCTCCCCTGCCCTGAGGAGACTCTCCCCCAGGAGGTGAAAGACACAAAACCCTTCCCAACCTTCCTTCCTTTTCACCCGAATCACCTCCTGTGGGTGTCCTTATGCAAAACCTGAGAGGCCAAGGTCACAGGGCTAGACACCTGCAGGGCTCAGAAACCAGGGTCCCTGCTGCTTGCCCTGTGCCTGCCTCAGTTTTAAAAAGGGTTGCTGCCCCATTCCTTAAGGTACATCCAAGAGTTAGGGCTGCACAGTCATTACCACGAACTAAGCCACAAAAGACCCCATCACTGGCCTCCCTGTCCCTCGCCCGGCACTCCCTCAGGCAGGATCCACTACCCAGTACCCAGAACCCAGGATGATTTCTAGAAAGTTTACAAAACTCATCAGCCCGCCCTCTGCATTAAAAGCTTCCTATAGCTCCACATTGCATAAGGCACTGGGGTGGGGGGTGGGGGGACAATCAAATCAATGTTTCTTAGCCTGACATCCAAGATCTTTTTGATACGGCCTCTGTCCAGGTCCAACCACACCTACTCCATTCCTCGGCCCACACACCTGTGCTCTAGCCACAGAGTTCCCGAGAGTGCCCAGCCCTCCACGCCCTCCACGCTGTCTTTGTGCTGCTGCTTTGTCTGTGCTACTCCCTCCCCTCTGCACCTGGCTAGTGCCTATTCATCCTTCAGGACCCAACTTAGGAACTGCCTCATCTGGGAAGCCTTTAATGCCCCCCCCCCACTCCCAGGTGGGTCAGATGCCCCCTTCAGCTCTCACAGACCCCTGTGCTACTATGCATTCAACTGACACTTTATTCAACAATACTTTATTGAACAAATACTTTATTGAGCCCTACTGTATGCTGGTCCCCTCAGGCATCAACTACACAGAAGTGTCTGCTTCTGGAAGTTCCTTGAGGGCAGGTACATATTACCAGGACCCATCATTAACTTACTTCTCAACTGTGTACCAAAGGCACAGATCCTCAGACCCATTTTACAAATCAGAAAATCAAGGGTCCCTTTGCAGGCTATGGACATGGGTAACAAAACAAGAAGAAAAGGTTTCCTAAAATGTAAACATGACAGGGCAATCCCCCACTGTCAGTGCCTCAGGCACTGTCTTCCCCAAACAGTTTACCTACTCACCACTCCGACAGGCCCCACATGGTCAGGCCCTGGTTTTCTCCCTTCTTCCAACTCTCCCACCTTCCCAAGCCTTGAATCATTCTTCCCAGATCCACCATCTCTCTGGCTTTCTTGTCTTTGCACCTGATTTACCTCTGCCTATAACAATCTACTGTCATGTTCGTCCTGGTCTCTCAACTGCCTGATACCTGGCGAATGTATGAGTACATGAATCAGTGAGTGATATCTCAGGTACTGCAACCTCAGGATGTCTACAGCTCATCATCCTCCCTCCAGAGAGGACCCTTTCCTTCCTCCTCTGTGTCCGCTGTCTCAGTGAACACCCTCAGCAACTGTCCAATAGCCGGAGCCACACACTGGGTGTCGCCTCAGCTGTTACCCCTCCCTCCCCTCACCTCATTATCTAATCAATTTCTGCCTACTATTGATTTTGATTTAGCAATACCCTTGGGCCCTATCCTATCCCCTCCCCTTCCCCCCATTGCCTCAGCTCAGGCCACACTGTCTCTGGGTAATCCTTCAGCGGCCAGTCACCGGGCGTTTCCATGCAGAACCGCCTCCCTGTCTGGTCCTTCCTCCCTGCAGGAGGAGTGGTACCCTACTGACTCTCCTTCTGAAAGGCTGTCTGTCACTGGCTCCCATTGCACTCAGTATGGAAGCCCTGGGTGATCCACTCCAGCCACCCCCACTGCTGCCCACTCACTCCAGGTCTCCAGCCAGTCGGATGGGCCAGACAACTCTAGTCCGTGCTCCCTCAGGCTGGCTCACTTTTCTCAACTTCCTCACAGGACTAACTCCTATTTACCCCCCAAGATTCCACTCAGCAATTACCTCCTTAGAGAAGCCTTC
Organism: Manis pentadactyla; assembly: GCF_030020395.1. Taxonomy (NCBI): domain Eukaryota; kingdom Metazoa; phylum Chordata; class Mammalia; order Pholidota; family Manidae; genus Manis; species Manis pentadactyla. The sequence goes on along the minus strand of NC_080022.1, from coordinate 29,186,619 downwards.
CCTGACCCCACCTCACCCCAATCAACTACTCAGGGCTGAGTGACGATCTTCACAGCACCCTAGGCCATCGCCCCAACAAGCTCAGTGTTGCCACCTATTGATGGGCTCAGCTCCCCCACTGCCCTCTGAGCTCCCTGACTACAGGGCATCCAGAGCCCAGTGAATATTTATTATGTTGTAATGAGGAGGGTGGTTTTCATCAGTCCCAGTTTACAGGTGAGGAAAATGAGGCACAGAGAAATGGAGTGACTTTCCCAAGGTCACAGAGTTAGCAAGTGATACAGCCAGGGCTTGAACCCACATGTCACTACTTTTAGTGGGCTATTATTTTCTACTGCATTACAACTTCATTTCAGAACCACTCTAGCAAGCGTCTCTTACACACACACACCAACATGCATAAGAATGCATATGGGTATACCCAATACATACACAGACACACATAGGCCTACTATGTGTGCACATACACCAGATGCAAATACACCAATAGCAGGCCCCATAGGCATCCTTAATAACTCACACATAGACACTTACACTTGAGTACCACTGATATACGCATATGAACATTAAACTCTTATTTGTGCACATATGCACATGCATGCCTAATCTACATGCATACACACTGACATGTACCCAGGCACACATACATAAGTGCATACATACTCAGACACATATATCCATGCACATATACCCAGTCACAAATACAAAGACTTGCAGACATGCACATAGGCATGCAGAGATGGACACATACCATCAGATATGTGCACATATAAAATAAGATGTGCACACTCGTACACATTCATGTCCAGACCAACACACAGGTACATATTGACACAGGGATGAACTCAGGTATCACACATGTGCACTCACATGAACACAGGTAGCATGTGTGTGCACACACACAAGGACACATATGCAGACCTACAGACCCTCACAAGAAGAAGCATATACACTGGCGGCGTACACAGAAACGCACATACAGACACGCTGCCTGAGACATGTTAGTGAATGGCGTGGGTCAAATGGAGCTGTCTGCTAGGGGCGGGGGCCTGTCTGAGGTACCTCGGGGCGCTCACATTTTTGCAGCTCAGGAAGGCAGCTGACATACCAGCCCGGCTGTGATGGTATTTTGCATAAATGCTAATGTATTAATTACCATGTACAGTACACAGAGCTGCCATTTAAAAGAAAAAGTTAAGACTTTTTAATTCAAAAGCCCCATGCGGGGTGGGGGTGGGGGGCCTGCCCTGGTTGTGGGTGGAAGCAGGCAGAGTAGCCATGCCCACACCCACTGTCCCTGAACTTGGGTGTCCCCCACTGTGGGCTTCCAGTCCAGCCCACCCACCCAGGTCAGCCCACCAGTCCTCTGCCTTGGGAAACCTGATGTTCTCCAGAGGCCACGGCACATCTAGAGTCTGTGGCCTGCAAGAGGGGTAGGGAGAGCACAGAGAGCTGGTAATGCCTAAGGGGACAGAGAGGTAGTTCCCTGGGGCTGGGGGCTGGGGCAGGAGTCAAGCCTGAGGCGAACGGCACTCACTGTTCTTGCCTCCATCCAATCCGGTCTCTGCACAGCAGCCGGAGTAACCTTTTAAACAAGTGCATCAGATTATGTCATGCCCTGCCTTTAATCCTTTCAAAGGCTTCCCATCGCTCTAAGAGCAAAGTTCACCCTCCTTAAAAGGGCCTGCAAAGCCCACTGTGAGCTGGCCTCTCTCCTGCCTCTACTCCCACACTCCTTTCTCACTAGCCATCCAAGCTGGCAGCTCTTCCCCTCCACCCCTCCAGGCTGGCTTCTCCCCAGCCAGACCTCGGCTCACCTGTCACCATCTGAGGGGGCTCGCCCCTGACCACCCCATCTAAAGGAGCCCCTCCCCCCGTCACTCCCCCTCACATCACTGGGGTTTTCTGTCTTCATGGCACGTCGTGCTGTTGCCATCCTCTCCGTTGCTTTTTCTTTACTTGGCACTATGCATCGTCCCCCATGTACAGTGAGCTTTGGAAAGCCAGGAATTTGCAGGCCCTGATTCAGCGCTGTATCACAGCTCCTTGGACAGGGTCTGTCACTTAGCAGATGTTCAGTTAAACATCTGTAAAACGAGAGAATGAACTGGAACGAACAGGAGATGCCCTTTCTGGCCAGCTTCATTGCAGGGGCTAACCTCAGGCCAGAGTGCTCTCTCTACCTCCCTGGCAGGACAGCCTGGCTCTTCTGCCCCCCAGGGGGCTGACATCCCAGAGAAGGAGACTGAGCATGCCCAGCATCACAAGACACCTCAGAGACCAGTATCCTGGCCCCCTGAACCCTCTGCAGTCACGCAGAGGGCAGCCTCGAATGATACTACTAAACAGCAGCGTCCAACAGCTCCTGGGCCCTCTCACCCTGCAGTTACTTTCACATCCACTGTCTTACGCGGACTCTAGAGGAAGGCATCATTTCCCCGATTTCAGAAGAAATTGAGGTTCTAAGACATAGATAGACAATTCACCCAAAGTCTCCCAGCTTGCCAGAGGATGAGTCAGGATTTAAATCATGTTTGATGCCCAATTCGGGGCTTCTGCCACTGTACTGACCTTCCTTCCCCATGAGGCCTCAAGACACTCCTGGCAGCTGGAGCACAACAGCATGGGAGGCCTCAAACATGCCCCACCGGCCACTCCTCCTCCCAGGAAGCAGGAGGAGAGCCAGGGGCCAGGGTGGTCCTGCCAGGCAAGTGAAGAGGGTACCAGGGCCCCAGCTGGCTCACCCTCCAACATGGGGTGGTCCTCGGCTCCACCCTCATTCCTACTGTCACTCCTGTTTGCCTGCCACCTCCCACCATTCTAGGGGCTACATGGTTCCCAGACCCATGCTCTTCTGCCCACGCCAACTGCCCTAACTAAGGCCGCCTCACCATCACCTCTCACCTATACTTTTGTGATGGTCTCCAACCAAAACCTTCAGATCTGCCCTCCACCTTGCAAGCAAGGCGATCTTCCCTAAGCTCAAACCCTATTCCCCCAGCCCATGACTTCCCCCAAGTCACCTTGTTACTGCTCTTTTAGTGGCTCCCAAATGTGCATCATTGTTATGAATACCTTAGTTCAAACCTTGACTCTGCCACACACTAGCTGTTTAGACTTGGGCAAGTCAGCTAACCCCTCAGTGCCTCAATTACCCAACTGTAAAACAGGAATACTAATAGTATCCCACCCACCCCCTACCATAGGGTTGTTGTAAGGATAAAATGAGTTCAAATGTGCAAAGCACCTAAAACAGTTCCTGGAATCTGAAAAAGACTATGTAAGAGTTTGTTGTTATTTACAATTGTTTTTTGTGAATGTTGGATGTGTGTCTTTCTCCTCCATGAAATTATAAGCTCCATGGGGAGGGAGTTAGCCTGGGGTGGCTGCTCAGAGGCTTCTTTGCCTAGAACCCCAGTCCCTTTCTGCCTGCAGCCTTTGTTCTGTTTTCCCCTGTCCAGGCTGGGTGTTGGCCTAGAGGGAGGGGAAAGGGCATGCCCTCAGCAGGAAATGCTGTCAGCCTCAGAGTCCCAGTCCTGATGAAAATGACAGGCAGCAGCCAGAGAGGACTGCCCCCCGTGGAGGGCTGGGTAGGGGCTCTACTCTCCAGAGCCCCAAGTTCCCCGGGAGCCCCCACAAGGCCAAAGCTCCCTTTGTCCAGAAGGTCAGGAGCAGCTGGCCAGCTGTGGGGGAGTTCCGCTGTCCTGCTCCAGCCAGCGGCCCAGATGTGCATGTTTGCACAGCCGAGGCCAGGCTCTGAAGGAGCCTTGTTGAGCATCATGAAAGGGGGCTTGTGGTGAGGCAGACGGCCTCTGCACCCCGCCTGCCCGCCTCCAGGACAGCACCCAGGAATGCAACCCGCAGGAAGCCCTTCCTACCAGCCTGCCAAGTGCCCCTTCTCCTGCCTGAGAAGTCAGGGCCACGGGCATGAGCAGGTTTCACTTGCCAACTGCAGACTAGATGTCCGGGTTCTGATCCTTCCTCAGTTTCCTCCTCAGTAAGACGGGACAGTCCCCAACCTCTCCCTCCACTCAGAGAGGTGAGCTGAATATGGGAAGCCACAGCCTTATGAGCTGAATAGCAGTGGTTAGAGTGCTGGAGTCAGACAGACCAGAAAAGAATTTTCGCCTCTGTGAACCTGTTTTTTATCTGTAAAAGGGATGATGTCTACTGCCTCCTGGGGTTGTCCTGGGGATGAAATGACATAATGGGAAGGCAGTACCTAGCATGTGTTCACACATAATAGGTACTCAATAGCTCTGTGTTCTCGCCCTCCTCTATTCACCAGGCTTCAAAATGGGGGTCTGAGGATGCCTGCACTGAGAGTGAGGGCTCCCTCCTCCCACTGTCCAAGAAGAAAAGCTTCTGCGAGAGGCCCTCACACCAGGCATGGTGCCATGCAGCTGGGCAGCCTAAATGCCAGGCACATGCCAGGCAGAACAGTCTCTGCCCCCACCACAGGCCCTGGGCACAGCCAGTCTCCTGACACAGCTGGTACCTGGGCTCAGTGGGTCTTAAATGTCCAGATAACACCCATCCTCAGGCCTAGTCCATCTCTGGGCAGGGCCAGTCCCTGGGCTCAGCAGGTTTGCCAGATAGAACTGTCCCTTAACACACAGTGACCTTGAACATGGTCATTGGGCAGTGCGAGTCTCTGGACAGAGCTGGTCCCTGGAAGTGGCCTCTGAGCAGAGCCAAGCTACATACAGCTGGTACCTGGGAAAAGACGATCTCTGGCATAACCAGTCCCCAGGCCTGGGCGGCCCCTGGGTCCAGCCAGCCCTCGGGCAGTCCCAGTGGGCAAAGTCAGTCCCTGGGCAGAGGTGAGCCCAGGTGCAGTGAGTCCTTAAAGGGTCTCTGAGAACAGTGGTTCCCAGACTCAGTCAGGCCTGGGCACTGTGGGTCCCTGGAGACAGTTATTCCATAGGCCCAGCCAGTCCCAGACACAGCTGGTTCCCAAGCACAGGCGATCCACCTGGGTACAGCCAACCCCCAGACACAGTCAGCAGTCAGCCAAGGGGCACGGCTGTTTCTGGGCTCAGTTGATCCCCTGCAACACAGTCAGCCTTTAACCTTAGGAAAAACTGGACCCCTGACATAGTCCATTGAGACCCCCTCCAACTGCTTGATTAACATAAAGAGCCCCATCACCTTTATAGCCCCAGTCCCTCCTCAGAGCACCTAGAAAACTAAGCCCACACAAAGGCTAGGAGGTGACATCTGGGGTCCCAAGAACCCTGGCATGGTCTGCTTCATGGAGAGGGGAGGTGGCAGGGTAAGAGAACCATGGGGAAGACAACTAGGCCTGAAGAACTAGAGGACTAGTTCTCTGGAGCAGAGTCTGCCATCAGTGCCAGCAAGGGGCTGTAAACATGGCAGAAAAGGCCCTGGCCTGGAGGCTGGAGACCCTCCTACTCTCTCTACCCTACTTCCTCTCTATATACAGAACAGACCCCGCAGGTCTGCGGAAGGAGAGTGGGCTGGCCTGCTACTGAATCTCTGCGTGACCACGGGTAAGTGCATTAGACAAGTTTCCCCAGATTCTAAGGATACAAATTCCCAGCCAGGTGGCTGTCCCCATTCTCTAACCAACATACACACAGCCTTCGGCAGGGCACTGACAGGGAAGGGGTCGGTGGCCAGTCCTGCAGGGCTGGAGATGGTTGGTGCTGGATTTCTGACTTCCTAGGTCTGAGCAGTCCCATGGCTCCATCACCATCCAGTCCAACTGGGAACAGCAGCAAGCCCCAGAGGGGGAGACCAGCCTGTTCTTCAGGCCTGGTTGGTACTCGTTCCCTTTGGCCCATGCTTTTCTCTGAAGGGGGCATGGTTTCTGCAGGATGATAATGTGATGTGGCATCCCATTAGCCAGCACTGCCCTTCCTGCCCACCTTCTTCCCCCAGGACCCAGCCCCACGCACATCAGTGTTTAATTGAGTTGCCAGTGTAGTGGTGCAAGTCACATCTGTTTCAGGGGCCGGAAATAAAGTGAGTAACTCTCTCCAGTCACCCTTTACAAGGGCACCACCCATACATGAACTCTGCTGTCCCAGACAGACCCCACTGTCCCCGGATGGCTGTAGAGCTGCACATTTGAATCCTCTGGCTATTCACCTTCAAAAAGAAATTGAAGGAAAAGTCTACCTCTAGGACAGGAAAGGGTGAGGGAAGAAGCCTGTGGCAAGGGGATCCCACGGGGACAGAGTGGAAGGGAAACCAAGGAGGGGGTGCTCTGGCAGAGGTGGCCATGCCAGGGGTCACTGGCTGAGGTCTTCCAGCTGAAGACCCCCAAGGGTCCAAGGGTTGGTCCTTGTAAGGTTAATAATTTACTTATGCTTTCTCTCTCACTAGTGTCCCAACAAAGCCGTGCAACCAGGGAATCCAAGAGAAAAACGTCCACAAGGAGTCAAAACTCTAAGGCTAAAAGGAAGTCAACATATAGACCAAACAGACTTCAACTAGATCAATCCAGTTCAGGCTGGTCCCAACTGGCTGCACCTAGATCTAACCGATTCAAGCTGGCTCAAATCAAACCAGATCTGCTGGGGCCGGCTAGGCAGAGCTGGCCAAGACTCGATGAAGCTGAATCACTTTAATAGCAGGGAAGATGTATGTGTTATATAGTCTTCAACTGTGAAGTGATGCTTGGACTAAAAATTGTTTACAGCTCAGGTCCCCACACTGCAGTTTCCTGGCTGTGAGTTCTTGAGTAACTTACCTGCTCTTGCTTCTTCTCAGTCTCACGTGTAAAACATTTAGCTCATCATAGGACTTGCGTCAAGAGTGGACAGTTTTGAAAAGTGAGATGATCTATATATGAGCACTGTGCCTGGCATGCAGTAACCACTCAACTCATGGAAGCTATTCCTGTATTGTTGTTATTCCTTGGCTCTGACCTCCTATAACAGCCTCAAATGACCAGGATTCAGACTCCTACACTGCCATTTCCTCAGTGTATGAACTTGGATTATTTACCTCTCTTAAGTCTCAAGCTCCCCAGGTGAAAATGATGACATTAACACCTGCCCCCAGGGTTGTTTGAGGGTTAATCAAACACTTAGCACCAGGCCTGGGACATAGTAAGCGCAATGCTCCTTACATGTTCACTATTATTAGATTAATGACTAAAAAATAAGGCCAACTCTGTGCTAAATATTCTATGTATATTAACTCAATTAATTCTCAGAACACCTGTAAGAGGTAGGTGCTGTTATTACCCCCATTTTCAGAAGAGGAAACTGAGGCTTAAAACATACCACAGTTCCTGATGATTCTGAAATCTTTCAGGAAAGAAAGGAAATTATACCTCCGCCCAGGTGGAGGACAGTTGAGAGACTGAGCAGAGGACAAGTCTTGGGAGGCAGGTGGCAATTAAAAAGAGGGCAGGCTTTGAAGTCAAGTAAACCTGGGCTAATTTCCAGCCTAAAGAAGCTGCTGGTTCTGTTGAGCGCTACCACTCTTGAGTCCTACCTAGAGTGCTCTATCCAGTCCTAGGTGTCCTATTTTCAGAATCTCTCAGACACAATGGATTCAAAAAACAAACAGGGGACAAACTGAAGATGGGATTTGAAACCTAGTCTTGTGGAGGAGAGTTGAAAAGATGTTTGGCGTAGAAGAGGAGAGGCCTCAGATAATCTAATTTCAGATTCTTGAAGGGCTGTCATGGGACACAGAAGAATGAAACTACTCTGTGGGGCTCCCCAGGGCAGAGCCCAGACCACTGGAAGTTACAGGATTCCAAGGGGGGACAGTCAGAGCTGAGAACACTTGATATAAAAAAAAAAACTCAGCTTTTAAAAGGAAAGTGTGACTTCCCTGAGAGTGTGAATTCTCAAGAATATGCAGAGTCCAGAAAGCCATTTGGTTTGGACTCTGTGGAAGAAGCCTGGTATCTGAAGGAGTTGTACTAGACATCCACTAAAAGTCCTTGCAGACAGAATTTACCTGGCAGGGGTAGGGAACACAGCTCAGTCCAACTCCAAGTTCGGTACCATGAGGTATCGGGAAGGACCCCAGCCCTCAGAGCCTCTGTTAATGAGGTTAGGCTAGGCTTTGTGACAGTAACAGCAGGGGGTGGGGGGGGATTCATAGCTTAACAAATACAGGCTCATTTCTCTGGGGCACGATGGACTATCCACACCTGTCTTCCCTGGAGTCCTTCTCCCCCTCACCCTTCTAGTAAGAGGCCCAGCCATCTGGGTGTCTCCCGCTCTCAGGGACACTTATGAAGGACACCCAACGTGAAAACAAATAAAAGTAAATCAACCCATCAGAGCTATAAGTAATAATCAATAATTCAAAGCCTTGATAAAGTCTTGCTGGAAAATGCTTCAGAGAGAAGGCACAGGCTGAGTTTCATGGTTAATTCAATGTCAATTAGCTGATTGCTAACTTCCCTCCAGCGAAATCGCATGCGGTGCAGGGGAGAGAAATCAAATGTGCGCTCGCTTTAACAAGCCTGGTGTTTCAATCATTCATCCCTGGCCGCAGGCTCAGAACCAATGCCAACAGACATTCCTTCACAGTTTTATCAACCATTTCTGCATGTCACTGTTTTCTCAGGCTGCCCTTAATTGTCCCAGGACCATCTCTGGGAACTGAGGCTGCTTGAAATCCAAAGTCAGGAGAGCAGCTTTCCGCTTCCTGGAACGTGTGGGACCCACAGCTCCTGAATCTAATTTTCCCATGATAATCTCTTCCTCCAAGGAGGTACTGTGATCAGTCAGTGTGATAATGCATGTAAAGTGACTAGCAGAGAGACTGGTACATGGCAGGTGTTCAACTAGGGTAGTTTGTTCTCTCTGCCCTCTCAAAGCCAAAGATGGGTACATTGCTCACCTCACATCACCAAGGCACCGTAGAGGCCAGGGCTGCCTTCAGCACCATGGCCAGAGTCTCTGCCAGACAGTTGGAGGATGGAAAAGGAGTAGCAGGATGAGGAGATGCTGCAGGGTCAATAGGAAAATGAGTGTGAAGTGATCCCTGGAATCACCGAGGACCACTGCTTCCCTTTAAATAGGAGGAAACAGGCCAGAGAGGGCAAGGGGCTTGCCCATCATAATGAAGTGTCCAGATCTCTAGGCTCAGCATCTCCACATCTGAAGCTACCCTCCAGATAGAAAGGTCAAGATTCTGAGTTCCCCGTCTCCTTCCTGGGAGGCCCTAGGGGGTGGAACATAGGATGAGATTATAAAGATACAAGGAGACCCAGGAAAGGCTGCCTGGGGGAATTGATGGCTGCCGACCTGGGATCTCCCCAGGTGTTCAGCCCTGGTCCAGAATTCCTGTAAAGTATCCTTTGCCTATCTCTTTTCCCCACCAGTCTGAGCTGGGCCTTTAATCCATCATTCACCATGCAAAGCACTGGGAGGGTAGGTAGAGGCTCCCTATGCACATGCAGCACCTTCTCTTAGCAAGCACACATACATCTCTCAAAAGTATGTAGTATGCTCTGATGGTTGATTTTGGGTACAACTTGACTGGGACAAAGGATGTCCAGATAGCTGGTAAAACACTATTTCTAGGTGTCCCTACAAAGGCATTTCCAGAAGAGATGAGCATTTAATCGGTAGAGTAAAGAAGATCACCCTCACCAATGGAGGCTAGCATCATCGAATCCATTGGGGGTCTGAATAGAAAAAAAAGCAGAGGAAAGAGGAATGTGCTCTCTGCTTGAGCTGACATCCCCTTTCTCCTGCCTTCAGGCATCAGTGTTCCTGATTCTCAGGCCTTCAGACTTGGACTTGGACTCACACCATTGGCTACCCTGGTTCTCTGGCCTTTCAGTTTGGACTGTAACTACACCACTGGGCTCCGACTTGCAGATGACAGATCATGAGACTTCTCAGCCTCCATGATTGCATGAGCAATTTCTCATAATAAATTTCTTTCATATTTCTATATACATCCTATTGTTCTGTTTCTCTGGAGCCCCCTAATACACATGCCCATATCTTGTGGACTATGCCAAGGTATGTAATAACTACAGACATTTTGTTCTGTGCAGGACTGAGAAGGTTCCTTCCATGACCCACAGGTCCTCCAGATCTCCTCTCTTTCCCCTGGGGTTGAGGAAGGCCAGTCTCTCCAGTGTCCTCTATCACAGGCCATCAGTGGGCTAGGACTTGCCAGGTAAGGCCCGGGCCAGAGCTGAAGACGTGGGAGCTGTGCCCACCAAGCCAACCTGTGGCCCTTCCTAGTTGAAGATCTGGATGATGTTTGGGTTTTTTAAAAAGAGGGAAGAACTACAATTTCTGGCTTGTTAGTCAGTGTAGCATAATAGTGAAAACCTACAAAGTCATAGAAACCTGGGTTTGAATCCTAGCTCCAGTACTAGCTCTGGGTTACTGAAAAAGCTATTTAACCTCTCAGATCCCCAGTTTCTACACTTATAACATGAGGGTAATGATAGTACTGAGTTCATAGATTGTTGAGGGGATTAAATGAGATAACTCATGCCAAGTGCATAGCATGGTGTCCAGTACAGAATAAGTGTTCATAAATAGTGGTGATTTTCCTTTAGTAAAAGTTTCTTTCAGAAAAATTTCAAGCTTCAGGGGTATTCCAGGAATCTGTCCACAGCAGAATTAGTATGAAGGTACTCAAGGGTCTCCTGGGCTCCTATGACCTCCTGATCCAGACAGCATGTCTCAGTCTGAAGCCATGTTCAGGGTCAGTCTGGGGCTCACTGTGAGGTCAGAGTTCAGGCTCAGTCGAGGCCTAATCAAAGCTCTGTCACTGTCTCAGCACAGCCTTAGGGAAGTCCCTTCACTATGAGCCTCAGTTTCCTCACCTACAGAATGGAACTCTGATGCCGGCCCAGCGTGCCTCACAGAGGCGTTGGGAGGGCACCACCAGATCATTCACGTGAAGGTTTGTGTAAACCTCCAAGAACTGCTCACTCCTCAGTGTTGCTTGTATTCCTCTAGACCTCAGACCTGGTGGGCAAGAGATTTCCTCCCTTGTTTCCATGCTGAAGGCCATTCCCCAGAATCAGAGCAGCAAGGCAGGGGACCAGGGTGGGGACGGAGGAGGACACCCAAGCCTCTGCTGCTCCTCCCAGGAGCCAGGCACAGAAGGCTTGGGATTCACCGCACACGTATTTGCTGACTTCTCTGCATTCTGCCGGCTGCAGGCATTTACTTCCCAGGAGTTTATCCGAGGAGACCCTGATGAGTTGGATTTGGGTTCAGCAGACCTGCCCGTACAAACAGGCTGAGCCTTCTCACTCCCTCTCACACACACTCCACCTCCTCTGGCTCTTCTTTGTCTGTCTCTCCTTGACGACCTTCTGCTTGGTCTCTCTTTCCCCTTGTGCTGTTTCTTCCCCACTTGATCCCTACTCCAGATTCAGTCCCACGCCTTCTTGGCCCTGCTCTGTGTCCTGGGAGGCTGACCCCGGAGGATTCCACAGCCTGGGTGCCCCTGGTGGGTTCAGCTGGGGGGAAGCTCCGGCAGAGATGCAGGGAGGAACCAGAGCGCGGTCAGGGATTTCTGCTCCACTCCCTCTCTCCAGGGTGACATTTTTAGCAGTGGCTGTGTTTCTCCATGACTACAGCTTGCACCAGGCATCCATCCTCCACAGTGCCAGCCCTTACTGGGCTGCAGTAACACCATTGTCTCCCCTTGCCCCATTAGTCTTAGCAGTGGTAAGGGCCCCTGACTACTCCAGCCTCAGGGGCCTCACCGTCTTCGTTACTTCCTAAACGCAGCCCAGGCCTTGTAAACAGCCTGTCCATCACAGTCTGTACATGTAAACCGTCTAAGGTGAATTCTGTCCCCTGCCGAGACCCTAACCAAACTCTCCTCAACCCCACCCTCTCTTTCGCATCCTCACTATCTCTCGCCTTCTCTCCTTTACAAGTTCTCCTGAACTCCTGGTGGGAAACACTGAGATTTGCTTTGGCCACATCCCTTATTGGAGACCACCCAGGGTGCCAGGGCTGGGGGCTGGGGGTCCCTGCTGTTACACACACACATACACATACGCATACACACCACAGAACCAGGATCCCTCTGTTCTTCCTCACAGGTCAGGGAGAACTCAGGACAACTTGGAACTCAGAGTCCAAACAGCTAGGTTATAGCACCCCCTTTCCCACAAACCAGCTAACACATTTAATAACCTCTATTTCCTCCTCTAGGACATAAAGAAATGCACGCTTCTTTCCAAGCTGTTAGAGAATCTGAGGTGGCTGACAGATGAGGATGTGGTTTGCAAACTGTGACCACGATACAGGTATGAGGAATTATTGCTGGGTTCCCACAAGCAGCCAGCAGGGCACCTGCCCCTCTAAGGCAGTGGAGGAAAGGGTGGCAGGCCTACAGGACAGCCAACCCCCGGTGACCGTGGTTGCCCCCTGCCCACAGGAGAGGAGGAGCCACTGCTGTCCCAAGGACAGGCTGGTGATACTGAAGTCAAGGTTGGAGCTGCACTGGGCTGAAACTGGAAGTAGGTTTTTGGTTGAAATACAGGCTGGGTTCAAATTTAGGACAAGGACTAAGGTCTGGTACTGAGGCTGAGGTCGGGGTTGGATGTGTGATCGAGCTGGGGCTGAGATCGGAGTTGGAGGTGGGTTAGGCACTGAGGCTGGGGGTGGATTTCAAGTTGGGTCTGGGGCTAAAGGTTGATGTTGGGGTGGAAGCTGTCGGGGCCTTGGCATGAGGCTCCAGAATCCTTCCTGCCCATGCAGACCTCCCGCTGGGCTCTGGGGGATCTAACTGACCCACACATATTGACATCTCCTTCCCTACTCTGAGTGACTGCTTCATTCATTCATTATCTTATTCTTCCATTCAAGAAAAATTTTACTGATCACCTATCATGTGCCAAATACTGTACCAGATGCTGAAAGTGCATGGGCAAAACAAGCAGATGTGACAGCTACGCTCAGGGAGCTGACACTTTAAAGGAAAGAAAGACAATGACCCAACAATCACAGAACTGGATGCATAATCACGAGTGTGCAAAGGCATGAATGAAAGGAGCCATGTGTTAGCAAGAACAGCAGATGATGGCCAGGCAAGGTCACTGGATTTGATAAAAACTCCCAAAGTGGCTCAAAGTTCACACAGGGGAGAAAATAAGAGACGGGTTGACTCCAGCTAGTAACCAGGAAACACTTTACAGAAGAGGTGGCACGGTGCTAGGTTCTCCATGGTGTCCTGTATCCATGAAACTGGGAGGCAGTGGATGTGGTGGATTTCAAGTCAGGTAAACCTGGGCTCAAAGCCAGATACCAGGTATGGACCAGCTGAGCTACATAGCCTTGGGCAAGTAACTTCCCCTCTCTGAATCTCAGTCCCATTCTCTAAGATGAAGATAGTAATTCCTTCTTTGTGGGGCTTGTGTGAGGATTCAAGATGATGTGTGTAAAGTTCCTGGCACAGGTGAGATGCTCAAGGAACACTGGCTCTCTTCCCCTTTCCAGGGCAAGAGGAAGAGCAGGAGCTCAGTGCAAGCAGCCGACTGACACCCCACAGGCGACCACTTGGGGTCCAGACCTTCAGATTCAAGCTGTCACCCCTACAGGCTCTGGCATGATTTCTGATTGGAGTTCATGCTCCCCAGAATGCAGGCATGATTTACACAGCCATCGGGACAACTCCAAATTGGACTAAAACCTAATGACTGGAAACGAGACAAGTAATGAAATTCTATGCAGAAAATTTACAGGGGAGATTTATTAGGTAGGTTTTATTTATGATGCTAAGCACTTAGGGCTCTAGGGTGGGGTGCGGCTTTGGACAAATAAATCCGGTCCGCATACTCCCAGCCCCAGTATCACCTGCCCTGACACTGGCTCCACTCAGCAGTGCTAGACTCCAGATCGACAGGAGACCCCTGCAGCATCCGCAGTGCCCACCTAACTCACAGCCCCGTTCCCCACCAGGCTCCTCCTCCTTCAGTACTGGAGGCTGGACCTCAGGAACACAGGAGCTGGAAAGCAGGAGCTTGAGGAGCAGCCAGCCCAGTGGTTAGCCACAAATGAACCTGACCCTGAAGACATGTTCCCTAAGGCGCGAGGTGGCAAGCAGAGAAGGCAGCAGAAACCCAAGGAGAAGGATGGAGCCGTTCCAGAGCAGCGATGCCTTTAGGGAGGACCTTCCTGTGGCCAGGGAAGGGGAGTCTGAGGGGAAACTGAGGTAATCCTGTGCTGGACCTTGGCCCACAAGGGGCCAAGGACCCAGCCAAGAGCTGCAAGGCTGTTCTTAGCTACAGAAAATGGAGCCTGCCCCTGCTCCTTCCCCTCTCCTAGGCAGAGGGGAAAGCTACTGCTCCTCATAAGTTTCCCCATGCTTCTCCCACTCACCGCACTAGCCCTTTCCTTCCTCTACCTGCTTCTCAGGATTCCAATAACCTTGACCTATCTTCCCCCACATTCACCTCACTCCAAGCACGCTGACCTCACTGTTGCCCAAACACGCCCAGCCAAGTCCCTGCCTAGCACCTTTGCACTGCCTAGAATGCTCTTCCGCCAATGAGCAGCAGATCTCGCACCTGCACTTCCTTAAATGTCACCTTCTAGAGAAATCTGACAGGCTCCTGACCCATCAAATTTTCAGCCTCCCTGGACACCTCCTATTCCCCTTCCCTGCTTGGTCTTTTTCTCCTTAGTACACACCACTAAATGCTTTAGATTTTATTTGTTTACCTTGCTTACTGTGTCTTCCCCAACTAGAACATATGCTCCTAGGGGACAAAGATTATTGTTTGTTTTGCTTGCCACTGTAATCTGCAGCTCCCAGCACAGGGCCCAGTACATGGAAGGCACTAACAAAGTTTGCTGGGCGACTGAACCTCCCCTCCACCCCCTTATGGAGTAGGGTACAGGTACCCATGGGTGATGTGCCAGCACAGAGCCAGAGGTTCCCGTGATTACCAACATGAGTGGCTGTCACCAAGTGCGCTCAGTGCTTGCTCCTGTGCCAGATACTAGTGGCACCAAGTGAATAAGACCCAGGTACTGTGCTCACAGAGCTCCCAGTTGGGGACAGGACAACCCCAAACTTGGGGAGAGCAGTTTCATGTGTTCAATGCACAGGCCCTGGGAGATGGCAGAGGAAGTCAGCCAGGGAGGCCTAGAAGCCAGGACAGCTCAAAAGACTCCTATAGGAGACACCCCGCAAGTGGCCCTCACTGCCACACAGAAGCAACACAGGATCCGCCAGCAGAAGCTATGGAGCCAGAGCTGGGTCTCACCACCTGTGTGACATCAGACACTCCCCAACCTCTCTATGCCTCAGTTACTTCATCTGTAAGGTGGAAATAACATAGTGCCTACTCATTTGGATGGCTGTGAAGATGAAATGAATTGATTTGCAAAGCTCTTCATCAGACCCAGAACATAATTAATAAGCACACAATAAATGTTAGCCATTATTATTACCGCCTTTATTATTGTTAGTGAAAATTAACAGACCAAGAGGAAGAGAAAAGAATTCCAGGGAGCAGCCTGGGTAACAGTCAAAGGCAAAAGTACAGGCATGCTCAAGGTTAGAGCAGAGCCTTCCATACAGGTCTAGGGCTGTGCTAGTAAAAAGTCTAACAATGGGCTCTGGGAGTGGAGAGACCCTGATTTGCAGCACTTGCCAATTTCTCCCACCGAGGCCAATTTCAAACTACCAAAGTGATATCACTGAACAAGAAGTTGGGCAGAGATGCACAGTTAGCACTTGCAGGCCCAAACAAGTGACCTCCAGCCTGTAGGCTGGCTCAAAGGGGATGGCCTCTATCCTCCCTAGGCCATCCCAATCTCTGACAGGGCTAGCTCTATCTGCCGCCTGCCCTTGGCACTCAAGATGGGCTCTAGAAGGGAAAAGATCAGGCATGCAGTGGAGGGCAGCGAGAGCTGGACCTCAGACACACACACACCTGAATCACATACGAGAGCTGGACCTCAGACACACACACACACACACACACACCCCTGAATCACACACACACACACACACCCCTTAATCACATACCTCTGAATCATCAGCCCTGAGCCCCACCTGGATGCCGAGCTGACTGGAGCCTTGGTATCCTAGACAGGGGGTAAGGGAGGACCTTTCCCAGAGGGCCAACCTCTCAGGTGAATTCCCTTCAGAAGCCCTGGGCCCCTCCAGCGGGCTCTGATGGGGGAAGGTCTCAAAACCAACTTTCCAGACTCAGGGCTGGGCCGGCCCCAACAGAGCTGCTCTGCTGAGGGGGGAAGGGCCCTGGAAGCCCCAGGCTTTGCCACCTTACTCCCTCCCTCCCACCCGCCCTCCCAGCAGGTTATCAGCGTGAAAACAGGAAGGCTGGCAGTGCTATTAATAATACATGAAGCCAGCTCTGCCCTGATCAGGGCGGCAGGCAGAGGCGGAGGCGCAGCCCCAGGCCCCCAGGAGGGAGAAGGCCAGGCTGCTGGGGACCTGCCTGGCTGGGTGGTGGAGTCAGGCTGGGGGGAGCCCCCCTCCTCCTTCTCCCATTTGCTCTGTACTTGCCCAACACTCAAGGCCAAACACTGGTGCTCCCTCCATTTTGCCGACTGTCATTTTCCTCCTCAGAAACACTGCCTGGATCCCGTAGAAGCTGTAGCCAGATAGAACGCCTTCTGGCCTGGAATACAGGAGACCTGAACTCTGAGATTTGGGAGGTCACAGAAGGCAGAGGGACAACCCAAGCTTTGGTGTCAAGCAAATCCAGATCTGAAGGCTGGCCCGGGCCACCTACTATGTGACTTCAGACACATCACTTTACCTCTCTGAACCTCTTATTCTTCATCTGCAAAATCAGAGACTACTCAGGAAATGGTGGGAATAAACAAACGAATTGATATGAAACTACTGGCATATAGTAGGTATTCAGTAAATGGTAGCTGGGTATTATTATTTCTTGGACTCTGAACTTGGGATGTTTCCCCGAGCCTCAATCTTCCCACCTATAAAATGAGGGGGTTGAGCCAGGTGATGACCAAGAATCCCGAGTGCCAGTGAGATTTCCATGACGAGATGGTAAGAAGCCCCAGGCCAGAGATGGGATCTCAGAAGCCCCCAAGACACCCACTCTGCCAGCAGCCCCTGGAAATGTGGTCCCCGCCCCTCAGTGTACCTGCACTAAGACCCATGGTGCCAGGCCTCAGTCAGTTCCCCTAGTTATGATGAAGGGCCAGCAATCCCACCTTAGCTCGCTGAGGATGGGATGAGCAGAGGGTGAGCAGCGGGCAGGTCCAGGAGGAGAGAGGAAAGAGCCAGTGTGTCCTGGGGAGAGAGAAGGAGCCTTGCCTCTGGGTCATCAGCAGAGAACCACAGTGGGCCCAGAGCTCAGGGGCCACCAATCCTTTCCACCTGCAGCATTCCTTCTTTCCTTCATTCATTCCACAAATCCGTATGGGACCCTCTCCAGGTTTGGATAGCAGCCCTCTGCCCTGATTCTCCTACCACCTTCTGTTTGTCCCTCTGAGGTTCCTTCACCAGCTCCTTTTCCTCAACTAGCCCCTTGAGTGAAGGGGTCCCCAGCATCCTGTTCTTAACCCTTTGCTCTTCTCTCTCCACTCACTCCCTTGGATCTTCCCCCACTCCCACAGATACATCTGTCGTTATGCCAACAACCCCAAGCCTCCTTCCCCAGAGTGGATTTCGCTCAAGCTCCAGACCCACAGATACAACTGCCAAAGGGCATCTCTATGTTGATGCCTCAGAGGACTTCAAACTCAGCCCAAGCCCAACATGCCATCTGCCCCAGGCCCTCCCTGATCTGCTCCTCTGACTGTCCCACTCCACCTCCTCTGAGCCCTATACACACCCTGTTCTTCTGTCACAGGGAGGGGTCCCTCCTCTGCCACCCAGCTCCCCCCGGCTACCTGCAGACTCACTTGAATTATTGCTCACAGAGAAGAGATGGTCATTTCACCCCTTGGTCACATGAAGCAAAGGAAACCCTGGCCTTAGAGTCAGAGTCAAGCCCTGGCTCTGTACGTACTGACAGTGCCACCTTGCAAACCAACCTCACTGAGCCTTGGTTTCCTCTAATGGGATGATAAACACCTGCCTCATTGAGTACCACCATTGTGAGGGTTAAATAATCTGCTCAGAGGAAGCATTTAGCACAGGCCCAGAACATATCAATAAACATCAAATCCGATGATAATAATGGTGGTGGTGGTAGTGGTGCTGAAAGTCTATTCGCCACCGAGCTTCAGGCTGGAAACACAGAAATGAATAGGACCAACCTGTCCTCAAGGAGCTTGCAGTCTGGTAGGAGAGGCTGTCATACAGGTAAATAACTACAGAGCAAGCAATGAATGCTTATAAGCTTGCAATGAGTCATCGGGGAGCTCAGATGAGGAACTCAGAGGAGGACTAACTCCTCCTGAGAGTCAGGAGGCTCTGGACAAGAGAGAAGACATTAATGATGGGACTTGAGGGATGTATAGAAGTTTACCAAGCAGAGAAAAAACAGACCCACATCCTGAGCTCCAAAGTCCTGCTCTGAACAAGATGTCCCTCCTAAGGAATACATCTGGTGGGGAATCTGGTCAGAGCCCAGAAAGCGCTCATGTTCCCATAGCAGTGGGCAGGTGGGCAGGCAGGTAGGTCAAAGGCAAAACAGCATTGACCAGGCTGCCCCAGGTGCCAAAGCAGCAGAGACGCTTACCATGTGGCTTGCTGGGCAGAGGGCTCTGCAATTTGCTCCAACCCCCGTGTCAGGTTTCCAGGGTTCTGTCTCCCTTGTGCTGTGTTCTCAAGCCTAAATTCTGTGAGGTTTTGTGTCCTCGCTCATGACTATGTCCTCCACCCTGTGCCCTGTGCTCAGCATTAGGCGTAATGCTGAGTGTAATGCCACAGCCTAATAGCATGGTGCCTTTGCCTGAGCCCTGGGGACACCACACCCCTAGGCCCTGAGAGCTACCCTTTCCACTCCACCCCCACTCCGGTCTGCCTTCCAGAGAGTCTTTATGCGCAGGAGAGGGAAGGACCAGCCAGCAACTGGGTGCCTGTGCACAGAAGTCTCCAGTGCGCAGAAAATCAGAAATGCCAGAAAACCAGAGTCTGCTGCCTCTCCACAGCCAGGTCCCCTCTCCTCAGGACACCTGTGTTTCCTGGGTGATGGGACCAAGGGAAAGGAAACAGGCTGAAGACAGTACCTGCAGTGGGCAGAGTGTAGATTCTGGCCTCAGACTTTCCCAGCCCTGTCCCTGCCCCGCTGTGTGACCTTGGGCACAATTTCATTTTTCTGAATCTCAGTTTTGTCACCTGTAAATTCCAGACACTTGACCAATATTTACTGACCATCTGTATTATTCCAGGCCTAGTTCTACTGTGACTCTTTTGGTGAATAAGACAGACCAAGTTCCGGCTTCATGAAGCCTTCATTCTCGGGAAACAAACAATCGAAACATAAATGATTCGCTAGGTAATGTAATGTTGCATAAGGATAAATGCTCTGCCCAAGAGATTAGAGAACTGGGTGGCCAGGGGAGACAGAAAAGGCCACCCTGAGAAGGCGCCATTTGAAAGGAAATCTGAATCAAATGAGGGAGGAAACATGTGAAGAGGTGGGGCAATCACTCCTGGCAGGGGGAACAGCAAGTACAAAGGCCCTGAGGTAGGAATGAGCTTAGCAAGTTTCAGGAGTTCCAGGGTGGTCAGTGTGGCAGGAGCACAGAGAAGGATGGGAGGGCAGGAGATCTGTAAGGAAGCAAGAGGGTCGATCTTGCAGGGCCTTGAGAGCCATGGTCAGGATTTGGCTTCTAGCCTTTATGAGATGAGAGCAGTTAAAGGGCTGTGAGCAGGGGAGGGACATGATCCAAACAAGATTTTAAAGGATCCCTCTGGTTGTTGTGTAAATAACAGACTCTGGAGCAGCACTACCCAGTGGAAATAAAGCCACATACATAATTTCAATTTTTCTAATTGCCACATCAAAAAGAGTAAAGAAACAGGTGAAATCCACTTTAATAATATACTTTATTTCATCGAAAATAATATCATCTCAGTATGTCATCCACATAAAAAAATTATTAGAGAGATTTTGAATTATTTTTTTCATACCGAGCCTTTGAAATCCAGTGTGTATTTTACACTGGTGACCCATCTCAATCTGGACTAATCACATTTCAAGTGCCCACTAGCTCCATGTGGTTGCTGGATTGGATGGCACAGCTCTAGCAGAACCGGAGTGAGAACAGGACCACCAAGTAAGAGGCTGCCAGGCTCCGATGGTGTGGCTTAGAGTCAAGCAGTAGCAGAGGGAGCAAGAAATCTTTCTTTAGAAGATCATAGTGAGGAGCACACAAGGTAGGAATGTAAAGGAGTGCTGGATGAATGTTAGCTGGGATTGTTTGGTATTATTACTTACGATCACTGGCCCCTGCAGACTGACTGGGCAGCAGACACAGAGCCAGGGCCTCATCCCTAGAACCTCAGTAACCTCTCATCTGACCCCCTAGAAACTCAAGGAGGCCAGCTCCTGGTCCCCAACAGCAGAACTGTGGGAAGGGGTATGATTTCAGAGTAGCTATCACTGCCAAGGCAATCCTATCCCTGAGCAAGTTCAGCCCCCCTGCCTGCAGATGTCACCAGCACTGCTGGGACTCCTGGCCCTGGCTCCCAAGGATGGTGGCTTGGGCCCAGCCTAGGAGCTGGATGCCAGAGACTGGGTCTCTCTCAGCCTAGAATCACCATGTGGCCTTGGACCACCCCTCTTGACCTTGCCTGCAAAGTGAGGGCCTTACACTGCATGAGTTTCTGGATACAGGACATCATGAGACCCCTTGTGGACCTAAGGAATTAACTCCTTGCCTGTGTGTCCCTCAAGGGCTGTATAATCTCACCAACCTGCAGGATCAGGTGTTATTCTATGAATAATAAAAATAATCATGATATATATAACAACGAAGCAAAACTGAAGGAACAAAATAGCAGCAGACTCAGAGACTCCAAGAAGGAACTAGTGGTTACCAAAGGGGAGGGGTGTGGGAGGGTGGGTGGGGAGGGAGGGAGAAGGGGATTGAGGGGTATTATGTTTAGTACACATGGTGAGGGAAATCATGGGGAAAACAGTGTAGCTCAGTGGCATCTTACTGCACTGATGGACAGTGATTGCATTGGGGTATGGGTGGGGACTTGATAATATGGGTAAAAGTAGTAACCACACTGTTTTTTCATGTGAAACCTTCATAAGAGTATATATCAATAATACCTTAATAAAAAATTTAAGAAAATAATAAAAATAATGATAGCTAACACTCATGGGCCACTCTGTGTCCTGAGTTCTTATATATCTACTACTAACTTATTTCACCCTTGTTACCCAAGGTCACAAAGCTTCTAACCTGTGGGGCTGCCATGCAGACCACATGGTTTGGCTCCAGAGCCTCAGCCACCACACCTTGCTGCCTCTCTGATGGGAGCAGACAGGCGCCATAATCATCATCATCAAAACTGCTGAGTCCCACATGCCAAGCGGCACACGGAGTCCCTGGCCCTCCTGAGCCTACCCGTAGTTCCCCGTGACTCTTCTCCTGGGGACAGGGAGAGTGTCTGCCCAGGATGGAGGTGGCTGGATGGACAGCCCCTCCTCCTCCGATTTCTCCCCGATACACACAAACACCTATGTGCACAATCTAGCCCTGTCTGATGGGGATGAGGATTAGTAAGAACAAGAATGCCAGGGAGTAGAGCTGAGCTGAGCGCAGGGTGGGGCCCTCTGGTTAGAGTTCACGTGATAGGTCAGATTCCCTGGCAATGCTCTGAGACTCCCAGATCTGCATGAAGGAGGTTTATTGGCCAGCGCTCTCAGGAACAACAGCAAGAGAGGGAAACAGCATTGGGCACGGGGAGAAACCGAAACACCGTGCAGTCACACCAAAAGAGCCAGCCTCCCTGGGAGCTCTACTGCTAAGATGCCCCTTCAGAAGCGTCCAAAGTTGAAGCAAAGAGACCTGACCATTGCACACACCCCACCAACTGACCAGCCATCTGCTGCCAGACTGCTGCCGGGGGGAGGGGCATAGCTTTGGGCAAAGTGCCCCCTTCCACCAAACCACCAAAGGAATTCTCGAGATGAAATCAGCAGGCAGCCATCAACAGCCTGCACTCCTACAGTCAGGCAGTGGGGGGGGACAGGAGAAAGGGGACAAGAGGCCTCCAGACTTGTGTGACTCCTTCCTCCTAGGAAGAGGAGCTACTATAATGTCACAGTGGCAGGAGCAGCAAGCACGAGCCAGCCACATCCACAAACCGCCTCTGAGCATGGCTGCAGAATCTCAGTTAGGACTCAGGAAGGACTCCTCTGTCCCTCAGTCACTCATGCCCCCAAGGCGACCCTGTGGGGCCCACCTCACAGCCAGTCCTTAGGTTCCAGTCCCAGCTTTGCAGCTCCCCCTTCCCCCACAGCCCCCACAACGGGGCACATCCCTGCCCTCACTCTGCAGGAGGGGGGCTCCAATCCCATCTCAGCCAGGCTATTGTGAGGCTTGAATGAGCTTAGGCAAGTGGAAAACTTTTGTTCACCACGGGGTGCTATCCACTTAGGAGGGCGCTGTTATTAAGCTCCAGGCTTCCTGCCTTTGGAGGGATGACTTCCTGAGGCCACCACTTTCTTCCCTTGCTCTGGACTTTCCTCCCTGCCCCTTCTCTTCTCAGCCCTTCAAATCCTCCTTTTTTCACCTGATTCTGTCTCTGATTTCTGCGTCTCTCTCTCTGAACCTTGATCTCTGTATCCCTCTGCCTCTCTGTTTTGATTTGGGTCTTTGTCTACAGCCCTGCCTTCCGTGAGTTCACCTCTGACCAGGGCAGCTCAGAACCACCCCACAGATGTTGGCTGCCCCACATCTGCTGCCCAAGCCAGCTCTGGCAGGGAGAGTGGCCTGGACTCTCAGCCCCACAGCAGCTCCAAGCCCACAGCTCACCCACCCACCCTTTGGGCCCCCATTCAACTCCTGCTCTTGCCAACATGGCAGCCAGCCCCTGACCCTGGTTCCCAGCCTGTTTACAACAGTAGTGCGGAGGGGCTCCACGGTGATATAACTTTACCACTCCAAAAGCCTGGTGCTGGCAAGGGGCCAGTACCCCCACAGCAGCGCAGGCAGGCTGCCAGGCAGCGAGGCCCTCTGCCTGGAGCAGCACAGCGGCCTCGAGCATGGGCCACAGCAAGGGTCACAGGCCTGGCACAGCAGGGAGGGAACAGCATGCAAGATCCCTACTTTCCTGGCCCCAGGCTGCCCAAGCAGGCAGCTGCTGACAATCCCACAAGCAAAACAGAGCCTTTCCTATTGGCTCTTCAGAGATGCAGGCCCCACTTCTCAAGGAGCTTCTCTGAGAACCAGGTGGGGAGAGGAAATACATAACCAGAAGGGTCACAAATGTAGAAACACTGACCAGCTCTCCAACACACATACTCAGTATGCATAACTGAGTAGAGCTGTAATAGGCATTCAGGCAGCAGTGCGTTGGATGGACGGACAGACGGATGGATGGATGGATGGATGGATGAATGGGTGGATGGGTACAAAGACAGAGTCCTAGTTTCCAGGATAGCAAGCCATACCTTCTTGTCCTTTGTGCCACCCAGAAAACCCCTTTGCCAGGTTCCTTTTTTCACCAAAGACTGAAGTGCCAGACTCCTTTCTTGGCCTCTGAATTTCGAGCAACTATTCTATTTCCTTTCCTCTCTCCCACTTCCTGCATGAGAGGGTGAGCAGCCCAGGTCATGGCCAGGTAGGTGGTCCGGAACTGAGAAGCCCACCGTGGCTCAGGCCTCTGTACCAACCATCTTAAGGGAAGGACAGAGGACAGGGCAAGCACCAGCCCTGCTGCCGCCAGCAGAGCTAGAAAAGCACAGAGTGTTTTAGGACAGTCCATCAGACAGCAGCTAAGGAACCTCCTTTTCCCCCTGCCAGAGGCCTCCTCGGATCCAAGCGGAGTCCAGAGTATAGGGCTTGAGCTATGCAGGGAGCTGGAGGGGGGCTAGGAGCGAAGTTGTGGGGGTGAAGGAGGACCAGGGAAGATGTGACTGGGAACCCTGGGGAGAGGACGTTCTGAGGCAGACCTGGCTGGATGGGGTTAACATGGACACCACACCCTCTCAAGCTTCAGTCTGCTGGGTGGCTTCCAGGGGCTCAGGGCCTGATCCTGGGCGGGGCGCAGCCAGGATATGAGAACCTCGGGAGCAGAGATGTTCGCAGAACCACCCTGCCTCACCCAAGGGGATCCTGGTGTCTCTGGATGGCAGACGCTGAGAGATGGGAAGAGAGTGGAAGGATCAAGAGGAGCCCAGCTCTCTCCCCAGGCCTCCCCAACTCCTTGTGTCATCGTGAAGATTAAGTGAAGTAATACATGTCAAGTGCTTAGAAATAGAGTGGGCACTCTATAAGTGTTAGCCGTCAGCACTTAGGATAGAGCCTAGCACAAAGTGGACACTAAATATTTTTTGAATTAATATATGAATGAATGTGGATCTTGAAGGCATTATGCTAAGTGAAATAAGTCAGAGAAAGACACACTGTGTGATTTCACTTAATGTGGAATCTAAAAAATAAAAGCAATGAACAAACAAAACAAAACTCATAGATATAGATGACAGAATGGTGGTTGCCTTGGTAAAGAGAGGCCAGGGGTGGGCAACATGGGTGAAGAGGGTGAAGAGGTATAGCTTCCAGTTATAAAAGAAGTAAGCCCTGCGGGTGTAATCTACAGCATGGTGACTACAGTCAATAGTATTGTAGCACACATTTGAAAGCTACCAAGAGAGTAAATCATAAAAGTTCTCATCACAAGAAAAAAACTTGTAACTTTGTATCATGACAGGTGGTAACTAGATTTATTGTGATCATTTCACAGTATATACAAATATCAAATCATTATGCTGTAACTTAAAACTAATATAATGTTATATGTCGATTATACCCCCTCTCTCTACATATATACATATGGAATTTTCTGTACTCTCTCACAGAAAACAGTGTGAGTGGATGAATGAATCCTGTTCCTACTTAGTTCCTCTACTTCACACTCAGAAGATACAAGTCAATATTGTCTCTATAGCTACTGACAAAGATGTACACATTAAGCTCACTTCCACCCCAGGGCCTTTGCACTTTCTATTCTCCCTGCCAGGAGTAATTTCCCTTACATCTTCATATGATTCATTCCCTCATTTGATTCATATCTCTATTATTAGAAATGAGAAAGGGCCTTGGCCACTGCCTGCTTAGTGTTCCTCCCAAGTCATCTCTCTTTCCCTAGTCAAGGACCCTCACCAAGTACACACACACACACACATCCCAGCAATCCTAACCAGACAGCTCAGTGTCCCCCCCCAAGGGCTAGCACTTGAGCCCTCCCATATGCTGATGGCCATCAGTGTCCATGCTTGACAAGGGCTCACCCAAACACAGAGGAGGTCATGCTCTGTCCCCAACCACCCCCCCCCACACCCAACCAGCCTTCACAAGAACCATGGTACCATGTAAACAGTAGAGTCCAATGGACCAGGATTTAAGAATCTTAGCTCCACCATATAAGGAAAAGAAAAAGCTTTATTGAGCACTTATTGTGTACCAGCCACTATACTAAGCTCCCTACACACTTGAGCCCATTTAACCCTCACAACAGTTAAGCAAGGTAAGTGTTTTCCTTATTTTACACTAGGCTGAGGCAGAATAAACTAAGTGCTTAGGCTCTGGAATGAGATAGCTCAATTCAAATCTGTGCTCCTCCACTCATTTGCTGTGTGACCTTGGACAAGTCACTGCAGCTCTCTGAGTCTCTGCTTCCTCCTCTGTAATGAGGAGATAAGCCAGCCACTGCCTTTGAAGATCAAAGGAGACAATGGATAAAAGTGCCGCAGGATACCAGGCATGCAGCCTTCAATCAAGGTCCAGGTCTGCCCTTTCCTCCTTATCTCACCATGGTTTGCAGGATGCCAAGGTTTGCAGGCTGGGACTGGTCTCCCCGCATGGTGCCAGGCACAGGGATGGGCACAGCCAGCACACACAGAATATTCTTGCTGGTTGGCAGATTTTCCCAAGACCTTGCCTAGAGAGAGCACGCCTTCTCTCAGAGAATCCAAGCAGGGGATTCCTGCCTTGGGCAGCAGCCAGGGAGGAGCTCTGGAGGGTGGCCCTGTTCTGCCTCTAGCTTCTGCCTTATTTGGAGGCCCTCACCACCACCATGTGTCCTATTCTGAACCCCAGAACCTGTCCTAGTTCCTTGGGTCTGAGTTCCTACCTAGAAAGCTTGGCTGGCATCCTGGTGTCTCCATGGCCACGGTCACCTATAGATAGGCCCACCAGTCACTGACCCTAGTGCTTGGAGCTCTGACCCTGCCACAGCCCCTTAGCTGAACTCTGCCATGTGCTGTCAGACACCTTCCCCTCACATCAGCTGCCCAAATCACCTACAGAATCCCAGGCTCTAGTTTGCTCACTAATAACCCTCCAGACACCATCCACCTATCCATGACTGTCGCTTTCACCCCACCCAGCAGCCCCTCCACATGCACACTCAGAGCCTGAAGCCAGTCCACACCAACCATGCCCTCTGCAGGGCTCTGAAGGCTGGCAGGAAAATCACCAAGGCACTTTGACATTAATCAAAGACACTCATACATAAATATGTGTAAATCACATGCAAACCAAGGAAGGAATTTACATCTTTCACGGCTGAGTCAGCACCTTTAGGCACACAGAGGCTGCCTACAGCCCAGGAGGTTTGGGACAAGAGTCCTCCCATCTAGGGGTCCACTGAATGATCCCAGATTCATCACCTGAAATTCTCAAACTTTCAAGTTGGGCGTATCACCCATCACTTATTGATGGCCTACTTCGTGCCAAGCACTCTCCTACATACTAGCTCCTACAGGTATTAAATGAGATAACATGTAAAGTGCTTAAAATGGTACCTAGCAGCCAGTAAGCACCCAATTTACGTAGGCCATTATTATTAATAACAACTCTGAGCCTCAGGTTCTTCATTTGTGAAATGGGAATCACAGTTGCACCAAATTCATAGTTTTTGGTGAGGAAACAATGTGTAAACCCAGATAGAAGGACTTAGCACAATTCCTGCACATACCAAGCACTCAATAAATCTCAGCTATTATTAAACAGTGTGTGTCCAAGCAAACAAGTTCTGAGAAGATGGAGCCAATAGGAGCAGTTATGAGGAGTGAGACGGAGAGATTAGCAGAGGACATCCACTTTCTCTTTCATTTATTTCTGAGGTTGAGAATTTTAACAGATGAGCTTGTATTGCTTTTATCATCAGCAAAAACCATAAAGACATTCCTACTTGGTAGAATAACAGCCCCCACAGCAGAGAGCCCATCACAGGAGCATTCACTTCTCAGCCACCTCCTCACAGCTCCATGCCTCTGTCTACTTGGCCTTTCTCCTCACACGCTCTCCTGGGATCCAAGTCCCTCCAGACATGGCCGGGTGCCAGGTAGGCCTGACCAGCAAAAGCAGGTTGTTCTGGACATGAGGTTTATGTTCATAACACCTTACAGGACTTTCCCTCTCAGGCAGGACGTGCAAACCCAGGGACCCCACGCAAGCTAAGCCAGCCTTTGAATCTCCCACAGGCCCTCAAGGATTGGACTCCGGTTAAGGTCCTCTTTCTTAAATGTAGTCCCATCTCCTCAGACCACAGAGAGGCTATTATGTCTGGATTCATTGTGGCCCCTTGACCTTCACTGCTCTTCTCTGCTCCTGTTAGCGTCAAATGTATCCAATCTTTGGATCCTATTCACCCTCACCTTGGTCATGGGTAAAGAATGTTGGGCAGGACTAGGCTCCAAAAGGCCCTTGTCCGGGGCACTCCAGGCCTATTATCCAGCACCTTTCAGCTTCACTCTACTAACCAGGTGCAAACGAGAAGATAAGTTCTCTTCCCTAAAGCCCACCTCTGAGACTGAGAGTCAGTGTCCACTTTCTTCTGTTATTGAAAGCCAGCATCCTTCTCCACCACCCCCATTGAGAAAAAGAAGGAAATGAGATCAACTGTAGCACAACCAAGCAGTCGTTCAGCAGTCATTCCTTACTGGCACCACTACAGACCAGGAACTAGACTGGGTTCTGGGGAGACAGAAATGAAACAGAGCCAGCTGCCCCAGGAGCTCACAGTCCTGTGGGAGAGACACATACACACACAGTAACGACAATGCCGGCTCATAAATGTGAACACAGAGGTGGTCTGCACAAAGCAGCGTGGAAGCGGGCAGAAGCTCTGGCCCAGTCTACAGAGGGAGCAAGAAGACTTCCCAGGGCAGGTGACCCTTGAACTAGGACTTGAGGAATGTTGGAGGGGGGGAGCATTCCAAGGAGAAGGACCTGCATGTGCAAAGGCAGGAAGTCATTAGGGCCTAGTGTGTTTGTGGGGACAGGAGCCCTGTGCTGCTAGAGTCAGGAGAGAGGCAGGGGACAGAACCACCAGAGGCTTTGGACCTGATGACATAGGGAGCAACAGAAGGCCTTTCTGGAGGCAAGTGACATGTTCAAGTTGCATCTTGGGGAAGCACTCTCAGTGGACTCAACAAACTGACAGGAGGAAGGGAGAATCGCCCTAGGCCAGTCACTGGATTTTATGACCTAGCCACTCCCCTCACACATTCTTTTAACTTTGTTCTCCTGGAGCCACTGGAGCAGAGACTTTAGCTGTTCCTTGAGTTACCCAGAGCAAGCAGGTCAAAGGGCCTACAAAATGGCAGTAAACTGAGGTACTCTACCTAAGAGCTCTTCCCTGGGAGAAAGGAAGGAAAGCTTGAATCTGGCACATATTCTGTTCTCAGCCACAAAGCAAAGTTGAGACTTGAGAGTGATTTTATCTGCAATGACAAGTCCACCCCCAGGCTCAGACAGGTATTGTTCCAGGCTCAGCAGACGTCCCGAAGTCAGACAGATGTCCAGGGCTCAAACAGACATTGCCCCCAGGCCAGGAAGATGTTGCACCAGGCCTGGACAGATGCTGCACCAGGTTCAGACAAATGTCCTGGGCCCAGACAGAAGCTATCCTGGGGCCAGATAATGTGCTGGGCTCAGCCAGGTGTCCCAGCCTCAAACAGATGTTGTCTCCAGCCCAGGCAGATGCTACCCTAAGCTCAGACAGATGTCTGCCACCAGAGATACATAAAGTTCCTAAAAGGTTCCTGGGAAAATATAATTCCTAAATCCTCCGCCACTTCTACCCTCCACCTGCTACCCTCAAGAACGCTGAGCCCAGCTAACTCTCTCCAGACCCTCCGACCT
Source organism: Manis pentadactyla (assembly GCF_030020395.1). NCBI lineage: Eukaryota > Metazoa > Chordata > Mammalia > Pholidota > Manidae > Manis > Manis pentadactyla. The sequence goes on along the minus strand of NC_080022.1, from coordinate 29,157,403 downwards.
TGTAACAGCCAAGCAGCTATATCATTCTGCCCCTGCCCCTGACTCCAAGCTAGACTACTGCACAGAGGGGAGGAAGGCACATGCAGTGGGCAATGAATGAGGCATAGGAACAGGAGTACAAGGCATCTGTGCCATCTGTGCCACGTAGATAGTGATGCCCAGGCTACCCAAACTGGTTCTGTATGGGAAGTGGGGCCTTGGGGGCTTAGGTGAAGGAGCGGCTGACATAAGAACCAGGCCCATGAAGCCTTACATCTAACCCCCCACTCTGGGACTGGAGGGAAGAAGTCCTGTGACCTCATCCCCATAATCATATCTCTGCCCACTACCCCAGGAATATCATTAGTGGGTTGTTTGAAGGTAATGACTGCTCCAAAGCTGGGCTTCATTAAGCTAGGGAGAAAGAGAAGGATAAGGAGGTTGGCCCAGTGTGGGCATGAAGTGGGAGACAGTCCTATTCACCCACTTGGTCCTGGCTGAGAGAATGACCTTCCTTCCCCAAGAGCCCTCAGAAGGGCATCCTGGACCAGGAAGGAAAAAGGTCCCCCTTCACCACCACACAGCTCCTATCAGGAGCTAGAGCTGTTTGCACTGAAGCTATGCAGAAGTTGGGGTTCAGGAACTGTGGGTGCTGGATGTTCCTGGCTCATGGGTGGAGGAGGCAGCCACTAGAACTGCATCGGGGCAGGTAGTGAGAGATGCTGTAATGAGAGCCTGACCACCAGGCTGGTCTGAGAGGCCTCCTGCTGGACTCAGACTCTTCCAGAAGGAAGCTGGGGAGGCAGCAGTTCCTGAATATGTAAATTGACCTTGAGCCAAGCCTCCCAGCTCTACCTACTTGCCCTCAACAGCTACCTAGAAGTTGAGGAAGGTGAGGTATGGTGTTTAAAACCGCTCTCAGATGGAAACACCATCTAACACATATACAAACACTAATGCAAACACATTAATACAAACCAAGCACAAGCACCCTAACACAAATACACAGACACAGCACCTAAAAAGTACAAACACACAAATTCATACAAGTACACTACCATATAGTCACTATATACACACCAAATCCCAACACACTATTGTACCTACTGTACCCACGCACAAATGCAAGGGGGCTCCCCTCCCTCCCTTGCACCTGACCCAAGCTGCCCAGCCACCCCCTCAGTCGGGCCACAGAGTAAACACAAGGCCCAGGAAAGCACCTCACTCTTCCAATGATGGTGACAGGGACTTAAATTATTACTCACTGCTCCTACCCCACCCTGTGGTGGTGAATTTTGCAGCCATCCAGATAAAAAGTGTGTTAAAAAAAAAGAAAGAAAGAAAGAAACTCAAACCCAGTCCCAGCCTTTCACAGTGATTAATCCCCACTAATGATTTACCGATTTGCAGAGAGTGTGTTCTGCATAACCGGATTGTGGGTATTAACACCAGCTCAGAGGCTGACATTCTGCCAAAAATGAAAGTAAATTTTAAGAGCAATTGACCACCCCTAATTTGAATATCCTACTGATGCACAGGGAGGACCCCTACCCATAGGCCTACGGGCTGAGACAGGAAAATAAATGCAAGCAAGATATTTCACCTAAGAGATAATCCACCTTCCATCCTTCCCTCCCTTCAACAAAACTGAGAGATAAGTGCAACTGCTCTTTCTCCTCTGCCACAGGCATCGATTGTCCCTCCTACCCATCCACCCCTCTATGCTAGGTGCTTATAAACACAGGAAGGACAGAAAAGGTGGGACCCTGGAGAAACTGAGTTTAGAGGGGAGGGTAAGAGGTAGGGGCCTGAGAGGTCAGAATAGTGATCCATCCCGTGTAGGAGAGCTTTTTGGATGGTGGTAAGCACATGAATCTGTCTAGCTGGCACCAACCTGCACCAAGGCAGCGGATGGGCACAGTGACCCTGGCACTGCCCCAGGTGAGAATCTGTGACAGCTGGGACCCTGCCAGACTCTTCCTGTCAAAAATACATTCCATCCTAAAAAGAGCAGGGTATGCACATGGTCACGCCTGACACTGCTTAGCAAGAACTAGGTGGGGGAGCAGACAGGTTCTGTTCCTGTTCGCACCGCCTCTTACTCACCCCAGGCAGCTGGGGAGAAAAACCAAGTCACACTTTCCCTTTCCAAGTTGCCGTCAAGGCAGTGATCTCATCTGCCTTCACAAGCAAGCCAAGAGAGGCCACCCTACCCGGTTTACAGATGAGAAGACTGAGATTCGCAGACAGGGTAAGGCTGAGGCTGGTCTAATGTCATCCAATAGGCCTAAGTCTGAGCCAAGATGGAACCCAGGACCCTTGACACTCTAAAAATGCAGAAGCCATGGCATCAGGGCATGAGGGGAAGACCAGCAGAAAGGAAAGCTAGTAGGCTGGGAGAGCTGCCCCACCCCCAGCCCAGGCACCCCAGACAGAGCCTCAGAGCCCAGGCACACAGGAGGGCACCCTAAGACACCAGCTTCTCCCGTAGCCCTCCCCATGGACCCCCAGCTCTTCTCTCTTCAGTTCTTCTCAGCACTACAGACTTGCAAGGAATCCAGACAGAAGGCCCTGGAGCCTGTCTTCCCCCAGCACTGAAAAGGCCTCCGGTCTGCAGCTGCAGCTGCTCTCAGTGCTTCCTGGACTCCAAGTTCCCACTGACCCACTGACAAGACCCAGCGCAGGGGCACTGAGCCCAAAGGGTGAAAGCAGCCAGATGCAGCTGCCCCTCTTTCTCCCGCCCAAATCTTGCTCGGTGTGCCACCGTGTAGGCTTGCCTGGCTGGCTGTGTCTGGAATATTACAGTGCAATGTGGCCACAAGGGTGCTGATGGTTGTGTTCTAGAGGCTGTGTCTGAATCTCTCAGGCAGAAGTGTGATGTAGATGATAGAGATTTGTGTCTGTGACTCGGGGCTTAACAGAGAGGGCATGTGGGGCTGGAGCTTGTGTAGTTCACCCCTGCAGAGCCTCCCCCTGCAGCCCTTCCAGCTCCAAGACCCCCCACAGCGAGGGCCCCATCTGCTGGAGGCTCGGTGACCTGTGTCAAATGAGCAGGCGCTCGGTCACACTCCAGAGCCTGGAGGAAGCTGCACCACTCTGGGAAAGCCCAGGCAGCTCCTGGCCTGGGGGCGGGCTGGGCAGGGGCCCTGCTGGGGAGGGAAGCGCAAGAGCCTCTGAGACTGGCGGCGGCCTGGCTGGGAGCTGCCCTCCACAGACAGAAGAGTGAAAAAAATATGAAAAGAAAGGGCTTTCCTGCTTCTGTGGGACTAGCACTGCTGCTGAAACCCGTGACCAAACTCTGAGCTGGGCATGGCCCTTTCCTCTGCTTTCTGATCCCTTGTGTGAATGTGTTAATTTCTACAGGGTATGGATGTACATGTCTGTGTGTCCATGTGATGTGTGGGGCGGGCCTCTTTGTATCTGTGCACTGGCGGGAAAGTGTGCATGGCTGGTTCAGTGTGTTCATTTGCAAACAAGATGGTGTGCCTATTTGTGTGAACTGGCATGCCAGCAAAGAGCCTCCATGCTTGTGACCCCAAAGGCCTGTAGGTCTTGTGTATTTCTGTGTTGCTGAAGGAATGCCTACTTCAGCCTATACAGCCCGTGTGGGTTCTGTGTGGGTTCCTGTTTAGATACATGCCTGTATTTATCATTCTGTGTTGGTTTAGGTGACTATGAATATCTGATCTAATGCACGATCATGTGTCCCCACTGTGTCCCCACTGTGAATATGTATGTTTATCCCTGGGCTAAATTGCACATGTTTCTGTGTGTTTTGTGTGTGTGTGTGTGTGAATGCACACCTGGTTGCATGCCTAGATCATTCTGTGTCTGCATGGGTCAGGTGGGTGTCCAACTCCCATGTCCCAAGTTTTTCCAAGTCCATGAGGGTAGGGATCCTGGAGAAAGGGGCTGCTGGGCAGCAGGCATCTTTGCCCATAGCTATGTCACGGCCCCCATTGTCCCACATAGACTCTCCAAGAGCAAGAGCAAGGATGCTTAGCCTTCCTGGGGGAAACTTAACTCCCAAACACAAGAAAATTTTGACTCCAGATTGTAGAGGGTCTAAAATATCCAAAGCAGAGAAAAGAATGCTATCCTTTCCAGGCCCACACTGCTGGTCAGCTCAGGACAGCAGCTAACATTAAGAAGGCATCTAAACTACATGTTTTGTTTCATCATTGGCACTCCAGAGGGGAAGCAGGCTTCACTGTCCCCATTTTAAGGTGAAGAAACGGAGGCTTGGACAGGCAGGCACATCAAATAGCACAAAGTCACAGGGCTGCTAATGGGGATAGATGGGTTGGGATTGAGATTTGATGGCTGACAGGCTGGTAACCTAGGATCCTGGCTTTGTTACAGACACCATTCAATTCAGCACAGACCTGGGAACCCACCTTTAGGAGCCCCAGCTGGCCCGGCCTACCCCCAGTTCGCTACCAGAGATAGGGCTGTGGGCTCTCTGTGCTGTGCCAGCCAAAGCTGCTGCCCCACAGGCACCCGCCCCCACCCCCCAACAACTGGGAGAATGATGAATGGGACGTTCCTGGTTCTGCACCCTTGGACAAGCCTCCATTTCTTATCTGTGCACTGGGGATACCATCTCAGTGCTCTCTCACAGGGCTGAGAGGGGCAGATAAAGGGAATGTAACAGCACTGGATGAAGCACTGTGCCCACTGGTCATTGTTCTTCAAGTCTGTGACAATTCCAAAGGCTACACATCACAACACCTGACCACTGTCCAGACATTTCCTTTCTTCCAAGAGGAACTTAGGAAGGTTCATAGAATCACAGGCCATCAGAGCTAGAAGGGCCTGAGGGGTCAAGTGGTCCAGACTTCTACAACTCCATTCAATGGATGGGGAAACTAGAAGGGGTAGAAGGGGGAGGAGTAATTTGCCCACTCTACTGGGCACTAGCAACAGAAAGCACCAGAGTAACAAACAGCCTGAAGAGCCTTTCACCCGCACTGTCTCACACCACCTTGTACTTTCCTTAGTGAGACAAGTGGGCTGACTATGGTTGCTGTAATTCCTAGCATATAGGAAGAAAAACCAAGAGCTGGAGAGACTGGACCACAGTTATTCTTGCCCAGGAAAACGGTGGCAGACCCAGGCTGGAAGCCCAAGTATCAATGTCATGCAGGCCTGGTTAGGGCTGGCATGAGAGGATCCTTCACTGTGGGATTCCCAGCCTTGCTCCTACTTCCTGGGCTAGGGAGAGGGGCCAGGAAGGCAAGTGGACCAGGAGGTCTAGTGCTTTCTGCTCTTTTGAAGGAAAGGTAATGCAGGTGGCCACTTCCTGGCCAGAGTCAGGAGAGTCCAGCATCCCAGCATTCAGACACAGGGCTCCAATCACAGCTCTTGCAGCAAGAGTGGTACCTAAGTAGCTTACTCAGGACAGTAGCCAATGGCCAGACAAGGACAATGTCCTGTCCCTCTCCAGTCCTTGGGGGCTAGCAGAGTCTGGTCTTAAGGCATTCTGGGCCTGGGTGAGTACAGTCCATGCCCGGGATGACCCTCATCACTGTGGAGCCTGCCTCATCTACCCTTGGGATCATCCCCACTACAGTTACCACCAGAGTCCCCATCACCCCTCTTCACTCACTGAGGCTTTATTCCACAGTCCTAATTCACCCAGTAGGGCTCTAGCTGGGCCCCCAGCTCAGTTCTGTGATCTAGGACCCCAGGGTCCTGGAATCTATGAATGCATTCCAGGCAAAATCAGTAAGAGAAAAGAGGTGGGCTGACAGGTGGAAGACTCTCCAGGCCCCAAGCTTCAGTGTAAGGAAGAGGAGGCTACAGCTTGCCCTACTCAGCCTCCAGCCCAATGTGGGGTTTAGAGGCGCAGACTAGCAGCTACTTGGTCCGAGTTCACTCAGGATCCTTCAAGTTCTCAAAGAGCTGGGGTGGTACTCAAAATGCACACCTCATCTTTTGGACCTGGCCTTCTCAAACTCAATCCCCATTTCAGCGCCCTATGCATGCCCTGTTAAACTCCAGCCCAGGGCTGCATTCGAGGCTGGACAGCTCCTGGCCTGCACGCTGGATTGCTCAAGTGCCAGCTGCCCTCCCCCAAGTTCACACCACACCTCACCTAGAGCGAATTTCCCCGGGACATGACCCTGCCATGACCCCGGCCAATGAGCCATTCAGGCAAAGAAGAGAAGGAACGAGAAGGCGGCAGCAGCGTGGGACAGACACCCATAGGGCCAGTGTGTCCGCCACCCCTGTCGGCGGCGTCCTCCCTGGAGCCACGGTCTCCACCTCGAGGTTCTCTCACTCCAGAACCCCGGTATTCGGCCTAGTTACTGGAGCCCCGTCTCCCCGCGCATCGCTGCCGCCAGCTGTTTCGGCCCCAGCCGCCCTCGCGGTACTCACCTGGACCACTGTGCCCGGGAGAAGAACCCGCGGGAGGCGTGAATCCACTGCCGGTCCGACTATGCCCGCGCCCGACGCGCGCTCAGGGCCGCGTAGGTCGGCGGAGTTGCGACGCTGGGTCTAGAAGAAGAGGGGAAACCAGACTGTCCCGGGAAGAGCGCAGAGGAGATCTCTGACCGCTGGAAGCTGCGCGAGGCGAGGCGGCGGAGGTGAGTAGCCGCGCCGGATCTGAGCCAGGGACCCGCGCCGCCTCCCGCTGCAGCCGCGGAAACCCTCGGAAATCCCGGCCCGCCGGCAGCGGCACTGCGGAGGGAGGAGCGCGGGCTGAGCTGCATCCCGGAGCCCGAGCGCCTCCCGGAGCCCGCAATCCCCGCGCAGCCTCTGGCCGCCCCGGCGGGAGACGGGCGGGAATTCAGCTCGCGTGGAGTGTGGGACCTGCCGGGCTCAGAGTCTCCAGCGCCGGGAGAAAGCTGGGCCCACGCATCCAGGATGAGAGGGGGTGCGGTCCCAGGGCCACCCCCGCGCCACTCCCCACGTGGCGGCCGCGCCCCCGGGGCGTGAGTATGTAAGCGGACCGTAGGAGGGCCGTGAATGAAGCCCCAGCGGCCAATCAGCATGGCCGGCACGCGGGACCCCAGGAGCGAGGCCCAATGGCTAGCTCTGGGCGGCCGGGCCGGGCGGCAGGCGAACGCGGAGGGCGGGGGCCGTGGCCAGGGGGCGGGAGGCGGCTCCGCGGGCAGCCAATGGGCGGCTGGCGGGGTGGGGCTCCGGAGCGCCGAGCGGGTCCGGGCTTTAAGCCGGCGGAGCTCCGCGGCGGGGCCCGCAGACGGAGCGGAGCGGCGGCGGCGGCGCGGCGCAGGGTGCGGGGCGGCATGGCCACCACCGCGCAGTACCTGCCGCGGGGCCCCGGCGGCGGAGCTGGGGGCACGGGACCGCTTATGCACCCAGACGCCGCGGCGGCAGCGGCGGCGGCGGCAGCCGCCGAGCGGCTGCACGCTGGGGCCGCGTACCGCGAAGTGCAGAAGCTGATGCACCACGAGTGGCTGGGCGCGGGCGCGGGCCACCCCGTGGGCCTGGCGCACCCCCAGTGGCTACCCGCGGGAGGCGGCGGCGGCGGCGACTGGGCTGGGGGCCCTCACCTGGAACACGGCAAGGCGGGAGGCGGCGGCACCGGCCGAGCCGACGACGGTGGCGGCGGCGGTGGTGGAGGTTTCCACGCGCGCCTGGTGCACCAGGGGGCGGCCCACGCGGGCGCGGCATGGGCGCAAGGCGGTACGGCTCACCACTTGGGCCCGGCCATGTCACCGTCACCGGGGGCCGGCGGGGGTCACCAGCCCCAGCCGCTCGGGCTGTATGCTCAGGCGGCCTACCCAGGGGGCGGCGGTGGTGGTCTGGCTGGAATGTTGGCGGCGGGAGGCGGTGGCGCGGGGCCGGGCTTGCACCACGCGCTGCACGAGGACGGCCACGAGGCACAGCTGGAGCCGTCGCCTCCGCCGCACCTGGGCGCCCACGGACACCCACACGGACATGCACATGCGGGCGGCCTGCACGCGGCGGCGGCACACCTGCACCCGGGCGCGGGTGGCGGCGGCTCGTCAGTGGGCGAGCACTCAGACGAGGACGCACCCAGTTCGGACGACCTGGAGCAGTTCGCCAAGCAGTTCAAGCAGCGGCGCATCAAGCTAGGCTTCACGCAGGCCGACGTGGGGCTGGCGCTAGGCACGCTATACGGTAACGTGTTCTCGCAGACCACCATCTGCCGTTTCGAGGCCCTGCAGCTGAGCTTCAAGAACATGTGCAAGCTCAAGCCGCTGCTCAACAAGTGGCTGGAGGAGACCGACTCGTCCAGCGGCAGCCCCACCAACCTGGACAAGATCGCGGCGCAGGGCCGCAAGCGCAAAAAGCGCACTTCCATTGAGGTGGGGGTCAAAGGCGCTCTCGAGAGCCACTTTCTCAAGTGCCCCAAGCCCTCGGCGCACGAGATCACGGGCCTGGCCGACAGCTTGCAGCTGGAGAAGGAGGTGGTGCGCGTCTGGTTCTGCAACCGGCGGCAGAAGGAGAAGCGCATGACCCCCGCGGCTGGTGCGGGCCACCCGCCCATGGACGACGTATACGCACCTGGCGAGCTGGGGCCGGGCGGGGGCGGTGCGTCGCCACCCTCGGCGCCCCCGCCACCCCCGCCGGCCGCCCTGCACCACCACCACCACCACACACTGCCCGGCTCGGTGCAGTGACCCCGCGGGCCGGGCCCCCGCCGGCGCGCGGCAAGGCGCCGCGCGGCCTCAACTCTTTTTTTGTTCGGTTGCTTTGGATTTTACAAAAAGCCCAGAAACTTTCGAACAAAAACCAAACACCCGGACAGCCCTCTCCAGCTAGCGGCGAAGACGGCTGATAGGCTGCGTTCCCAAGCCCAGAGAGAGAGGAGCAAAGATCCGGAACGCGCCAACTCACCCAGGGCATCCTGCCCGCCGCCTGCTCCCTGCCCCCATCCCCTCGACGACCCCCGCCCCTGCCCTCCCCCGGGCTGTTCGGGGCCGGATCCCGGCAGCGGCCTCCCCACAGCGACAGGTAACGCGGTACGGGGTTAGGGATTCCCCGGGAGAGAGGACGAAGAGAGGAGGGCTCCCCACCCCTCTCCCCGGCGCGGACTCCCGAGCCTGCGGGTCGAGGGTGGGGGACTGTCACTTTATTCGCTCCACGCCTCTTCTCTCCCATAAGGATGCGCCTCATTCTCCTTATCCTTCCTCCGGGCTCGGTTTTTTTTTTTATGGTTTTTATTTATTCATGGAGCCTCTCTGCTCCTGAGGTCCTTCTAACTCCGCCCGCGCCCTTAATTTAAATCGCTGTATACTGTATTTATCGGGGCCCCGGAGGGGAGGCCGCGAGAACCGCGTCTGTGTATAAAAGCAGGAAATAGCCAAAGCTTTAATCTAGCCTAATTTATTTTTTCCCCTTACCTTCCCCTGTTCTACCCCAAAAGAGCAAAACAAAAAATCAAAAAACAAAAAAACACTAACAAAAAAAAAATTCGAGTGTTCATTTTTCGTTTCGTTTTATCCGAGCTCCAGCTCGGTTCCCGGCCACGCCAGAAGGGTCTGCGCGCCCACACACTCCGATGGCAAGCGGCTTCTGCCCCGCTGCAGATGACCACCGCACGGCAGAGCCCCAGCTCCCCGCAGGGCCCTGCCCTCCTGGCCACAGACAAACGAAACTTGGAAAAGTTGGAGATATTTTTTAACCAGCTGTAGAAATACGCCGTTCCCTGAGAACCTGCTGCCTGATTCCCTGCAGCTTCTGTCTGCTCCCTTTCCAGCCCCCCTGGGGATGAGGGATGCTGGGGGAGGCTGCGAGAGAAACTCCGCAAGTTTGGGGTGAGGTGGGAACCATGTAAATATGTGAGATATGTACACACTGGCGGGGAGAAGAAACATTTTGTGCTTGGTTTTTATTTTTGGTTTTCCGGGTTGCCCTCCATCCCCATCCTAAAGGATTTTGTATACCGACTAATCTGAAAAAGATATTTTAATATGATTTCCAGATTTTGACCCATCTCTATTTATTTTCTGGATGTGTTTGGAGCTTCCCCCTTCTCCATTTCTTGTTGTTTGTTACAGTTTGAATTTAAATTTTGTTATTTTTATTTTTGGAACAATGTTCTGGTGCATTCTCTTTGTATCTTTATTGCAAAAAAAAAATGTAGACTGGGAAGTTCCCTTTATATTTATGTTATAGTAAATATTTTATTACTCACATAAACATGTACCCCAGGGCTGTGTCCTGTCCTTTTTACTACCAGGGCTGGGTCGGTTTGTGGGTGAAGTGATGGAGTGCCCTGGCTCACCTCCCCTAAAATTCTGGCCGCAGTCTCTGGGAGGAAAGTGACCACACAGACCTTCTTCCAGGTCAGGTATCAGGACCGCCTGTTACTTGGGCCACAATTGGGCCCCTGCCCTAGGTGAGTGAGTTTAAGGAAGATAAAGCTGCTTTGTGTCATTTCCCATAAACAGACTATGCTGAGTCGAGACCAGGGCCTAGGACACTGCAGACACCCTGAATTTGGGACAGCCATTCCTCAGGCATAAGTCAACTGCTTCTTGGCCAAGGAAGAAGCCTACCTTACCTGGACCACCAGGCATCTCTGTATCTGCCCCCAAACACCATAACCCCGGACTTGGCTTGGCTTTGCACTCCATGTGTGGGGTCCTAGGGTAGTTGGGAGTGTGACCAGGTGCCACCAGCCCACCCCAGCTGGCTCTCCCCCCCCAAACAAATGGGGCCCAAACCTACCTGGACCCACTGGGAGTTCTAACAGCTCAGTGGTCCTGCAGGAACTGAGCGGGCCTGGGGAGGGAGCCCTGCCCACCTGCTCCCACAAAGCCAGTCCTGCTTCTCTGCCAACAAACTCCTCTTGCAGAGGAGTGGAGGCACAGACAGCCATGCCACCACCAGAAAGCCCTGCCATTTCCTCTTCAGGGATGGGTACCCAAGGAGCACCCCTCCCAGCTCCCCAGGGAGTGTTATTTAGGCCTGTGGGAAGACTCCCTGGCTGTGTGGTCATGATGTTGGGGAGGGGCATAAACATGCTCAGACAGCCCCCTCTCAAGCCTTTGCCAGCAGCATCCACCCCCTCCCCCGCTTCAGGATCAGGATGATGCAGGCAGATCTAGGTTCCACTGCCAAAGCCCAAGACTACCCGTGGCCCAGTCGAGATCTTTTCCCTTTAAAAACAACTCTTCTTAAAAATACTAATGAAACAGCCCTTCCCGTTTTCTCCATAGCTATAGTACTTTTCCCTTCTCAGGACAAGCCACACAAAGTGCCTCTTACTCTTTGTAGACACAAAACTTTAAGGCAAAATCGCTTTACTGGCAAAAAAGTTGGTCCCAAATGAGGTGTGTGTGGGCCTCTCCCATCAGGGAAGCTTCCCCAGCCAGACCTGTGCAAGGCCTTGGCTCCAGCCAGCGGCATCGTGGACACCCAGAAAGGTGCTTTTAGGCCCCAACTTGGCAGCCCCTGGCCTTGCAAGGGCCTCTAGGATGACAGTTGCTATGCTGAGAATTCCCTGTGACTGGGCTCTACCCCTCACTCTGCAAATAGAAAGGCCGCCACAGTTTTCCAAGGCTCAGCCTCTCACCACGCTGCCCCTTTTTTATTTCCCTCCGTCCTTCCCTCCTCCAGCCTAGTGAATGATTAACTCTGTAACTGGCACCCATCTCCCAGGCATTCCCCAAAGTGTCAGGCCAGTGAGCCTCCTCGTGCTTCTCAAAGAGGAGGCTTGGCATTTACCGGCTGGCCAGGTGACAGTGTGGCCTCCAACTACTGCTCCACTAAGTACAGAACTTCGAAGTAGTCCCACACTCTCTCCTTATTTCTCCATTCCTGAATTTGCCCAGCCTCACAGCCCTGACATGGAAGCAAATGAAGCTCCAAGCTCCCCACTGCCTGCACCACCCTGAGCCGCCCTGAACCTCAGCAGGTTTGGAGGTTGGAAAGGGTGACTGGGAAGATGGGGCTTTTCACTGGCCTCGAACCTCAGCAGGTTTGGAGGTTGGAAAGGGTGACTGGGAAGATGGGGCTTTTCACTGGCCTCTGCCTACAACTGACACCAGTTGATTAACTGGTTTCCTAACTGCTTAATTCTGTACAAGAGGGTTTTATTATTTAAGTCAACTCACAAACAGCAAAACCATGGGGCCTCCCAAGAACCAGCAACAACTGAGGAATAAAACCAAAAAACAAAATGAAAAAAAGTGGAAAAAGGGATGGAAGAGAATCTTCTGCTTTGCAAGAATTTTCCTTAATGAGACACCAGCATGGGATGGCTACTCAACGACCAACCCCCTGGTCACAGAAAACCCCAGGGCCCCTTTCCCCAGTCTCCAGCCTGGGATGATGGTAGGAACTGCAGTACATTTGGTTGTATAAGGAGAAGCTGGAGAGAGAGATTTTTCCCTGGAGTATTACTCCCTGGATAGAATACAATTTAGGAAAGACACAGTCACTGAGTTAGACCACCGTTTCTCCATCCTATATGTATATTTACCTGCTCACTCCTGAGAGCCTCAGACTTCCTTTTGTTCAACAGAGGCAGATGTTCCTAGCAATGACCTCCAAGGAAGTCCAAGCTTTCCCTAGCAGATGTGAAGTTTTCTGGTTCCATCTCCCACCCCTTCTCATTTGAACAAAATTTCCTATGATCATGGGGCCACAGATTTTGTTAGAACTTCACTCTCCCCATGTGGACCTCAGTGGGTTGGTCTATGAATTTGTGTGGATGCCATTGTGCCTACAAATCCATAGTTGCTCCCAGAAATTGGAGAGGGAAAGAAAGTCCATGCTGCATTGCTAATGCTTTGAGCTGGGAGATTATTTGCAGGATGGGGGTTGGCTGAAATGGGAAGAAGGAAGACAGCCACTGTGGTCACCTCTGGTCACCAGGCAAACCCAGATGGTGTCCTGCCCTGAACTTCAAGGACACCTGTATTTGCCCCCACCTCCTGGACTGAGAAATTGCACTAGCTTACATGTTGCATGGCTTAGGTCCTGTGCAGTCTTCCCTTGACCCTAGGACTCAACTGGATGTCCACAGGTCTAACTGACCTGCAACCACAGCCACCACCCACTTAGAGCTGTTTGGGGTTGAGTATTCTCTGGAGAGGCTCTGGGACTACATGTGGGAGGATCAAGCACCCAGTGACATGCCCAGCTTTTCCCCAGCAGGTCTTGAGCTTCAGAAAGCAGGGACAGGAGTGAGAGGAGGTTGGTCATATGGTCCAGCTGCTCCCCCTAAGGTTAGCAAAAGCACTCACCTGGGCCTCTGGCTTAGGGACTAGAGCAGAGGAGTTGTCAATCTTGTCTCTGCCGGGCCTATTTGAAAGCATTGGAGTTAGTGCTGGGCCGCCCTTTCAGGGCTCCCCTAGCCTCCTCTGGGGCCTCAGTGTGGGAGGACTGCCCTCTATTGGTCCCTGAGCTGGGACATGGCAGCAGTCACCAGAACACTCTCACAGCTGAGCATCCCCCCAAAAATATCAGCTTCAAGTTGGCCACTCCATAGCGGGGGGGGGGGGGGGGGCCAGGTAAAACAGAGGCAACTATCGCCACCTAGGAAGCAAACGTGCTTCCACACACAGAGGTTTGCCCATGACCCTTCCTTGTCCATCCTACCCCATCCTTCCCAGGGCCATTCTCAGAATTTCACCATCACGGCTACCTCCTTTTTCCCCCAGTCACACCCATTCCATCACTCCTCTCAGCCAGCTAAAACCCCGGTGCACACTCTCACCAGCTTGCTCACTCACACACATGCTATCACATTCATGGGTGCACCCAAACCAGTTTGGCTGTCCAGTGCCAGCTCTGTGGGCTTTTGCACTGGGCTCTCCAGAGTTGCTGGGTACCTGGCACCTGTAATATTTAACACACACAGCATACTTTTGCAGCATTTGACAGTCCTCTTCCCTCAGGACTTCCACTTACCCCAAAAACTGCTTTCCAAACACATCCCTGCCCATCATTGTTCCCAGCTCCTCCCAGATCTCTCCTGCTCCCTCCAGATAATTAAAGTTAGGCTGTATGTTTGTATGTATGTGTGAACTTATTTTTTAAACACACACCCCCACACATACATATGCGTGTATATATACAAACACACACAGCAATTAGATCTATCCATTCCTGCCATCGTCCTTCTTGTGCAGTAAAACCTCAGCTACGCACATGTCCCCACATAGCCATGCGATGAACCCAGCATCTCCTAGTCACGGGTTCCTGATATCACACACACATGCGCGCGCGCGCACGTGCACACACACTGGCACTTTCACACAGTTATGCCCACCCTCAACTCTGGTGTTTCTCCAGGGACACAACCCACCCCCAGGGCATCTGAATGGGCTCCCCTCCACTGAGCTAAATATCAGGAGGGCTGCACTTCACCCCCAACCCATGGATACACACACAGTGGACATGGCTCTGGCTGAGCCTGTCCTGGGTGGGTCTGGGTATTATTAGGCTGCAGAGACAGCACAGAGGCATATGGTCTCGTACACAAGAAATAATGTTCATGTTAAATCAGACCTCATGCATAATGCATGGTGCCTGATCTCACATTATTTTGGGTGTTCGTCAAAATCAGTGTTCTTTCTTGTGAGGGCTCCTGAAAAGAAGGGGGAGAGGCATTTGCTAATTGCACCCACATCCTGGACTCAGGGAGCCAAGACTGCCCCAGGAGACTCTCTCTGGCCCCACTTCACACACTAGCATGTCCCATCCCTCTGTCCCCTCTGCCTTTCCACATGGAAGGAGGGGCTGACTCGGGTTTGTAGCAGGCCTAAGGCCCCATGTTATTTTTATTTCTTTTCTCTCGGCTCTCTGTCCCTGGAGGGTTCTGGGGAATAGCAGTGGCTCCGTCATTCTCGCACCCGATTCATTTGCCGTTTTATGAACTCCCGGTTGATTCATCGCCTCCCTAAGTCAATGATTCACTCCTGATGGCTTTTCAGAAAATCCTTCTTCAAAGGCTCCTGATTATTCAGCTCTGAACAAGAGCAGACCTGGACCCGGCACTGCTGCTGCTCTCTTGCCTTAGGGTGGGAAACTGTCACTGTCCTTGGCCTTTCCCTGGGGAGGGCCGGTCTCTGGAGGAAGGTGTGCCTTCTCCCTGCAGAAGCTGCTAGAGTTGACTCAGCTCGTGGACAGACCTGGCCCTCTTGCAAGGCCCTCTCCAGCCACCCTGGGTCACCTGTCTTCTCCCACTGCCATCAAAGTTCCTGGGGAAGCTCTCAGTGTCTCAGGGAAGGCAGAGAGCAGAAACACAGGGGCTGTGGAACTAGACAGATCTGGGTACAAATTCTAGCTCCACAACTTATCAGCCTGTGTAACTTTAGGCTAGCTACTCACCCTTTCTATGCCTCAGTTTCTGATATGGTAACAATGGCAGTTCCTATGTCATAGAGCTGTTTTGAGAATTAAGTGGGACGATGTATATAGAGTACTTAGCATAAGTAAGTGATGAATGAATGACAGCCGTTTTATTGTGGGGCCTGGGCAGGGCATTATACAAAAACAAATGAACAGGAAAACCAAAATGTAATAAACTTTTACCATGGACCCCACTCTGTCCAACACATGCTGACATTATACTTATTTGCACTTACTCTTTGCTTTATTTTCATTATTTCCCATTAGTTATTCCTATTTTGCTGATGAGAAAACTGGTGCCCGGAGAGTTCTAGTGACCTGTCCAAGATGGCAAGACTAGTAAATGACAGAACCTCGGATAAAACCCATTTCATCTGACGCCAGATCCACGTTCTTTTTACACTCCCTGCTCCGGCGAACAGCAGAGACCAGTGCTTGGCCTATGTGCCTAAAGCAGAGGAGGCTCCAGAACTCAAGACTGGGAGACAGAGAGAGAACCCGGGGACCAAGGGTGTTAGAGAAACTGGGTAGGGTCTTTCTCCCCCTTCAGCCACCCCGCCATCAGGTAAATTGCACGAGACCCAAGGAAGTTGAATGACTTGTCTGGGATCACCAAGAAGGTTAAGAAACCCTCCTGATGCATCCATACAGAGATCTCCTTCCTGAGCTGCCACACGTGGTGGCTAAGAATGTGGGACCCGGCATCATCCCCGGCCCTTGTCCTCATCCTCACTGCATCACCTCTACCCATGGGATCTTGAGCAAGCCACTTACATGCTCCATACCTCAGTTTCCTCCTCTGTCAAAAGAAAATAATGGCAGGACCTGCCTGGTAGGATTGCTGTGAAGATTAGATGAGAGATGAATGCATAAACACTTAGAAGAGAGAGCCTGGCATATTGTAAATGCACATTAAATGTTAGCTATAAAATCAATTTTATATGTACAATATATATTATTATATTATTGCTGAGCTAAAGCAGTGTGGAGAAATAATGCCTAGTGCTTTTTTTCCCCCAGAATTATTTCTCTTC
Source organism: Manis pentadactyla (assembly GCF_030020395.1). Classification (NCBI taxonomy): domain Eukaryota; kingdom Metazoa; phylum Chordata; class Mammalia; order Pholidota; family Manidae; genus Manis; species Manis pentadactyla. The sequence continues at coordinate 29,141,090 of NC_080022.1, read as the reverse complement.
TTTCTCAAAACTACTTGGGAAAGAAAAGTTCAAGTTCTCCACCCTTTGTTGACAAAAGGGAAAATGGAAGCCCAAGGATATTCAAGAACTCATCCAAAATGGCCCACAAAATTAGTGGCAGGTGGAGCCCCTCAACCTATTCCTCATTTCTGCCTCTCTGTGGCAACCCTTATAATGTACACTGAGCCTGTTCTCAGGCTCTATGCTGGACTCTGGGAGACAGCACCCTGAGGGTCCAGGAGGGCCTCACAGACAGTGGTACCACTAATAGCTGGGTCATGAAGAAAGAATAGGGGTTTGCCTCAGAGTCTTCTGGCTCGGGGCCTGATCCCAAGGAGGCAACACCACTCAAACCCAGCACCCTCAGACCCTACTCATTCCCCATCCTGAACCTGCATTCTCTTCCTGCCTTGCTCAGGACCCTTCCACCAGTGGCCTTCCACCCCCTCCTTTGACCCCAGCACAGAAGATTCAACTCAGAATCAAGGTCCCTAGAGCCACCTGCTATGAGACTAAGTCTGACTATAGGTTCCTTCAGGTCCTAACTCCTGGTTCTACTGCCACCCGGCCCAGAGGTCAACTACTAAACCACACCACAGGACATCCCTGCTTCAAAGGTAGAGCCCAGGTACTTGGGTCTGGGCCTCATCCCACCATTCTCCCTTAATATGACCCAAGTTGGGTCATTCATCAACTCTGGAGTTCAATACCTGAAATGGGCAGTCTCTCATTTATCTATCCAGCCATCTATCCTACATCCATCCACTCATCTATTCATCAGTCCACCCATCCATCCATCCATGCAACCGTCCATTCATCCATCTACCCACCTATCCACTCATCCATTCACCCATGTAACCCTCAACCACCTCTTCAGCCACCCAACCACCCATCTACCCAACCACCCACCATCCATCCACTCATCCAGCCATCCAGTTTAACAATCAGGCCCTATGCTGAGCACCAGGAGCACAGAGATAAATAAGACCAGTCCCCCTGTCCTTAAAAGTTCCTGGATTAGCTTCTTCCCCTCCCTACCTCTCAGTCACATAGGGTAGGCATGCGAGGGCCCGAGTGAGATCACTGGAAGGAAACAATGAAGTCTGTTGTTGCCTCTATGAATCTTGCATGTCAGAGCACTGGGAACCTCCATGCCCCACTCATTTTTTCAGGGCCCTATGGAAGGCATAGTCGGTATGGTCTCTGCATGACCCTAGCACCATTCACCCATTAGCTCTAATTTCTCACTCCAGGAATACCAAATGTTGACTGAAACTAGAGGGGTTTCAAAGAGTAGGGGAAAGGAAGGAGGTCATGGACATAACCTCTGCCAAGGCTGAAGACCACCACTGGGACTGTTTTTCTACCAGATATGGCAGCAACATCTCAGCATCTGGGAGGCCTGTCATCAACTAGCTGTACAACCGTAAGTCCCTTCCATTCTCTGGGCCTCGGTTTCCCCATCAGTGCAGTGTGAGGGGTGATCTGTGGGTCCTCCCAGCTCTAAGAAAGCCCCTCTCCATTTGCTTCCCTCCCAGCCTGGGTGGGCCCGCCCCTCTGACAATGGGGCCTCTCTGACCAGCCCACACACGAGGAGGGGTGGGAGATGACGTGGTTGGTGTCCATGGCCCTAAGTCCTCTGACTATTCAACCCCCCCTCCCCTGACACAAACAACCCTCAGTCGCCTCCCCCTCCCACCCCCCCAGAATCTGGGCACAGCTGGGGCTTGCTATGCCCTGGCCACCCCATGAATCACCCCTCTATGGTTCCCCGGGGGAGTGGTCCAGGGAGCATCCTACGCCCCCCATGGGGTGAGGGCCAGAATCGGCAGCCCTCAAGTAGGCAGTGTCCACAGGAACAATGGGGGCCTGTGGCTGACAGCCGGAATGCAGCCATTGTCCTGCCCTGGGCCCCAATCCCAAGGCCTCAGGTCCCCAGGCCAGGCAGGCTGGCGTGGGTCGGTGCGTCAGGCGCTCGTGTGCCAGAGCCAGGACACACAGCCTGCTGCTTCCCGTCTCTGGATGGGCCAATGTGCCAGACCCCACCTCCATGCCCGGCCTCACAAAGGATCCCATGCACGGGGGAGGAGAAGCAAGATGGGACCCAGAGAATCCAACTGAGCCAGCCTCTGAGCCACCCATCCCCAGGGCACTAGGAGCAGACTGAGAGCAGGGGCCTTGCAGCTCTAAGACCCAAGCTATACATCACAGCGGGGAGGGGGACCACATTAGAATAATGCAGGATTCGAGTGGGGTTGCTATAGCGACGTATTAGGGCAATACATCTAGGGAGCCCCGGCCCCTTGGTGATGTATGACTCTGCTCAGCGGAGGGGAGCAGGAGGAGGGGACCTGTCCCACCTCTCCGAGGGGAGAGCAGACACCAAACATTCCCTTTACTGGGGAGAACATCTGCCTTGAATTCCAAAAATAGGCTTCTCAGCATCCTGTCAAGACTGAAAGAGATGCCCTGCCAACCCAAGCTCCTACAGCCCACTTGGGTCCCTGCTCTCCTCGGCCTCAGTTTCAAACCCCAGCTCTGACCTCAGCCTCAGCACCAGCCCACAGCCTCCCTCCCAGCCTCTTTAGGCTCTGTCCTTGCCGCTTCAGGACTAAGGACCATTGCCATCCTATCTCCCCAGCATCCAATGGGATTAACAGGGGGAAGGGAGATGGAGAGGCAAAGGAGGGAACAGAGGGGAAGGGGGTGGGAGTGACTAGAAACACTCCTTGGCCAAACCACTCAAAGCTGTTACTTTGAGATATGCCCAGAGAGGCAGTCTGGGGACACATGCACTCACCCCTTGTCACCCCCGGCCTCCCCATGCCAGCATCTGGGCACCCTGCCCCCATCTGATCACAGGTTTGGAAAATAACTTCCCTCCACATACTTCCAGGGCCATCAAGGGGATGCAGGGGTGGCCTAGTCCTAGAGAAAAAATTATATGGGGCTTCCAACAAAGGAGAAGTCATTTAAAATCTTCATGCAACGTTTGTACTGTTATGTGCCAGAGTCAAGCCACAGGCTCTCTTTCAAACTGCTGGATCAAATATTTGTACCAGCTTGCCCCATCCCAAAGGCCTGGCCCTCAACTCCCTGGGGACTTTAGGGAGAGATTCTCTTGAGATAACTCCCTTTGTTACATCCACCTCAGCACCTTGGTGAGGAGGAAAAGAAACAACCTCTTCAAAAATCCTAGGTGTGCCAATGAGTATATCCTTGTCTCTCTGTATCTTGACTTTCTCTGTGTACCCGTGTGTGGGTAATCCTCATCATGCCCACACACATGTATGTTTGTGTATGTGTGTGTGTGTGCCCCCACCTTGCCTCCACACTGAATGACAGTTTTTAGTTAATTTGATTGATTATAATAATTACACAACCCCAAAACAGTCCTCCCTTTTCCTTTGAAATTGACACTCTGGCCCTATGCTGGGGTGGGGAGTTGGGGGGTGGCTCCAGGCCCAGGTGGAAGATGCTGACTGCAGAAGTCACTCCCTCCCACCCGGGGAGATCGTAGGTCACAGGACAAACTAGGGTAGAAAGCAACGCCCTCTACATGAGCATATTTGTCCACTTCTGCCCGTGAACACAAGTGCAGACACACAAATGTACACTTTGGCCTTACCCTGGTGCTGTCCCCACAATGGAAGAAACTAGGTTCATCCTTGATTGGAAAGAACTCATAAAAGGGGTTTCGTTTCTCACTGTCCTTCATCATCTGGGTGCCTCCTTACTCACACTCACATAGCCAAACATCTTCATATGTAATATACACACACTCAGAGCAGAGTAGATAAAAGGAAGAGAAAGACTAAAAGAAGGTAAGTGAAGACTGAGTGTGCAGGCCCAGAGGGCAGTTCCTGGGGGGTCGGGGGGGTGGCAGGGGGCCCAGGGCACTGAGTGAGCAGGGGAGCTTCGTGGCTTCCTCTTTTCCCAAGCCAGCAACCAAAGGTCAGCCCAGGCAGCTTGGCCACGTGCAGTCCATCCACCCCCATCGGGTCATGTGAGACAGGACCAAAGCCTCATCAACATGCCATTGTCCTACAGAGCCCAGCCTTGGGCTGAACAAGACAAGCCCCCTCCAGCCCAAACTAGTCAGTGCCCCTTGAGAACCTGTGGACCCCTCCCAAGGGGATCCTCTGAAGGTATATCTCAGCCCCCAACTTGAGGACAGGCTAGGCAATGCTCAGTGGGATCCTATCCCTCTTTGGGACTTCCCATCCCCTTCTGAGAAATGGGAAGGAGCCAGCTTTCCATTGGCACTGAGAGGGCCTAGAGTGGGAGTGGTGAGCAGGGGGTGGAAGAGCCCCTTTCTCATGTCCCCTCCAAGGGGCATATATACCATCCCATGCCACCCCCTCCCTGCCCATTCCCCAGATGCTCTGGAGAGGAAAGAAAGTGAAGCAGAGAGGGCTGAAGAGTTGCTCTGAAGGTCATCTTGCACGTCAGCACTGGGATGGGCCCCAGAGCCCCTTTCGCGCTGGCTCCCAGCCTGGACCACAACACAGGCTTCATTGACTCCTGGGCACCCTCTTTCCCAAGATGCATGCAAAGCTATGGGCTCATGGTTCCTGCCCACGGGCCCCTGAGCCCACAAGGCCCCACAGGGTCTGGCCACATAGGAGCCACCCAGGGAGAGGCCAGGTTGGCTGGCTGGCTGGCTGGTTGGCTGGCCATGGGTGGATGTAGCCCCCAAAGGGCTGGCAGAAAGAAGAAGGAAGAGATGGATGTTGTACCTACACAAGAATCTCTTAGATCTGGCTGCAGGTCTTCATGGTCAGCCTCAAGCCCTGTCCTACCTAGCCTGGAAAGGAGCTAAAGATTTTGCGGGCCTGGTAAGGACAGATTCTCTGCCAAAGCCACCTCTACACACCCCTAATCTCTGTTTCTTCCCTGCAAAAACAGGGACCTCACCACTGCCACTGAGACCAAATCTGGGGCAAAGCCACCCTGGCCCACCCTCTGTCCCCTACAAGGGAAGTCAGGAGGGGTAAGATGGTTGTGTCTGAGGGAGGGGGATTGGAGGAAAGGCGGGCTCCAGTAAGGGGAGGGCTGCCCCAGCAGGATGACAGAGAGATGATTAAACCCACAGAGAAGATTGATAAGGGAGCTAAACAGCTGCAGCTCTGCAAGGTGGGCCAGGGACAAATCTCATCTTGTCCTGGCGGCACTCAGAGCACTGGGGGGCTGGGCCAGCCAGGATGAGCTCATGACCTACACGGGCTCCCAGGGCAAGGATGGGGCCAGGGTGGGGAGCTGCCCCTACCTTCTTCCCCCCAACCAGGGCCTCTGACAGTGGCTTCCAGAGCCCATCCCTCAGCCCTGCACCCCTAGAGCTCCCACCCCCTTGACAACCCTCTGCACCTGGGCAGTGTGTGCCTTCTCACTGGTACCCCCTTCACCCACAGCATCTCTGCCACTGCTCTCACTCTCGTTATTATTAGATGTGATTTACAGCGGAAACGCTGAGTCAGACAAACCAAGACTCCCAGACAGAGGCAGTGGGAGAGGAGAGGAGGGCCCAGGGGAGGCAGCCCTCTCTGGGCAGGGTCCTCAGAAGAGAGCAAGGAGAGGGGGCTCCAGGATGAGCCAAAGGCTCATCTCTCCTGCTTCTCCTGTCTGCTCCAGCCCCAGGATCCTCACCTGAGCTCTTAGACATGCAGACTCCTTTTGTGACCGGCACCCAGCCTTTCAGCCCAATCCTGTCAGCCTCAGATCTTCCTTGGCAAGTTTGAGACAACAGCCCAGGGACTGGGAAGTCTTGAAAATGAGGTGGTTTTACTGAGCCGGTTCCTCATACCAGGGCACATGGTTCAGAAGGTAGGTAGCCCCTGACTCCCAGAGATGGAGAGAAGCAGGAAAAGTGCATTGCTGGGGTCCCAGTCCCCAACTCTGCAAGTAGAGAACACAGGCACATGTGGATGTCCAAAGGCACAAGAACGTCGGGGGCGCACACGGTCCGGCTTCCAACCTGCTCAGCAGAGCTCAGTGGGCAGGTCCGTCTCTGCTCCCTAGTTGTCTGACTCCCTGGCAGGGAGGAAATGGGCATTGTTGCCAAAAATAAACGTTCCCTCTCCCGCTCCCTGGCTCCCGCTCATTAGGATGCGTGGCGTTTGGCTTCGGTCCCACACCTTGCAGCTCATTATAAATATGCAGTCGCTGCTGGCGCTACCCCAATCATCTCTGCAATCAGAGCTTTTAATTAGGTTAATTAAATTGTATCAAATCTCGCAGGGACGCAGTTCACTGATGCTGATGAGGCAGCCAAAACAGACCCCGGCTCCTTGGCTAATGAAGGCCGCTGCCTGCCTGTGCGGGGAGGGAGCCCAAGCGCATAATAAATGGGGTGTCCCTGGGAGGAGTTGCTGCCCAGCCCAGCTCTGGGACCTGGCAGGGGGTCTGCATCAAGCCCACCAGGCTCCAGCTGCAGCAGAGACTCCACCCCAGGGACCGTCCCCTCACTCACGAACTACCCAGGACAGCTTCGGGAGTCCTGGCATGTGGACAGTGTCAGCCCTGAGCACGGGCCATCTCTCCACTGCAAACCCGGGTGTGCCCCTGAGATCCACTGACTTTCCCTGGGGTTCCCTCTTCATTTCTTTCCCAGAATGGCCCAACAAGACCAGGACTCCATTCCCAAACACACACACACCCACACACACAGTTAGCCCTGTCACTATGCCTCTGGATTGTCTTATTAGCAAGTGAGGCCAGCCTGAGACTAGAAAGCTCATCCTGCCACTGCTGGCCCAGTCTCCATCTGCCATGGAGGCCATCTGCCCCGTCAGGGGAACGTAGGAGTGGTTTATGCTGCCACCAGCCAGTAACAGGAGGGAGTGGCACCCCCTAGTCTCCATGTGCCAGATGGATGCTGCATCTTCATACCTACCATTCCACCTCTTTAGCCCTCTGTGAGGGACACGTGTCCCGGACTCCTGGGATCAAATTAGCTGGAGATGTGACATGGTGGCTTTCTTCCCTGCCCCTGCCCATCCAGAGCTGACTGTCCCAGTCCCCTGGCAATACACTGCTAGCCCCTGGACACCACAAGCTCCAGAGCTAGGGGGCCCTGCCAAGGTTCTCCCCTCCCTTTGAGCAGGAAGGCAAGTGCTGCCACCTCCAAAGGGACTGTCCCCAACACCACTCTCCTCGCTCCGACCCCCTCCTCTTAACCTCTCTGTCACTGGTCTGTGTCAGTAAGCAGCTGAGGAGAGAGGATGGGGAAATTCTCAGTGCTCTCGGGACACGCAGTTTCTGCTGTAGAAGCTGGTTTTTTTGGTTTGGAAAGGTTTTTTTCCACCCAGTAATGTGAAAACATGAAACCTGAAACCAACCCCTCTACATTTGTCACCTCAGAAAGAAGCCTTTGGGGTAACTTGGAGAAAGCTGTAAATGAGTCAGGCTGATTCAGGGCAGGGGTGGGGCCACCCAGCTGCCTCAGGGGCACCACAATTTCATTAACACTTGTGATCTAAGCATGGCCCCTCAGGTGACAGATGACAGGAGGAGAGGGCTTCCTTCCCACCCTCAACCCCAAACACAGCAGTCCCCAGGTAAATTCCTCCAGTCTAGAAATAGCGAGGTCCTTAGCTCTCTTCTAGACCAGCCTATACTCCGCTGCCCCCCGCCCCCACCGAAGCAGAGGGCTCAGGATTGGACTCCTGTCCCAGCACCAGGCAGTTTGCTCCCCTCACACAGGACATAACAGCCAATGTCATTGCCAAGATCATCAGTGAAGCAGAGAAGACTGGGCACAGAAGTAGGCACAAACTTCAATCAGGAGAGATACAGGTTAGACATAACTTCCCAAATGCAGTGATGATGGGTCCAGGTATAAGAAACAGGCAGATTCCTTAGAGTCTGAAGAAGCAGGAGAGATTTTTTCCCTCTGAGCAGAGGTGTCTAGGAAAGAACAAGCAGAAGCATGAACCAGGTGGCATCTTGAGCCTCCTACCTCTTTGCAGTGGGTTTAGGTAAGGCGGCGGTGCCTGAGTTCCCCAGCGCCTCCTGTCCTGCTCTGCACTTTCTGCTGAGATGGACCCATGGAGCTGGGCGGGAGCCCTGCCAGCACGGAGGCCCGGTGCCCTGGCTGGCAAAAGAGAGTGCACCCGCTGACCCCATGGAGCAGTGCATGGGCCCCAGAAACCTGCCAGGCTCAGCCATAAGACAGTATTCTGGGTCCACCCCGAATTCCTCGACTCACCTGGGACTTTGGGCCAGGATTCCCACCCAAGCTCGGGCCCACCCTTTCCCAACACCCTGTGAACTGATCCGCTGGGAGAGCTGAGATGGGAGGGAGACTAGCACCCGCTTGCCTCACTGTTTCAAGTCCCAGCAGGCCCTAGCCTCACCACCTCCACAGGTAGGTAGAGCAAGTCTGTGACTGCTGGCTGCCTTCCCCGCTGGAGGACGTGCAGCAATAATTGTTTGCTGCCCCACAGCAAGCAGTGTGGGGAGACACAGCAAGGTGGAAACACTCCAAACAGCACATGGGGAGACCCCCACCATGTCTGGGTGGAACCACCTTCTGGAGAACCTGGAACTCAACATGCTTCCTCCATGGTCCTCACTAGAAATGTGAAGGGAAAGCCCTTTCTGGCCCCGTCAGTCTTTGCCTTGGAGCCACACTAGTCTCAAGCTGGGGGAGCTGGAAAAAATGTTTTCACAAGAGTTCTCCCTATAGCATTAAATCTCATAAATACATACATACCAAGCACCTACAAGTACAGAGTACAGGATTCTTCTGAGAGAAGCAAAGTGTGCTAAGGGGGCAGAAACCAGCACCCTGAGAACTAACCCCCGTGAGGGGCAGCAGCTCCACCTACCGGGCCCTTTCCCACCCTGCCACCAGGAATCAGTTTCTCTAGTCAGAAGATGGTATCCAGGAATAAACCTAGGACCTGGCACTCTCCCACTTCCATCACAAATGCCCTAAGCTGTGGCAACGGACTAAGACTGAGCAGGACTGTTTGGTTCTCTGCTGCTGAGACCTGGGAGTTCCGTGTTGCCCCTGCAGCTGCTGCTCTGGAGACTTGGTTTGTATGAGACCAGAACCACATGCTCTCCACCTCCATAGGCTGCCCACATTCCCCTTGGCACAGCCAGAGCAGGATGCCACCAAGAGCCCAAACCACCCCCTGGGCCTGGACAGGGGTGTATGTGCATCCTAAAGGAACAATAGTCTCTTCCTTCGCCAAGCAGTGCGCCAGGAGAGCAAGGTTCCACCGAGCACCAAAGTATCAATGCCCTGGACTAGTTCCGGGAGGCTGGAGCCTGTCTTGGCACTAATCACAAGAGGCAGGCAATCCCAGAATCCTTGGGCCTCAGAGGCAGCCCTCAGTATAACAGCAGGACACCTAGCTTTATCCCCTTAATAGTTCCCTGACTGCCTCCAGATGGAAATTATGGTAGTCCAAGAGGTGGGCTTTCCAGCTCCATGTGGCCTTCACACACCCTGCTTTAATCATCATTGGGTGCCTACAAAACACGTTAGGACCTGGGCATGAAACCGCAAAGTGTTTGTGCACAGAGTATGCAGCTGTGCATGCATCTGTATTTAAGAGGCCTGAGCTGTACATGCCTTGTGCATCTATTAATGTGAGAGCCTATGAAGCAGGTGTACCTTTGTGTGGCCACATACTTCAAGACAAGGCATTCAGGTAGACTCCCTACTTTCCTCCCACCTTCCTCCCCAGCAGGGGCAAGGGAGAGAGTCAGAACAGCAGTAGCAAGCTGTTTGGTCCCAGGAACATATCCATCCAACACCCATGTGGTCAGTCCCCTCCCTGGCTCAGGGCTCAAGTCACTGGACCCCTATGTCATACATAAAGGCCATCAACACTGGCTTAGCTCAGCACCTCCCCAGAAGGGAGCTCACACCCACTCAGAAGCACTTCCTTTCTGAAGGCAAAGCTGCTCCTTCAGTTCCCCTGGCCCTTCTTCCTAATTTCTGGGGTCCCCTGACCTGAATCCCACTGGGTATACCCTGAGGAAACAGCATTTTTAGGCTTTATATAGAAACCTAGCAGTCATGGGAGCTTAAGTTTTAATGAGTCTGTTTTTTTATTTTTATCTTTAAAATCCATGCACAGCTGTTCTCCCTCCAGGGGGTGAGATGTAAGCAAACTTCTCAAAACCCTGCTCCGCCCACATGTGCTCTAAGCATGCTCAGTCCTGTCCTGACAGGACTTGGCCTCCATTCCCTACATGCACAGGGAAAGGAAAGGTGAGACTCTGGGAAGAGAAGGAAGGTGCACACAAACCCTGAGGTCTGCCGCTCCAGGATGAAAGTCTTGTACCAAGCCATTTATAACCTTGGAATCATGAGCTGGCCAGGAGTGCAGAGGGCAGGAAAAGAAAGCAGGGTCTATTCTGATTTGAGTTTCATCAATAAAAAAGTGGTGCCCTTATGGGTTCCTAGTTCCAAGGGTTTCTATCATCAGCTAAGTTTAAGAGAAAAAAATTCCTCCTTGGCTAACTTATGCATGGAGCCACCTGAATATCCAACAAATGAGAATGAACAAGGGTAAAATTAGTCTATCATCTGGATAGAACATTATGTGAACATTAAAAACCGTCCTGTTTTAATTCTTACTATAAGCATATATTGCTTTTTTAAATTTAGTGGTGAAACAAAATGGAAAAGAGCTAATGATTCAAGTAAAAAAGGATCAAACTTTTTACTATAATTACAACTACAAAACACAAAAACGTACACACACACCAGTGCATACCTTTACAAAATGGAGGAAATAAACCACAATGCTCACGGCATTGATCACCTCCTCTGCTCTGGCGCCCAGCACTGTAAGTATTCAGAAACTATTCAAGGTTCTTGAATAAGTATTGCAATTAGGGATGAACTCATTTATTTTCCAAATTTTTGTAATGAAGATTATTTAACTTTCATAATGAAAAAAAAGTAAGTATATAAGAATAAAACTGATTTCACAACCCCAAAAGAGTAAGATGGGGGAAGGGGCTTTAATGTTGTTCATAGAAAAACATGCCAGATCTACAATAACTTACAGTTACAAACAGGAAAACCATGTCATTGAGACGAGGAATTTGCAGTTACTAGGAGAAAAAGCATGGAATTCTCTTCCATGTGGAATGACAAAGCTGCTCTGTAACACTTTTAACGTTTTCGACGGCTCTGAAATTTATAAATAGCGGGGGAGTTCACTGTTTCTTTCTTCACCTTCACCTTCTGTGTTTTATCCTACGAAAGAATAAAAAGGTTACCAGTAAACAGTGGGTGAGGGTTTTATAAAATCAGAAGATTAATAAACTACCTAGTAGAAAGCCTCTAATTCAGTCCTTCTAAAGTGCAGGAGAGACAAAGCCCTCACTGGCCAAAGGAATGCCCGAATACAGTGAATCAGCTTCTCCCTCGGGCACTGTAGTGGTACTAGTGGGCAGAGGTTCTTGGGAAAACTGAGAAGGTCCTCAGCGTTTTTGTAGGTATCACTCTCTGATGGAACCCTGATAATAAAGGCAAAACTAAACAATCTGCAAAGCTCAAGGATCTGACATTTAGGGGAATGATGATAATGTGAAAGGGGCATCTTATACTCCTTCGCTCTGCTATTTAACTACACAGTGCTATTTTTAAACACCAATGAGTGACATGCACTGTTTTGTTAACCTGTTTAAATGTTACAGATAGTTGCTCATAAGCTACAAGTTCATGTGCTACCCGACCCTACCCTTTGATGTTCCAAAGCACTGACTAATAAGCCCCTTATTACCTTCTTAATCAAGGAACAGTTCAACACTGTCAGACTAACAGACATTGGCTCAAACCACTGCCCCTCAGGAGCAGACATTTTCAGTGGGGTTGATTTACATGCAGCTGAAATCCAGTCTCAGTTAAGATCTTTACAAGGAAAAAAAATGAAGGCCTAAGGCTCTCTCTCCTCACCAGAAGATCTTTGCGGGTTTGAATTTTCTGAGCAATAACGAACAATTTCTTCTCACGCTCAATCCGCTGTGTCAGACAGTTATACTGTTTTTGCCTTTCTTTAGCTATCCGCTGTAGAATAAACACACATACACATTTTCAATAAAAAAATTAACAGAATAAAATGAGTAAGCAGCTGTTTCTTAATCCACTTAAACCCAAATCCAGTTTCAACTCCCTCTTTACTCCAGAATCAACATAACAAAATGCTATAAAGTTGTCCCTTTAAGGAACATCCTATTCTAGCTGAATGGAACCTTAGAGACTTGCCCAGGGACACATGGTTCACCTGGAGCAGTGTCAGGACTGCTCCTTGAGTCTCAGAGATCCCAAGAATCTTTTCACTACTATACTAAGCTGCTTCAACCTTTGTGGGAACATCTCAGTTACCTAAGGTGCTGCACGAACGAACCAGTCCTGGAAACCCTACACAAAGTGAACAGAGAACAGAAAGGTCACTACACAATGTGCTGGTGTCTCAGAACTGCAGACGTCACAGTGGAAGGACTTTCCAGAAGAAGACCTGAGAATTCTGGTGACTGCTCAAAGGCCTTAAAATTTAGGAAATCCTAAACCTGAGAAACTGGTTAAGCTTTGGACTCTTTCTTGAAGTGTATTTGTGTTTTGTAGAAATCTGTGCAAGCATATATGCCTATTTGCACAAAACACTGGCATGGGAAGAGGGTGTTCATAGGCTTCCTAAAGCCCATTCATAGACTGTCCACCCCCTCCAAGTTACAGACTAAAAACTCTCTTGCAATCCACCAACCAGCCATCTCTTAATAAAACTCACTTTGCTTTAAGCAATAGGAATGAAAAGAAACATCATCACTAGGCAAAAATGGCAAGATCCAAACCTTCCCAACCTCACAGATATGCTGGTGAATTATTCCACACATGTGTTTGCAACACTAATCTCTTTAGGGACTACCACAATACTTGGGAAGTGATAGTGACACAGCTAATTGAAAATACAACTATGTGACAAACAGGGTTATCATGAGAACACTAGTCAGCCGGCTCCTCAGCTGGAAGTGTCATCCACAGAGAGGGGAATATTACTGGGCCTCAGACTTAAAACAATTCACCGATTCTAGCACAGTCTCACAGCAGTGGTTTCAGACAGCTTTTGTTTTCACTTTATTGCACAGACTGTCAAATTTATGGGATTACCCAATATAGTCAAACTAATTAGGGGTATTTATATTACTAAAGCAAGTTTAGCTGCCTCTGAGCTAGAGAAACTGCTGTGAAATTAAACATTGGAAGCAAAGCTGATGCAGTGTAAATGATTCAAATCAAAACAGAACAGCTGTCTGCTTGAAACACATTGACAGCATTTTTTTAAATGAATCAGTCAGAAGTGAGAGTTCAATTCCAGAAGGCTTTGAGAAAAAGCGTTGTCTTCTGCACAAACCTAGTTACAGTGAAGCACCACAAGGAAAAGTCAATACAAAACTTTGGTTACAAATGTGTAAATATGAGAAACTTTTTCAGTTCGTATTTGCTGCTAAAGGTTCACTATCAAAGTGTACCAAATCCTTTAACCTTCACTGTCCCCTCCTCTTTCTGCATCTTCTCTGCATCGGCATCTGTCACAGCATTAACGCACAACGCCAAGGGTCGGACGCGGGACTCCGATGCAGATCTAAATGCCCGACCTAAGCTCCTGAGCACAGCATCACACATCCTCCCATCTCAGAACCCGAGGAACCCTCTTCCACTACCATCCCCATCATCAGACGCTCCTTCCACTTTTCTAAGAGAACTTAAGTTTTCCATTAATAATTTTATTAAATGCAGTGCAAAAAATTTTTTAAAAACAGGAACCTAGATTCACCTAAACTCAGACCTGAATAAAAACAGAGAAAATTACCTTAAGTGAAGTCTGATGGGTAACTCCTTTCACTTTCTCCTTCTGCAAAGTCTCTATCCTGGGTCTATTAAAGACTCTGTCGATTAGTTCCGGGGCTGTTTGCAGGTGAGTTGCGATATCAAACTGTTCAACTAAAAGTCAAGACAACCTTAAAGCACTGTGTCTCTAAAACCAAATAACGCAGACCAATATGCTAGATTGTCCCAGAAACCTTCAAACATTTCATACCTTCCTTCTTGGTATCAAAAAAAAACACATGCTTATTCTGTTGCTTCCCCTGGAAATCCAGCAGATGGAGCTCTGATTTTAGTCTTTCAATTTTCTAGAATACAGAATAGAACACAGTCTCATTTGATACTGGGTTCTTCTAGTATATCAGAAATGAATGAAATGAATTTGCAGAAGTTTATACCATTTTACATGGTTATCACCAGCCAGCAAAGATTTAGCTTCATTCTTTTAAAGGAAAAGACCATGTAAGGTACTTGGCTAGGAATTACACAAAACTCATTTAATCCTTACAACAATCCTATGAGACAGAAATAAGGAAACAGCCTCAGGGAGGTTAATTTGTCCATAATCCCAGAGGCTAATAAATGGCAGTTAGAATTCAAACCTAAACCTGTCTCATTCCCAAACTTGAACCTTTCCACTCCACCACACTGACTATACTTCTAAATCATTATCACAATTAAGTATATTTTAAGATTGTAAATCCCAGAAGAAATCAACTGACAACTTGAGATAGAGTGATTTATGTATCTCTTCTTAACCAACAAAAATACATCAGAACAAAGAGCGTCAATTGTTACCTTAGTTTCTGCAACCCTTTTCATTTCTATATATTTGACATCCTGAGTTCTTATCAGTTTCAGCTGTTCTGGAGTCACTTCTTCCTTAGTCTCCTTAATAACATGAACTCCATCCTAAAATCCAAATTTAAAAGATATATTCCTGGTTAGATTAAAATCATGAGTAAGTTGTTGGCATAGCTCATGGCTGGAACAAAGACCACGAAATGCTATTTGTAACAGCAGCACAAGGCACTAGCCCCTGATGTGTATGTTCAAACTTAGCACCTCTGGGCAGCTACTCTTGGACCAGTTCCAGGCACAGGACAACTCAAATTCAGGAGCAGAAATGCACGCTGCTCAGGAAGAGGCAGTTTTGCCTTGGATACTGACCAAGAGCACTAGGACCAACTGGAGCCATGGACCCTTACTCTCAATCTCTTCCCCCATCCTGATTGTTCTATCGAGTTGGAGCTCAAAACACCAACTGAGCCATTAGGTACCCACCTGGAGTTTAACCCGAGTCATTTTATAGTAGAATTCATCTGGATTTTTTTCAAGAGCCTTCTTCCGGAGAGCTCTGAGGTAGTCCTGCTTTTTCCGGTAGTCACTAAAGAGCGGGTTAAACAAGGTTCATAGCAAAAAATAAAAAATAAAACCCCACAATGAGCAAACTTTACAAGCACTAAAGTTCATACAAAATGAAATTCAAAAAAGCCAAAGTAACAATGAGATTTGATCTGCACTCCACTGTCCCTGATGTTGAGCTCACGTCTGTATCAGGTCCTCTCCTACCCCTCCTCTCCTATCCCAATCCTACTTGAAATTAACTCCCCATCTCACCACCGTTTCTGTGCTATTTATATCTATAGGGACACCAAACAAAACACAAATGAAAACTTTTCAGAGGTGTTCTGATGTGAACACAGGCACCAAGTGATCAAATAAGATTCAGAAACTACACAGTGCAATACAGCATAACGATTAGAATAAAAATGGATTCTGGAGCCAGTGAGTTCAAACCTTGACTCTACCACTTCTAGCTGAGTAATCTTGGATAAAAGTTAACCACTGTGTAGTCCACTTTAATCTGTAAAAGAGGTATGATAATATTAGTATCCCGAAAGGTTGTTGAGGTTGTTAGGAGGAATAAATGAGTGTAAAAACTATAAATCTCTTAGAGAACACTGCCTGGTCCAATAAGAGCACTCAGTTATTATTAGCCTAAAAAACTGTGGGACCCAGAGCAATCCACTTAATCTACCACTATTTATACCAGTAGCATAGAAAGGACCTCAGCTGTCAAGAGTGGTTAACAAATAATTATAAAGTATTTTGCAAATAAAGCACTAAAGAAGAAGAATGGGGATAATTGTTTCATAAAATGCTTTCAGAGTTCATTATCACCCACGCTCAGTCACATGAATCCATCTTTCACATCTCTTCATTCCATACCACACACATGGTGATTTAAGAGACTCGACAACTGGAATTTTAGATTATATCTTGCACTTCAAGAAAAGGGCGAGAAAAAGATTCAACTTTTGGCTCAAATACCAAGGCAGGGGGTCAAATCAAAGCGACTATGAGAGCAACACAATAAAAAAAAATTCACAATGTTATAACTACAGCTAAAACAGTATACTCTGCCTAAACAGAGAGAGAGATGTTTAGGATCACAGAAAAGTATCTGAGAGGCTGCTCGACTATGGCCATTTTATCAATGGCAGGAAATTATCCCTTGTTGGAAAAAACTCAGGCGATCCAGCTACCACGGAGGGAGGTTGTACGCTTTCTTGGCACCACCTCTGCCAGAAAGATTTAACTCACTCTGCACGGAGTTTGTAATCTTTCTTTTTCTCCAGCAGGCCCAGATGTTTTCGAAAGCTGGGCTGGAAGACAAAGAAAAAAAAAAAGGTATTTAGTTTCCTCAGCAAACACATACTGAAATCAACATGACACTGACGGGAACAAGAGTCTCTAGAGTGCTTGGAGTGAGTGCTCAGTAAATCCATGTCCTTGGAGCCAACTTGCTATCCTGGTTCCCTCTCCTCCCCCAGCTGGGCTCTGCCCAAGGATGAGAGGGACCGTACAGCTCAAGAGAGGTCACAAGCACTGCCGTAACAGTTTCCTGGCCTATTAAGGACAGAGAGAGGCAACAATGACTCGGCACTAAGCAAGCAGTTGCCAGTTGTACTAAAATTACTACAGACTTAATCCAAGGGTTTATAAAATACTACGAAGGGAAAACAGTAACACGGAGGCAACTGCTAAGGAAGCTAAATTTAGAGTCAGGAGAATTGGGTTCAAATCCAAGCTTTACCTCTTAACAATCTGTAACCTTGAGCAAGTCACTTCTCTGAGCTGCTATTTCCTAACTATAAAATGAGAATAATAGTACCTACTTCTCATGGTTATCATGAGGATTTAATGAGCCTCTGTAAGTGGTAGCTCCTGCATCTGCCCAGCATATGTTCATTGTTACTATTCTACCTTTGGTACAAAGTATGAGGGAAAACTAAGTATGGCAGAAAATACTTTTCTCTGACACTGAACTTGGATAATACGGAAGGTACAAGGAATACATCATGTTATTATCTTTCTACAAGCTACTATTGTGGAGCAGTTAATGTAAGTCACCATCTGATGTGCACCCCTATGTTTATTGCAGCACTATTTACAATAGCCAAGATATGGAAGCAACCTAAGTGTCCATCAATAGATAAATGGATAAAGATGTTGTTCGTACACACAATGGAATACTATTCAGCCATAAGAAAACAAATCCTACCATTTGCAACAACATGGATGGAGCTAGAAGGTATTATGCTCAGTGAAATAAGACAGGCGGAGAAAGGCAAGTACCAAATGATTTCCCTCATTTGTGGAGTATAACAACGAAGCAAAACTGAAGGAACAAAACAGCAGCAGACTCAGACTCCAAGAAGGGACTAGCAAGCGGGGTAGGGGGTGGGGAGGAGAGAGAAGGGGATTGAGGGGTATTATGATTAGTACACATGGTATGGCGGGGTCACAGGGAAGACAGAGTAGCACAGAGAAGACAAGTAGTGACTCTGTGGCATCTTACTACACTGATGGACAGTGACTTCATTGGGGTATGGGAAGGACTCGATAATATGGGTGAATGTAGTAACCACAATGTTTTTCATGTGAAACCTTCATAAAAGTGTGTATCAATGATGCCTTAATAAAAAAATAAAATTAAAAAACCCTCAATCCAATCCAAATATATATATATATATATATATATATATATATATATATATATATATATATATATATAAAAGTGAGGGTCTGTGCTAAATGCTTTTGTTTACATCATAATAGGCCATATTTGTTAAGCACTTACTCTGTTACAAAGCAATCTGCTATGCTTGTTACATACAATCTCATTTAATCCCCACAGCTATCTAAGAACGTAAGGTAAAGCAGACACTATTGTTATCCCAATTTTCCAGAAGGGGAAGGAGATTTAGGGAATGACATGCCCCAGAACACAGAACTAATAAGTGGCAAAGCTAAACTAGATAATTCTACCTGGTACCACAGTCTGTGCTCTTGCCTACCCCACAGAACTGTATCCTCTTCTGCTCTGAGTAATTTCAATTTTTGAGGAAGTACATACACTTCTCTATTGTTTAAACTTGTATAATAATTTGGGCAAGCTTTTTAACAGTCACCTTTTTCGTTTTTCATCTCTGAAGTGATGTAATAAAAACTCAGTATTTAAAATAATGCTCAAAACCTCTCCTGAAAATTTTTATTTTAATAATTGTAGACAAAGGAAGTTTAACAGAGTGGAGAAAGAAAATTCAAGGGCCAAAAGAGCAGCAGAAATCTTGAAAGCTGTCACGTCCACTTGAATCTCCATCTGTCCATCCATGCCAAAGAAATCTGACATTGCTTCTGAAATAGTCCACATAATTATACATACTCCCTCCATACGAAACACCTTCAATAGCTCCCCTGCTGCTTCAGTAAAGGACCTAGAGGATAAAGCCCAAACTTGGCCCAGATAAGGAATACTCTCATCAATGTGTTTATCCACCTTTCCAGCATGGCCTTCTCCTCACCTCTCCCACAAACACCCTTTATTACTAATCTGCCATGGCCATGTCATGTTCATGGCCAGCCTTGAAAGCCCTGTCTTCTCTGCTAATCCAAATGAGCTACTTAAAACCTTGACTTTGGGCACACTATTCAATCTCTTTAAGCATCAGCTTCCTCACTTCTAAAACAGGGATAACATCCACCTCATAGGGATGCTGTAGGATTATATGAGACGATCCTTGTACACTGTATTGGGCTGTACCTAGCATACAGCTCAAAAAGTGACAGCCATTACCATAGCTTTCCAAGTTCAACAAGTTTCACTGTGATGCTTTCTCTCATGATCTCTAATCTTTCCATTCAAATTCGTGATTTGGCATCTTTTATGTGCCATCTCTTATAAAACTGTCTATTAGTCTTTAAGTAGCCTCTGGATTCAAAACACTTGGTCTGACTTCTGACTTTGCTGCTTGCCAGCTATAGCTCTATGTCGTTTGGCAAATTACTTATATCTGAGCCTTAGTTTCCCCATCTGCAAATATGAGAAAATAATGGTACCTTCTTCCACACACTGTTCAGAGTGTAAAGCATTTTGCACTGTGTCTGGCTCTAACACAGTAAGAACAACTAGGTATTACATTTAGATAGGTCCACACAGAGATCCAAACAAGGTGACAAGTTACACTATTGCTCCCAGCACACCACTGAGCACACAGCAAGTGCACAATTAAATGTCTGATAAGCACTATTAAGCAGGAAGACTGAACTGTAGTTAAGAGGCCTTAGCTCCATCAATCAGCAACATATCTTTAGACTCATCTTTCTCCCTCTCCTACCCCTCTGTGAAATTAAGTTGAACCTGGTATCTCTAAGGGGCTTTCTGGATTAGACAGTATGTGATTCCTGAGAGTAAAATGATGGATAAATTGATTCTGCATATATTAAACCAATTTTACCCAACCTCCCCACGCAGACACACCCTCCAGAGAAATCCTACAACTGTTTATTCCACCTGAGTTTGTTTGTGACTCGGCAAGTCACTGTCACTCTCTAGGCCTCGGTTTCCTCACGTGTTCAATGAGGATCGAAAACACCAACATTACAGGGTGAGACATAAACAAAAGCCTATGTAGCAGACCTCCATGGATCACAAAGCGTATGGATGATGATAACACCACATCAATAACAGCTGTTCACTCACAGGCCCCATGCGCTGTGGGCATTGAGCATCTTTAGATAGATGTGGGTTCCAGTTCCAGCCGGGGCACTTACTGGCTGTGTGAACTTTGACCTCAACTTCCTCAGAGAAGGTCAAGCACTTCACCCACAGTGTCTCGTTTTACTTACCCCACTGAAACCTTGAATGATAACTGATTATCTTTAAGGACCTGGGGGTAGCCCGCACTCTTCTTGGAACCACTCCCTCCTCCCCGAGCGCGAGGCTCCGCCCAGCCACGACGGCATCGTTAGCATCTATTTGCATACAGGAGCGCCACTCGAGGGAACTAGAACCAGCAGGTGGAGAGGGGGTTGGTGGGAAAGGAGCACATGGAGCACGGGCCAGTGCGGTCGTACCTGGCTTCGCTCTCTGTGTTCGCGCTGCCGGGACTTAGCGGCCTTCCGGAAAGCCGCCGCCATGTCTGCTCCCGCCTGGGAAAAGCTCCGCAGACAGGCCCAGCTCCGCACCGCCTCGGCTGCCGCTTCCACTGATCCTATCGGAAGCAGGCCAAGCCGCCGGAGGCCTAGAACCGCCCAATTCCTCTCTGCACCCTATCCGGTGCCGGTCTTCACGGAAATACGTATTCTGTCGCCGACGTCCACCAAAGGCTACTTCTGGGAAGTGTAGTTCCCTGGGTCTAGTTTCGTGAGTGCAAGAGCCTGTTCTTATTCGCCAGAGCTTGAACACGTGTATCGAGATCTGGCCTTCGCGCCCGGCTCTGCGTTGGCACCTGGGAACACGTGGCTGGCACTGCCCTCCGGTTGTGCTGGGCTTGGAGTGTGCGCATGCGCATTCACCTACCGCTCACACACACACTTGCCCTGTTTATGCGGTGCTCTTAAAGCTTAGGAGCCCTGTGAATTTTATGGTGTACCAGAAAGTCCACTCTTTCTGGTACACCATAAAGAAACAAGAGAAACAAGAGAACTTAACACCATGTCTGTCTCTGCCACTTACTGACTTTTGACAGGTCGCTTGATTTTAATGAGCATCACTTTACTCATGCATAAAACAAGGATAATAATAGCATGCACTGCTTGCCTCATAGGGCAGTCAAAGGGCTCACAGTTGAATGGAGGACGCAGTAGTTATAAAGTTCTGAGTCCTTCACACCCTCAAGAGAATGGCTGATTGACAGAATGAGTGTCAGAGGCAGTATAACACAATGATTAGGACCATAAACTATGGAGGTGTGCTCTGATCCTAACTGTTAGCAACCAAGACAAAGTTAGCTTCACTGAATCTCAGTCTCCCCTTCTGTAAAATGGGGGTAATAATACTATACCCACAGGATTGTTGTGAGGATTAATGATGTTTACAGAGCATAATGGTGTGTTTACTCCTTAGCAAGTTCACAATCAATTGAGGCTTTTATTCTTATTATTACTAAACTACGTGTAAGGATTCAGAGAGGTTTGGGCACAACAGAGCATTCCAGCGGCATTTGGTTTCACCTTCACTACGTGAAGCTAACTTTCAATGAGTTCTGTAAGTGCACTCATTTCTCATGACAGGGCTCACCCCTCCAGCTGAGGCCCTGGGTAAATACTCAGTCCCCAGAAGTGTAAGTCCAGTTGACCATGAAAAAGCTGAAAGTAGCTGAGATTTGCCATGTAAAAAGTTTTTTTCTTGCCTCTGAGTGTGAGCCTTGCCCGTCTAGGGCCACATGCATTAACAAATGTCCATCTCGTTTGTTACTTAACCATTGAGAGACAAGGCCATTCATGATCTGGCCCATGCCCACCTTTCCAGCCTCATATTAAGAAGCCTAGCCATCAGGCAGAATGACAAGGTGGGGGACCCAATCACTCATGCCACTTCCCCTGAGGAAGGCATTGAATGATGGCATAGCCCAGAGGAGGCAGCTCTGCACACTGGAAGGCAGGACCCAGGAGTCAGCCACAGATTTAAATTGCACATCTACCACCTACCAGCTTGTGATTTGAGGCCACACCGTCAAACTCTCTGAGCCCTGTGTCCTACCCTACCTTGTGTAAAATAGTTATAATAATAAATACCACCTCATGGCTTTTGTGAGAACTGAAAGAGGTAATGACTAGCAGTTAGCATGGTGCCCTGCATGTAGTCGGCACTTAACCATATGTGTGTTCTCCCTGTACCCTTCCTCTGATACTCTGCAGAACTCACTCATTTCACCCTCTGCACCCACAGACTCATTGCCAATCTTGGGGTCATAAGGAAAGTGCTTCTGGGCAATCTGAAAGAGGGTGTCTGATAACCCATGATGCCTGTTGGGCGTCAGGCAACACAACGGGTAAGAGTGAGCAATACACCCAGAGAAAGAGGGAAGTTTTCTCGCTGGGGGAAGGAGGGCTTGTGGGTACAACCATCAGAGACTGAGTGATTCAGCACTATGAGGAAACCATGAGCAGCCTATCAGTCATCACCCAGGGCCTCCTGCTGAAAACCCTTTCAAAGTGAGAGAATAACTGGGAGACCCTGAGTGAGCCCCCTTGCACCACAAGACAAAGAAGGGTGTATGGGGACCTCTTGGGTGGGTGAAGGGACAAGCAGATCCTATCACCCAAGGCTAGTCATCCAGCCCTCAGGCTCTGCTCCCAGCCCTGGCTCAGACACACCTGTTCCCCAGAGAGGGGGGAACAGGAACAGGGAGTCCATGTAGTTGATCCCTAGACGTCCCTGGGGCACGTCCCCTGGGCCAGTGGAAATAGAGAGGAGGGAAATGTGAGCCCACTGGGGAGCTGGAAGTGGGAAAGGGAAAGAACGCAGCCCCAGCCCTACACCAGTCTCCTTCCCCCAGGATGGGCCAATGCAGAAGCCACCTAACTTTCTCTGGCCTCCAGACTCCCAGAGCAAGCAGTAGAACCTTAACACTTAACCATGAAAGGGAGTGTTGGAGAGTGGAAGGAAGTCTCACATATTTAATACTTACTGTGTGCTCTCAACCAATCCTTACAAGAATTCTGTGAGACAGGTCTTCAGCCACTCTTAACAGATGAGGAGACTGAGGCTTAAACAGATTGAATAACTACAGAATCTGTGAGCCTGACAGTTAAGCTCTTTTCTTGGCATAAGGAGCTTTGACATTTGATTGCCTGGATTTGAATCCAGGCTTTGCTATTATTAGCTCTGTCACCTTTGGCAGGTTACTTACTCTCTCTGCCTCCATTTCCTCGTCCTTAAAACAAGGATGAAAATAAATTTTTCATAAAGTTGTTGGAGAAGACAAGTAGTGATTCTACAGCATCTTACTATGCTGATGGACAGTGACTGTGAAGGGGTATGTGGGGGGGACTTGGTGAAGGGGGGAGCCTAGTAAACATAATGTTCTTCATGTAATTGTAGATTAATGATAACAAAATTTTTAAAAATACTGAAAAAATAAGTTGTTGGATAATCAAGTGCATTAATATATGTAAAGTGCTTAGACAGGAACTGGAACAATATTTCAGGAACTATTGGCTTGTATTATGGCTGTGAAGAGAATCTATGAAGAGATTCAAGCCATGAGTAAAAGCCAGAGACCCCAGCTCTAACTTCGATCCAGCACCTTCCTCACTCACTCATAATCCCTCCCATTCTGAAGGCTGTGCACCTTTGCCCTTCCCTCACCCCCAAGCAGACCCCCTTCTTGCCATCTACTCCAACCAGGCAGATTCTTCCCTGCACTCCCCAAAGTTAGGGGAGCAATCTCCAACACCTGCAAGATAGAGAAAGGACCCTCCCATGGGCTGTCTGCTCACTCCTTGGACTCCAGATGCAGGTGCCTATAGACTAAACTGGGAGGTGAGGGTCCAGATCGAAGCAGTGCCTATCATTCATTCATTCATCAGATATGTATTATATGCCAGACATTGGAGTAGGTACTGGGAATGTGGTAGTGAACAATTTGATTATCTAGATTTGAATCCAGGTAGTGAGCCAATCCCTGCCCTCATGGGGCTTATAGTTTAGGCATCAAGAACAACAATAATAAACAAGCAATTAATTAATTTGGAAAAGAAAGTCTCAAGGGTGACTTCAGAAAGCAATGTGATTTAGAGATGGGAAAGGAGGGTACTCAGGAGCCCCATCCTGGGAGGGAAAGAGTCTCTTCTCTGAGAACCCAGCTGGACTCAGCTCCGGGGATAGGAGCGCCTCTTTGGGCACCTGAATCTACTCTAGACACTGAGGTTATTTCCAGGGTTGGTTTGTTGTCTCTTGTTTTGCAAACCACATAGCGGAGCCTCCTCCTCCCTCCCCCGCCCTTCCAGATTGAAGCTATTTATTCCTAGTGACAAGCCTGAGGATCCCATGGGGGGTGGCCTCAAAGACCTGGAGGGGCCTTGTGTCCCTGGCAGGCGCCAGTCCTCCCTCCCTGGCACAAAGAGGAAGCCAGAGGGTTGGAAACTGTGGAGGTGGGGGAGGAGGGGTTCCCTTCACTTCCACCCACCACCCCAGCAGCAGCCCACCCATGCACACGTCTCACACCCTTCCCTGAGCTGAAAATTCATGGGGCCAAGGATTAGGGTCTTCCCTGGGTCTCAAAGGTCAAAACTATTCCTGGGCATTGTACAGAGGCAGGACTTCTCTGTCCCAGGAAGCAGCACCCAGAGGTGAGGAGGTGGCTACTTCTGTTTTTGCCACCTAGAGTTGTGGAATAAAGCCGTTTGAAGGTCAAGGCCCTATGGCGGAGGTGGGGGTGGGGAGGAGGAATCCTCTCCTTACTCCATGTTTCCAGAGAACACCTTGGTCCCCACGGACAAGGCCACGACAGACTAAAGTCTCTTTTACAAACTGGGGCTGAGTGTGACCCCGGCAGGTAAACTGGGAGGGACAGGAGGGCTCCTGGTCCCCAAATGGACCTTGGTCAGCTGGGTGCTGTACCCGTTGCCTAAGTTAAATACAGCGATCTCCCACTAGCAGCTGGGGGGGGACAAGGAGGGGAGCAAAGAGAGAGGACAGCAAAACCTTTAGGGAGGGGCAGGGGCGGGGTCTTGGCCGCCCACTGAGGTTGGGAAAGCCAGGTTAGGCTGGGCCGGAGTCGGGGGTCTGAGGCGGGCTCAGTCGGAAAGGTAGGTGGGGATGAGGGGCCGGAGGCGGGGTCCGCACCCGGCGGGCAGGGGCGGCCGGGGGCGGGGTCCGGGCGGGGCGGGCCGCGGCTCTCACTTCCTCCGGGAGGGGTTGGGGCCGCGCTCGCCCTCGCCCACGCAGTCCGCCCGCGGCCGGCAGCCTCGCCGGCAGCTCGCTCCGCCCGGCTGGGCCCGGCCGGCAGGTAGGAGCCGCCGAGGGAAGCGCTCCGGCGTCCCCGCCCCACCCGCGCGAGGGCCGCGCCCGCTCCCGCCGCCAGCGTCGAGGTGAGCTCCCCGCCGAACCCGGCTCCGAATCCTGGCTCCCGGCGCGGCTCCCACCCCCGCCCCCCGCCTGGTGCGTCCGCGGGCGCTCGGGCCACGCTCGCAACGGGCGGCACGAGGGCGCTGAGCCCGCAGGGCGCCTCGCGGACCGCTGCGCGCCCGGCCGCGCGGCGGGGCATGGGCTGCTGCGAGAGGTGGGCGGGGGAAGGGGCCAAGTTTGAAACGCGAAAGCCTGAGTCTGGAGAGACACCAGAAGGGTTCGAGAAATTGAGGCTCTCAGAAAGCCCGGCAGAGCCAGAGACCGAGACTGGGACGTGAGCGACACGCTCAGACAGGAGGCTGCGGACGTGCCCGAAGCAGGGGTAGAGACTTGGACGTAGAGTCACTTAGAGACCAACCCGAGACATAAGACCCAGGTTTTGTGGAGCGGAACATTTTAGGAAAAAGCATACAGTGACCTCAGTGAACACGTTGTAGAGCCCTTCCACGGGCACCACTGGGTCCTGGGCACGTGAGGAGCCCTGAAGCCTAAGCTTGTTAGCCTCGTAGTAAATCAGACAGCCTCTGTGAGGCCTAGAGACAGCCACCCAGAGACCGGAGACCGAGACACTCAGGCATGCAGAGATGTAGGAGATAGAGAGGGAAGGAAGGTGGGGACCAAGACATTCTGCCCCCTGGAGACGGAGGGACTAGACTTGGGTGTACAGAGGTAGAACCCACAGAGGCAGCTGGCTGAGAGATGGCTAGTCAGAGAGAAAGATACCGAAAATGTAAAGACTGCTGCTGAAGTGTGCAGAGACCCAGAGACATGCCCAAGGGGCACAGAGCTAGACTCAGAGAGACTGGGATTTAATGGAAGCACATTGACAGCTTCCAAGACAGACCCTGAGAAAGTCAGTCCGAAAGATTGGGAAGCAAGGATGTGGGGAGACAGAAACTCTGGGCCAGCTGAGTCCCCATGAAGCTGGGAACCTGAGAGAGTAAGACTGACATCAAGAGGGAGCCCCAAGCATACACCAAGACAGCCCCAACTTATTTTTAAACTCAAATCTTGGACACTGTTTCACCCCTGGGGAACCCAGAGTGGATGAACTGTTCCTCTCCTGTCCCCAGAGCAGCTGCTGGATCCTGCTTCCCACCCCCTTAGCCTAAACTGCTCTGACTCCCAGGCCCCATGGGGGAGGGGAGGGGAGCCCAGCTGAGAACTTGGGGTTAGTGCCTGGTAGTGTGGGTGGAGAGGTCAATTTCTCCCCTTAAGCCTACTCTTAAGTCGTGTCAATTCTTGGTGGCCAGGGGAAGGGTCTGTTCTGATCCTGACTCAGCTGTGAGGCCTGGCCGTGGTCCTCCTGGACAGAGGGATGGAGGGGGGCAAAAGGGTTGAGTGATTGGCATAGGTGATTGGACAGCCTTCTGGGTTGTCTTCCAATCAGGGCTGGTAGCCAGGGAGAGAGCCAGGTCCTATACTGGTGCTGTCAACCCAGCATATCTCTGTCCCTCTGCTCTTAAAGGCTGCCCACCCCCTCCCACCACTGCAGCATTTCTAGAGAATTAAAACAGAAAAGAATTTCAGGCTGGGAAGCAGGAAAACTGGGCTCTCTGAGACCTGAGTGACCTTGGCCATGCCCTTGTGCTGTCCCTGGCCTCTGCTCAGCTGTAAAATGGGGATGATTCCCTATCCTGCCTGCCTTGAGATGGTGGATGGGAATGCACTTTGTGAGAGGCAAAGCAGCATGCATATGTGTGTACACCAGTGTACCTGCGTGAGGGGGTCTCAAGAGTTATGTTCTCTGAAGTCAAGCTGGCCCTGCTGGTCTCCTCAGTGAGCTGCAGGCCTGGACCTCTTGGGTTCCCCCAGAAGTATGGGTTCCCTCTGTATTCTCTCCTGGGCCTACACTGAGAATGTCTGGGTTAAAACCTTGGCCAGTTCTCTGACCCAGGCCTGGTGGAGAAACTTGTCTAATCCACAGTAAGAGTGAGGGGCTAATAAGAAAAATACTAATGGCTGCTATTGACTGACCACTTACTCTCTGCCAGGTGCTTTCCAAGTATCATATTTAAGGCTGGCAACCACCCCAAGAGATAGGAGGTAGTATTAGATGGAAAAACAGGCCTGGGGCACTTAAGTGACTTGCCCAAGATCACCCAGCTAGTAAGTGAAGAAGGTAGAATTCAAACCCAGGTTTATATTTCACAACTGCAGCCCCTACACACCACCTGCCTCAGCCATTCAGTCAGCCATACTGAACTGGTTCACTGGGAGGTGCCAGATGTGTGTGTGGTTGAGGGGAAGGGGGATCAGGTGTAGGGATGGGGTGTATGTGTGTGTGTGTGTGTGTTGGTGGGGGCAGAAGCGGGAAGCCATCTGGCAGACCGAGCAGTCTTCCTTGCACACCCTCCCCCCCACAACCAGCCATGAAGGAATACAAAACTGGCTTCGTTTAGTCCCCAAGCCCTGCCAGGGAAAGGGAGAGGGAGGGAGAAAGGAGGGGATGGGCAGAGACAGGTGGGCCTTGATAGTGCCCTTCACTCTGTCCTCACTAGAGCCCAGCTGAACAGACCGGAGCACTAGGGAATTCTGGGAAGGAAACAGAGCCACACCCATACCCTGTTTGGGGTGCCCCTGTCTCAGAGTGGTGACTGCCTCCCAGGGGGTGGGCCCAGGGCTAGCCTGGGCCTGGGAAGGTGGCGGTTTCTGCAAGCCACACCAGGAAGGAAGGAAAAGCCCAGGGCACTCCCGGAGGATGGCCACTCTCCCACCTGTGTGGCCGCCTGCTGCCCAGTGACTGACAGCCCAGCAACCCTCAGATGTTGGGCCAGAAGAAACCCTGGCCTGAGTGGCGGGGAGTGGACTGAGAGGAGGGGGACCCTCCACCCTACAGCATAGCCCCTACCCCAGAAGTCCCCTTTCTGAAGACCCCACCTCCCAGTGGCCTCGTGCCCTGGCCTGGAGGACGAACTGAGTGTCCTCCCTTTGTACAGAAGGACAGTTGTGAGTTCATGAGCCATCTCTTCAGAAGAGCCAGGCCCTCCAGGCTTGGGGCATCTGCTGGTGCCTGGAGTCTGAACTCCAAGCCAGAGCAACGCTTGTTGGCGAGAATTTCTCACTGGGGGTGGCTGAGAAAAGGAGGGCTTTTTTCTTCAACTAGAGCCAGGGCAGGCTCTGGGGACTGCCAGGTACTGTGGTTGAATGGGGAGCGGGAAGTGGGTTGATGGGTTCCTTTGTACTCTCCAGGCTCATCCTGCAGCTGTGAGGACATGGTCCCTTTCCTATGGGTCCTGGTGGTTCATCTCCACCCACCTTGGGACCCCGGCCCTTAGAAAGCAGGCTTCATGGTGGAGGAGGCTGGGGGTGGCAGCTCAAATTTGGGGCTAGAGACTGGAATCAGGGGCAGCAGAAGAGACTGGGAACCCCACTTCGTTACCGCCCCCCCCCACTCCCCACGCTCCTGTTCCAGAGGCAGCTGTGTGGATGACCTCATCCCACAAACATGCTTTGTTCCTGAGAAAATGGAAAGTGTCTGAGGTTTGGTGGGGGGCAGGGTGTCTGCAGCAGCAGCTCTCAGGGCTCCCCCTTGCCTGGCTCCCCACCCAAGAGGGGGCCTGATTAGGGAGAAAATGTCTGCTGTGTCTTCCACTCTCATCCTTCACTCCCCCTGCCCCAAACCTTTAGAAATTGGAAAAGGTGGGAAGAGGCTGTCTCTCCCAGAGGCAGGGAGAGGGGAAGTAATGACCTAGGGGATGGGGAGATCTGGGGCTTTGCCAGGGTCTGCCAAGAGTGTGCCTGCTGGAGATGGCAGGGGGCACACTGCACACTCTCTGCCTCGGTTCCCCTCTCCCATTCCAGGCGTTTCATTTCCCTGTTTTCTTCCCTGCTGCTGGCAAACCTGACTTCTGGCCATCTGTGCTGCCACAGCTGTTACAGATGTTGCAGGCCAAGGCTGCCCAGGCTGGTGTGACCAAAGACCCAGCAGGGGCTAGAGGGGGAAGAGGGCAGAGGGTTCAGTTGGGGAAGTTTGGCTGTGTCCAGCTTACAGGATTTCCTTCCTGCTTAAACCTAAGCTGAGCCTCTGAAGTCCTTGTCCCTGGGCCGATTGTCCTGGGAGGGGAGGCCCTATGTGACTTCTCCTCCACCTCCACCATTCATTGCCCAGCATCCTTCTAACATTCCACTGTTTCCTGGATTGGGAGGAGGGGGGCGGGAACAGCCCATTCTCATCCCTAAGCTTCCCATTCTGGGTAGATGTTCCTTTACCTACATTCCTATGGTCCCTTCCTAGGAGTCAGGAGAGGGTGGGAGTGCTGTTCATATGGGGTAGGGTGACAAGCTCCCTGCCCCTGCACTTAACCCCTTGAGGACAGTGGGGACAGTGGAGGCTAAACTCGGGGCTGGGGCAGGAAATGAGTCACTGACCCAGGAAAAGCCCCCTCCCCCCAGATCTGCCAGGGCCCAGATAAGAAAACAACTTCTGCTTCCTGATTTTTTTCCCTGATCCCCATCCACCCTACCATTAAATACAGAAATAAACATGCAAGACTCCTGAGTTCCCAGAAACACCCTTTCCCCATCACCACCTGCTCTGACCTGACCATTTCCTACACCTGGTCTCCTGATTTTTTGGAATGCAAGGGGCTAAGCCATAGCTCCTCTGGGTGACCCTCACCCCACCTTTTGCCCCTGACAGGGCTCCCTCACAGCCACCATGAGTGAGGCCTTCGACTGTGCAAAATGCAGCGAGTCCCTGTATGGCCGCAAATACATCCAGACGGACAACGGCCCCTACTGCGTGCCCTGTTACGACAACACCTTTGCCAACACCTGTGCTGAGTGCCAGCAGCTTATTGGGCACGACTCAAGGGTAAGGACCAGAGCAGAAGGGGTAGGGAGTTAGGGGAGGCTGGTAAGAGGGAACAGAGGTGCCAGTGCCCCTGCCGTGTTTCCCCCAGGAGCTGTTCTATGAAGACCGCCACTTCCATGAGGGCTGTTTCCGCTGTTGTCGCTGCCAGCGCTCCCTGGCTGATGAGCCCTTCACTTGCCAGGACAGCGAGCTGCTCTGCAATGACTGCTACTGCAGTGCCTTCTCTTCACAGTGCTCTGCCTGTGGGGAGACCGTCATGCCTGGTATGTTCTCCAGAGCTCAGTGTATGTGCCTGGCATCTGTGTAGGGTTCGTGCATGTACAAGGGATTGGTACGCTTGTCTGATATACACACACACAGGCTTAGTAGAGAAAGGTCCTGCACACACAGCATGTCCCTGGAAATGTAGTGTATGCAGGAGGATCTGTCATGCCTGTATGCTCTTGGGAGCTTTGCACACCAAGGTATAAAGGAACTGGCATGCCCAGGTATACACATGAAAGCTTAGCATGTTCAGGAACTGACAAGCTTGTCGTATTCCTGCAGGTCTAGTGTGTGCTGGACCAGCAGGCCTGGTATACACCTGTGGGCTTACCGTGTACAGGCTGACTGACATGCTTGATAAACATGTAGGAGCTTCGCATGTATGAAGGTCTGCATGTAGAAGGTACATGTAGAAGCTAAGAATATGCTAAGATGCTTTGTGCATTGGGATGTGGTGTGTGTACAGAGAGAGACAGTGTTATTAGACCTGCATGTCTAATAGATACATGAGGATTTAGAACACGTGGGAAATGGCATGACTAGGATATACAAGGGCCTGGCATGTACTGAATCTCATGTCTAGGGCATCAGAACTTTGGGTAGGAAGAGACTTGCTTGCCTGATACACATGGTGTCTTTGTGTATGTGCTTCAATCATGATATCTAGTGTTTAAGGGCTTAGCATATACTGAGTTGTCATGGCTGTGTCATGGAGGCCTGCTGTGTACTGAGATGGTCACATCTGGCACCTATGGGGACTTCATATATGTCAAACCCTCATCTTTAGTTTATAGTGTGCAAGCCAGCATGTACAGGGTTTAGGAGAGATTAGCATGTACAGTATGCATCGTGGTCCTGCTGCACATGCATGGATACCACCTGCTTAGGCTATGGGAGCATCAGGACTCTCCTTGGAGGGAAGCCACAGGTGGCACTTGAGACAGCCTCTGAATGGGACCCATTCCCTACAGGGTCCCGGAAGCTGGAGTACGGAGGCCAGACATGGCATGAGCACTGCTTCCTGTGCAGTGGCTGTGAGCAGCCACTGGGCTCCCGTTCCTTTGTGCCTGACAAGGGTGCTCACTACTGCGTGCCCTGCTATGAGAACAAGTTTGCGCCTCGCTGTGCCCGCTGCAGCAAGGTGGGCTCTGGGCCAGCAGGGTGGGGGCCCTAATCTCCACCACACTCATGGATGGGAGCAGGGCTCTGTTATGGGGTGGAATCCCCACTCCCTCCTGCTGACAGATGCTGCCCCCACAGACGCTGACACAGGGTGGCGTAACATACCGTGACCAGCCCTGGCATCGAGAATGCCTGGTCTGCACTGGGTGCCAGACGCCCCTGGCAGGGCAGCAGTTTACCTCCCGGGATGAGGATCCCTACTGTGTGGCCTGTTTTGGAGAACTCTTTGCACCCAAATGCAGCAGCTGCAAGCGCCCCATCACAGGTGGGACAAGGGTCAAAGATCAGAGTGGATAGGGTGCAGGCAGGGGAATGGGATTTGGTATTGGGTGAGGCTGTGGGACAGGACCACCCTCTATATCTACAGAGCTAACCTCTGGCCTCCCTCCAGGACTCGGTGGAGGCAAGTATGTGTCCTTTGAAGACCGCCACTGGCACCACAGCTGCTTCTCCTGTGCCCGCTGTTCCACCTCCCTGGTGGGCCAAGGTTTTGTGCCAGATGGAGACCAAGTGCTATGTCAGGGCTGCAGCCAGGCAGGGCCCTGAGCCAGGGCTCCTGGGCCCAGGAGCTCCCAAATCAGGCTTCCAGGACTGAGGCTCCTTCTCCACACCACCTCTGAGGCCCAGCCGCTCCCCAAACAGGGGTTCCCCCTGGGCTCCAGGATTCAGTCTCCCTACTCCAGCATCCCTGAAACAGTACTCCCTGGGCTCTTAGGGAGCCTCCATCATTCTAATCCCCTCCCCAGACCTGGACTCCAGAACTTAGCCCTCTCCCTTACAGCCTGTGTTCTAGACCCCAGCCCTCCATCCTGGGCTCTGGGAACCCAAGCCCCCTTCAAGCTAGACTTCTCCAGAGACTTGAGGCCTCCTCTGGGTGTCTGAGAAGTCCTCAGAAGTGGACTATACTCAGGCTTGACCCTCCCCATCTCAGCCTAGTCCCCAGGGCTGGGGGCTGTCTGAGCAGCAGGGGTCCTAGGGTACAAGGTTTTGCATAGCCCTTGTCTGTCGAGTGAGTTCTCATTTCAGTTCAGTTCCATTTTGCCCAGAGATGGGCCAAGGGGTGGGATTGGCTCTCTCCCCTTCCAGATTCCTCAATAAAGCAGTGTGAGGAAGAGAAGGTCTCTGTGTTTCTGTCTGGGGATGAAAGGGGATGACGGGTGCCTTCGCAAAGGGAGGCTCGGGCTCTTCCGGACCCCCTCCGTAGAGGGCAGACGGGGAAGCTGCCGGCCGCGGGGTGAGGAATCTCCCGTGAACGGGGATCCCCGTCGTCGCTGCTACCGTCCCTCTCGGCTTAGCCTGGCTCCCCCCTGCTGGCGGAGGGCTTTTTCCACCGGGTCGGGAGGGGTTGGGGAGAGGTTGGGGATGGGAGCAGGGGTGGCAGTGGGTTCCTCCATCTGGTACAAATCACCCCCCTCCATTAACAAACCTTCCCAAACCCCACAGAGCACGCGGTATGGATTCCCAGTCTGGGCCCAGACCCTCAGCCCCCTTCCCCCTCTTCCCGAGGATTAACGGAGGCGGCCCGGGATCCGCTAGCGGTCGCACGTTTTTTGCCAAAAAAGGCAAGGATGCAGCTGCACGCGCCGCGGGAACATCTGGATCCGATTCCCGGCATGAATGGGTCATGGCCCCGCCCCCCGTGATTCAAGGGCGGGGGCGGGAATGAGCGAGGGGGGTTGTCCCCCAAAGTGGGGAGATGGGGCGGAGCGCTGCTCCCCTCTCCCGGCGTCCGACGCCCCTGGCCCTGCCCCCTCCGCGGCCTGAGGTCTGGGCTCGGCAGTGCAAGGCCGGGAGACGGCCTCATGTGCACCGGCTGCACGCGCGGGCTCACCGCCCGCCCTCAGCTTCCCGGGGTGCAGACCCCGGCGGCCCTCAGCGCCCTGGGGGCGGAGCCCTCCGGCCGGCAGAACGGCACGATTATTATATGTATCTCCTATTCAATCCGCAGAAATCCTATGGGGGGGCATTTTTCCATTTCCCAGAGGTGGAGGCTCGGCCTGTCAGTTACCCAGCCTGGTAAGCATGCATTGTTAAGCGTGCATATGCATATATGTATGTCCATTTTTAGTTTTAGTTTATTTTTTAATTGTGAAGGTAATATAATATATGTTAACAAACAAAAAAAAAACTTCATGCTGTTATTTTGGGTATATACAAAGAAAAATTTCCCTCCATACCCAGTCACTGGTGGTTCGGGATTCTAATCCTCTTCAGACTGCCGCCTCAGCCCACTTGGGATCCTATACTTTCTGAGTCCATGGTTGATATTTTCATCAAACCTTCACTAATGCCCCATCGTATGTGCTTATAATCAGTAATTAGATGTTTACACGTTTGTCTCTATCTCCCACCAGCCTCTATGAAAGTTGGGCTTGCGCCTGCTTTGCTCATCCCTCCATTCTCAGCTCCGTGCACTTACTATATGTTTAATAAATACTTGAGGTAGAGTAATCCAAGCACAGAAAACAGCTGGCATAAAGGCCTGGAGGCCTGCGAAGACATGGTGCTTTGGGGAGTAGCAAGTAATTTCATTTGGAGGAAGTGCAAGAGACTAAAATCTCAGGCTGAAAACAGGTCATGAAAAGCCAAATGCCAAGTTAAACAGACCTCACCCTGCGGGTAGAGCAGCCAGTGGAAATGTTTAAGTGGGGCTCAAGATGATCACTCTGGCTGCATCATGAATAATGGGTTGGAAGGGTAAGATGAGCAGGCTAGTTAAGAGGCTCATGCAGAGGCCCAGGTGAGAAAGAATAAGGCAGGTAGACCATTAGTGGAAAAGACGACCTAATGACTGGTTTGGTAGAGTGGGAAAGAAGGTCTTAGGGGAAGGCAGGCATGAGGTGAATGGTATTGCTTAGGTGGTCCACCCACCGAAGAGGAAAAGATGTAGAGGTACAATAGTGTGTTGTTGATTTTAATATAAACACTTTCCAGGTTTAACATCTCAGAAACCCAGATACTTGCATAATCAAAGGGGTGACATGATTGACACTTTTTTCTTTCTTTCTTAGTGGTACATACAATAATGGTGCAGTTAACATTTGACGGTGTCTCATATTTGATGGAGTATGGTAGATCCCAAACCTTACCAAAACAACAACAACAACAAAAAAAAAACCCTTGACATTCTGAGTCTCTCTAATCCTGAGTGGAGATTTCTAACCTCTGTCCTAGCTGTACAGGAAAAACCCCTGGCAGGGAGTTGTTCTAAGGATCCTCTCCCCAAGGCTGAGGTCTTGCTTACATTTTTAGACATAAATTTAACTCTCACAACACCCCATGAGTAGGCAGGACAAGAGTCATCCCTGTATTATTTTTCAAACTTTAAAAAACTAAAAGCAATGCGTGCTTACTGTAGAAAAATTGGAGAATTCTGAAAAGAGAACAAAGGGTAAACCATCACTAATAATGCCTTGATATATTATAGCCTCCTCATTCTTTGTTAAGCGTGCATATGCATATATGTATGTCCATTTTTAGTTTTAGTTTATTTTTTAATTGTGAAGGTAATATAATATATGTTAACAAAAAAAAAACTTCATGCTGTTATTTTGGGTATATACAAAGAAAAATTTCCCTCCATACCAGACCTTCCATGTTATCTCCTCATAAACAACCATTGTTTACTGTTACTTGGATATCCTTACAGAAATAGCCTTTTTGTGAATCTATTTTTATATACATTGTTGTGCACCTAGCTTTTTTCACTTTGTGTGGTCATCTTTCCACATGAGCTCATACTGATTTTTTAATAGCTTTATTGAGGTATAAGCCACTTGCCATAAAATTCACCCATTTTGAGCATACAATTCATTTTATTTTAGGAAATTTATAGTAGAGTTATGCAATTATCACCACTATCCAATTTTAGAACATTTCTATCACCCCCCACAAAAGATTTCCTGTGCCCGTTTGAAGGCACTTCTGATCTGACCTCCAGCGACAGGCCAACGACTCATCTACTTTCTGTTTGCATGGCTGTCTTTCTGGCATTTCATCTGGACACACACTACATACATCCTTTTGTGTGGGTGGCTTCTTTCACTTGGATGATGTTTTCATGGTTTATCATGTTTTCATCCATACTGAACATTTCTTAACTGCTGAATAACATTCCATTGTATGTATACACCACATTTTGTTCATCCATTCCCAGTTAATGGATTTTAGGGTTGCATCCAGTTTCTGTCTGTTATGAATAATACTATGAACATTTGGACATGTTTTTATTTCTCCATCTAGATGTGGACATATAGACCTGCTTCAGTTTTTTTTTTAAGGCTGTGTAACATTTTATTGCTTGGATGTATCTTATTTAACCAGTCCCCTGCTGATAGACAATTAGGTTGTTGCCACATGTAACAGGTCAAATTGATCTGTTTGCCTTATTGCAGCTTCGGGACCAGATTCATTTCCTTTTTTTAAAAAGGAAAAAAATGTCCTTTTTTAAAAAAAGACAACAAATATGCTATCATCCCCGTTTTACTGACAAGGACACGGAGGTCCAGAGAAGTAATTAACGTTGTCAGAGCACCCTGAGCGCTAGGGACTCAAGTTCCAGTCTCCCAACTCCCATCCGTGTTCTTCAACTACTCAACTACTATTCAGTCCGTAGGGTCCCTGCCCTCCCGGCGGGTTTCAGGTAGCCACCGGAAGCCAATCTCTGAACCTCAGGCTCCTGGATTTCTGTATGCCCCCTAGAGGCACCTGCAAACCTCTCAGCATCGCACCACCCCACCTCCAGCCAGCAGAGAGCACTCTGCCAACTCACTAGCTCAGATTGGGATCTCCCTGTGGCGCTCCCTTTTCCTCGAGTCCCCTAGGCACTTCCGGAACCAGCGGAACTTTGGTGCAGTGGGACCCTCAGAGTGGGGACACAAGCACATAAGGCGGCAGGAGTTGTTTCCGGCTGTATCTGTGGCCTCAATAGCGGTACGTTGGTGGAGGGAAAATGGAGACAATTCTGGAGCAGCAGCGGCGATATCACGAGGAAAAGGAAAGGCTCATGGACGTCATGGCCAAAGAAATGCTCACTAAAAAGTCCACGGTGAGTGGGGTCTGGGCAAGAGCCCCATCTGAGGCTAGGCCCCTTGCCTGTTTAACCGCAGAGAGCTTACTTTGGCCCTCAGACCTTCCCCGCGCACCGCCCCGGCCCACTCTCGGGCTCCCTCTCCTCCCGGGGCCCACGTCGCGGGGGCCTCTCTGCTTCAGCCGCTAAGACCTCAGCGGATAAGCTCCTCCCTCGGGCGGCCTTTCCAACTTGAGAACTCCGACTAACGGCGTCTGTGTCCTGTTTGCCTTACTGCAGCTCCGGGACCAAATCAATTCCGACCACCGCACACGGGCCATGCAAGATGTGAGTGTCCCACTGTCCGCTTCTCTTTGGGTCGGAATGAGCAGGAAAAAAGGGGGGGCGGGGGCGGGGGTCTCTAATTGAGCTCTGGCCAAAGATAACCAGATTGGTCAGTCACGGGGTCTCCCCGGAGACGTCCACGGGGCTCCCAAAACTGGGTGCTGAACTGCCCTTCCTCACTTCTCTGAACGGGGAGCTCTTATTCATTCCCAGTTACTCGGAAGACACCCTTTGTTATTGCATCGTGTGCCCTCCATGGATGTGTAAAGAATGGTTATGAGGAGTCCGTGGCATAGGCACAGAAGGTACTATTCCTTCTCCCCCAAAGAGAATGCAGCATATGAGTGTTTTTCTCCCAGAACACCTTTTGAAGTATTTGAGGTATTTTTACATGCAGTCTTCCGAACTGCATTTGCCTAGTAATAGTTCTAAGTTTCTTAACAGTTAAATTTAGAGAATGAATCAAAATCAAAGCGTTGATACTTATTAAAGCTGAGTGATAGGTAAATGGAGGTTCATTGTACTGTGCTGTCTACTCTTGCCTATGTTTAAAATCTGTTTAGAAAGGAATAAAAGACCTAATAGAAACTGAGTTTCTGATTTGCAGGAGATAATTAGACAAGGACCTAGTCCCTTATCCAATTCCCAGATCCCAAATATTCTGAAAACAGTTTTCTTGGGGTTTTTTGTTCTTTTTAATTACTTAGTGACAAAGTCTGACTTGATCTCATTTAGAAGCAAAACCCAACCTGAACAGATGAGAGGCTTTTTATCGTCTTTATCCCACTTAGTAAATAATGCATAAGTTTCACTGCAGAATTATTAATATGTGTTCCAGATTCCACTAGGGATAATAAATATAATACACAGTACCTTTCTGGAGTTAAAAATTCCAAATTCTTAAATAAATCTGTTCCCAAAAGTTCTGAAGAAGGGACTATGTATCTGTACCATCTTGAGCTTGAATCCAAAGGAAGCTGTATGATGTTTTATTTAGCCTGTGAACTCTTCAACCAAGCTTTTGTAGTGAAAATCATCTTGGCCCAAACCTCCCTTTTATCTTTGAGGGTCTCAGGTAGGAAAAGCTGTTTAGCAAAGAGTGACTCTGTTATATGGCTCTCTGGCTTTTCTAAGGAAATTTAAGTATCAGTAGTATGTCAGTATAGGAACTCTCTGCCACATCAGCTAGGTAATCTTCAAATTGACTTGTTTAAAAAACTAACCAAGAACCAGTGCTATTAAAGATGCCAGAAAGCACAGGAACTTTTAACACCGTATCTCTCAAGGTTTCTCTGGGCTTTGACTAGAGAGGTCTTTTTGGTGGCTTATCCGGTAGCTGTGGAGCTTGCTCCATTCTGATGGGTTTGTGTTTGCCTTTCAGAGGTATATGGAAGTCAGCGGGAATCTGAGGGATTTGTATGATGATAAGGATGGGTAAGTGACAGTCACAGCCAGTCCAGGAGTTAGTGCTTCTGAGGAGCCATGATTAAAGGACTGACTTTGTGCTCTGTGTTCCTTGGATTTTTCCTGGAATTGCAGGTTACGAAAAGAGGAGCTCAATGCCATTTCAGGACCCAATGAGTTTGCTGAATTTTATAATAGACTCAAGCAAATAAAGGAATTCCACCGGAAACACCCCAATGAGGTATGGCGTCAAAGGACTTTTTCCAGGCCTGCCCAAAGAGCATATTAAAGGAAGGGTATAAGGAAAAAGGAGATGTGCCACACTGATATCCCTTCAAAAAAGAACTTGCCCTTTAGCTGCAAGAAGCATATTTAGTTGACATATTACAACTTCAGTGTTTTCAGTCCGCACCCCCCCCCCCCAGCTTTAAGCCAAGGCTGTACTCATCCCTGGCTCCAGCCACCGACTGAGCACATCACAGGTATGATGGCCTGCCTATTTCTGCCCACTACAAGGCCCTTCTAAGGAGCCACCTCTGCTGCAAGCTCCCCATTGGGGTGATGAAGACTCCCGTCTGCCTCATGGGTTAAGCTCTCCCTGCCCAAGCATAATGATCTCCTCTTTTCTTTTTTGTCTTTCACAGGTATACCACCCCCAAGCCCCCCACCCCCATAAACTGCTTGCTCTCCTAACTGTCTTGAAGTCTGCTAACCAGGGCACCCAACTGACACAAAGAGGCTTTACTCTATTTCAGTGATCATTATACCCTCAAGACTCAGCCCTGAGGCCAACTCTTTCATTAACTATCTTTCCTAGTCTTACCACCCTGGCCCCACTCCTGATTAATCTTTCCTTTCTTTATGATACTGTCCTATTTTATGACAGTGTCTTCCCCACTGTGTTGTAAAATTGTAAGGAGCAGGAATTATGTCTCAATTATCCAGAACCCATTAAGTATATTGTATAGCTGACCAAAAGAATTATAGGGGGACAGTGGAGAGGGATGGGTCAACAATTACTCTCAGCTTTCAGGATGGTGTAACTGGAAAGCTGTTTGTTCCGTTGATAGAAATAAAGAAAGGTGTAACTCATTTGCAGTGGGAATTAATTTTTACATATGCAGATTTTCAGGTGATGTTGTATCTAGGTAGAAGTGTCCCATGAGCAGCTAAAGTTAGGTAACTGGGGCTCAGGCAAGAGGTAAAGGCTTGTGGTTTAGATTTTAGAATTATCACATGGACTTGATGCTTGAAGCCATGAGTCAAAGTTCTAGGAGAGAGACAATGTGAAGAGAGAGTGTTAGAGCTTCTGAACTGTAAAGTGTCCTAGGAATACTTCCATTAGAGAGGTCACAGGACAACTGCAGGTAATGTGATCTTAATGACAGTAAGCAAGACTTTCAGAAAGGAAGTCACTGGTATCAGCTGTTGCTGATTGGTAACTGCCAGCATTGCTACTTCTCGAGGTGGTAGGAATGGAAGTCTGGTCACGGTAAAAGTGGGCAATGAGAAAGTAGGAGTTTGGAGTGTGGAACATGTATTTGAAAGACTGGCAGAAAAAAAAAGAGAAACAGGAGGATCTCAAGCAAGAACGGGAAGATGTATATACTTAAAGGATCAAATGGAAAAGGAAAAGACTGAAAATACCAGGAAGGAAAGGTGATTTATTGAAATTAAGTGAAGGTGAATGAAGGGACTCTCGCACACCTGCATATGTTTCCCCACCCTGCCTTAGAGAATGGAGTATGAAATTGTTTGTTAACTAAGAGAAAAGACATGAGTACCATTTTGGTGTGTTAATCTTATTCCAGCCCTGGTAGAAAGGTAATGAGGAATAAATGGTTAAATGGAAGGATATCCAAGAAATACTAAGTGAAAAAACATAGTCCAGTGATGTATAAAACAAAATAAAAACTTCACACGTGCCTGTATGTGCTTGTGAAGATGCATATTTAAATACATGAGGCAGTGGTTTCCAGATTTTGCTGCATATTTAAATCACCTGGGGATCT
The DNA here is from genome assembly GCF_030020395.1 of Manis pentadactyla. Taxonomy (NCBI): domain Eukaryota; kingdom Metazoa; phylum Chordata; class Mammalia; order Pholidota; family Manidae; genus Manis; species Manis pentadactyla. The sequence continues at coordinate 29,100,782 of NC_080022.1, read as the reverse complement.
TTTAAAACATACTGATGCCTGCCCTGCTCTGATGACTAGGTATCAGGCAAATCAAGATTGTTTAGTGCTCCCCCAGTTGATCCTGATGCAGCAAACTTTGGGAATGGCTGGGATAAAAAGAAAAGATCTGTGAACAGTGGTTACCTGTTTGTAGCAGAATTAATAAAGGGAGACTTTAGCAGGTTTTAGTCAAACAGCACAAAAAAGGAAAAGCAAAAAACAAGGTAATTGGAGAACAGTAATCGGCTCCTAATGAAAAGTCAAGTCCAAATCAAGTGTCAGAAGTCCAACTTTCTGTACAGCCTATTTCTGGGACATTGCAACCTTTTGTTGAAAAATCCACCTGAGCTTTTCTTTCTCTCAGATCTGTGTGCCAATGTCAGTGGAATTTGAGGAGCTCCTGAAGGCTCGAGAGAATCCAAGTGAAGAGGCACAAAGTAAGTAGGGTTTAACATTTCTTTCCAGCACTAACAAAAGAACAGATGAATGCAGAGTTCAGATTTGTCTTCGGAGCTCTGGAAAACAAGGCCCCAGGGAGATTTATAGCCAGGTTCTCTTACTGGTTTTCTCTTTGTTGGTTTCTGGGCTAGATTGACTTAGAATAAAATAGTAGCCTTGAACAAAATACTCATTTTGTGCTGTACTCTATCAGATTCGCTGGTCTGGAAAGCTGAGGTCTATTCATCTTATGAGAATAGGGAGGACATTTGGGTAAGAGCTGCCTCGTGAAACAAGGAACTAGCAGTCATTTGAAAAGCCACATCCAAAAAAGTGATCTTTGGTATCTGAATCCTTGATCTTTCTGATTCCTTCAGACTTGGTGGAGTTCACAGATGAAGAGGGATACGGTCGGTACCTTGATCTCCATGACTGTTACCTCAAATACATTAACCTGAAGGCTTCCGAGGTAAGATGTGGGAGAAGGGAGAGTGGTTCTGATTCTAGGGGTGAGTCAGGACACTGGGCTGGGGCTCCTGGACCCTAGAGTGTCTTCCACTGTTAAGCAATTAGAGTGTCTTATGTTTTGTAATGGTTAGATTAAAGAGGTGTTGTGCTTCTTGGGAATGAAACAGTATTTGAAATGAAAGGTTTCTACAGTGAATACAATAAGCGTATTATTTACTTATAAATTTTACTGTTTTACTTATTACAAGCATAATTTGCTTCTGTAAAAACAAATTTTTAAAAACTCACAAATATGTATTGAGCTCCTATGTTAGGCACACATGGTATTAGTTATATGGAACATTAACAAAACATAATCTTTGCCAGCGAAAAGCTACTTAATGTCTTTTGAAAAAGACATTGAAAAATAATTTATCATAGGAGATGAGATTTAATGAAATGTGACACTCTCAAAGTCACAAGGAAGTTAAATGATTAAGTTCCTCAATAAGTGATTGCATGAGTGAACAAATGGCACCTTCAGGACCCTATTTTAGGGTGCAGTGAGTGTCACCAAGTGCCTTGCACGTAGGAAGGGTTTGACAAATGCTTCTTTTAGTTTATTGTTTATTAATTTGATCTTTATTTTGCAGAGTTAATTATGTGCCTGATATTCTACTCAGTCCAATGGAATTAACACCCCAGTTAGTGTAGGAATTAAATGACAGGAAAGAAAAAGACTAACACGAGCCATGCCTTGTCACTTTGTTAGACAGTACTCTGTTTTGATGTCATGTGTTGGGGATAACACTAACTCAGTGCAAACACCTAACTAAATCTCTTGTCATTTCGCTTTTCAGAAGCTGGACTATATCACATATCTGTCCATCTTTGACCAGTTATTTGACATTCCTAAAGAAAGGAAAAATGCAGAGTATAAGAGGTAAGCATTAGTAGTTTCTAGGCCCCTCTCTACTGGATTTGATGAGAAGGTGATTTACTGGCAGAGTTCTGAATTTTGTCTGAAAGGAGTACTTGAACGACATCCAGGTTTATTAGAAGATAGGGGTTTTAAATGACATGTTTTTAAACGTTTGTAATGCTCTGGCTCTGGAAGAATGTGTGTCCATGGGCACATCTGCGATCTTATCCCCATCTATTCTTATTATTTTCTCATTGTAGAAGGAAATCTCCAGTCCAGGGACCTCTGTCTTTGGAGTTTAATGGGAAAAAATTAGACTTTGTCAGATTGTGACTGAAGTGAGGTGCCTGGCTCTGATGTATAGGTGAAAGGTTTTGTTTGTGTGTTTACACCCCTGGTTAGTGATCTGCACTCCGATCTTCTTTTCTTTTTTTCATTTTCTTTTTACCTGAAATCTTTATGTGTGAGTAATGACTTTAGTGTTTGGAATTGTATCTTGAGGATAAAAGGAGTTTAATTGAAAGGTTAGAATCAAGAAGACATGGTAAGAAAAAAAAGTGAGTTGCAAGCCTATTTTAAAAATTAGTATCACTGGAATTGTATTTTACAGGGCATAACAGTATGTCAGAAACAGAAACCCTTTTGCTTTCTTTATATTGCTTATTCCCTCTGTAGATACCTGGAGATGCTGCTTGAGTACCTTCAAGATTATACAGATCGAGTGAAGCCCCTTCAAGATCAGAATGAACTTTTTGGGAAGATTCAGAATGAGTTTGAGAAGAAGTGGGAGAATGGTACCTTTCCTGGATGGCCGGTGAGCTTCAGTGGGGGTGTGGGTGAAGGCTGTGCAGGGGAATTGAACTAAGGATTTTACTTTAATCTTGAGCTTCTGCTTTAGGGCAGTAGATCCTGATTTGTGGGGATCCATTATAACCATTACGTATTCTCTGCTGAGTGTGCCAAGTTTTCTTTGTGTACTTTGGAATGAAATTGTCAGGGCCCACTCGCCATTGGCTGGGCCCAGGATTTTCACCAATTATGTCATTAGTGCTGTGTGCTTTCTACTGACCAAAAACTGGTAAGATTATGTGCTAGAAATCTATACTATCTGTTTTCATTCCTGGGGATAAACTTGAGATTTCCTGAACTCTCAGGGAGAGAATGAATCATCTGGGTTTTTTTCTTCACCCTCACAGGAATTTGATTCTTATTCACGTATGTGTATAAGAAAGGGGCCATGCAGGACCTGGTAATTTAGCTAGTTCCCTTATTTTCATTCTAAACCTGGATCTTAATAAACATGTTATTGTTCTTGCCAGAAAGAGACAAGCAGTGCCCTGACCCATGCTGGAGCCCATCTTGACCTCTCCGCATTCTCCTCTTGGGAGGTATGTGTTCGTTAGCAACTGTACTGGTTCTGTCTTCACGCCTCAGAGGAACACCTGGCTGCCTCTTTTTAATGCTACGTATGTGTGATAATAAAACACCAGTTCCTGGAACCAGGCATCTACAAAGAAAGTGGAAAGATAAAAAAAAAGAAAAAAAATACCTTAACAACTAACTTTGAAAACTGAGAATTAATAATTCTAGTGTAGAATGGAGTACTACCAGTATGGTTATGTATGAACTCAACCCAGAGTCAGTCTTGTGGAAAGTTTAAGCTTATTGCTAGGAAGATTGACTATAGAATATATTAGTCTTTCCAAAGTTTCAGGAATATCCACACCTGCTAAACCTAAGTTTGAGCATCTCTTGTTTCTCAAAATCTGTTTACATAAAATTGTAATTTATCTCTTTTTTATGTATAGGAGTTGGCCTCCCTGGGTCTTGACAGATTAAAATCAGCACTCTTAGCTTTAGGCCTGAAGTGTGGCGGGTAAGAGACTGGTTTTTCTATTAGAACTGTCCTATTTTACTGTGTATATGCACGATCTCTAAGTGTCTCTGATTCCATTCTTTCTGTTACACCACACTGCAAAAATAAGCCTGTAGGGTAATGTAACCCTGAAATGCTTTGCCCCTCTTGTCTCCTTAGGACCCTAGAAGAGCGAGCCCAGAGGCTATTCAGCACCAAAGGAAAGTCTTTGGAGTCACTTGACACTTCCCTGTTTGCCAAAAACCCTAAGTCGAAGGGCATCAAGCGGTGAGTAGCTTGGGCACCTCTGCTTACAGTTCTAAAATGTTATTGCTATGTAGAATTTTTACTGCAGCAGAGATTGTAAAGCCTGTTTTATCACCGGTATTGATTCATGGAGATCCATTCTGCTTTTTTCTCTGCTAATGGCAGAGTGTGCTGTTGATGTTATAAACCTAGAATGGTCTGTACCCAGGTGACTGGAGTGAGTGAAGTCTCTAACTTTGAAACTGCTCCAGGTACCATTTGTTACCTCAGGACATTACGGAGACTAAGTAGGTTGAAATTTTTTTTTCTAAGTTTATGAAACCCTTCCTGACCCACCTGCTTATACAGAGCACTTTCTACTTCTGTTTTTTCTAATTCTCACAACCGTGAAAAGTAGTTTTCATACTGATCTTTTGCAGATAAGGACTCAGAAAAGTTACGGAACGTGTCCACTATCTCACAGTTACTAAGTAGCAGGGTCAGGATTTGAGCTCAAGTCTGCCTGTTTGGGTGCTCATCTCCAATACCATGTTTCCTTTTTAGATTGTTATGATGGGAGTTTAGATATCTTGATATGTCTGTAACCTTACCTTCTACAGTGAGGTCAAAGAAAGTACGTACCGTGCATGCATTCCAGGAAATAACCTTAGTACTTCCATCAGCGAGTCCTGAGCTGAACAGAGCATTTGCTTTCACAGCATGATGTTTCTCTTGTGCTTGTAATTTTTAATGCACCCATGAAATAAATGTCCCCAAGTATACGGAACAAGGAGTTAGGTAAAAAACCCTTGAGTGATGCAGCTTGTTTCTAATTCTCAGAGACACTGAGAGGAACAAAGACATTGCCTTCCTGGAAGCTCAGATCTACGAATATGTAGAGATTCTTGGGGTGAGTAACTGGCTCTGCAGAAGGCTGTAAATGCTGCAAGGTACAAGAGTCAGAGAAATACGAGTTCATGGGATTTTTTTTTTAGGATTGAAAGAGGAAGGATAGGCGTTACACTTTGGCAGCAGAAAATAGGGTTCTTGCAGGGTCCTTGGTGTTGGCCCTTCAGTGAGGTCTTGTTCTGTTCTTAGGTGTCTTTTGTTAGGTGATATTCCCTAAGGTTGCCCAATTTCCATGAGGCCAGACAGACTAGACCCTCCTGTCAGTATAGTATCCCCAGTGGTGCTGTCTCTTTGCCTGAGCTCCAGAATATGCCTGGAAGGTAACCCGAGAAGCAGACACTCAAAAAGCAAGTAAGAAAAAGCTACTTGCAGCAACTTTTCGGGTGTGACTTCTTAGGAAGGAGCGTTACTTACGTGTTCAGAAGATTATGAGACCCTTACTAGGGCTAGAAGGTGAGTGGTGCAAAGCTGACTTGAATGGTCTCTCAAGAAGGAGCTGAAGGGTGGGTTGGGAGTGGAGAAAGACCTGGCCGGACCAGGGTGCTTACCTGAGAAAGAAGGTAAGGGAAGGTGGGGAAATAAAATAGTTCTCTTTCAGGGAAGAGAAGGTGAAGGAAGGGCAGCACCCATCTGAGAAAATCTCAGTGTCTCTGGGAGTCCTGCAGAAGACCAGCCTTTCTGATAGTGTTTCTGCTTTGTGTGACTTTCAGCTTCTCTCAGAGCCTTTCCCTTTACAGATGCTTAGATGATGTTTTGATTGGGTGGCTCTGTCTCCAATAGCTTGTTTACATATGTTTGTCATTGCCATGAATATTTTCATTCTGCCCTTGTTTGAGGACCATGCATATAACAGCTATAAAACTAGAGTTACCTGTTAGTTCCCTTTATTACAACTGCTTTTCAGTAAAAGGCTAGCCAGACATTGGACACTGGACACATGTTCTCCACAGTGAACTTGGACTCTGCTAGTGTAGGCAGCACTCTGAGTTGCCAGTCCTCTAAAGGTGACTGGGAGGCTAATTTGTTCCCTTGACGTAATGTGTACCCACTGCTTTCTCCCTCCTTTGAGAGCATTTTGCTTTCACTGCCAGGAGGTGGCACCATTCCCTTTGGAATTCCAGCCAAAAGAGTTTGCAGAAGTTGCTCTCATTCTGTACTGTTATGATTTTTGCCATTATTTCACTATTCATTAGTATATGCTGGTTTCCAGACATTGTGCTGAGTGTTTGGATATAGTGGTGAACATGAAAAAGCCTCTTAGCCTTGAAAAACCCACTCTGATCGAGAGAGATGAATAACTGCCATCCATGTGACACATGCTGTAACACATGGAAGTTGAGATTTTTGTGTAGAAAGAGGGAGAAAAAATATTCCAGCTAGAGGAAACAAGCACAAAGGTGAAATTTTATGAAAGGAAATTAAATGTACAAGAAAAAATGAGAAATACATTATGTATGGAGTGTGCCTCATAAGGGAGGGAGCAGTCAGAAAAATTTGGAGAATTATGTTGGAAATGTGGACTTTGTCCTTAAATAGTAGACCACCAATAAAAGTTCTTTAAGCAGAATGTACTATAAGATTGATTTCTTACACAGATAAATCTGGGAACAAAATGGAAGCTGGACTAGAATGAGGAGAGACTTAGGGCAAACTAGAAGGCTGTCATTCCTGGTAAGGGCAGTAACAGTGGGAAGAAGAAAGGACCAGGTCAGAAAATATTTTAGAGGCAGAAGAGAAAAGATTTTGTTCTCTATTGTTCTGTGATAGTGTGTAGCTTCAGGTGAAAAATGTAAGCAGGAGACATGAAACCTTTGGTTTCTTCCTTTTGGATCAGGGAGGGCCTGACGATAAGAAGTTCTGATATGAAGGCAAGGCTTCCCCTTTAATGTACAAGGAAGAGAACCTTACCCTGGGAAGTGAGGGGTCAGCCAGGATTGTAGGAAAACAGGACATGTCCCTTCTTGTTCTGCTCTGCTTCTCTGACATCCTTTTTATTCATGGGCCTGGCTCAGGAACAGCGACATCTCACTCATGAAAATGTACAGCGCAAGCAGGCCAGGACAGGAGAAGAGCGAGAGGAGGAGGAGGAGGAGCAGATCAGTGAGAGTGAAAGTGAGGATGAAGAGAACGAGATCATTTACAACCCCAAAAACCTGCCCCTTGGCTGGGATGGCAAAGTAAGTCTCAGGGCCACCTTTTGTCTCCCTGCTTCCCATTTTAGATGCAGTTGCAGCTGCTAGTCTAATACTGTCTCTTACCTGATTTATTTTAGCCTATTCCATACTGGTTGTATAAGCTTCATGGCCTAAATATCAACTACAACTGTGAGATTTGTGGAAACTACACCTACCGGGGTCCCAAGGCCTTCCAGCGGCATTTTGCTGTAAGGAATTCAAGCCATTTCTCCTGAAAATTGAAGCATGAAGCATGAGTCTTCTAGAAAAGAGGATAGCAGGAGCCTGAGAAGATCACTAGTCCAGAACCTGAGAATCAGAGGAATGGGTCTCCAGTCAAGCATGTGGCATCTGGTCTTTGGCACCAGGGCTAGCCTTGAACAATACCTGACTTGGTTTCTGGAGGCATTCTCCCACCCTGCTGTTTGAACCTCATTTCAGTTTCCTCTCATTTGTTATTGTACTTCTCTCTCTGTCTTTCTGTAGCATCTTAGACCAGTCTCTTATTCTTTGGTCATTTCTCTAGCCCATTGCCAGTACACTGAACCCAGGAAGGAGCTGACCACCCTTTTTGGGTCTTAACTGGGCCTCTGCCTTTTGAAAAAAAGAGGCTAAAGGGATAACATTTATTAAGCTGTTCTTGAGACCAGACATTATCTGGATAATACTTCACTAAGTGGATTGAGCCTTGTTTTGTTTCTGCCTCAGTTCTTAGTACTTGGAAGGAAGTGTTAAAGCATGGAAAAGACTTGCTAGACCAAGGGTGGAGAATTTCTGTGAACTCCTGTCTCCCTCCCTCAGACAGACACACATCACTGATTAATCCTGGGTCTTTTCTGCTGAGCCCCTGAGTAGTCTTGAATCCCAACACTACCTCCAGTGAATTGGAAGTGCCATGAGCATCCAGGATAAAACCTAAGGCATTTGCCATCCCTGAGCCAAAACTGTCATGGCGGCAGTGTCTCTTCCTGCGCTTTCACATCCTTGCTTATACCTGATAAACAGTGTTCTCCTTTACTGCCAAAGATGACGCTGGCCTGCTGGCAGTAAGGCTTATTCATGCTGCTGGTGGGGGTTGCATGGGAGGTAACTAGTTAGAGTTCTGGTGGTTTTCTGTGGTCTTGTTTGTCTGGAAGGCTATTGGATCTAGAAGCTAGACGTTACAAACCTGCCCAATGATGCGAACACTGTAGTACTGCTTTGAGATCGCTGTCAGTCACAGCTGCCTCTGCACAAACATGAGCCACAGAAGGAATGCTGCCTTTAGGAGGATCTTCTGCAAAGGGCCGGGTTAGGGCTTATGAGTAAAATGGAGCTAGTGCTCTGTGTGCCGTTTCGCGTTTCACGTTGCCCTTTCTCTCTTCTAGGAGTGGCGTCATGCTCATGGCATGAGGTGTTTGGGCATCCCAAATACTGCCCACTTTGCTAATGTGACACAGATTGAAGATGCTGTCTCCTGTAAGTAAGCTTTATTGTTCCCAAGGCCAGACTAGGTGGCCACTGCTACAACTCACTGTCCCAATACCCTGGTGCTTCGGGCCTGAAGGCCGCAGGCTGCGGATCTGTAAAAGCTACAGCAGTCGTACAGTTACTCCATTTTGAGGGCAAGAGTTAGTCAGCAGTACTGATTGTTTTCCCCTTGAGAAGAGCCCTGTGCTGAGCATTAAATAGGCCTTTTAACTGTGGTCTGTTAACCCCCCTGTATGCAAGATGTGAGTTAGTGGATGTATGTGTATTTTTATGAATTGATTTTCATGTGTTAAGAACTACAGATATAAAGGAAAAAATAGAAATGGTCTCCATAAGCTTATTTCTATGTTGACAGGACCGCTCATTCAGTCCCTCAGTGTCCCAATTTCTAACCTTGGGAGAGATGATAGGTAGGCCTGACTGGGTCAGATACTGTCTGTAGTCCAGAAGCTGTGTCTCCAGGAACTGGTAGTGAAAGTAGTCACTTGTTAGATAGGACTGCTGCTTCCAGAAGACATCTGGGAAGTTGGGTTCCCTAACAAGGGAATGGGCAGGAATTAACCTTTCGCTGTTACACTGTTACTGACTTCTTAGTCTTGGTTTTAGATCATTTTGTTGAAGTTTTTATTTTGGAGTTTTAGCCAGCAGGGAGGGATTCAGTACTATCATTTAATTACAATCTTTTTTTTTTTTTTATTTAAATGAAGGAGTTTACTTATAAATGTATTATGTTAATTATTCCATTTTTCCAGACTTAAGATATTTTTTTAAAAACTGGATGAAAGACAGCTAAGAAAGAGCCGTGTAGAGTTGCCACCAGAGATCCCCATTTAGGTGGTTGGTCACCACTGACCAATATTCACCAGTATAAATCTACCTAACAAACTAATAGCATCAAGTTCAAATATCACCATCTTGTTTACAATAATAGGGTAATATTTAAATGTTATAATGGATCCTAGGGACATTGCCTAAGAGAGCAGTTGCTTTGCTAAAATCATGACATCCCTGTGGCTTTTCATTGGGTCGCTATCTCCTCAAAAACAGGAAATTCAGTTAGTTTGCTTCACTTGATTCTTAGTGAACCCACACTGATGCCTAGAGGTGATCCCATTCTTTTCTAATTGTTTGCAGATCCCTCTGAAGAGTAACGTCTCTCTTACTGCTCCAGTTTCCTATATCCATTTTTTTCTTTAAGAAAATAATGACAGCTTTACAATGTCCAGTATTTTAGTGCTACTGTGGGTTGGGTTCCTGCAATGGCCTGGACAAAGAGTCTGACAAGGCCCTGCCCTGGCACATTGTGGCACACAATAATTCTCCAATCTTTTGTGATGTGCATATTATCAGGGCCTGAAGACTCCAGCTAATTTAAAGCAATTAGCAAGGAAGAAAAAGATGATTAGTCTAGCATCTCTATACCAGGCACAGAGCTAAGCATTTTCTCATATTGTCTCATTTACTATTTCTTTCCCATTTTAGGCTAAAACTTTCTATGATATTTCTTCTAATCTTCCCATGTCTTGTTCTGCTTGATGGAGACTGTGGAAGCATATAGGAATCTAGTAGTTATGTCTCCTCATTGTCATCTGTAAATACTTTTATCATCTCTCTAAGCAGACCTTTCCTATCTGTATAGCCCTTTGTTCTGAGAGCGCACCTTCCTGACACCATTCTCGCAGATTTGAGCGGTTCTTTCCCTGGTTTTATATCTGTCCTGTCTTGTGTACGTGTCTGATCACCGCCTCCGAAGCTGCAGTGGCTTCTGTAGATGCCTGACCCTTTTCATCTTCACTGAGATAATGTGTTACTGAACTGCCAGAACTCTTGTTTTAGGTCTCCAGCGTTTACTGAGCCACTTCTCTTCAGACTCTTTGGCTGATATTTCACCTTTTTTCCCTCTCTGAAGTCTTTGAAATATGCACTTCACATAATCAGGCTTCACATAAACATATTTGACAACATCTAGTGTTATATTTCTCTTCGTAATGAACTTCAAGACTGTTGTCGCTTTCTCTCTCAATTCCCATGGGCTGTACCACATTAACTTCCTCTGGGAATATGTCAGTTCTCTAAGAGGCCTTTGGTTATATTTGATCGAATTTTTATTTCACAGCTAAGCAAAGATGATGGTAAGTTTTGTAGAGGAAGGGGTTTTGTCTACAGATAGTCCAGAAGTGAAATTCCTGTGTGGGGCAGGCCAGAGTCTCAAGGGCAGGGGTCATCCAGGAATGTCCTAATGGGTGATGTGGTGTAATACTGTGTACGCACTGGCTACTGTCAGTCCTGATTGCTGCACATTTCTCACGTTACAGTGTGGGCCAAGCTGAAGCTGCAGAAGGCATCAGAACGATGGCAGCCTGACACTGAGGTGGGTGCTGACGTAGCATCAGGGCTAGCGTCCAGTGCAGAGCTCACCACATAGAGCAGAGGTGAAAGATGATCCCTGGTTCTGTAGTAACGAGCACTGTATGACAATATCTGTACATTGGCTCTTGACATGTAAGCCTATCATATTTGTAATATTAAATGTGTCAGACTCTAAATCTGCATCTTAAGACAGGTTGTGGTATCCGATTGGAATTTTGAAATGGCGGGCAGGAGTACCCAATGTCTTGCCCTGCCACGAGGATTCCCTAGTTAAGTAGTTGAGAATCCATAGCATATGTTGGATCTCCTTTGAGGAAAGCGTCTAATAAGAGATGATCCTGTCATGGGGGGGAGGAGGCATCCTTGTTGGTCTTGAGACCGTTGTCCCAAACAGATTTCAGAGATGAGGAATGACATGTAATGTGAGGTTTGGTAGCAGCTCCCTTTTAAGTCTCAGTGGTTTTCAGTATTCCTTTTTTAGTAGCAAAGCCCTTTTCAGACTGATGTAGAACTCCAGTAAATAAAGCAAAGTACAGGAGAACTGCTCTGAAAGTGGGGAAGCTCAGTCTCCTTGGCCTCCATTTCAACCCCTGCATTGGCCTCTTGGGAAACCTAGAGTTCTTGGGAACCATTTAAAACTGTTGTCTTAGGTGAGCCTCTGTCAACCAGGGTTCCTCACCTTAAACACAGAATGATTTGAATGAACTATTTTCTTAGTTATCCCAAGAATGGGTCATAACTGGTACCATCCTAGATGCCTACGAGAGAACTTAGTTCACACACATGATGGATGGCTTGGGGCCGTAGGGTTTCATTCACTTGCAAACCCCAGCTGAGAAAGGCTCAGATGAATGCCATGGAATCGAGCCAGGATGAGCTTAGGTACCCAGAGGTCAGGCCCAAACATTTCTCCCAGGAGGCATAGCTAACAGTGTGCCCTTTCCTTTTAGGAAGAGTATGAAGACTCTAGTGGGAATGTTGTGAATAAGAAGACGTATGAGGATCTGAAAAGACAAGGACTGCTCTAGTGTTCGGGGATGCAGCTCAGCTTCTGGGCTTTCCCAGGCCGCCCTATGATCTTTTTCTATTTCTCACAACCAAATGCTCCTAAAAACTTTGTTATTTAGTCTTATGGCCTAACATGCATCTTGTAGAAATATAGACATGCTGGCAGATTGTGGGGTTGAGATGTTTTATCCTTGTTTTCTATTAAAAAAGAGTCTGAAAATAAAACCAGCCCTTGTTTAAAATGCATCTTGTTCTGAAGGCCAGGATTGTGGATTAACTCACTCCTTTAGGTCTTAACACTTCCCTACCTCTTCTTCATCAGCTTCAGTAGCAACTAAAGTTTAGTGAGCACTTATTACATTACATGTTAGGTAAATCTGACCTAACCTCTTTCCCCACCTGCATTTGCTGCCACTTCCCCAAATGAGCATCACCCCAGGGTAAGCTCTGCCCTAAGTTGAGTTAGCCATTCAGGCACATTACTAGGGAAAGACGGGGAGGGCGAGCCAGGGCTTCTGCTGTGGACAAGTTATGGCTCCACAGTTTGCCCTTTTTATTCGCATAAAGAAAAGAGTTGGGCAGTTTGGGAGTGGGCCTGCAGCCCTGCCCATGCCCAAGCCTCAGCAGCCTGGCACACAATGAAACAAGGACCAGCAGTGACTTCACCCACTTGCTAGTTCAGAACAGAAGTCTTTGGTGATTGCTGCCTGTGTGTTCTATAAGATGTCCACTTGACAAATGGCTAGTACTCTTACGTTCTTCAAGTGCAGATAGCCAGGGCTTGGGTAGAGTTGAGCAGCTGTCCCAGGATCTGAACCAGGTATCCCATGCGGAAAGAGCTTGGGAGCCAAGGAGGTGCTGCTCTGCCGACAGGCATGATTGCCAGGAGGCCAGGGCCTGCTCCAGGGCAAGATTTCTCCAGAGGCCCCCTTTGCCCCCCGGCACTCAGACCTTCAGCTTGTTTGTAATATGTCTACTTGTAAAACTCCCAGCTCTGGAACTGGCCCTCTCCCTCACACTATTGCTCTAGTCATCTCCATGGCAGTAAGTTTCCACCACCCGTACTCCTGGGGTACCCCACTCAGGGTTGGTATTTTCCTTCCTGGTTCAGCCTCTCCCTTGGTCAACGCCTCACAGGTTCATTTGTGCCTTGGCTCCTCCAGCTGCTTAAAACCCCAGCTGGACAACCTCTCCAGGGCCTGAACTTCAGAAGCAGAATGTGTGTATAATTAAACCTAATTGAGCCAACTAGAAACACTGATTACCGAAAGCTGGCCTAAGTGCAAGGAGGCATTGTTGTTTGGGAAGACAGTTAAACAAAGCCTTGGAAATGTGAAATGTGGAGAGGAGACATCCTCCCAGCCTTCCCGGTGGAGCAGCAGCAACCTCGGGGCTCCCTTCAGCTTTCCTTCCATGCCCCTCCCTGGGGTCAACTTGTGCTGGAAGGCTCTATGCAAGGAGTTCCCAAGGAACATACCTGCTGCTTTCAAGCTGTCCTGTTCCTCAGAGAGCTCCTCTAGGAGTGGATATCTGGACTCTAGGGTTAATGCAGTATCCCAAGAACCTGTGGTTTTATTCTCAGTGTTGAGGGGAGGTGTGACCAGTCTTGCCATCACCCTTGGCCAGGTAACTGCTGTCATCCTGTGACCTATGCACCAGAACAGTCTTGGAGGAAGCCTGGGGCTTCACTGTCACAGCAAAGGATTCTTTTCTTCACTTGTTACACTCACCCAAATATTTTTTTAGTGCCTTGTATGTGCCAGGCTGTCTTGCCAATGAGTTTCAGCCCGGGCAAGGTTGCTATGGATTCAATGTGACCAAAGAAAATTGACAACAGAATGCTCTATGGGGTGAATGGGTTATACCCAACTTTATTTCCACGGTGGCAGATTAATCACTAAAATCTTGTTCACTCAGAGTGAGTCTGTATACAGCAAGCCAGTCTCTGCCTCTAGGCCTCTCTGTCCACACAGCCGTCCTCTGGGCTTTTCTGCACAGTCCTCTGGTCCTCTGTCCTCGGCACTGCAACCACTCCAGCCTCTGCTCTGCTCTCCTGCAGCCTTGCAGCCCTGCCACCATGTCATGCCCAGAGCACTGGGCAGAGTTCTTTATATAGAGTCAACAGCCATGTATTGCCCACAGGTGTGCAGTGAGCTAGTCAACCAGGGCCTGGTGAGACTCCTGGCCACAGGAACTCTCATTTTATCCACACAGGCATAGCTAGGTTTGCAAGCCTTGAGAATTAGGTGGAGGTGAGATAGTGGGTGGGAGTAGAACCAGAGGTAGGGAGACTCAGTAACGACCTCCTGGGCAGGTAGGAAAAGCCATGTGGCCCCAACACCCAGCCCCAAGGGGCACAGCTATTAAAGGTACTGGCAAGCTTAGCAGAAGTGGTTCTCCAAGAGGTGACTCCATGTACTCTGGGCTGCAGGGGCTTTGCTATAGGAAGAACAGGACTCCAGCTGAGTCCCCAAGCAGGCTGAGGAAAGAGTGGAGGGTTGCTCTTCCTTGTCTTAGATCTCTAGTTCTTAATCTTTTTTTTTTGGTATCATTAATCTAAAATTACATGAGAAACATTATGTTTGCTAGACTCCCCCCATCACCAAATCCCCCCCACAAACCCCATTACAGTCACTGTCCATCAGCGTAGTAAGATGCTGTAGAATCACTATTTGTCTTCTCTGTGTTGTACAGCCCTCCCTGTGCACCCCCCATTATACATGTTAATCATAATGCCCCCTTTCTATTTTCCCCCCTCATCCCTCCCTTCCCACCCATCCTCCCCAGTCCTTTTCCTTTTGGTAACTGTCAGTCCATTCTTGGGTTCTGTGATTCTGCTGCTGTTTTGTTCCTTCAGTTTTTTCTTTGTTCTTATACTCCACATATGAGTGAAATCATTTGGTACTTGTCTTTCTCCACCTGGCTTATTTCACTGAGCATAATACCCTCTAGCTCCATCCATGTTGTTGCAAATGGTAGGATTTGTTTTCTTCTTATGACTGAATAATACTCCATTGTGTATATGTACCACATCTTCTTTATCCATTCATCTATTGATGGACACTTAGGTTGCTTCCAATTCTTGGCTATTGTAAATAGTGCTGCGATAAACATAGGGGTGCATCTGTCTTTTTCAAACTGGAGTGCTGCATTCTTAGGGTAAATTCCTAGAAGTGGGATTCCTGGGTCAAATGGTAAGTCTATTTTGAGCATTTTAAGGAACCTCCATACTGCTTTCCACAATGGTTGAACTAATTTACTTTCCCACCAGCAGTGTAGGAAGGTTCCCCTTTCTCCACAACCTTGCCAACATTTGTTGTTGTTTGTCTTTTGGATGGCGGCCATCCTTACTGGTGTGAGGTGATATTTCATTGTGGTTTTAATTTGCATTTCTCTGATGACTAGTGATGTGGAGCATCTTTTCATGTGTCTGTTGGCCATCTGAATTTCTTCTTTGGAGAACTGTCTGTTCAGGTCCTCTGCCCATTTTTTAATTGGATTATTTGCTTTTTGTTTGTTGAGGTGCATGAGCTCTTTATATATTTTGGATGTCAACCCTTTATCAGAGCTGTCATTTACGAATATATTCTCCCATACTGTAGGGTGTCTTTTTGTTCTATTGATGGTGTTCTTTGCTGTACAGAAATTTTTCAGCTTGATATAGTCCCACTTGTTTATTTTTGCTTTTGTTTCCCTTGCCCAGGGAGATATGTTCATGAAGAAGTCGCTCATGTTTATGTCCAAGAGATTTTTGCCTATGTTTTTTTCTAAGAGTTTTATGGTTTCATGACTTACATTCAGGTCTTTGATCCATTTCGAATTTACTTTTGTGTATGGAGTTAGACAGTGATCCAGTTTCATTCTCTTACATGAAGCTGTCCAGTTTTGCCAACACTAGCTGTTGAAGACTTAATCTTTTTAGATCATAGATTCCTTTGGAAATACAAAGCTAACTGAACTTTCTCCCTGGGAAAACATACATACACAGACATTTTTGCACACATTCAGGGGTTAATCCCTAGAAGTCCATCCTTGGCTCCTGGGTCTTATAAGAATCTCTTCTTTAGGCATGTCATCTGATCTCTTCAGGTTGCTTCCTGCCAAGAACAGCTCTCCCAGGAGGAAAGCTGCTCCATCAGAGAAGCAGCAGGATGTCTGCCCCTCCCGCCCCGGATGGAAGTGTCTGGCGAGTTGTTCCTAGGACTGACCCCCAGGTGGGTGATGCTGCCCCTCCAGGAGCAGGAGTCTCCTCACTCCCCGCTCTGAGAGGAGAGCGAATCAGTCTTTGTCCAGCCCCAACTGGCATCCCTTTCTTCAGCTTTTCTTCTGTGCCCCTCCCTGGGATCAACTTGTGCTGGAAGGTTCTACACAGGGAGCGCCAAAGGGTAGCTGGTGTGTTGGGGAAGCGAGGGGCAGACAAAGTCCTGAGATAGATTGATTTAATTAATCAATTAATTAATTATCCTTGAAATGGTAGCTAACACTCATCGTTCAAGCCCTGCAGGCAGCCTCCCTTCAAAGTTCTCATGGAGGGAGTAGGCCTGTGGACTCCCCCGGCACACTACCTTTTCTACTATCACCCAGCCCAATTCTCCCGTTCCATGCAGGCTCTGGGAGGACACTGGCCTCCCCTCCCTCTGATCTGAGAGCCCCTCCCCACTTTCCAGGTTTCTGACCTACATTGATGAGGCAAGTCCCAGTGGGACATAGGACTGGGGAGGTCCTTTGATCTGCCCAAGCTGCCAGTTAGCTTTATTGTTTCTCTCTGCTACAGTCTGGACATTGGTCGTGCTTGCTTCCTTTGCCTGTGGCCACTGTGTGTCCCTGAAGGCAGCATCATCAGTGGGAATTCCCAGAGCTGACTGGAGGGGAAGAGGGGCAGCGCCAGCTTTCAGGGGCTGCACCTGCAGCCTCCCTGACTCATGTGCACCCTCTTGCCACCCTCCTCCCCTTCAGGTGTAAGGTGCGTGTCTACCTCTGGGAGCCGGTGGGGCACAGGGAATAGGGGGACTGTTCTCTCGGGCCATGGAGGGGCGCACAAATGCAAGTAGATGGGCACAGAGCCAGAACTGATGCAGACTAGGAGGTAACCATCCAGGCTTTGCCCACTTGCTGATTCTGTGGAGTGTCTGGCCCCTCACACTCCTGGGCTGTCCCTCTAGGGAGGAGGAAGAGAGGCTTGGGTGGGAGGCCTGGGCCCTTCCTTTCACAAGGACCCAGGGACCCAGGTAGAACCTTTGGGTCCTTCTCTCGATGTTATTCACCATTGGAGACAGAGGTCCCTTTGGAGAGTTGCTAACTGGATGACAAATACATCTTGAGTATAGTATTGGAGCGGAGGGGACAGTGGGGGGGCTGAGGCTCCTGGTGGTAAGGAGCAGTGAGGATGGAGAGAGGCATGGCTCCCGTTGCCAAGGGGTCCTATCCTGCCTCATCTCAGCACCTGGACCCTGAGTACTGCCCCATTTGTGCATTAAAGACAACCACCAAAAAGGGCTCAGCCCAGAGGGGGTCCTAGCTCCAGGCTCTCCCTGGAGGCAGCTGTCACCTGAGAAACAGATCCAAATGCTGATGGAGGACTATAGCCAGGAGGACAGGAAGACGTGTCCTGTTGGCCTCAGAACTTTGGAGACTAGGTTGGGCTCCCCCCAGGGAAGACAGGAAAAATGCTCCACTCTCTCATCTCCAGCAGTTTTCTGCCTTGCATGGAAAAACCTAAACCCGGACTTAGACCCTAACAAGTCTAATCCCTCAGTTCTTGGGGAGGCAGAGCTGGGGGCCAGCTATCCAGGGTCTGAGAGCTACATCCTCCCCATGGCTCAGCTCTAGTTTGGGAACAGGATGAGGTCTGAACCCTGAGGAACCTGGACAAGGAGGGCCCTGACTTCTGACCCTCTCTGTGACTCAGGATTTCTCTGTGCTAGGTTCTGAGGAAACCCATCACCCCCACCCCTCACCCCTGGCACCTTCTGATGTAAGAGGCAAATGAGGCCAGATCAGAGGCACCGGATGTCTACTTCCTGTCACTGCACCTGCTCCAGCTCCATCTCCCCTGGGCCTGGGATGCTGCTGTCGCCATGCCAACAACAATATCCACTCTCAGGGGGGCTGTTGCTAGGCTGCAGGTCCCTTTGTGCCTGCCTCAGTGTCACTCTGACAGTATGACTTGTGGGAAGCAAAAGCTCAGTTCCTGGGGCCCCTTCTTCCCTTCAGGTTGACCCCTCCTGCTCCCCAGCCTCAGTTTATTCATCAGCATAGTACAGTACCAGGGATCTCTGCTTGCAGCCTTCACCCAGGCTGCCCAAGATTGGTCCTTCACTCTGGACAGAAAACGTATGTGGCCAATAGGAGCCACAGGGCTGCTTTGCTCAGAGGTAGCTCTCCTCAACCCAGAAACCCCAGCCTTTCCTGCACTCTGTGACCAACCCTAACCCATGACTATCGTTGGACCCTGGGACTGCTTCTTTTCCTGACCTTGTGACCTTTTCCATTTAACCACTGCATGACCTTTCCTTGTCCTGTGGCCCTTGATCTGGTTCCTCCTGGCAGCAGCCCCTTCTCTTCTTTTCCTCCTACCAGTCCTCCTGCTGGTCTTACTGATAGCCCCAAACCTGGTGAGAAGTCAGCTGGCCCAACCCCTGCCCCTGCCCAGGTAAGCAGCATATGAAGGAGAAAGCATCCCAGATGCCTTCACCCCTTGGAAATGGGGCCACAGTGTTCAAACCCCTCCACAGATATGTCCCAGCATCTCCTGCTTTGGAGAGATGTGGTACTGGGAGGCAAAGTTCTCCAACCAATGGCAGAACAGGGACCTGGGAGGCAGCACTGCGAGGTGCAGGGGTGGGATTGCTGTGACCCAGGCAGGACACTAGCAGGAGGAGCTGTGCAGGGGTGGGAGCGGTGTCCTGGGAGGGGTGCTGACATTCGGGGACATTAAGGTGCGGGGAGGGAGATGTGAGGCAGGATGGAGGGGAGCCAGTGCTTGGGAGGCCCGGAGTTGGGTATGGCTCAGAACTGGGTTGCTCCCCACCCTCCTGGACTCACGGGCACTCTCTTCATCCAGCTGATTCAACTTCATGATGCCCACTACATGGCCAGGTTCAGCCTCAGTTGTGAGGCAGGAAATGAAACCAGCCCCAGCCCCCGGCTGCTGGCCAGCGGCTCGGCCCCCAGCCGAGGCCCCTGCTCTCTGCAGTGCTGGGCAGCCCACTCTGCCTGGTGCTCAACAAACCGGCCTCAGGCAGGACAGCCCCACCAGTGTGCCGCCCTGAACCCCCCTCCACTGGCCCCGCTCTGCCTCCTGCTCCCACTGGCCTCATAAGCTCTGAGCCCCACAGCTCACCTCTCCTGAGCCTGAGCCTTGCGTGCCCACCAACACTCAACTTTGAACCCCAGCTTTTGACAGGCCCTCAAATCTGAGCTCAGTTTTCACCAACACCCCAACCTCTATTAACACCCTAACGCTCAGCCTCATCAGACTGACCCTTGCCTTTGCAGTCAACCCCCTCATCAATACCCCAGCCTGAGTTGTCTACCTTCAGTGGCCCACCTCTTCCAGACCCCCTCTCCCCAGCCCTGCTTAGCCCATGCTTCCCTCCCCCCAAGCCCCAAGGAAGCTGGAGCAGGCTCCTGTGGGTGTCCAGGGTGGCAGTGGGACAGCGTCAGGATGTGACTGCCCACACACAAGGCGCCCTCCCTCAGGGCGGGGGCTGGGACTTTACAGGAATTACACCCAGTGGGGGTGTCACAGCACTTCCCGGGCAGCCCTGCTCTGCTCCCAGGCCGAGGCCACCTACCTGTCCCAAAGGACAAGCGTCTTCCCCCTGCACTCTTGCTGACCACCACCTCGTCAGCCCCCAAGAGAATGGTGAGCCTCTCCCTCATGCCTGCCCACAGGGTCAGTGGGACAGGCACCATGGGGCTCCAGCCTCGCCTCTGTCTGGCGTTCAGTCCCCAGTTTGGTCTGAACAGAGCTCCCTACCCCTCAATCTTTCTTCCATTTTTTCTCCCAGGGCAAAATGTATGCCACCTTCTCCTGCCAAGGGAGTGACTGCTTCAAAGGACAGATCACCATGGCTGTGTGCCCCAGGGGCTTGGACTTCCATGAGGTGAGCCCTGGAGGGCTCCAAGGATTGGGGTGCTGTCCTCCCTCAGCACTGTGGGCCTTCCTCCTCCTACCTGGATGGAGTAGGTTGGCAGCCCAATCTGGCTGGAGCTAGACCTTCTGGGAGCCAGGCAGTCTGGGGTCTAGTGGGCCTGACATCACATCTCACAGCTCTGCACACTGAATCCAGGGCAGCAGCTGGGATTTTCCAAGTCTCCCAGACCTGCCCCCTTGTCTCTTATAACCCCAAATGTCCTCTGGGACTGGATAGCTGATCTTGGTTGGGGGAACCTAGGAGTCCAGGGAGGTTCAGCTTAGCCCATGGTCCACTTTCTGCCTCCACAAGTTGGGGGGAGGGGCAAAGGGAGGATGAATGGTCCTATCTCTTCTTGCAGCTGAAAAGGTCCAACTCAGGCTACACTGCAGGCTGCAGCCAGGCCTGTGTGACAGAGACCCCCAGGTGTCATGGGGCTGCAGTTCAGCCCTGCCAGTAGGAAAGCTGCCAAGCCTCAGCCTCAGGCGGCTGCCTCCAGCTGGATGGGAACCTCCTCTTCAAGTGGGTAGCCCCAAGGATCACCATGGCTTGGGCCATGCTGCTGCTCCTCAACCCTGCCCTGCTCCCGTCCCTGCTCCCCTAGCCAGGCCCAGTAGCATCAGGAAACAGCAGCCAGGAAGACTATGTAGCCCCCACATGTCCCCAGGCCCCCTTCTAGCTCTTGATTCCTGCAGCTCCATTTTTAGTGAAAGGGATTTATTAAGTTCACACCCTGGGCTCAAAACTCCTCGCTCCTTTCTCTCAGGGCCTAGGCCTGATCATGGGGCCCTCAAAGGGGGGACACATGAGCCCAAGGAGAGACTGGAGTGTGGAGAAACAGAGCCACCTCCCTCCTGACCCCCATCAAATTGGAGGAGCCCAGAGTCCTGCAGGGTCAGTTTCTTCACCTGTAAAAACCTTGGCCCCATCCGCTCTTCCCAAACCTTCCTCCCCAGCCCTTAACATCAAGAGTGGGGCTGGAATTGGATTCCACTCTCCTGAAGTGACCCCCAAACCCTTTATCTCTAAGGGTCTGAGTCAATCCTTTTTCCCTCTTTCCCCAACACAACTTTGAAACCAAATTCAAATAAACTTGAGCCCCATTTGTGCAGTGGCTATTTCCAGGAAAAGGAGAAGCCTGGGGAGAAGGTGGTAGGTGTTTATGGACGAAGTTTACATATCCAGAGTTGGACTGGTGATTAAGGCAGCAGCTCCTAGCTCAGGGAAAGAGAGGGGGCCCCTGGGCAGAGGTGCAGTGACCACTGCTTCCCCAGCACTGATCCTTCCATTCGGGTCAAAGCTTGAGAGACGATGTACTCACTGAGATAATTCATGAATTAATTTAATAATTCAGTAAACACCTTCTGAGGGCCAACTGTGTTCCAGAAACAATGCTGGGAGATGAGGAAATGCCAGCCCTGTCCTCAGGGAGCTTACAGTTAGTGAAATAGCCAACAGGTTGAGAGAGACCAGTCCTGGACTCCTTACCTGACTTGGCCCTTTTTGTCCATCTGGAGCAACCTCCTTATCTTAGATGGGGAAATCAGGCCCCAAAGGAGAAAGGCCTTGCCCAAGTATAGGTAACCCGGTGAATCAGGGGAAGGGGCTTGGGAATGATTAAGTCCTGAGAGAGGGTCCCCTCCACAGTCTCAGCACAGTAATGCCCATGAGCAGTCACACCCTGTACAAAACGAGTTCACATCCACTGTCCTCAAACAGCTCCACAAGGCAGGCAGGACCGGGTGCTCCCCATCATATACACATTACACACATGTCATGCATGCACATGAGACTAAGGGAGATAAGATGGCAGTGTGTGGCAGGATCAGTGGCAAAGAAGTTGGAGTGAGTCAAACTTTTAGTAGAGGCTCAGTTTTGCAACTTGCTAGCAAACTGTTTAACCTCTCTGAGCCTCAGTTTATCCACCTGTAAAATGGGGATACTAGTTCTTCATAGTGTTGTTGTCCTGTTAGCTAGGACAGGGCAGTTATTTGGGGAGAAATTGAGTTGAGACCAGGATTGGCTGGCCTGGAGTGACAGGAGTTGAGGATGGGATTGAGGAGAAAATAAAAATGCATTATTTTTTCTCTTAAAGCAGACGTGGGCATTTTCCTTCTGGGTTCTCAGCAGGGAGCTCTGGTCCCATGACTTAGAGGGCCAGGAGTGGAGATTAGGGCATTCATTAGGAAAACCCGGCACAGGGAACCCAGTGTACCCCAGGCCATAAGGAGTTAATGGGGGCGCAGAGGCCCCACCTCATGATTGGCACGGGCATGCTGGGATTTGCAGTCTGGCTGGGCATCATGTGGCACAGGGGCCATTGGGAAATGTAGTCACTGGCTTGTCCGGGTCGCGGTGTCCCACACACCCTGCAGTGACAGCTCCTCAGGAGGTAGGCGGCAATGACAGGGGCCTGGGAGTGGGTGAGGAGCAGGGAAACCAGAGAGGGCTGGGCAGGAGGGAGTGGACAAGCTAAAGGCTGGGACCCCTGACCTGCAGCTGTCAGAACCAGACACCCCCTGGCCTGCGGCTGATGCAATGGGGCCTGCTGGGTGGGGTGGGGGCCAAGGAGCAATGGGACACTTTCCCTGTATTTAAGGAAACAGAATCAGGGCTGGGGGCCTTGCCCAGGATGAGACCCTTCCTTCTGCAGAGTAACGGGATGCTTCCCCCAACCCCATGCATACACCCACTGACACCCCCCAGAGAGATGCCAGCAAGACAAATGCTGCTCCCCAGAAAGGGAGACAGAACTCCGTGTCAGCAGAGAGGGGCTCCTCCCAAGTCTCAGCACAGTACTTCCTGTGAACAGTGTCACACCCTTTACAAAACACATTTTGTAAGTGGGGCCATGTTCCCCACTCCAGTAATGGGACAGGGCACCCCACTTCCAACAGGAAGACTGGATGACACTCAGAAACAACTGGATGCCCTTCCAGACAAAGGGCAGTACAACAACTTTACCTCCCAAGTAGGGATAAAGGAACAGCCCCTTTCCCTAGAAACTAAAGGGCCCGTTCTAGGGAGGAAGAGCAGGAGGAGCAGGCTTCCTCTGCCTTCTTCCTGCACAAAGACCCCTCCTCCCTGCCCCCCAGCCCTCTAGTGCAGCTTCATCACCTCGCTGGTAACTTACTGACCAAAGGGGGCTCCCATCTGCCCTCCCCCAGGGTGTGTGTCTGCAGCGTGGGACAGCATGGACCAGTCTGTGGCCATCCAGGAGACCCTGGCTGAGGGGGAATACTGCATCATCATATCCTTCCTAGTTAGGAGCTCCCAGGCGCAGGCCCTGCCCTGGCCTTAGGAAGTGGAGTGCAAGACGTCGGTGTGTCCCTCTGCTCTCCTCCGTCTCTGTGCTGTGAGGCAGAGAGAGAAACCAGTATTTACTAGGTACTCATGCAGTACTGACTACCAGGTGCTTTAAATACTCAGTTACCCTATCAGCCCTCTGTGAGGTTAGGGATTATCACCTGCATTTCACAGATGAGGAAGGGTCCGAGAGGCAAAGCAAATTGCTCAGGGTTACAGAGCGAGTCTGTGTGGGTGAGGGAAGGTGGAGCAGGCTGGGCTGGGAGAGGCCTGGCCTCCGGTTTTGTTTTGGTTTTTCTTGACCTGAGCAGCAGGCAGTGCAAGGTGTGCTATGTGAGGGGGAGAGCAAGCAGAGCCGCCTTCTGGGACTTGTGCGCTACCGCCTGGAGCAGGGTGGCCAGGAATATGCGTAAGTAAGGGGTTCGGTCTGTCCCTGTCAGAGCCTTGGGGTTATTGTTCACTGTACCTTCCTCTGGACTTCAACTGTCCCTCTAGGAGAGAGTTCCTAGAGTCTTCTAGAGTAATTATAATAATAATAATAATGATTTTTTTGAACACTACATTGTAAACCTTTCATATGCATTAATATAATCCTCAAAATCTGATGAGGAAGCCTCTCAAGAAGAGTCCGTTTCACATACTGGTCCAGATCTTAAGCCTTGTGACCTGACTACCTGCGTTCAAATCAAGACTTTGTTACTTCTGAGCCATGTGATCTTGAGTGAGTTGCTCTACAACTCTGTACCCCAAGTTGTCTGGATTAAAGACTAAAGTGAATTATTACATGTCAAGTGTTTAAAGCACTGTGAAGCACCTAGAAAGTGCTCAGTAAATGTTACTAACAACCCACACAGGACACAAAAGCAGAGAGAATAAATAATACTTGCCCAAATTCTCAGAGCCCAGAAGTCAACCTTAGGGTCTCAGGGCTGGGAGGGAGGGGCCTTAGACATTTTCAGATTTACCACCTTCACTTTACAGATGGCAAGCAGGTTCAGGGAGGGAGACGGGGTGGCTAAGGTTGCACTGTTCGTGTCACACACAGTGACAGGATGTGCTAGGATGTGCAATGGATAGATCAAGCACAAGTTTTACTAACAAAGCAGGGGCTCCCCAAGAGGAGACAAATCAGCTTGGCTGATGTATTCATAAAACTGCAGTCTGTTGGGCGCTGTGGACAGAGAGGACATGAGGATTGTGCATGGCTGGGCACCACCAGCACAGCCCTAGGGAGTAAGGAGGGAGTGTGAATCCCAAGGCCTCCATGATGGGCCCTGTCCTCACCAGTGCTTCCTGTCCTTAGTCTCTTCCTGTATACACACCGGAGGATGGCCATTACCGGGGATGATGTCTCTTTGGACCAGATAGTGCCAGTCTCGCGGGATTTTACACTGGAAGAAGGTGCTATAGGGGGCTGGGTGGTATGAATTCCTGTTCTCTGGGCCCCCAGGTCCTTTCTGCCCTTGTTGGGGGGTGGGGCAGAGGGAGCAAGGAGCATGCTGGGGCTAGGGTGCTCAATTGCTAAGGGCCTTTTCGTTTCCCTCCCCAGTGTCCCCAGATGGTGGACTCTACATTCTTGGTGAGTGTCCGTTCAGTCGGAGTCCCAGTTGGGGCAGGGGGTACAGAATCTGCAGAGAACGGTGTGAAGTAGGAGCACCCACTGATATCCTCACTGTGGCAAGCAAGACCCTGCAGAATCTGGCCCTGCCCACCTTGCTGGCCTCAGTTCTATGCTTGCTGCACTTGAAACCCACTGGATTGCTTCCATCACCTCAAACATAACACACTGTCACCTGGGAGCCCCTGCCCATGCTGCCTGCTCTCCCGAAAGCCCTCATGCCTCTTTTTGCTTAAGCCAACTCATTCTTCAGGGCTTCAATTCACACTCTACTCTATGCAGGAAGCCTTTATGAACTTATGAATTTTATTTCACTGGTACACATTCCTTTTTCTCATCCTTGTCATTTGTCACTCACAATGATTTAATTATTTGTAGTGAACCTATTTAATGTCTGTCTTATTTGTTAGACTGTAGTAGTGGTAATAATAATAGAAATAATAATGGAAATGAATATTTAATCAATGATTACCTTGTGCCAGGCACTATGCTAAAGGCTTTACATACCTCATATGGTGTTTCCCTCACAACAACTCCAGGAGGTTACCACTGTTTTTATCGCCATTTTACCGGCAAGGTAACTGAGGGCCAGAGAAATTAAGTGATTTAGTTAAGTGGTGGAACCAGGATTCAGACTCAGAATCCAGACTCTAGAGCCCCCACTCTTGATCAGTCTGTTAGATGCTCCTGCTCATTCCTTAGTTCCTCGCATGTTTGTGGGTGCTCACCAGGTACCTGCTGGGTACTGGCGTTACACTATGAGCAAGATACCATCCACAGTCTATCTTCCTAAAGACAGGCTGCTTCAATCATGGCATTTCCAGTACCTAGCATGTGTCTGGCTCAGTCAGGTAGGCTGACTGATGGGCAGCCCCTCTTGTTTGCATCTATGTGCTCTTCTGTCCACTTGGTGAGAGGCATGGACTGTATGTCAGAGCACTTGTTTTCCTCCAGCTCTGTCTAGTACTGTTGTGGCTAACTGGCTTTTAGGAGCCTTGGTCTCCTCCCTCAGCAGAGTGAGGATGATGACAATCTGGAGGTTATAATAATAATAAGGAGGTTCTCTTACTGTTCTAGCAGCAGCCTTCAGTGAATTGCTTGAAGGCCAAAGGAGCTTTAGACTGTGGATTCTCCATACTGGAGACTCCAGCCTTAGGATGCATCAAAGCACTTAGCTCCTGGAGGCCAAGGGCTCATTTTCTGCCTCCTCTGTGCAGGCTCAGATGTGACTGTCCAGCTGGACACAGCGGAGCTCAGCCTTGTATTCCAGCTACCCTTTGGTTCACACACCAGGATGTTCCTCCAGGAAGTTGCCAGAGCCTGCCCAGGTAGGTAAGACCTCAGGCTCCTTGGGGTGGTGATCGACCCACTATTAGTGAACTTTCCACACTTGGGACTCACACTCCAGTGTCTCTGCCCTCTTAAAAGCTGCTGGCCTGAGGCCACAGTGCTCCCAGGCCACCAGCCAACCATGATGTTTGCATTTCTGGACCTGAGTTTTAGCCCCAGCAGACCTCTTTGCTCTCCTGGTGCTGGGCAGGCTGTACAGAGTGGGTAGTGATTCTGATGCATAATCTTTTACAAGTTAGCAGGGTCAGCAGCTACTAGAAGCCCATCTTCCCTCTCTCTGCCAACCACAGCCAGAACCAAGAACTTCTGTCATATGGGCTCTGCTGCCCTTGAATCTTGCTCTGTCCCCCACTGCAGGTGAGGAAATGGTCTAACTGTGGCCTGGCAGTGAGATGTCAGTGGCCTCTAAGTCAGAATTTGTTTAGATCAGGAGAACAGCTAGCAGGTAAAGGAAAGTTTTTACAGAGCTGAGGATCAGCCCAGAACATGCAAATTTGAGTCGCCAGGTGCTGGGGTTAGGTGTTTACCCAACACTATTACTTATTTCCTTTCTAGCTAACATCTTGTCACTGAGGGGCCAGGGGCAGGGCATCACTTTTATTGTGATCTCACCATGAAGCCTAGACTTCCAGGGGCTCCAACTTAATCCAGTTTAATTCTCTGGTGTGCCAGTTAGGGGATTGGCTTTGGATGCAAACTGAGGTATAAGGAAAAGGAAGTAGAAACAAGATTATAGAGCCTTGAATGCCTAGTTTAAGGGGTTTAAGGTTTTTTCTACAGGTGGGGGGAATTTATTTCCAGGCCTTCACCTAATAAGGATAACTTATTTTATGATTATTATTGGTAGTTCTAGGAGGGGTAATAATAGCAGTAACAGCAAAGAGCATGGATTTTGAAGCTACACTGTCTCTTGTATTTGAAGCCACTTTTTGCTGGTTCTGAGCTGTGTGGCTTTGGGCAAACCACCTCATCTCTCTGACATGTAAAGAGTATCCTCCTGCAGGAATTGTGAGAATCAAATGAGATAATATATATGAACATGTGCAGCACATAGTAGAAGCTCAGAAAATGTTTCCGCCCTCTGTACAAGAAGGCCCATAACTTAGCTAACATTCATGGTTGATTTATTGTGTATCAGACACTGTTCTAAGAGCTTTACACACATTATCTCATTTTCCTTACCACAACTTTACAAAGTAGGTATTTTGATGTCTCCATTTTACAAATGAGGAAACTGAGGCTCTAGGCTGTTCTGTGCCTTGCCCAACTACATAGCTGGTAAACTACGGAGCCCAGGATTAAATAGGATCAGACAGTCTCCTCCAGAGCCCGTGCTCTTGAGCTTCCTAAGCTTGTGCCACCCGGTCACTTCTAAGTGGCTCAGGGAAGACTTCATGGAGGAGACGTTTAAGCTGAGACTTGAAGGATGAATGAGGTTTTTCCCAGGCAGACAAGAAAGGAAAAAGGGCCATCGGAAGGAAGAGCAGTCACTTGGTGGGACTGAACTTGAGATAGAAATTGCCGAGCCAGGAGAAGCCAGCAGAGACAGCTCCTGAAGGGTCTTAACCAACCCAGAGCTCTGACTGCCCCATCGCTTGGGGGGAGCTATAGGAGTTTTAAACAGAGGAGTGACAAGGCAGGATTTGCTTGTTAGAAAAATTCTTTTGGCAACTGGTACAGAAGGGGAGAACCTCAAAGGAGGGAGATCTACTGGCGTGGGAGCATATTACAGGTGCTCAGGGATAAACTAGGGGCTTGGAGCTGGGCCTGGTAATGCAGATGGAGAGGGGAGGACGCACTAGAGAGATCAAACTGAGGAGGATGGAGGCTCCATGGGGGCAGTGAGTGTGCACTGTGTTCACTTTACCCCAGTGGCTAGAACGGTGCCTGGCACATAGTAGATGCTTAATAAATATGTGTTGAATGGGTGAGCAGAGCTGGGCACTCGGCTGTGTAGACAAAAGCAGGAGAGGAGTCGAAGATGACTTCCTTCTTTTAGCTTTAGCTATCTGTCAGTCACTTTACCTGCTCTTCCCTCTGGGGCCCACACCTGGGGTAAGCAGCAGGGAAACTTCCCTGCCTCAACTTCTCTGAGCAGTTGTCATGATGCAGACTCCCTCATGGAGGGGCCTGGGTGAGAGGGGACTCTCAGAGTTGCTAGGTTCTTGGATATCCACCAGCCCAATCCTTGCATTTTACAGATAAAGGGACTAGAGTCAGAATGAGGTTACAGGTGAAAAGAACTAGATTTTCCCCACCCAATCCTTGGTGGGTAACTGTGCAGCAAAAAAGGGCCAGGGAGTGGGAGTGCTTTGGTCAACAGACCACAGTCAGAGGAAAGGATTCGCTAACTCTGAGTACTTGCTGTATGCCAGAAACATTTTTCTGGACACCTAGGCAATGCACAGCAGCCATGTTTTCCTATTCAGTCTTTGAGCCATTCTAAAGTGTAGGTATGCTGTTTTACAGATGAGTAAACTGACATAAGAAAGGTAACTTTCCCCAGGCCATTCATCAGTTGAAGTCACAGGACCAAGTTTAGAACCCCATGTCTAACTCCAGTGCCACGCAGTCCGGAGATTTCATTTCCGATCCTAACTCTGCCACTTCTTAGTTGTGAAAGTGAACAATATATTTTTATTTATTCAGGTCTTGGCTTTTGTTATTTGTACAATGGAAATCTGAACTTGCCTTACCTACTACCCTAAGAGTTTTGTGAGGATCAGAAAAGGTCTAGTATGGGGTAATAGTATGTAAATGTTGAAATTAATTTAAAAGTTGTGTCTGGCAGTACCATAATCAGTCTTGGGCCCCAAATCTCCTCATTTGTGTTGCCTTTGTAAATCCAGTTCAGTTCAATCAGGTTCATGCAGTTCTACAAGGGGAGCAGAAAGGATAGCATAGGAAACAGCCAGCCAGTGTTTGGGAGTCAGACAGACCTGGGTTTGAGTGAGAGGCAGAGGTGGCTCAAAAATTTGTAGGAAGGAGGAGGGGCAATCTGGTTAAGGGGAGCTAGAGGACTTGTCTTGAAGGCATATTCCATAGCAAGCACTCTGCTTTTACTTAGAGTGTGTGTGTTTATTTGGAGTAGCTTGGGAGTTGCTGATGGAGAGGAATAGTTAAAGCCCCCAGCCCACTCCCTAGTACTGACGTCTCTTTGGGTTCCCATTCAGATCTTAGACTTCACCCCTCTAGCTCAGGCGCTATGGGATGATAGTTCCCTACCTTCTGAAGTTAGTTGTGAGGATTAAGGAGGTAATACATACATGAAGCACAAACCTTGGCACGTAGTTACCCGAGGTCGGAGAAGTGGCGTGGTCTACGTTTTGTTTTCATATTCATTACTGCATTTGCATCTCCCCCCACCCTGCTCGCAAGCGTTAATGGGCATGGAGGCTCTCCCGAGAGGCCGAGCGATTTGCTCACGGTCATACAATCATTCAGAGGTGGAACCAGTCCTTCAGGCACATGGCTTAGTATTCTCTCCTTGTTCCTGCCACAGGCTTCGACCCTGAGACCCCAGATCCTGAGTTCCTGTGGCTGTCCCGATATAGGTGCACCCAGTCGGAGCCCGAGCTGTCCACCCGCAGCCTTTGGAACCCGGTCCCAGGCATCTGGCCAGGGTGCGCCAGAATTGGCGGAGGCAGGTATCCGTCTCGGAAGGGGCGGTAGGGATTGGCGAAGGCCAGGCCTCAGGGGTGGACTCCGTTTTGTTTGGGGGCGAGGATATGGAGCAGACCGGCCTTCGATTGGCGGAGGTAGAGAGCGGGGGCGGGTCCTCTGGGGAGACACGGGCTGGGCGGCGCGGGCAGCGTGATGAAGAGTTAGGAGAAGCAGGCAGGGAAATGTCCGACGCGGACGCCTCCCGGGAGCGCGACTCTGCAGGTTGGCGGGCTGTGGGAAGCTGGGCTGGGGCTCTGGGCCGGGGGCGGCGGCGAGCCCAACTCTCAGGTGGGCAAGGTCTGAGGTTCGGCCCGTGGACGCGTGGCGCGAAGGCCGAGGTCCTGCGGAGGTGCGGACCCTGCGGCTGAAGTTCATTGGGGATGTTAATCTTGGCCGAGCTTGAGGAGAGCAGGCGGATGGCAGTGGGATACTTCGGCATCTGGAGGCTGGGGTTGTAGTAAAGCTACGTTCCTGACTCGCTGTGTGATCCCGGCCAGTCGCTGCCTCTCTCTGAATCTCAGTTACCACATACTGACCTTCAGTCAGTTTCTTAATACTTGATCTGAATTTGGCTTGTGTGGGGGTGCACTCGCGACGACAGAACCTTTATTTGGGAGAAGAATGGTGTCTGTATTGGGGCTGTCTGGTTCTCTTGTCGGTCCTCAGCCCCTGCGATAGATTGGGCTGCGCGCAGACCTGGAATCTAGGAAAGCTGTGATTAGCACCCGCTCCTAACCCGCTCCTCCGGGAACTGGAGGCCAGGATGAGGTTACAGGTGAAAGGGACTAGATTTTTTCCACTCAGCCCATGGGTAATGTTTTGCCGTACAAAAAGGCAATTGATGAGCAAGAGGATGTCTTTCGGAGAGCAAGAGGCCCAGGGCTGAAATTTGGGTCAGTCTGGTGCTTTGGGAGGACCTGCAGACCTGTATTTTATGTTCAGCTCCTAGGTTATCTGCAAGGGCTCCCTGCATTTTTTCTCCTGGGTGTGCCCATGCGGCTCTAGTTACGTATGAGCTCTGGCATGACCACTGGTGCCCATTTGTGCCCCTTTTCTCAGCTATTTGCTAGAGGTGAAGAGTCTGTTGAGTAGCTGTGTAGAATGTGGGCCATCTCTCCACTTGCGCTTACAAGGCTTGGAAACTATGAGGGGCTGGGGAGGGGGAATAGCAGGTTGCACAAGTTTGTAAAATGAGAGGAAATGAGGCGAGCAAAGGACTTCCTCAGTGCTTATGCTTTTCCCTCTCTGCAGCTGCCACAAGACGCCGTTGAAGTGCTTGATGGTGCTGATAGTTTACTGCATCTTTCATGGTCTTAGCTCACTGGAGGTGCTCATCTAAAACAGCGATTACTTCAGTTTCCATGACATTCTGGGTTCCGGTGCCAGGAGAGGTGAGGGCTTTAGAAAAGATATACATCCTCTCCTTGCCCCTTCAAAAGAGGCTGTGGATCCAGACCATTCATGGAGGACAGGCCCAGTGGCCACAGAAAGCGGTGGGTTCTGTCTTCTTAGCCAGCACCCTAGAGCCAAGCTTGGAGTGTTTCATTCCTCATGCTAGAGAGGTCTTCTGTGAGAAGCCAGGGCAGCTCTGACACCAGTTATCTGCCCCTGGGCGATCAATGCACAGAGATCTCAGAATTGTTCCTTTCCTTTCAAAAAACAAAAAATAGCCACATGCTGGTGAGGGATTATTGTTAATGTTTTGGTTTTATTTTTAGTTTAAAAGTGATTTGTCCCCATCACAATAGCTAGATTAAGTGTGGTTACACTATTAATGGCTAAGTTGCTTATGTTAAGATTGGCACCAAGTCCCCAGTTCTGTTTGGGTCAGCTGTTTCCCAAGTTGCTCTGACCTCAGAGGAGGGTCATGACTTCTGCAGCAGGTAGGAGGAACTCTTAGGATCTTCTTAACAGTCCAGGCCCCAAGGGAAACAGGTAGTGGATTTCATTCTTCCTATATGCATCTGATCAAAATGTCCACTTCTTGGTAGCCTGGGGAACCAACCCAAGGCAAAAGGCTGTTTAAAGCATGCTATTTGTGATAGTCATCAGGAGAAGCTGATAGTCTAACAGAGAGGTTGCTCACAGTCCGTGGATAGA
Source organism: Manis pentadactyla (assembly GCF_030020395.1). Taxonomy (NCBI): domain Eukaryota; kingdom Metazoa; phylum Chordata; class Mammalia; order Pholidota; family Manidae; genus Manis; species Manis pentadactyla. Next base: position 29,068,768 of record NC_080022.1, on the reverse strand, counting down.
GGTAAGAGACTGTGGGTTTGGCCCAGCAGAATGGTGGCCCTTGTACAGTGAGCCACGTGTCAGAGCACCTCAAAGCCCTGGGTACAAGGTGAGTCTGCTCTTCAGTCCTTGCCTTTGCCTTGGTAGAGAAAGGAAAGATCTCACTTTGATGTTTCTGTTAAAAATGTCTGGTCTTTTATTTTTTCTCTGCTGAATTCAGGGGTATCAGGCCAAGCTTGGTAAGGACTGTAAAAAAGGATAATATAGCTAGTTTTAGACAGGAGTCCATGTCTTCAGGTTCACACCAATGTCTTTGAGCTGAGTAGTGACATTGAAGTGAGATGTGATGCTTGTGGTTGATGGGCAACCTACTCATCTGATTCCCTTGGCTTCTTCAGCTAAGACCTTGCAGGAATCTCCGACAAGTAGCTCTTGTAGGTAGGAGCTTTTCTGCCTCTTCACTTAGCTGCTCTTCTTTGTGTAGCTTTTTCTTTCCTTAAAAAGAAATAAGGAGAAATGTCTCTTAATTTCTATCTAGCAACTGAAAGTCTCTTGTCCAGAAAACTCCTTGGGGGACCCTGCACAAGGTAGAATAGTTATCCATGTTATTGAATAAATAGTCACCTGTATTTCATCCTGGTCATGTGAAAGACCTAGAGCAGTGTGTCTGGAGGAATCTGAGTTTTGCACTGCAAAGGAAAACAGCCATTGAGAAGTCCCATTGGAGCTATTCTGGGCTACTTTAACACAGTGGTAATAGCAAACAAATTTTGGTCTTTTGAAGTGGTTTTCTTATTCCATGGTTGATTCAACATGAGGCAGCTTTGTAGTAACTCAGATTTAGAATGAGATGCGATATGAGAATTTTTTTCCCCTTGGACCCAGGAAACAAAACATTAAATTCTGTCTGGCCAGAGAAAGGAAATGAATACTATTTATATCTCAGAGTAGCATAAAGGGTAACCTAGATTACCACGGTAGAAGCCAGAGTGTTGGAAAAATAGCCCCCCAGGTCAGAAGAGTTTGTGTGTGCCTCTCTTTGTCTTTTCCCTCCCTCTATCCCACCTTGGTTACCAGGGTAGAGGAAAAATAGCCCCCTGGTCAGAAGTGTGTGTGTGTGTGTGTGTGTGTGTGTCCGTGTCCCTATCTTTTCCCTCCCTCTGTCCCACCTTGGTTACCAGGGTAGAGGAAAAATAGCCCCCTGGTCAGAAGAGACAGAGAGAGAGAGAGAGAGAGAGAGGCAGAAGTGTGTGTGTGTGTGTGTGTCCGTCTCCCTATCTTTTCCTTCCCTCTGTCCCCCTTCCTCTCCCTTCCTCCTTCTCTCCTTCTCTCTCAATAAGTAAAATCTGTGTGACCAACATACCCTTTCAGCATAGAGAACATGACTTTTCCTAAATGTTTATCCTACAGGTAGAAATATGGCCCTTCATCTCCACCTCTGTGGGAAGCTCCTCAGGCTCCTAAGCAAATTAATTTGGATCACTTTGTTTCTTTAAACAAAAGAGAACTGTGTTCCTTTTTGTTCCTTCTTTTGTTGTTCCCTTCTCCATTTTCCCTCTTTGTCACATTGAACCTTGTATTTGTTTCTAGAATAGGAGAACCCCCTGAAGACTTTTTCTTTCCTTCAGGAAACGGTTTGTTTTGGGCTCTACAGTGGGAGTCTTGAGCAAGAGAGGTGACCCACAAACGTTCATTTAGAAGCGGCTTTGCACAGAAAAATCCTCAGGGAGGGAAGGTTCAGGAAAACAGAAGCATCAATATTTATTAGAGGAAAGACGGAGTTGGAACCTAGAAGCTAGCTGACTTGCGTGTTTTCTTTGCTGCTTAAAATATAACAAAAATTTGTAGACTTAAGTAGTGATGCATATATGAAATGAAGCTGCAAATATGAATGATGAGGATTTAAACAGAGTGTATATCTAAGTGGCCTGGGTAATTTTATTTTTATTATTGCATCTCAGTATGATGTTAGACATGTCTCTTGGCTCTCCTCTTTTCCATCTATAAAATGGTAGCAAATGTTTGCCTGCTAGAAGATCACACAGGACTAAGGAATGGTAAATTATTTAGGGGTGCTTTCATTTGGGAAACACATTAAAGAATTGCAAAAGCCCACCTCCGGGAGCTCAGGAACTGGCTGTCCTCTGCAGAGCCTGTCCCAGGCCGGTTTCTCCCAAGTAACAACACTCCTTTCTTCTTTACTCCCTTCCCTCCGGTTCCTTTTCTGTTAATGAAGTCACTGAAAAACCACAGTCACTATTGACTCTTCCCTCTTGTGTCTAATGACTGAATTCATCTATTTCTTTCTGCAATTTTAACATTTTTTGGAGAAAAAAAAAAAGCAAATCCCCATAGTTAATGTTGGTATCCTCTTACCTGAACTAGGGCAGTGAGTGGATTCCTTACAGGTCTTGCTATTTAAGTCTCCTCTCCCTTAGGGAATCGCCTTAGAATCTAATTGTGTTGTGCCCCACTATTTTGTGTATGAACTTGAACACCCCGTTGCCTACAGAATAAATTTCAGATTCTAATTAGCTTGGTGTTCCAGTCCTACTCCGCCTGGCCTCAGCCCCCCTCTCATCTCATTTAGTTTTTCTGCCCCACTCACCTTTATTTCCTCTCATTTCAAACTTGACTGCTCATTTTTCTGGATAAAATCTGGTGCCTTTTCATCTCTTTGTTGCCTGCTCATTCAGTGACATTTTTACAAGCTCAAACTTGCTGCCTTAGCGTTTTGCGTCCTTTCTCCTCCCCAAACGCCAGCCTAATACCTTGTATATCAGTATGTGATCAAAAAATGTCGTCTTTGTTTGAACCTAGAGACCCATACAGTGCAGAGCCTGAAAGTGTTTTGTCTCCTGAACATCCCCTGCCCCCTTCCTTTTTGAGCATGCTCTCCCCTCTCTCCCCTCCCTTCCTGGCTTGCTCTTGCCCACTTCTCTTTCAGCTTTATCACCAGACCACAGACAGTTCACAGAAGGCCCAGTGAGGGGAGAGCTGGAGGAAAAAGGCAAGTCATTTCTACAGTAGCCTATCATCACTACAACCTATTGCCATAAAGTCATTGCACTATCGTCTTCCTCCTTGAAAGCTAAACTGGTTGTATGTAATCCTTGCTAATCTAAATTGGATTTGCACAGAGTGCAAATTGGATTTTGAGTCCAGAGCTTACAGGTTTGCAAGGCACAGGATGTGTTTTTAGAGATTGATGGCTGTGCCCATTTTAAATGCCAAAATCTATGGTACTTCTTTAATAGCCATGAGACAGTGAGAATATTAAAAAGAAAGAGGGAAAGAAAAGAAAAAAAAGAAGAAAACTATGAAGCATGGTTATTTGACTTTAGAGAAAGTAACAGAACTATTTGGGCTGGTGGCTAGGCTGAAACAGGAAAAAGTGATTCTTTCCATTCTCCTTCATGATGCGTGCCCTTATGGGCTTCTCTCAAGAGTTCCCCACCTTATGTACTATGTACTTAGCCCCCCTTTGTCGGAACAGTATAATATCCAAACTCTACATGGCATTCAGACTTACAGTTTGGCCTTAATATATATAATAAAAATATATTACTAATAAAACTTATTTAATTTATAAAAACTTCATTGCTATTATGATTTGATTAGCAGTTACCATTTATTGAACACTTAACTATGGATCTGTGGGCTTTATGTTGTGCCACAGAAGTTCTGTAAGAGGTTGTCCATTTTTCAGATGGTGAGTTTGAAGCTCAGAGAGGGTAGGTAACATGCCTCTGATAAGTGACTGGTCAGTAACAGGGTTGATAATAGAACTCAAGTTGTCTGTTTGAATCTCATGCTTGAGCCCTAACCCCTATATTTTTCTTTTGTATTCCCTAATGCTTCTCAAACAAAAGTTTTCATTTCTACTTATTTATACTACTTGTTACTTATTTCTGAGCATACCATAATGCCACATCTTTGTGCTGAAGTTATTTCCTCTGCCAGAAATGCTTTCTCAATTCCACATTGTTCTGATAGTTAGTAGACTTTATTGGTTAAGAGCACTGACTCTTGACCCAGATTCCTTGGGTTTGAATCCTAGCTGTGCCATTTATTAGCTGTGTGTACTTGGGCAAGTTACCTAACCTCTCTGTGTTTATTTCCTGGTCTATAAAATGCAGATAGTAATAGCACCTACGTCATGGAGAAGTTGTGAAGGTTAAATACACATAAAGTGATTAAAACTTTGCTTGGCATGTAGTAAGCTTAAGTATTTGCTATTAATATTATTCATGATAATAGTACCACCATTGTCATTATTAACACAGCCTGACTTGGGTTCTGGGTAGTTGGACCTGGATCTATTTATCGCCCCATGAATTGAACATATCTCTTGCTGGTATGCATTGCTTTGTCTAGACCAAGAGAGCCCGTGGGACAGCCATGTACACAGCATGGTGTCACTGATAAGAATTGAGCTAACCCACTTCCTCCTGCCTGAACTGTCAGTTTGGACTGTCAGGTATTTTGCTCACATGGTTTTGCAGGTTCTTCTAGTGTGCCAGAAATGGAATGCAAAGGCCAGTGACTGAGAAGAAAGCAAGGAACGCCTCCTCCTAGGCTTGTCTAGTAGATGCTCAGGCATTGTAGGACATGATCTCCACTCAGTATTGACAGCCACACACCCACACATCCTGTGGAGACTATGATGGTACTTTTGCTTTGTTACCCAGACTTCACCTTTCTTTTCATATAGTACTTACCTCTAAGAGTTTATAGTTTCATTGAAGATATTATGTTCATGTTTGCAAAAAAGGAGGCCATGGAGACAAGCAGATCTAGGTTTTAATGTCAGTTGTGCCATTTATTGGCTTGGCTCTGTGTCCCTGGGCATATCTGCTATCTGCTTTGGGCCTCAACATCCTTAACTTGTAAAATGAGGCCAATAATCAGAAATAACACATGAAGCTCTTAACATAGTACCTAGCTGTTAGAGGGTTCTTATCAAAGCAGTGGAGGATTGAGTGGTACAGCAGGGGGAAAAGAATGAACAGATACTGAATATCTGCTGTGCACCAGGCGTTGTGCTGGGTTCTTGACCCATTCAGATTTCATTTGTTTATCCTTTTGGCTTCTCTGTAAGTTTGGTGGTGGTGTCCTCATTTTACAAATGAGGAAACAGATCAGGTAATTTGTTAAAGGTTTCAAATGAGGTAATGGGTGGAGCCAGTAAAAATAGCCAGGTCTATTTTATTCCAAAGCCCAAGGCTTTTTTTCAGAACACTCTAATTTCTCTTAAAGTTCTACACAAGCTGTATGGACAGGAAGGCCTTCAGAAGTCAGAGAAATGACCACCAAGGACTAATGTGATTGGGAGGGCTTCATGAAGGAGGATGGAGGAGTGGGGCTGGGCCATGAAGGAGAGGCGGCCAGCAAGTAGGAGGGGCTTCATGATGGAGCAGGAGTCGGGTGGCATGCATGGGGAACCTGTCTGTTTACATTGGGCTGTCTTTGGGAGGTGGATTGATGAGAGAGAGTAGGGCCAATTTGCAAAAGGCCTCACCTGCCAGTTCAGCCAGTTTGGACCTTACCCTGCAGGCAGTGGTGTAACACGGGAAGTTTTACAGCAGGGAAAGATGAAATCAGAGTTCAGTCTGCCCAAGTCCAGAGACTACATTGGGTAGGGAGGAGTGGGAAGGTCTTGTAGCTGGAAGACTATTGAGGTAACAAGGAAAGGAGGGCATGAAGGAAGGCAGCTGAAAGAAGGAAGTGACCAGTGACTAACTGGCCCTGGGGGGCCGAGGAGAGGGGTGAGCCAATGGCAGGATTGCAAACCAGACCGAGTGGGTAGTGATGGTGCCCGTGACTGAAGGGAGAGCTCAGGGAAAGGGCCCAGAAATCAAACCAGTTTTGCCTGGGACCCACCTGGGCACAGAACATCTCATAGAAATGCCCCATAGACAGTGGAGGGACTGAGCTCAGGCAGAGCTGGACAGCTCCATGTACACTCAACTGTGATAGCTGATGGTTCTTGTAGAGGAGAAAGAACACTATTCAGACCTGGTCTGTACAATATGGCAGCTACCCGTGGCCATTTACATTTAATTTAGTAAATGCTTAAGTGTGGCTTGGCTACTGTTCTAGACAGTGCAATCAGAATATTCCCACCATGACAGAAAATTCTAATGGGCAGCACTGGTCTAGATCTTGGGGATTACCTGCCAATAACTAGGGAACCTGCAAGGGGACATGAGCAAGGAGATAGAAGGAGCAGTTTAATTAAGAAATAATGTTGCTGTCTGTCAGACAATTCTCAGAAGAAATGGGGTACTTGGATTTTCTTTTGAATTTTACTTTTTTTTCCTTTGTGTGATGTGTTTTAGAAAAAGCCCAGACCCCAAGTCAGTGGTAGGCCTGGCTACAAGACATGAAAATTGAGTTCTTGCCTCCTGTTTTTTTATATGTAGATCTGGGCCTTCAACAGGTCTGATTTGGCTTCTAGAGCACCTTCTGGCCTTGCAGTGAGGGATAGCATCAAGGTAACATAGGAAAAGAGGACAGCAGCCATTTAAGGCAGATACTGTTATCTTTGTTCAGTTGAGGAAGCAGAAGCATAGAGGAATTAGGTAACTTGCTGAAGGTCATACAGTTTGTAAGGGCCAGAAATGGAACCCAGGTCTTAGACTCCAAAGCTTGTGCCATATATGAGTGTGTGTGTGTGTACAAAAAATATATATTGTTGTAGCTAACTTTGAAAGTACCTATAAGCAAAAGCAAAATAAATTCTAGCACTAAGAAATGACTGTTGTTGATGTTTTGGTGTATACTTTTCCAGACTTTCCAATGTGTATTTGTCTCTATATTATATCTATAAACATGTATTATATATATATATAGACATATACTTCATTCCTTTTGGATATATAAATATGTTAGGCCACACTCTTACCTACCATCCTCAATTCCTTATCAGTAGTTCTGAAGTCCTAAAAGCTGTGAAGATGGAAAAAAAGGTTTTTTGGTAAGTTTGGCCCAAGCTCAATTTGACACTAAGGCTTGCTTGAACTTGAGGTTATTTATAGGCTTTATTTTTCCCACCAAGTGTTACTACTCATAAGTTGTGTTGCAGAAATATTAAAGTGTTTGATTACTGGTTGTGGCCTCGGACTCAGCTGAGGGTATTGTATGATACATGGCATGGGTAATGTATTATCTTCCTGAAATCCCCCAAATTCTGAATTCCAAAATACACTTGGTCCCAAAGGCTTCTGGTAAAGAACCGTGGCTCAGTGTTTAGGTTCTACTGCTGCTTGAGCTCAGACACCTCCAGCATTGATGTTATCTCTGTAGCCAGTTGTAGCGAGAGGGATTTTAGTTCTGTAAGATGTGCAGTTCAGTGCACAGACTTTGCAAGAAAAATCGAACAGGTCTGCACTTCTTTACATCCAGACCAAGCTGCAGTTGTTACCATAGCTGACCTGCCAAGTGGGTTTTTACTAGGAAATGGTGTCAACTGTAGGTGTGAAAGGTGGTCATTAGGAAAGCACCCAGAAATGACAGCCATCTTAATCTCTGTCCTGTGGCTATTTGTTACGTGTGTTTATGGCCTGCCTGGTAGGTTCCATATATTGCGGTAAGCTGGGGCCACAGAGAAAAAACTTCAGATCCTGCTTCCAAGACGGTGTGGTCAGCTAGAGGAAAGATAAAAGAGTTAAATGCATCTATAGTTCCAGTATGATAAATGCCTTGATAGAGGTAAACATTGGGTGTGTGGGCATGTGAGGATGTAAGGAGAGGGTTAGGGAAGGCTTTCTGGAGATGACTCCTGAGCAGAATCTTGAAGGATGAGCTTGAAGTTCACCACATGCAGGCAGAGTTGAGGGGTGGTTAAGATATACCCAGGATCAACGGTGGGGCAAGGACACAACATCCTGAAAAGACAGATCGTCTTGGTATGACAGGACTAGGGGTTGGGGGAGGAGAGACTGGAGTGGGGATGGGAGATGGGGCTGGAAAGGTCGTCTGCGGCTAATTATAAAGATGTACAATGATTAGAGGTTTGGGTTTTATTTCAAAGGTGATAGAAGTTACTGAGGGATTTTATGCATGGGAACAACCTGCTCAAATTTGTGTTTTCCTCCAGATGGTGACAGTGGATTGGAGGGAGTGAGAGTGGAGACAGGGAGGTGATTGAATGTGTGTTCTGGAAATAATTAAGGGCCTGACCAGACTCATGACAGTAGCAATCAGGAAGAGGGCCAGGCATAAAAATATTTAGGAGACAGGATTTATAGGGATGGGTGAGCACACATGGGAAGAAAGGAAAAATCCAAGGTGTCACCTATTAGATTGGGTGACAAGGATTGGAGGTCTGAGGTTGGAAAGAGGGCGGAGTGGGAGTAGGGAAGCAGGAGAGGAGGGACAGGAAGCTGTGGCCAGAGAGGGAACTGGGAGGCTGTGCGATGGTAAATTTGGTGAAGAGCTGCTGACAGCCAGCTTCCGAGCCGGATCAGGAGAGAAGAGATTCCGAGAAGACAGCGCTGTGGCTGGAAGTCCCCCAAATCATGCCTTAAAGTTTCCATGCACGGACTGAGGAATGCAGACGTTCCAGTCCTTGCTGGACGGGGTCCCAAGACAGACTCGGTGTGAGGGCACTGACGAGACGTAGGTCTGAAGGTGATGGACCTGCGCGGATTCACAGGGCCAACCAACTTGACCCCAGATGTCCTATTAGGCTTGCTGTTAGTACAAACTACCCCCCGAGACAAAATCCTGAGTGCTTAGAAAGCACTGGCATGCAGAAACAGACCTCTAACTGTTATTGCTTGGTTTGCCTCTGCATATTTTAAAGCCCCATGAGATATTTATATTGAAGTCCCTGCTTTATAGATGAACAAACTAAGACCCAAAGAGAGGAAGTAACTCGTCCCACAGGAAGATAACAGTAGAACTAGACTTCAACTTAAGTTTCCCAACACTTTCATGCATTTCATATGTTGAGTACCTACTATGCACCAGGTGCTGCTCCAGAACCCTGGGAAATAGCACAGAGAAGAAAAAGTCCTCACCTCGTGAAGCCTGCATGTTAGTGAAAATGGCATCCAATAAATCAGTGAATACATAGAAGATATAATGTCAGATGGTATTAGCACTAAGAGGAAAACTTTAAATAGCAAGGTTGTGGTTCCCAACTGGGTGCTGAGGCACCCTGAGGCTTTGCAGTGAATTCACAGGGACACTGTGGGACACTTAAAATTTTGAAGGTAAACAGAGAGATACATGACATCTGTTAGAGGAACAAACATCTAGCTTAAGGTAGTCACAGTTTCAACATTAGATGGTGCTAGTTCCTTTTGATGACATCCTGTCTTTGTGAAGCTGGATTTTTGGTGATCAAAAACAAGTACCCCACAAAAAATAAATGTGAATGTCATATGTGGTGTCCAATCTGGACGTCAAGATTTGAGAAGTGCGGTACCCTGCAGGCACACACATCTCATTAGTGAGTAATTATGGCTATTTAAAATGAAATAGAAATATTTTTTCTTTCTATTTATGTGTATTATTTTTCAAACTTTCAGCTACTAAGTAATTAGTACTTAAATATTTAGTAATTTATTTGGCCCTACCTACTTAAACAGAACCCTTAGGTATTTCTTTTGGCCTAGAGGCACTTTGAGAAAATTATCAAGACTGTAAGGGTGCTGTGAATGGAGAAAGTTCAGGAACCTCTGGAGTAGGGGATAGAGTAATGTGGGTGGTGGGGCCAGTTAGATGGGGGAGGCAGAGGGTTTCTGACAGTTGAGCAGAGGCCCTGATGAAATGGAGATCTGGAGGAAACACATTCTAGCAGAGTGATCAGCAAAGAGCAAAAGAGTTGGGAATGAGTGTGTCGTGCTCCAGGAACATCCAGAAAGAGAACATGGCAGATCAGGCTGTGTGAGGTAGAGCGCAGCGGGGAAGGTGGGAGAGGCATGCGGCCAGGTTTGGTAGGGCCTTATCAACTCTTTAGGCAGTTGGACTTTATTCTGAGGTGAGATGTGAGGAGCATTTGAAAGTTTCAAGCAGAGAAGTTACTTCCTCTGGCATAGTGGTATACTTTTTTTTCCCCAAGTTCACTGACTGCTTTCTGGAAAACTAACCACAGGAGTGTTAAGCGTGGAAGCTCAAAAACAGGAAGATGCGGTTGTAATCTTGGTGAGAACTTCTAGGTTATTTTTGAAGGTGGAACTTACCTGAATTACCGATGAATTAGATGTGGGTGTAAGCAGTGGGGAAAAGAGGAGACATGAGCGGTCTTAGTTTTTCATTCTGAGCAGCTGCTTGAATGAAGGTACTGTTTACTGAGATGAAGGAGGCTGTTAGGGAAGCAGAATAGAACGTTCTAGAGCACAGGCAAAAGGTCCAGGTGGGGGATGTAAATTTGGGAGTGATCTGCATGTAGGAAGTTTTTAAAAGTGTGAGACTAAATGCGATCACCTAGATGAGAAAGATTGTAGCTGGAGAAGCGGTCTTCCCAGGACCCTGCCTGGAGTCATTTCTGGGGCTGGGGGACAGGATGGGTGGAGAACAAGAGGAACTGTCAAGGACTGAAGAAAGTGTTTACCCCTTTCTTCAGGGAGGGAGCGATCATCTGTCAGGCGCTGCCAAGGAGGTTGCAGTGGGCTTACCTGAGAACTGGCGAGTGCCAGCTGGATTTGGCAAGGTGAAGGTTATGAGTAACCTTAACGTAAGTGGTTGCAGTAAGTAATGGGGCAGAGGGTTGAGAAGAGAAGGGCAGGTGAGATAGAGACAAAGCCTTTCACAGAGTTTTGATTTTAGTCCCCAGTGTGCCTTAAAAAAAATAAAATAAACGTTTCTATTTTAGAACAGTTTGAGATTTTCAGAAGAATTGGGGATAGTATGTACAGAGAGATCCTATATACTCCACTTTAAAAAAACCTCTTTTTATCTTTTCCCCTATTTTTATCTTTCACTAGTTAGGGCATATTTTTCACAGTTAATGAACCGATATGGATACATCAGCGCTACAAAGTCAGATTTCCTGCTTTCCCTCGTGTCCTTTTTCTGTTCTGGGGTGCTGCCTGGGAGAGCACGTGACATACGGGCGTCCCGTGTTCTGAGGCCCCTCTAGGCTCTGCCAATTTCTCAGGCTTCCGTTGTTTTTGATGGCCTCGACTGTTTTGAGGAGAACTAGCCATGTAGTTTGTAGACTGTCCCTCAATTTGGATTTGTCTGGTGTTTTCCTCATGAAACTTAGACTGGAGTTAACAGGTTTGGGGAAGATGACAAGAAAAGTATTCTCATCCACCCTACCAGGGTCCATACCGTCAGCATGACTTACCCCACTTGATGCGGAGCTTGATCGCCTGGCCAAGGTCATGGTGACAGGTTTCTCCAGGGCAGTCAGTCTCCTGTCTCTTCTTTCCATACTGTTCTCTTTGGAAGGACGTCACTTTGTGCAGCCACGCTCCAGAAGGGGGTAATTATGCTCCACCTCCATGAAGGTAGATTATTTACCCAAGTTAAATGGAATTCTTCATAGTAGATTTGTCTCTTCTCTATTTATTTTTTTATTTGATTGTTTATTTCAGTATGGGCTGATGAATATTTACTTATATTTTGAGTTATAATCTAATACTACTTTATTCATTTTCTTGCTCAGATTGTTCCAACTGTGGCCATTGGAGCTCTTTCAGTTGGCTCCTGTATCCCTTTGACATACCCCCATCTTTGTGGGCGATTTTATTTTGTTTTTTTCTTTTTTTTAAGTACTTTTCTTGTTTCCTGACATTACAAAATGCTCTGGGTTCATCTTATATATTTCCTGCCCCAGGCCAAGAGTAACTGTATCTCAAGGAGCCCTGGTTCCTTTTATTGGAGAATGATATTAGAAACCAAGATCTGGACAGTAAGAGTGTTTCTTACTGCTGGTGCATCCTTATTTTTAGGCCCTTGTAGCTGACAGAGCGAGGAAATGTATGTGTATATACTTACCTCTGTGTGTGTCCGTATTTCTTTATGCAACCATCTGTGTCTACACTTAGGTAAACATGAATTCATATTGATATCTCCAACTCTAATCTGTTGCTACATGGATCATACTAGCTTCCTCCCCTTTTATCTCGAACCTTTCACTCCAACAGGGGGAAACTTGGCTCCCACTGTCCACCATCCATTTCCTTAATGGTTAAATTTCAATGGACATGCATGGTAGCTTCAGAACTGTTAACCTGTGCCCCCCACAGGAAACAGAATTGCCGACTAGAGTATGGTGCTTACATAGAGTTCATTTTGCCTTTATCCTTATGGACTCCACTTGTTTCCAAAGTTACTTAAGTAAGCACTTTTCTTCTGCCCCCTTCAGTGAGGTTGTTTCATACATTAGTGCTATAGTCAGATTCTTTTGTCATCTTCTGCATTTCACTTCAGGGTCCCCTGACCTGTGAAATGATTTTTTAAAAATTTGTATACATTAAGGTTCACTTTTTGTTCTATAAAGTTCTGTGGGTTTGGGAATCCATAGATAGTGTCATGTATCCACCATCAGAGTTTCTTACAGAATGGTTTCTCTGCCCTAGAAACTCCCCTGTGCTTCACTTATTTAATCCTTACCCCGCTCCCATTCCCCCCACAAACCCCTGGCAACCACTGACCTCTTTACCATCTCCATAGCTTTGCATTATCCATTATGTTATATAATTGGAATCCTATGGTATGTAGCCTTTTCAGACTGGCTTCTTTCACTTGGCAATATGTATTTAAGATTCATTCATGTCTTTTCATGACTTGATAACTCATTTTTTTTCTTGCTGAATAACATGTCATTATATGGATGTACCACAGTTTATCACCTCACCTATTGAAGGGCATCTTGGTTGCTTCCTCCAGTTTATTATTATTATGAATGAAACTGCTATAAACATTTGTGTGAAGCTTTTATATGGACATAAATTTTCAAACAATAAACACCTAGGAGTGTGATTGGTGGGTCATATGGTAAGACTGTGTATAGCTTTGAAAGAAACTGCCAAGCTGCTTCCAAAGTGGCTGTGCCATTTTCCATTCTTACAATCAATGAATGAGAGTTCCTATTGCTGCACATCCTTACCAGCAATCGGTATTGTCAGTTTTTTGGATTTCAGCCACTCTAATAGGTGTTCCACTATTCTGTTCACTAACTCAAATACCTGGGTTCTCCAAGCTTCATAGTTCAGTGAGAGTAATGCAAGAGAGGTGGAATCCAGTTAGGGATTTGGTTTCCAGAAATAATTAAGTAACCCTGGGGTTGTAGAATTCTAGAAACAGCCTATTCCGGTTCTCCCTTTCTTATTTTTGTTGTGTGCTGAAGATGACCTGAGACATTCCAAAAGAACACTACAGACTTGAACTTAGATGTTATAGATTTACGTTAAGAGATCCACATTTATCCAGTATTTTGTATTGAGTTGTTGAGTGATTCAATTGCTTATTGCCTGCTGGCTAATAGGCTGGATGATGGGGATGCAAAGATGAGTAAGTCAGGGCTTGTCCTCAGTAAGCTTCCAGTCTAATTGGAGAGATAGTTACAATACACAGTAATCGAGGCTGTGATGATCAGGCGAGAGGGAGCTATGGGAACACCAGCGTCAGGGCATCTGACCTGATCTAGGAGGAGTCAGAGAAGGCTCCTTGGAAGTGACGCCTGAGATGTGGCCCTACAGCAGGGATTGACTAACTACAGTCCATAGGTCAAATCTAGCCCATTCTCTACTTTTGTGCAGCCTGTGAGCTAAGAATAATTTTTACACTTTTAAATGTTTGAAAAGAATTTAAAGAGAACAACATTTGTGACATGAACGTTATATAATATTCAAATTTTAGGGTTTACAAATAAAGCTTTATTGGAATACAGCCATGCTTGTGGCCCTTTTTACACTGCAATGGCAGAGTTGAATAGTTGCAACAGACACCGTGGCCTGCAAAGCCTAGGACACGTACTCTCTGGCCCTTTACAGAAAAAGTTTGCTGACCCCAGCCGCAGGATGGGAGGAGTTAGTGGTGTAAAGCAGAGTGAGGAAGAGGAAGTCGGTTTCTGATGGGATCTTTGTATAACTACGGTAACTTTAACATACTTAAAATATGGCATTTGAGGAGATGGGGCCAGATGATGGTGGTGAGTGACATGCCAGAGAGGTGTGCAGTATCCAGACTGAGAAAAGACTTGGCAGCCATTTTTAAGGGGTTTGGGTTTATCCAGTACAGAGCTTTTAAAAGATTGTAAGTGGTGGTATCAGACACTTCAACAAATCCTCTGGCCACAGTGTAGAGACTGGGTTAGAGAGGGTGGTGTAACAAAGGAGGCAGACTAGTTGAGGTCTTTGAAGTCATTCCAGGGAGATGTTGGTAGCATGAACTAGGATAGTGACATTGGGAACAGGAATGTATTGATTTGAGAGGCATTTAAGTATCAACATGGAAAGGCCTTGGTGATTGACTGGGGGCATTGAAATATAATTATTTTCATGTTTCAGATGATTGTGTTTTCTTTTTCAACTCCAAAATCTGTTTTTCCTGGTTCATGTGGATGTGTGATTGAAAAGCCCTTGTTCAACAATAGTCTTCAGAGCAAAATTCCTTAGGGATGTTCCACCTGTCAGTGCTCCTTGGAACCTCTGTATTTAAAGCAGCATTTTCTGAGGCCTCTTCATGCTGCCTCCTGTTGACAAGAGATTTGGCTTTTAAGGAGCAGAGAAGCTAGTGGCAGATAACTCTCCATTTCAGGTTTATCTTGGTTTAACAGCTGTCCCAAAATCCTGATTTGTGGCAAGTCCTCAGGCCTTTGGTTTTCAGGACAATCTGTTGACAACAACAAGGACTTCTCATTCTCTAGAGCACTTTGACCTTCCCAGTTTTAGATCTCTTTCCTCCTTGGAGCTAAAGTCTCCCTTGCAGTACATGGTAATACAATCACTATCTTATATTTTATAATATATTCTATGGCTTTCAGAGTGCTTGCTCACTGTCAATCTTTGATCCCTACCATAAACCTGAGTGGAAAGCAGCACAGGTCAAGTTACTGAGATTAAGAGAGAGTGGATGCCTTGCCCAGAGTAAAAATGTCCAATAAATAGTTGAGCTTGTGATAAAACTCAGGTCTGCAGATTTCATAGTGTCATGCTTTCTATAATGCGATCTGTCTCTACAAGAAGGGAGTCCGACTGGCTGGAGGAGTCATGTGTTCAGCAGTGGAGATACCTGCATGAAGTCCTCCCCCCACCACACCCCCTTTGTATGCATGTGGGAGGAAATTTCACCCAGACATCAGGATAAGCCTTTGCTATGTTTTCAGGCAGTATGTGGACCACCAGTAATTCCTGGTCTACAATTTGAGCAGCTGTGGTGTGTATGTTAAAGTGTGTGTAAGTGTGTTTTAATTTCTTCCCCCTCCCCTTAGGTGTTTCTCACTTTGACTGTTCAAGGCCAAATGGGAAAGGCCTGCTGCTTGTGGACCATAGCTCCTGGAGTCCGGATAAACCAGAAAACTCGCTCGCAAGGTAAGACAGCTCTCCCTTCATGTGTACCTCTTAAGGCCTAGTTTTCCTCATTATAGAACCTGAGACCATTATTGTGCATGGTGTAAGTTGTCCCAGGGTTGCTGGCTTAAGTAATGTTGGACACATATTGAGCATTTACTGTGTATGCTAGGCACCATGTGCTTACATGGATTATCTTACTTTAACCTAATAGCTAGGCTAGGTACCATTATTTTTTGTTTTACAGCTGAGGAAACAGGGGAAGAGACTTTATATAACATACCCAAGATCCAGAACTAGCAAGTAGCAGATCTAGGATTTGAAACTAGTGGTCTAACCCTGCCTATAAATATATATGATTAGAACATTTGATTTCTCCCTCCCATTCTTTTTAGGAGTTTCCTGACTTTGTAGATAGTCCCTTTTTGTTTTTATTTGTCCTTTCTTTTTCCTGATGTGCCTTATTTGTTCTGTACTCCAGAGCCCCCTAGTGATCATAGCTAGAATCATTTGGTCAAGATAAAAGCTGCCTTACTGTGTATTTTAATTATGCACCTAACCAGCAATGAACAATACCAGAATATGTTAAATGTAGCTAGCTCTATCATTTTTAGTTCACGTTTGAGCCTTCCTGCTATACATTGATACATATTTACATAGCTTTAATTCATATGTACATGACAATATAATATCAAATACGTGGCATTTATTTAATGTCAGCATTGTTCCAAGGGTTTTATCTATCTTGTTCATTAACTAATCTTCAACAAAAGTTTCTTGAGCTCTTAAGATTCTTTTAGGTAAATATATCAAATTTTGCTTAACTTTAAATGTTGGCATTTGAATAATTTTTAGTATGAGTATTAAAACTATGCAAATAATAGTGGCAGTAAAACAGAAAGAACCAAAAAAAGTAACAAACAACAAAAAAAGAAGAAATAATGAAAACAAATAAATAAAACTACATAAATAATAATGAAATACAAATTTTCATTGCCCCGTGTTTTATTTCAGATTATTCCTGTGGAATAGAGATACAGTAGAGTTATCGAGTCAAAGGATCTGGATGTTTTTATAGTCTTTTTACAAGAGGCACTAGGGCCAGAAGAAACACTCTTAGATCTGGGTTCTGATCCTCACTCTGCCACCATCTGGCTGGATGGGTCATTGGTGATGCTGGGTTTCATTTTTCTTATTTGAAAAAGGAAGGGTTTCTATTAGATTACTTCAAGGTCCCCTCTGGTCTGAGATTATATGAACCTGTCCTCTGAAAGTCTCTGGGCAATGTACTATGCATTCAACAACATATAAGCTTACTTAATTCCAAATAAAAGCAGTGTTGTTTTACTAAGTATGTTTTACTTTGGCTTCCTTTAGACTTCTGTGATTCAGACACTTGTGTGTGGAAGCTTCTAGCCTTATGTTCATGTGTTTTGCCACGGAGGACTCAACAAAATATGATAAATTTCTATTTGTTTTTCTAGACAGAATAAATCCAAGTCTGAAATTACTGACATGGTTCGCTCCTCCACCATCACAGTATCAGACAAGGCTCATATTTTGTCGATGCAGAAGTTTGGACTACGAGATACAATAGTGAAATCACATCTACTGCAGAAAGAAGAGGATTATACCTATATCCAGAACTTCAGGTAGCCAACTAGGTCTTAGACTCATCTCAGAGCAGCATGATCCTTCTTCAGCCCTCTGAAACTTGAGCACTGCCCCCCGCCCCCATGCCCTGGATTTGGGAGCATATCCTTCGACAGAATCCTTCCCATCACTTCCTAAATGAGAGATTCCTTTGGCTCTTCATTAAAAGGCATTTATTTAGTGACTTTACTATCTAGTCACTGTGGTAGGTGTGGTATAATGGGAGTGACACAACTTGAAAATAGTTACACAAGTGTTTGAAGAAATACATGGTACAGAAGAGGCCACGATCTCCTGACTTTTGTATATCCCTTGGTCATTCTGGGCTTTTGAAGAAAGTCATTTAAATTGAAGTTAGTAAAATCAAACTAGCGTTTGGTAATCCTTTTAGACAGGATTGACAGTTAAATGAATGAATAAAGGTTGCAGGATGCTGTTAGATCTTTTAAAATCTTCGCACTGGGGCTGCAAGGCAAAGTACCACTGCTTCCAGGGCTATCAACAGTCAGTGACGCAGACACCGGTGTGGCTTTCCTTCCCAAAGTAATGACCAAGGTACTTTACATTTTTTTCACTCCATTAGCATGCAGAGGGTAAAGAACCATTTTCTGGGTTACGACTCTCTAGTGGCTGTTAACGCTAAGTAGGGATGTTCAGAGTAGGCCTGTACTGTTTGAAGTTACACAAAAGCAGCAAAACCATGGCAGACTGCAAGTTGCCCCTTGGTGCCACAGCCTAGGTTAGATGCAACATTTCCTATGTCTTGAAATTCCACCCAAGAGAGACTGAAACCAGGCAAATATAACATAAAATGCTTTCCTCTGTTATGTCTATAGTCTTCCCAAGTGACTGGTTGATTCTTTTTGATGACAGGTGTTTTGTGGGAACATACAATGTGAATGGACAGTCCCCCAAAGAATGCCTCAGGCCCTGGCTAAGCCATGGTATCCAGGCGCCAGATGTGTACTGTGTAGGGTGAGTGCTTTTCTTCCCATTGCCTCCACGACCTCAGGAACATGTAGCTGTGGTTGAAGGGATGAGGACGTGACTGTATGAGCCTTCACAGCAGGTGGAGGAATTGAGAAATGAGCATGTGCTCAATAGCAGCTGCTTCTCGTTTTGATGTTCTTCCTCATAGGAAACAAATTCCTGGCACTATTAAAGTGATGTGCTTGGCATTTAAATGCTGTTATTTAATTTTTAGTGCAGCCCTCTGTTAAAACCAAAGCAAAAATATCTTTTTCCAGGGAAGGAAGGTTAACTTTTTTTTTGTCACACTCCTATCTTCTTCCTGCTGTACTGGGCACTGTCAGTGGGGAGGGGATGGGGGAAGCATGTGTGGTAAAATGGAAAGGACCTAGAATTGGAAATTTACAGATACCCAGGTCTAAACCCTACTTTGCCATTTGGTGCTTGTGTGAACTAGTGACCTCAGATGTAAAATGGAGATGCTTCCAACTGTTTCACAGGCTGATTATGAAGCAGGACCAGCCTGCTCCCTGTGAAAGCACTGCTGAGTTCTTAGCATTTGGCACCTCAGCTCTAAGTGTTGACTTTTCCTCCCTCTGGAGGGTCCTGCGGCTTAGCTAGAAAGCTGGGGTTTATGTACCCAAACCGATCTGAGAATGTTACTAGGCACCTTATCTTTCTCTACTATCTGACTGGTTGCTTCTCCTAATAGGTTTCAGGAGCTTGATCTGAGTAAGGAAGCCTTTTTCTTCCATGATACCTCCAGAGAGGAAGAGTGGTTTAAAGCTGTATCAGAGAGTCTTCATCCAGATGCCAAGTATGCAAAGGTAGGAGAGAATCAGGAACCTTTTAATTTAACATTGCCATGCAGGGAAATTCTAAGACAATTTTTCACTTTTTCCGTGGCCTTTACCATCAGCCAGTCCTAATGATCCTGCTGTTGTCAGTTTTAAGTCCTCCAGAAGAGGCACTGATGGGTGGGGAAGGTGCAGGTCTTGGTGCTTGTAGGCTGTTGAGGGTATCGTGTAGCATTCTCAGACAGGTGATTGCCCTGTATCCTAGTGTGGAGAGGGAGAGGCATTCATATTCTCTGCCAGTTTCAAGACCACTTTTCCTTTGAGATGTTTATTCCTGTTTTCGATTTCTGTTTAATGCTATCACTTGAATGTTTGACTCTGTTTTCCAGGTGAAGCTCATTCGGCTAGTTGGGATCATGCTGCTGTTGTACGTCAGGCAGGAACATGCGGCACACATCTCAGAAGTGGAAGCTGAGACTGTGGGGACGGGAATCATGGGGAGGATGGTGAGTTTCGGGTTGGTATGTTTGGCCCAGGTCCCTAAGGTTTTGACGCCGCCTTTCATGACACCATGACTGCCTGTCTCACAGCTTGAGGGTGCTGGTGTTACAAAATGAAGTGTACCCTCAAGCAGGGCTAGAGCAAGCACACCATGTGAAAATCATGTTTAGTGAGCCACTGGCTGATGTACACGTGCCTGTGTTCACTCCACACCAGAGCCTCTCCACCATTCTCCCACTTAATCCATGAACTATGTTGCAGGAACTATATTGGGTCACCAAGGAGGAAAAAGAATGCTTACAATAGGTTTGCAATTTTGTCTACTTCTTGAGGCTCTTAAAATTCTGTGTTTAAGTTCTACTGCAAGACCTTAGCTTCCTGTAGAGAAGGCAGGTGGTTTGCCTGTGGCTTCGTGCCTCAGCTTTACCACTGGCTGACTAGTCATTCTTCCGTCTTGGATTTATTTTCTTCCCTGTAAAATACAGACAATAATGGTACTTCACTTACCTCACAGGATTATTATGAAGGTTAATGAAGGGAGAACATTTTGAGAGTTGGTGGGTTGAAATGACTGCCACAGTTAAGTTGAGAACTGGGGTTTTTGGGGTTCCTTCCCTTAGGGTAACAAAGGAGGAGTGGCGATCAGGTTCCAGTTCCACAACACCAGCATCTGCGTCGTGAATTCTCACTTGGCAGCCCACACTGAGGAGTGCGAGAGAAGGAACCAGGACTACAAGGACATTTGTTCTCGAATGCACTTCCGTCAGGTTGACCCAAGCCTCCCCCCTCTCACCATCAGCAAGCACGAGTGAGTCTGGGCTTTTTTCCTGAACAGTCCACCATACCTGAAGCCCAGAGCTGGGGGTTCTCTCTCCTGGCAGAGAGGTAACTGGTGCAGGCTTCCTGCTGCTGGAGCGGCAGTTCTGGCCAGCTCTCTGTCCCACATAAATTGTGTCCCTTGGAAATGTTTAGTTTCCTAACTTACCATCTGGCAGACCTCTAGAATCTTTCTTAAGCATCATTTGTCCCTAGAAAATGTATAAAATTTATCTTAATAGGGTCTGCCTTGATACAATGTCATGAGGAAAGCACCCAGAGCAAGCTTCTAAAACTCAAGTTTTAGAAGTATGTGTTAGGATTTTGTACGTCTGTTCTTTCCAGAAGCACATGTGACTAAGATTGGACTGCATTTGTCTGCCTTCGCTTAGTCTTTTCTACCACTTGATTCAGCTTTACAGAGGTTTGGTCGCAGCTGCTTGGAGCATCTTGTGCTAATGCCTGCTCTCTTTATTTTGTTTATCTCTAAAACTTCCTGTATGTTTAAATTCAAGGCATGTTAGAATCCCAGACTCTACAGTAACACTTGAAGCTTGTGCCACTTCTTTTATAAAAAGGAAGAAGCCACGGGGCCACGGTGTCTGCCAGGGAGTCAAGCCTCTCAGCCTGCTTGCTTCGGTGGTGGAACTGTCTTGAGCTCACTGGTGTTCTGGAAGCTGACAGGATGGCTTTCCTTCTCCAGGGACCCTAGCAGGGAATGTGTCTTCTGTTCTGCTGGACCAGCATTATCCTAGTTTCTGAGGTTGCAGCCTGCATGTCATTTTATTGCATTAGCTTGTGGATGCATTTACTTGGTGTGTGTGTACTGCTGGTAGATTCTCTAACGACCTGGCTGTTGGCTTCTGGTAGAGCAGTATTGAACTTTATGGGATGTCTGATGTCATCTGGGGGCATGCAGTTACCTTTTTCCCAAAGCAGCAGGTGTAATAATAAAACACGTGTCACACTTGCAAAAAGAGCCAACCAATGATAACAGTGGTGGGTAAACCCAGACTCCACTGTCAAGGTTGAGCTTGTTTCAGAGGAACTTAGCTCTAGAAACAAAGGCTGAGAGTGTGTCTTGTGGACTAAAAGGTGCATGGAGGCAGAGGCAACATCATGGCATCATCTGGTTTGGGGTCCCCGAGTGATTGACACAGCTCCCAATACTGGCTCTTTTTTGCCTGAATTATTGTCTTGATGAATGAATTACTGTCATTCATTCATTTTAGATCTTATCAGGTTATATTTCCAACAAGAGTAGAATAGTCAAGAAGAACTCAAGGCTGTTTATAATGAGCCTGGACCAAGATAACTGAGTAAGCAGCATGTTAGATATGGTATTAAATGGGATGGCAAGGGAAGGATTTCCTGCACAGCTGAGTCACTGCCCCACACACTTCCCAGGGAGCTGAGCCTTGGGGGCCTTCTGTCAGAAGCACATTGGGCAGGATGGGTAAAGTCCCTCCTAAACCCTGTAACCTTTGTGCTCTGTCCTCACAGTGTGATTTTGTGGCTGGGGGACCTCAACTACAGGATAGAAGAGCTGGATGTGGAAAAAGTGAAAAAGCTCATCGAAGAGAAGGCCTTTCAAAATCTCTATGCATATGATCAGGTACAGATGGCCACCTGGGCCCTCTTTAGTCAGCTGTCCCGCTGCTGTGATTGCACAGAGAAGCCGGCTCCTCCGTGCGTGGCCTCTTCCTCAGCTGGGGAGGCATCTCTGACAAGCTGATATCCAGTCCTTTCTTCCTTTCATGTGCATTTCCCTCTTCCTGAGCTGTCTCCCCACTGGCTTTTCCCATGAGGCACCCTGTGTCCTTGAGAGCAAGTGTGTTCTGTCTCTGTCTCTGTCTCTCTCTTTCCCATGTGCTCATTTATTCATTCAAGTTGGGGCTAAAAGGGTACCAAGCTTCTCATAAAGAAGAAAACTTGGTATATTTAAGATAATTACTAATTTTTTGAGTGAACCTCAGCTCCCCTCTCCTGCTCCTCACCAGACTTGTCCAGTGTAAATGACAGCTCTTTCGTAAGTGGCTTTCTTCACTTCCAACAGAAATGAGTTCTGTAACCTGCTGTTCTGCCCTGTTGTTTGGGTCGGCGTTTCTTTCTGAAAGCATTAGCCATTTCACAGGACAGGAGGCATCTGTTTCTCTCTGACTTCCTTCAGTCTATACCTCTCAGGACATTCCATAACTGTTCAAGTAGTCAGAGTTGTTCAGAATGTTGAAGTCCTTCTTTTTAGTCTGTATTTCTCTTTTAATACCCTTTGTACTGACATTAGTCTAAATCTTTCTGTTACTTTTCTCCCCCTGGTGAAGAGCAATTGAAAAATTGCCACATTTTTCTCTCCAGTTCTTTTCCTTGTTAAATTACTTTTATTCTCTTTAATTCTCATTTCAGCATAAGCCCATTTTGTTCTGTAACTGTTTCCTGCCTCTCTATATTCTGTACTGAGTCATTCTAATTTCCCTGGTCATTTAAAACCCATCTCCTCTTGCCTTCTTTTCTGGTCTTTCCTCAAGTAACAGTACCCATTTGGTGTGTTCTCTGCTTGCCATGTGGTTTTAAAGTCTATATATACCCATTTAAGAATCATCTTACATTAACGCCTAAATTTTTATTATTTCTTGTTGCTTTTTCCTTAATAGTTTTTTTAGGGATTCGTGTCCTAGGGAATTTGGCAACTGTTGTGCCCTGGGTAGCTGACCGTGTCTCCAAAATTAGAGCTGCCAGTTCTTCACCGGTCCACACAGTGCCAAATTTGGTGCTCCAGGGAAGAGGCAGGAACCCCTGTGGTTTTTATCTCTTGTTTGGAGTATGATCTGGAAGGAGCTCCTAGAATTAGTGCAGTAAGAAGTATGTTGGCTATTATCATAACATGTCAGGCGCTGTTCTAAGTCGACAGTTTATCTTTCCAACAATCCTGTGAGGTGGATTCTGTTATAAATCCAAAATTTACAGATGGGGAAACCAAGGCACAGAGCTCCTCCCCAAGGTCATGTAATGAATTTGACAAACTCCTTTAAAAAATTGTTTTGATTTAAAATTGAATTCATAGTTGTTTCGGGATACTTCTACCTTATATTCCTACTTACATGAAAGTTCCCCTTTGCTCTTTGGATGGTATCTTTTGGACCTTTTTTTTGGTGCAGTTCAATTTTTCTGTTTAACTGGAACAACTGTGCTACACAGCTGAAGTGTTTGCTACTTGAAAGGGAAAAACTGTCTGTGGTACTTAATCCTCTTAGGGGCATCTCAGCAGGATGGTACTCAGGCCCCCTGGATGCAAGTACACTCCTAGAAAAGAGCCTAAAAACTACAGCAGGTGAAGGGGTGCTCAGCTTGCTCCTCTTCCTAGAAGTTAGTTAACTCAAGATCTTGCAGAATAGCTGTCTCATGGGCCTTTTTCTGTGGGTTAGGATTTAGATGCCAAATTGATTTCCTTTCTTCTGATAATTCAGGGTTTGACCATTTTATTCTGAGATTTTTTTTTCCTTTTGTATAGCTGAAAACCCAGGTGGCTGCAAAAGTTGTATTTGAAGGCTTTACAGAAGGCGAGCTCACATTCCAGCCTACCTATAAGTATGATCCTGGCTCTGATGACTGGGATACCAGGTAGGTCAGAAGTTGCCCCAGGGGGTTGAGCTAATGGCAACCCAGAAATTTAGTAAAGCATTTGCCCTCATGGACCTACAGAGGAAGATAAGTTTCCTGTGACTTCTGCCCCCTCTTTTGCACTCTGGTCAGACATTTTCTCTCAGTGTCTGCTCATTAAGCAGCCTGCCTTCCTACATGTTTTCTTTTGGCTGCCTTAACCTTTGTTGCATAGTCATTCTTAAGGCTAATTTATTCTTCAGGAATGCCTAGGGTGGGTAATACGGTGATTCCAACTAACTTAACTTGTGCTTGGTCATTTCATATTTTTTTATTAGTGCTTACGGATTGGCACACACTATTCAATATGCTTTACTTGTATTATCTCATTTAATCTTCTGAACAACCCACTGAAATAAGTATGTCTTACTATTCTCATTTTATAGATTGGGGAATTAAGGCATAGTAAAATTAAAGAGCCTCCAGAGCAGCCAAGTGTAGAGCCAGGATTTGAACCTGGCCAGTAGGAATTCTGAGCCTGTTTTAACCACTGTCTTTTAAGGACTGTGGAGTACTTACTCTCAGGTTGCCTTTTTGACTCTCACATGATCCCCTTAGGAGGAGGGTCAAGAGCAGAGAATCCTTCTGAGCGGTGTTTTGGCTGATAACCATCGGCTGTATGTTATCCCCCACTGGGGCCGGATGTCTCCTTCCCTCAGATCATTGCACCACATGGACTTGCAAGCTCTGCCCCGTCATTCCCCATCTGAGCCAGGGCGCTAGTTGAGCAGTGGGTACCGTGGTGCCTGTGAGGGCCGCAGGGTGGACTTTGTATTTCAGTGAGAAGTGTCGTGCTCCCGCCTGGTGTGACCGGGTCCTCTGGAAGGGGAAGAACATCACTCAGCTGAGTTACCAGAGCCACATGGCCCTGAAGACCAGTGACCACAAGCCTGTCAGCTCAGTGTTTGACATTGGGGTAGGTGGGCAGCTGACACCTGTTGTGACCATTCTGTAGGAACTGGTTCTTAGAACCAAAGCCACTCTTGCCTTTCTGGTCTCTTCTTCTACCCTCAAGAGTGAGGAAGCACCTTTAAAAAGTTATTTTAAGTTAAATTTAATTCATGATTGTTTTTGAGAACTTCTGTATATTTCTACATATGTGGAAGTTCCTCTATGCTTTTTGGACTTTTTTTTTGACTCCTTGGACTTTTGCTTTTCCAGACCATTTACTATGCATTCATAAATGAATTCATAAATTCATAAATGTCAGTATTCTGTATACAACACAGAGGATGTTTTTTTTTTGTAAAAGAGATCATATTATGCATACTGTTCTGAGAACATCTTTTTTTCCCCACTGACTATGTCTTAGGAGATCTTCCCATGTCAGTAAAGGTATAGCTCCTTCCTTTAACATTTTTAAAGGTTATGAAATACTCCATAGAATGGGTGAACCATTATCTGTAATATCAATGTTTCCAAAGTTTTGCTATAATAGCAGTGCTATAGTGACCACCCTTCACATATTTCTGTGTACCAGTGTTATTTCTGTAGAGTGAAATTCCGGAGGAGAAATTAGTCATTAAAAGAAAAATGTATTTTAAATTTACTAGATCCTGCTAAATTATCCTTCCAGTAGCCCTTACCATTTTACACTTCTGCCAACCAGGTATGAGGGCACTTTCCCACACTCTGGCTAATACTGAATTTTATCAGTTTTGTAAATTGCTGCCAAATCAATGAACCAAAAGACAAAGGTATTTCATTCTTGTAGATTACATTTCCCTGATGACTAGTGAGGTCAAACATCTCTTCATTTATTAATTGTTTGTATCTTTTTTCAGTGACTTCTGCAATTCTTTATACTACCAGTTCTCAAGAGTGCTTACCAGAATCTATAAGGGTGCGGGCGGTTTGAAAAAAGCCTAATGAATGTTATGATTATGTTCATAATGTTATGATTAAAGTTTCATTATTGGAAAATGACAAAAATTGTATTTACAATCCAAAATACAGAAGGCAAAGCCTGACAAAATCTTCTTGGCTGGTAGAGCACCAGGTTCATAAAGCTTGAGAAGTTTTTCAGTGCAGGCCTGTGGCCGCAGCAAGCAGAGTATAGCTGGGCACTGAGCGTCTTGCTGCCCTGGGCATAAGGCCTGGCAGAGATGCCAACTAGGCTTTCACCCCCACGTCTTCTTTCTGGTAATCAGGAAGCAGTTGATTTTACCACAGGCTTTGCCACTGGGGGACCCTCCTATGTCTAATGTTAATTTAGGTTCTCTGGTAATTGTTTCACTCGATTTAGTCCTCACTTTCTGTGTGGCTAATTAACTGCTATTTCCCAAGGCTGTGAATGTCCTCTTTACTGATAAAGAGGAGAGGGGCAGAGGCCACAGCACTCAGGGTCTGATGTTTCCCTTACAGGTGAAGGTCATAAATGAAGAGCTTTACCGAAAAACTCTGGAGGAGATTGTCCGCTCCCTGGATAAGATGGAAAATGCCAACATCCCTTCTGTGTCCCTCTCCAAGAGAGAGGTAGGGAGGACATGCCTAAAATATTGGCATTAGGCTCTTCTACGCATAGAACTTATATCTCACCTATGAGAGCTCAGAATTTCAGGGGGCACCTATCAGGCTGCTGCTATCGTGTTTCTTGATTGGCTGCTTCTAGATAAAACAAGGCTGATAGTGCCAGCCAAGAACACAGGATTTGTTGGTTTAGACTGTGTTCATCTCCATTCTCAAAAGTCTTTAATCTTTTGTGGCTCAGATATTTCAACCGCAAATTGGCTGTTCATGAGTTAAGCAATGGCTTAGCCTATCCAAAATGTGTTTTGTTTGATTTTATTATAACTGGTGTGTATTCTTCCAATGCCTTTTTCTTCCTACTGCTGCTTTGCTTTGACAAGATTAAAATGAGTCTGAATTTCTTAGATATGCATAAATTGAAGGGAGGTGTGGCCATATAGAAAAGCAATGGGTAGTGGGAGAGAAGTCAAGTTAGGGCTCAAGAGTTTTCATGGAAGAGCCACAAAATAGATCACTCAGAATTGGCAGTCCAAAGAGGGGATTTATGGTGAGGGTTTTTAATGCCCTAGATGTCTATCTAGAGGGAAGGATGAGCTTGGTCTTTGTGTTTGAGGGTGGAGTTTGTGAAGGGTGTTTTGGAAATGGTCTTTGGATATAGAAGATTTAAATGTTGGTTCCTTTAGGAAATTTGTTTCTAATACAACATGAGTTTTTTTTAGTTTTGGGGTTTCTGAGTAAAACACAGACAACTGGTCTTTAGTGGTAGCTGTGGCCTCCCAGCTAAATCCTTAAAGCAGAAAGATGATTTGAAAGAGGTGGTTCTTCGTTTTCTTTCCAGAAAGGGTAAGGATTGCTCAGTAGGGGTGGCTAGGCAGGTGGCTGAAAAGAGGGCCCTGGTCTGACCATCCTGGGCTTGTTCCCAGTTCTGTTTTCAGAATGTGAAGTATATGCAATTGCAAGTAGAGTCCTTTACAATTCATAATGGACAAGTGCCCTGTCAGTTTGAATTCATCAACAAGCCTGATGAAACGTCTTACTGTAAGCAGTGGCTGAATGTCAACCCCAGCAGGGGGTTCCTCCTGCCAGGTAAGGCCTCTGCTCCCAGCTTCCTGGTTGCTTGTTTGGGGGACCCTACTCTGTCTGCTCATTTTCCTAATATAAGCTTTTTATTTCTGAGTGTTTTGTTGTCAGAAAGAAACTTTTAGAAAGCCCTGTGGATGAACTACCCATAAATAAAATGTAATGAGGAGCATGAGTTCAGTTTAAAAATCCTTCTCAGTAATGTCCATGCTCCATCATTTCAAGGAAAAAGAAATGTAAGATTGCTGTGAAGCAGGTCTGCTAGTAAAGGAACCATTTGTACTGTCTGCCTCACTATAATCAACTCCCAACCATCTGATCTTGTGGGGAAAGATACTTGGCTGGTAATCCAGAAATTCTATCTGGCCCTGGAATGTACCATCCATGTCTTTCCCCTGACTTCTCTGCACTCTGGGTTGTGCTGTGTGGCAGAGGGATTAAGCCTGTTTTGTGGACAATTCACAGGCTGATCCTTGCATTTTATTTCATCCTGGATCAGGTATCTTCACCTGACCTGGCTAAGGGCAAGCTCTTTGATCCATGCCTTCTTATTTTATTAATACTTCTAGTTTGAGCTATGCTGCCTGGTACTTGAATCTTCTAGCAGTTGCCTGTTCACATGTTTGGTGTGTTGTTTTCATATTTCCACTTGGACTATAAACTCCTTGTTCATGTGTCTCCTGAGTGTTGAGCACATATATACTTGTCGGCCGATTGATGCCTCTTACTTCCTTTTCCCTAACCCTTTGTGCCTGACCTTCTTCCTTCTTGTCCTCTTTTACCCTTTTCTCTTGGCCTCCCACCAGCCAACATTACTTTTTAAATTTTTCTTCAGATTCAGCCATTGAGATAGAATTGGAGCTATTCGTAAATAAGACCACGGCTACGAAGCTCAACTCGGGTGAAGACAAAATTGAGGACATTCTGGTTTTGCACTTGGAGAGGGGGAAGGATTACTTTTTGTCTGTGTCTGGGAACTACCTGCCCAGCTGTTTTGGATCTCCCATTCATACACTGTGCTACATGAGGGAGCCAGTCTTAAACCTGCCACTAGAAACCATTAGAGAGCTGGTGAGTTACAGCCACAAGGCAACACCTAGAACTATGTGGCAGCCAGGCCAGTCTAACAAGATATTCCTATGCCTATCTCCCCAGGGACCTGGGAATTCTTCAGCCTCCCTAGAGCTTGCTTTCTCTAGCAGTTATATATTGTTGTAACAAACCACCCTGAAATTTTAGTGCTTTACAACAGCAAGTTACTGCCTCTCATGTCTCTGAGTCTCCAGTGTGGCTCTTCTGCTGGTCTTGCCTAGGACCATTTGTGCAGTTGCAATCAAGTTGTGAAGTCAGCCCAGATTCTAGGGGTGGAGAAAGATTGCACTTCTTAATGGGAAGAGCTGCAAAATGGCGTGGCCATGTTTTTCAGTCTTTCATATATGGTACATAGAGAAACTCAGCCATGGCTGTGAGGATATGGAGGTTCCCTGGCCCATGAAATTACTCCTTTTTTTTTATGTTTTAATCATCATTTTTCATCCCAAACTAAATTTTCTGAGACCTAGAAGGCTCCTATGGTGACAATTCTAAAACACAGAGCTAGTTTGGAGCTGATTTGAAGTAATGTGTGCTTTTTTCCCACTCCGATGTGTTTTTTTTTCATTTAGGGACTCTTGATCTCTCTCCTCTCCATTATATAGATGAGAACAGAGGCCCAATAAGGAGAGTGATTTGTTATTGGTCACTTGGTGAGTTAACAGTGGGCTTGGATTTTGCACTCAGGTTTTTGGGCTCTCAAGTCCATTTTTTCCTCACCAGACCACACTGTCTCTGGTTCTGACAGGGAAATGCTATAGGCAGGGTGTTTTTTCCAAAGATAATTTCTATTTCACCTGCTTCATTGAAGCTGCTTGTCATAACCCACTCCCAATTCTCAAAAGTCTCCTTTTGTACCTTTTTATTTGCCTGTGGAATGTTTGCCTAGGGGCATTGAAATGTTTCCTCCTTCCACGGTTTGCTGTCCCCATATCATGCATTCTGAAGCCAGCCTGGTAGAAGTTCTATTGTTGGGCTTTCTTATCATGATTTTTATTTATTTTCAGACTCTGATGCCCCTGCAGACTGAAGATGGTAGGAGCCAGTTGGAGAACCCCATGGACATCCCCAAAGAACTCTGGATGATGGTTGATTACCTGTACCAAAATGCTGCCCAGCAGGTAGGTGGTGGCTAAGAAGTCAGAGCTGATTGAGGCCAGGCAGCCTTGAGAAAGATCATCAACCCTAAGAACTTTTGGTATAAGAAGCTTTTACTCCAGGGAACCTATGGAAAGCCTTCTTCCCCCAGGGAGCACCTGAGGGATAGATTCATTTTGTACCCCTGTAAGACCCTGCTATTTTGCACAGGCCTTGATTATTCCCAAGGGAAACAGCCTTGTGCAGGATGGCCTTCCCAGAACAGTATGCTCCCTCCCCTGGCCTCGGGGGCCACCACTCAGGTAGAAAGCTCTGGAGACTCCTCTGGATGTCATCCTGCTCTCCTTTTGAAGAACTCTTGCCAACTTCTGGGAATAGGACAAGCCAGAGAGAGGCAGGGGGCCAGATGGAGCCTCCAGGCCATGACTCAGGAGTCATGAGTCAGGAGCCTGATGAGATGCTGACTTGGGAAAGCTTCATGAGATCAGATAGGCCAGTTTCTCAGACTCACCAATGTAGGCCCCAAGCAGACCAATACAAACTGAAATCTGCCACAGCTCTGCCACTTTGGAGTACCACACATCATTATGATACTGTCTTTTCATTTTTTCCCTCACATTTATTTAGTGTTACAATGTACCAAACACTATTCTAAGTATTTAACAGCATTGCCTCATTTCTTTCTCATGGTAGCTCTCAGATGAAGAGACATGTGCTCACAAAGGTTAAGTAACTTGGTCAAGGTTCCAAAGCCGATAAATGGGCAGGATTGGGATTTGAACCCAAGGATTCTGGCTGTAGAAGTCGTATCCTTAAGTACTGTGCTATTTTACCTTCTCTACAAAGCTCCTTTCAGGTGTAACTTTTGAGCAATATATATGATATTGTTATTCATAGTTATATAGCATTAACACATTTGATAAAACAAATGTAAAGTATCCTGGACTAATGGAAATCCCTTTATTGCTATAGTCTTGTGCCTTTTTACTTTCTCCATCTTATAAATGATATATTTCCTTCAGGTTAACACAGATACTTTTAAGTTTTCTCTTATGTTGGTTCTTACTGTTGTGTGTAGTATGCCCTACCCATCATTTTATAATAGATGTCTTATCACTCTATGAAGATCTATTGTGGAAGCATGCCTGAGAAGGCCTCTAAGATGAATTAGCTACATTGGCCTGAATATATATCAGATTGTCTACCAGGTGATTCAAAGACCTTTCTATACTGCTCCTTTTTGTACTCAGCTCCAATTATATTTTTAGGTAAGGAAATCATTGCTGATTTTCTGAGAATATAATGATTTTGTGACTTTCTTCCCTTTTGCAGGAAGATCTGTTTCAGCAGCCAGGCCTGAGGTTGGAATTTGAGCATATCAGAGACTGTTTGGATACTGGAATGATTGAATCCCTCTGTATCCTTCAGACACTTCATGTGTGTACGTGACAAAGAGAGAGGGAGAATATGAGTAGAAGAAGTGAGAAAAAGGAAGGAGTAATACTTTAAGGCTCAAAATCAGATATTGTGTCCTCAGATATCATGTTTTTCTTACCTAAAGTTTGCATAGAGAAAATGTTACAACTTTAAGCAAACAATATAGCAGGAACTTAGGAAAGCCCAGGGAAGCTGGCAAATAGCTTGGCTCCTCCAGGATGTCAGGCTGGCATTCTAGCTCTGAGGAGGGAGCCTGGCTGGGCAGGCAGCACTTTCTGGTACATGCTCACTCCCGAGCCTTTTCCTAACCATGGGCAGCAGCATCGCCTGTTCCTTAACGATGAGCCAAAGCTGCTAGCAATCATTCCGTAGCTGAAGCGTTGCTGCTCTTCCTGGAGAGCCTGCCAGAGCCCATCATCTGCTACAGCGCCTACCATAACTGCTTGGAGTGTTCAGGCAACTTAACAGCAAGTAGTCAGGTGAGGGGAAGCGTTGGGCATCAGCATACACGTTGCTGCCCTGGGGCTGCATGGGGCCTGAGGAAACATGGGTGCAGTCGCTCAAATGCAGTGTCTAAGAAACTCAACTCCACATCTTTCCTTCCCAAACCTGTTCTTCCTCTCATGTCCCTTTTTAATGGCATCACTGTAAATTCCAGTGACTCAACCCAGAAAGTGGAGTTATTCCCAACTCCTCATCTCACCTCCCACATGCCCAGTCCCCTTGACCTATCCCGCATCTTCTGTTCTCTTGACTCCTCTTACCTGAAGGCTCTGCATTCAGGCTCTCCTTCTGCTGATTTGTTTTGCATACTGCCGTCAGATTATGTGTTCAAAGTCCTTATCATGTTACTGTTGGTCAAAAACCATCCTTGGCTCTCCATTGCCAATGAGTGATTTTCTTAAATATTCAAGACTTTTAATGGTCTAGTCTAGTGGTTCACACATGTAACAGGCCTTAGCAAAATGATCTAGAATTGCTAATAATTCAGGTACCAGAGCCTCATCACATATCCACCGAATCAGAATCTTTTTTGGAGTCTATTTTGTACAAGCTTCCCCACTGATTCTGACATGTGGGTAGCCGGAGTACTCCCTGAGTTCCAGCCTGACCACCTCCTCAGGCTTAGCCCCTGTTCCAGCAGTAGCGCTCCTGCCAAAGCTGAGTTTGCTCTCCTTACCTCACTTTATCCTTCTCTCACCTTTTCCACACCTGCTTTTGCCCTAACTACCCTAGACCTTTACCTCTGTAAGTCCAATCTTGTCTTATATTTAAGACCCAACTAAAATGTCTGCTCTTCCCTGAAGTCTTTGAGAGCATGAAGTTGAATTTTGACCTCTAAATTCGCATAGCACTTGATCTGGGCTGCTTTTTTGGCACTTGTGCCAGGTGGCAAGTGATCAGGGTCTTTGTACAGTCTCACTTATGTACTTGGATCATGTACTCAGTTCCTGGACTATAGCAGAAATATGAGCAATGATTGAGTAAATGAAAAGACAAATCCCAATTCTCCTTGCAGATCATTTCTACTCTTCCTGCATCCCACAAAAATGTCTTCAACTACTTGATGGCATTTTTGCGAGAACTGCTGAAAAACTCCGCAAAAAATCATTTGGATGAGAATATTCTAGGTAAGCAGCCAAGTGTCAGCGGGAAGCATTACAAGCTGAGACTCATGGGAAAGGGGGTTGAGGAAGGTCCCAAGTCCACTGCAGTGGGACTAATGCCTTAAGCTCTGGGCAAAGTTTACCTAAAAGAGTTTTATAAAAGTAGAAAATACTGCTTTTGGGCAGCTGTCCCCACTCTAGACAACACAAGAGCAAGTAGCACTTCGTCTGTTGAATCATTTGTTTTCTGTGTTTTTCATGCAGCTAGCATATTTGGCAGCTTACTACTTCGAAATCCAGCTGGTCACCAAAAGCTTGACATGGCAGAGAAGAAGAAGGCTCAAGAATTTATTCACCAGTTCCTCTGCAATGCACGCTGAGCCTATCTCCTCTCCTACTTTACCCGAGGCAACCAGATACCAGCTCCACCTGTTTCAGCTCAAGAGCCACCTTACAAGGATGTAAGGCCACTCAGAAGCAAGAGTGGGAGCTGCCTCTTTTCTGAGCCCAGATACCCCACCCCCACCATGACTATCACAGTGCTACTGTGAGTTGTGAGGACATGAGGGGGCAGGTGCAGGAAAACCACCACAAAAAAACTGACATTCAGTGTTCAACTTCAGTATTTAACACAGATCTCTATTTTGTTGCTTAGTTTTACAAATATTTAACTAGACTTCTAGTGCTCACTCCGCCTGCCTCCAGGGCATAGTTCCTTCGCTGTAGTCTGGGCTGAGCTCCCCAGGATCAAACTTTGGAGTCCTGAAGAGAGATTGAGTTGAACAGCAAGAATGCAAGTGGAAGCTGCTGGATAAACAGGCCACAGCCACCCCAGATGCTTCTACTGCTCTAAGGACATGTGTATATGTATATGCAAACCCTACCCTTCTACTCAGATATGGCTGACGGACTCTGCGACTGGCCATTCAGCCTCTGAGGGCAATACAGTGGCTTGAAAATGAAAATGCCCAAGAAATTGGTTTTCTGGAGAATCAAGTGGGATTTTCTGGGCCAGCAAATCCTTCAAACTGTATATGATGCATCCTTTTTCTCATATGTGTAATATATTTTAATGATAAATGTATTTTTAACAATAGTTGTTTGTATGTGTTCTTTTAAGTGATGGCAGCTCTTGGCAGCTGGCTCTTTATGGCTTAAGCATTGGGGCAGCTGGTCAGGGGCCAGAGAGATAATTGCCTGGCAGTCTGGTGGGTAACAGTCACTATTCACATTTTCAAGCAAGAGATGGTACAGGCATGGCCTGAACCTCTTGACACCTGATCTAGCCTGGGATTTGTCCCACTCTGTATGTTCTAGAGAAGTATCTTATGGGAAAAACAAGCAGTGGCTATTGGGAGGTTCTAACAGCTAGATCGTCCAGGTATTTAAAGCTATGGCATAATGAATGGAAAATCCGCTACTGCGCACTGGTACGCCACTATCCCTTGGCAGCGTAAAGTGTGAATTAGATACAGAACAGTGTGGCAATGTGAACGGTTAAAGAAAGGGAATGGGCAGTAGATGGCGTTGACTGGCTCTGGGCACTAATCCCGTGGAAGCAGACAATCCTCTGCAGGGGAAAACGGGCCGACAGCCTGGGCAGGCGTGTGAGGACTAAGGGAGCTAAGCATCTTACAAGAGCGTGTGACACGGAGAGGAGAAGGCGGCGTCCTCTGCCTGGGCTTGGGATACTCCCTGGTTCTGACATTTGGCTCCAATCTTACTTTCTCAGACCCTCCTGCCTATATTAACTTTGGTGGGTGATGAGGGGCAGCTAAGGCCACGGAGTGAATCCGATAATGTCACCGCTTTATAGGCTCCCTTTGCGGGTCCGAGCCGGAATGCAGAAGGCTAACTGTAACTTTCCCCGTTGCCGTTGTGGCTGCCAGGGCGAAGGCGGCCAGCGCATGCCAGGCTGAAGTTACTGGGGGGTTCGATCATCTTTCCCTGTGTCTGGTGTAGTCGGAGCGACGCCCTCACTGCCTGCAAGCACTTCCCGCCCAGGACAAACTCACGGCGGAGCTACGCTTTCGTAGTGTCCCGCCCCGCCCCGCCTCTCTCGCCGGCCAATTGGAGGCTCGAGCTCAGCCCCACATCGCCTAAACCAATCAGGAGCTCCAGAGGGAGGGGAGCCAGTATCTCCTCCTTCCTCCGGAAAGCGGAAGCGGAAGTGACGTTCAGGGAAGGTGGGGGCAATCATGGTGCCGTTGGGGAGGGGAGAAGCTGGCGCTGCCGCCGTTGCCGGGAGCCGCGGAGGTAAAAAGGCGAAACTAGACGCGGCCTGGGCTGGGGACCTCCCGGGGGGCGCGGGACTTTGGCTCACTCTTGAAGCAGTTCCCAGCAGAGACCCCAGGACCCCAGTGCGGTCACCATAGGGACCCCACCCCTCCTCCGTTTCCATGGGGATGGGTATCCAGCCCCCCTCCCCTGTTTCCATGGAGACCCGGACCCTGCCCCTCTTTGCCAGGCTTGATGCCCCCCAGCCTGTCTTGGGATTTTTCCGTGTAGCCCCGGGCTGGGGGCTATCCTTCCAAACAGGTTCCTTTCCCATCCTCTCAAGGGTTCTCTTTTGCCAGCCTCAAACCTCCTGGTCTTATTTGTTCCGGACAGTTGGTCCCCGCGTTGCTGCCGATGGTGCCGGGGCAGCCTAGTGGGGCCCCTCGTGCTCTTATCTCTCCTCTCAGATGCAGCGAAATGTGCATCTACCCGATTGCGTAAGCCAGAGCAAGGGGTCGGGCCGGTTCCTCCCGGATCTGATCCCTTGGCCTGCCTCTGGTAACTACCTCTATGTCTAGCCGCCCCACTACGTAAAGAAAGGTTCACCCTCTAACCCAGAGCAGAAGAGGATGATAAAGTACAAAGCCATACTGAAAACTAAAAGTGATGTGCTGATTATTTTTAAATTCTCTGTTTTGCCTACCAAACCCACATTTGTAGAACTTGTGTGAGAAAGAATCACAGATTCAGATCAGGGAAGCTTTTGGTATTTTTCCCCAGAGAGTATATCTTCCCAAGAGAGGATGTCTTCTCAGGATAGTATGTATATCTTAGGTCTTTCATTCATTTAGCTGACATGTTCTGAACTCCTAATAAGTGTCACTATGCTGTGCTAGGGGCAGTGGAAACAAAAATAAGACCGTTTCCTCATTGCAGAGAACACAGTATTCAGGCATAGCTTCTAGTGGATACCAGATTGTTCTAGGAGATAAATACATAAAGTGATCTTCATTAATATGCCTTATTAGGGATCAGCCCCTCTACCCAGAAGCTGGAACTTACGTTCTAGGAAGGAGGGAATGAATTCACACTTGTTTTCCCTACTGTTGTCAGGCATTGTGCCTTAACATACATTATCTCTTTTACTATGCCTAACAACTCTGAGAGAACAGGAATTACCAGTCCCACCTTATGTATAAGAAAAATGAGGCACAGAAAAATTACCCAAGTAGTAAGTGGCAAAGCCAGGATTTGTGGGTAGGTGACTCTGCCTCCAGAGCCTGCTCTTTCACCATAGACTGCCCTACCTTGTCTGGTTTGGGGGATATTTGAGTGGGGTTTCCTTACTTTAAGATTTATAACAATTCACCCTTGAAGGAGTTTGTTCCTTCATTCTCTTCAGGTATTTTGACCAAACTTCAAATTGTTTGGCTATATGAACTGCTACTACTTCAATTTTTTAAAAAAGGCATTGCTTTTCCTTTAAAATTACGTGATTCAAAGTTAAAAATCATTCCCAAGGAAGTGATTTTTCATTTACTTTTGGCCTGTTCTTAAAATGAGGAAAAATGGGTCCTGTGGTTGCTGAAGAGATCCTTGGGTCCTGTAGTATGGCTCTAACTCTAACTTTGTCCTATTACAGACAGGTCATTACATTTCCATTTCTCACAATTGGGCTGAGCTTGATTGAACCATGGGGGAACACAGTCCAGACAACAACATCATCTACTTTGAGGCAGAGGAAGATGAACTGACCCCCGATGATAAGATGCTCAGGTTTGTGGATAAAAACGGACTGGTGCCTTCCTCACCTGGAACTGTTTATGATAGGACAACTGTTCTTATTGAGCAGGACCCTGGCACTTTGGAGGATGAAGACGATGATGGACAGTGTGGAGAACACTTGCCTTTTCTAGTAGGGGGTGAAGAGGGCTTTCACCTAATAGATCATGAAGCAATGTCCCAGGGTTATGTGCAACACATTATCTCACCAGATCAAATTCATTTAACAATAAACCCTGGTTCCACACCCATGCCAAGAAATATCGAAGGTGCAACCCTCACTCTGCAGTCGGAATGTCCAGAAACGAAACGTAAAGAAGTAAGTAAAGCAATGGGTGAGGGCCCAGTTTGGCTTTGGGTAAAATCCTTACACAGCTCCTATTGGCAGTTGCAGCTGGGGAGTAAAAGAGTCTATGGAATCAGGACCCACAATGGCTTTGCTTGTCAGTAATACGTAGGCTTTACATTTTATTGTGACTGCCTTCTAGGACTTGTGGTTTGTATGGCTACATTGAAATTTGGGAAAACCAAATTATGATTTTTCAAATTTTCCTCCCAAAATCATAAATAAAAGAGAAATTCCACTGAGACAAGTCCGTGTTTCTGATGCTGAAATAACTAGATTTGGCTTATCTCTGGGTTGTGTATAAATGGTTTGTTTTGGAGATGAGTATCTGTTGGAATATGCTTTATTATTTTAAGTGAATGTTTAATAAATATTAAGGGCTTTCTTTCATAAGAAATTCAGGCAAGAGACAGTGAATGAGAGCAGGTTATTTAAAATTTTCATGCTCATACTTACTGTGAGTAATGTATATCACAATGCTTTGAAAACTAAAGTATTGTATAAATTGTGCTAGTGATTATTAGCAGAATAAAAGTTATGGTTTAAAAGTAGTGACATACATTGTCCAGGAATTGATTATAGGTCAATTAGAGAAAATAGATTGCTGGCTTGTAATGCCAGGCACCAAATGTAAAATGTTACCAAACAGACATAGGGTAAATTGTTTAGCAAAATATTTTTCTCTTTTGCTGTAATTAAGGTCTTGAAATTAGAGAATTTTATTATTCATGCCGTATGGCTTTCCTTTGCTAGCCTTAGAATCTCAGAGCTAGAAGGAACCCTAGAGAGATCATCTTGTCCTACCTCCCCGTGCAGGAATCTCTCTGCAGCATCTCAGACATCGGTTCATCTGGTCTTCGCTTGAACACTTCCAGAATAAGGAGAGCAGTGTTTCACCGCTCAGCCTAATGCAGTTTTTGGCCAGCTGTGATTGTTAGAAAGCTTTTACTTTTGTAGAGCCAAAATCTGCCTTCTTGTAGTGGCTGCTGCCCTCTGGTTCTAGTTCTGCCTTCCTGAATAACAGAAAGTTAAACCTTCCACCCACAGGGCAGCACATCAGATAGTTAAAGATCATGGCTTTGTCACCTTCTTTTGCACAAGCTAAACACCTCACTTACTTAAATATCCCTCTTATGACCTTTCCCCCTAGTTTCTCACATTTGGTCACCTTTGAATGTATGAATTCCAGTTTTCCAAAGTCCTTAAAATTCATAATTGAGCACAATTTCATAAGTGTGAGTCAACTAGCACTGAATACTGTGTGATGTGACTTTTATCACTTAATCTGGACACTACTACAATTATTATAGAGTCTGTATCTTATTAGCAACAACATCATATTAGCTGGTACTTGGAAACCTCTAGAATAGTGGTTCTTAACTGGGGTTCTTAATTTTTTCCCCTGGAAGACATTTGGCAATGTCTGGAGACATTTTTGGATGTCGCACAGGGGACATGCTACTGGAATCTAAAGGGTAGAGGCCAAAGATCCTGTTAAACATTCTGCAGTGTGCAGGACAGTCCCATACAACAAAGAATTATCTGGCCCCAAATGTCAATTGACTTTGTTCCAATAAAACTTTATTTCAAAATAGGCAGTGGGCTAGATTTGGCCCACTGGCTATAGTGTGCCTACCCCTGGACTAGAACATAGGGAATAGTGGAAAATAAGGATGTAGTAGTGGAAAATAAGATAGCAGAGGTCCAGACACAGAAGGCAATCATAGCATACTAGGGGGTTTGGACTGTATGTGGAAATGGTGGGAAACCATTGAAGGTGTCTCAATCAAGGAGTGACATAGTTAGAGAAGCATTTTAGAAAGATTGCTCTGGAAGCAGTAGTAACTTGATTGTCCAGTTAAGAGATAGTTGTAGTTTAGGCTTGGGGTTTTGTTTGAGTCTGATGAAGGATAGTGGCCTTACACATGAAAGAATTCAGAACTTTTGTTGACATATAAGAGAATTTGGTATATTATTGGGGTTTGAAAAATGAATCACAAATTAAGGTATGAGTCAAAGGATTCACCCATTTTTCCACGTATCTTAGCACAGCAGTCACATGGGTGATTGAAGAAGCTTCAGGTCTAGGTGGCAAGTAGTCAGAGTCCACTGTAATAGTACCTTACAAGTGGCATATTCAGAATGCTGTGTTCCTGCTGAGGAGAAAGCGGCTGACTGCTGCTTCCTTCTTCCTCCAGGAATGTTGAGTCCCTAACAGAAATCAAGAAGACTGGAAGAGGAGATGGTTTGGTGGGGAAATTGATGAGTTTGATTGGAATACAGTGCATGTATAGTCCTTGGGGAAAAGTGAAGTGAACAAGTCAAGAAGCCGTTGGAAATGTGGATCTGAAGTCAAGAAAGTGGTTTGGGATTGGAATTATAGATCCATGAAGGGGCAGTTTCAAACTTTGGGCACTTTATTGAGAGGAGAATTAAGAATTGATCTGAGAATTTAAGAGTTAATAAGAGAAAGAAGAACTAAAGATCACATAGTCAGAGGTTAGTGGAATGCAGTGCTGTAGAAACTGAGGGAGGAGGGTTTCAGGAAGTAGTAGTATTGCTGTGTGACCCTGGAGGGGTCTGTGGGGGTCGAAGAGAAGCCATATTAATTCTGCTGTCTGTGCAGTTGATCACATCACAGGAAGACACTGGGGGCTGAAACCAGATTTCAGGTGATGGAGAAGTGAGTAGGTGGTCAAGAAACAGGAGGCAGGAAGTGTCAAACTTTTTTTTTTTACAGTAGTTGGAAGAAGAGTGGTGAGGCAGTAGTAACTCAAGGAATTGAATCATTTGTTTAGTACAGAAAATTTGAACACGGCATAGGGCCTAAACTTTAGGCTATCTTCAGTTAATGATTACTATGTGAGAGTGTTTCAAGAGCAAATGTTTGGGAAACATTAAATCAAGACAGAGGTTTGCTTATTAAAGAATTTCTCAGGATTTCTTGTTACAGCTAATTACTAGGAAGGAAGGAAATACAGCATTCTCCAAATGCTTTGAATTGGGAAACCATTTTTTTCAGGTCTCATTTCCTTGGTCAGTTTTTGTGGAACACGTTTTGGGAAATGCTGATCTAGGCAGAAAAGGAGGATAGATAGTAGAGAGGGAGCAATTATGAAATCAGTGATATTAGCTGTCACTTTCACACTTCATACTACAGATCTTCCTCAACTTACGATTGGGTTACATCCCAACACGCCCATCATAGATTCAAAGTATAATGTTAAAAATGCATTTACTATACCTAGCCTACCAAACATCATAGCTTACCTTAGCCTACCTTAAACATGCTCAGAACACTTATATTAGCCAGCAGTTGGGCAGAATCATCTAACACGAAGCCTATTTTATAATAAAGTGTTGAATGTCTCATGTCTTTGATTGAATGCTATACTGAAAGTGAAAAGCAGAATGGTTGTATTGGGTAGAGAATGGTTTTAAGTGTATTCGTTGTTTACCCTGTGATCAAGAGGCTTACTGGGTACTGCAGCTCGCTGCCACTGCCAAAACACCACCAGAGAGTATCCTAGCCCAGGAAAAGACCCAAATTCAAAATCAGAGTTCATTTTCTACTAAATATATATTGCTTTTGCACCATTGTAAAGTTGAAAGATCTTAAATTGGAAATCATGTGTACCTACAAGTCTATTTTAGTATTCATCTCTTCGGCTTGTTGATAGTCATATTGAATAGGACAAAGTCACAGGCTCTGTGAGCACCTTGTTCAGTTCACTGTGGGTTTAGCTCACTGTATTTCCTTCTACTACATTTTTCCATTCTCTCCATGAACCATACATAGAAGATTCTATAAACTATTTTAAAAATCAGTAGGTGTGGGGTTGGTTGGGGATTGAGGGATAAGTATGAGGGGCTTTTAGTCTTTAAAAATCTTGCTTAATGACCAAGGAGACTTGCCTTCCTGAAGCACCGTCTTACCTTACCTTTTGATTTAACAGTGATTTTTGTGTTTTTTGCATTTAAGTCCATTTAATTGGCCTGAAGAGGCCATTGTTTATGACTGATAGTACTCTTCATGATTTCTTTACCTCCTCCTTCCCCCCTTTTAAAGAACTTGGTCTTTTTCCCCCATCTCCATGTCCAGGTGTTATTTACTCTTGAGCAATCAGATTATCTGATGACTAGTTAGTCTTCTTGGCTTCCTAAGCAGCTTATTTTCTGAGTCAGATTTTAGCCTGATTTTCCTGTTTACTCCTGATTGTTCCATTGTTTCCTATAGTGTGTGGTTGGCTTACCTATTCATTTATTTCCTCATGCTTGTCTTGCACAAAAAAATAAACCAACCCGAACCTTGCTACAGATACTGTCCTCTCCTAATACAGAAGATACATGACTCTAATTTCCTATATCTTATTCTCATACTTGATGTTTTACTATCATCTACCTGTTGATCTGGTAGCTTTGACAAATTTCCAATCAAAATATTGTCAGTCTGCTCAAGATTAGCATTCTTAAGCATTGCTCCTTTAATGCTTTTCTATTCCAGGTCTCTTAAGCAGCTGTTGCCTTAGTTGGTTCATGCAGTCCATGGTTTCCCAAACTTTCTTACCCCTGTGTCCTTCCTGAGAACCTGCCAGCTGTCTAGTTACCTGTTGATCCACCTAGTCAGAACCACACTGGGGAAAGTAATAGAGCCCCTGTAGCTAACTGACCTTGCCACTTCGCAGTTGAATAGTTGGCTGAGAAGTGGGAAGAATCCAGGAATCATATACCAAATATGTTCCTCATGCTGCGTCAGAGTATTCCCACACATTGATTAGGAAAGACTATCTTTTTCTACGAAGAAGCATAGTTACAGTTATGGTTTATGAATTAGACTGCTTGCTGTATTATTAGTCAGTGACACTCCACAAGGAGATTTTTTTAGTGTGACAATTTTGAGTGTAAGAATAAGGGGAAAAATTTGACTCTAGTGTTTCAGAGCCTTTTTGTAATGTGTCCTTTACTTTGGGAGACCTAGTTCCAATTTCATTCCAGATTTCCTCATTGTCAGTTCCTCAGGCAGGGGAATGATCCACTCAGACAGACACACTAGGATGTTGTTGACTTGCCCAGAGGGGGGCCATTCACTGTTAGTGTTTGCATACTGTGATTACATTTCCTTATAGGTTCCCTTCTGAACTCCCGTGGAATTTCTGTTCAGAACGAGGACAGGGACTGTTTCTGCTGGACATTGTAGTATTAAGAATCATTCGTTCTTTCCACATGTTTTTACTTATTGTGTATCTACTTTTGTCGAATATCATCAGGGACAGGAAAATAGTCCCTGCCCTGAAGGACTTGAAGGCTAGTAGGGAGACTGCTAGAGACTGTGTGCAAGGTTTTGTAGGAATCCAGGGCCGGAAGTATTTTCCATTTACCACCAAATGAATCCATTTTAGTGCTGTCCCCTACATGCCTATATATGTGTTCAGTACCTCTCTGCAGCCTTCAGCATTGCTATCACTGGTCTGGAAAGGGACAGGGGTAGTTTTGGTACAGACTGGCTTTACAACGTGGTATGGCAGGAATAACAGGTCTCAGATTTATATTTTGTATTAGCTGTACTTGTTGGGTATTGCTGAAATTTTGCTATTGTATGACATTTGAGAAAGAACACAAATTTTAATGTTTTTCTCTTATTTAAATCAAGCTTATTCTTAAAATAGTTTCTTCTGTGATGTGCAAATTGATCATTTAGATCTACTTTCCATCTTGGTTTTGATATATACTCTGTGGCCTTGGGCAAGCTGCT
Organism: Manis pentadactyla; assembly: GCF_030020395.1. Classification (NCBI taxonomy): domain Eukaryota; kingdom Metazoa; phylum Chordata; class Mammalia; order Pholidota; family Manidae; genus Manis; species Manis pentadactyla. The sequence continues at coordinate 29,026,043 of NC_080022.1, read as the reverse complement.
CTGTTTCCTCTTTTGTAATATTGAAATAAAAATGTCCCATTGCATTTTTTGAAGATGAAATGAGGTTTATTCACGTATAAATATACAGTAGTATATGCGTAAAACATTTAGCAGAGTCGTTGGTGCAGGGTGGTTGTTCAGTAAATGTACACTTCCTCTTCCTGGTAGAAGAGAAAGTTCTACGTGATTCTTGAAGGATGTACAGAGGTGATCTCTAGTTTAGAAAGGCGTTAAAATGGTCTTTGCTGGGAACACTTTGGAAGCATTTTCCCTTCAGACAAGGTTGTAAGTTGTGGTTGGGTTCTAGGATAGCCTACAGAACTCCCAGTAGCCTCTAATTAGCTGCACTGTCATATTAATACTGCCAAGGAATGTGAACCACCATTTATAACCATGTTTTAAAATGAGAACTAGTTTGTAGTCCTTTTGTAGGGTTTCTGTCAACGCCAGCCTTTGCCACAGGTCATCTGCTTTCATACTCAGCTACCTTTGACTTCCTTAGCACCAGATCACTGAAAATTACTTCCATGGTGGGAGCTGGGGCACCAGGCAAAGCTGAAGCCTCTTTAAAAAAAAAAAAAATTATTGAGATACAATTCATATGTAGCATCATATTTGTTTGATGTGTAAAACATAATGATTCCGTATTTTTATATATTGTGAAGTGATCACCACAGTAAGTTTAATTAACATCCACCACCACACATAGAAATTTTTTTTCTTGTGCTGAGAATTTTTAAGATCTACTCTCCTAGCAACTTTCAATACACAATATGGTATTGTTAACTGTAATCAACATGCTGTACATTACATCCCCAGGACTTGTTATTTTAGCTGAAGGCTCTTATAGCTAAACAGTGAGCACTTACTATGCTGCAGTGGCAGTGGTAAGAGGGTAAGATATAAGATGGCTAAGCGTCTGTTGAGGGCCTGCTATGTGCCAGCCAATGTGTTAGGGGCTTTAATGTAGTTTTTTATTCAGTTTTCATAACAGTCTTATAAAATGATTAGCCCTCATTTTACAGATGAAAAAACTGAGGCTCATAAATGTACAACTAACAAGTGGTAGAACTGAGATTTGAAGTTAGGACTTTGTGGATGCTGAAGCCTATGCTTTCTGTCAGAACATACCACCTGTGCAAGGACAGGGAGAAACAGACTGAGATCTGTTAGCTGCGAAAAGGGCTGAGAAAGGGGGGGCAGCAGGGTGGCATTAGTCTGGAAGGGCAAAAGTTGAAGAGTGGGTACACCTGTATGAATTCAGCTCTGTTGTGGGCAGTGGGAGGCCTGGGGAAGAAACAAAGTGAGTTCAGAGGTCTTGCATTCTATGTCATGCTCTTTGGTTGACACTGTGGAGTAGAAGAAATGAGATGGGTGCCAGCCTAGGAACAGAGTTGGTATCAGCAAGAGGGGAAAGGAAGTCCCAGGAGGAAAGGGCTGCTCCTACAGCCCTAACAGCCAGTCAGTCATTGATTTGCTGCACAGAACCAGAGATTCCCTTTCCCTATTGAGGATGGAGCTGCCAGTGTACATAGAATCTAGTTTCAGTCTCATTTCTTTTTCCTTCAGGAAAAACTAGCCTTTTTTCTTCTCTGAATTTTTTTAAGCCTTTGTCTCCCAGAGTTCCAGTGTTTAATTTCTCATTTTTGCTTATCTCATTCACCTTTCCTGTTCTGATTCTTTTGATGTAACAGGGTGTCTTGCCAATGGGTTTCAGCCCCGGGCAAGTTCACTATGGATTCAATGAGACCAAAGAAATGACAGTAGAACATTCTTGGGGTGAAAGGGTTATACCAACTTTATTCCCACGGTGGCAGGTCAATCACTAGAATCCCTTCCACTCAGAGCAGTTCTGCATGCAGCAAGCCGGTCTCTGCCTCTGGGCCTCTCTGCCCGTGCTGCCACCATTCCAGCCTCTGCTATGCTCTCCTGGAGCCTTGCAGCCATGCCACCATGTTGCCCAGAGCACTGGGCCGAGCTCTTTATATAGAGTCAATAACAACGTATTGCCCACACATGTGTAGTGAGCTAGCCAACCAGAGCCAGATGAGAATCCTGGCCGTAGGAACCTTCACTTTATCCACACAAGGCAATCATCTTTGTTAAATATTTCTCTATTCTAGAACTACTTAGAACACTTTGTAAATCAACATGCTTCCTGCCCCATGTAGCAATAAACCCCATACTTGGTGAGCCTGACCTGTGCTCCCTCTGTGCTCCTTAACTTAGTAATCAATAGCTATTTTGAGGCCACATGGGCACATTACAGTAATGCAATTCTTAAGCTCTTTTGAAGAAATACATTTTCTTTATTATCTAATGGAATCTTCAGTGACATTATGTTCATATTGCAGATAGCTAATTAATTTTGATAGACAAATTATGTGTCAGATCTCCCTCAAGTTCTTTAAATTCAGCTTGGCTATCACCTCCTTTGAGAAGCCTTTCTTAGTCATCCCTAAGTCTACATTAGGTGCTATTTCTCTGTATTTCTCTCTGTTCTAACATACATTATCAGCACAACTTCTCATCCCAAACTTTTCTTGTCTGTTTGATCCTTGTTTTGACTTTGGGCTCCTTGAGAGCAAGGGCTGTTTTTTTTTAATTCCTAGCATCTGAAACAGTATAATCCCTGGGATGTGATTTTTTTAAATGCATACAAGCATGATAAACCTTAATTGTATTTTAAAGTACCAAATGTTGCAATAGCTCCTTTACATAACCATGAAAACTTATGTATTTTTTGCAACTTCCTGTTCTGATCTTGTCTGAGGAGGTTTAGTTTTTCCTTTTTTGTGAAATTTGGTAGTATTTAAAAACAATTCTGAAAGACACAGAATAGTGACTTTCATTTATTGCCTCCCTCCAGATGGGGAGAGCGATTACTCATGTTACTCGTGTAAGCAACATATCACGGGAAGCAGGCATTTGCTTTGACATCAGCTGTCTCTCCTACCTTTAAATGCAAACACCTTCCCTGGTCAGTGTCCTTTGCTAACTTTCTCTCCTCTTTCTCTTCTCAGACAAGTTTCCTGAAAAAGGAGTTCTATTTATTGTCTCCAGTTCCTTGCTTTTCTCTGACTTCTCAGCCCATTACATTTTGGCTTCTGTTCCTACCTCTCCAATGAATCTAGTCTTCCCAGGGCAATTTATGACCTTATGAGTCGGCAAAATCCAAGAAATGCTTTATCAGTCATCTCTGCTACATTTGACCTAGTTGATCATCCTCCTTGAAAGTCTGTTCCTTGTCACTTGTCACTAGTAATCCTGTCACTACTTTCATCAGCATTTTAAGTCCTGCTGGTTTTGCTCGTTTGTTTAGTCATTCATTCCTTCTTTCAACAAGTGTGAATCGAGTGCCACTTCTCATAGTCCTTGAGGCTATGGCAGTGAACAAGACAAATACGGTCTCTGCTCTCGTGGAGCCTACAGTCCAGCTAGAGAGAAGCCATTCATTCATTTAACTCATCAAATGTTTATTAGTGCCTCCTGTTGCTATTGCTGTGCCTATCAGCTAAATACATAATGATGTAAAGTGTTTAATTATGTAATTATTTAATCTCAATGGTATCACATGCTTTAAAGAAATACAGGAAGCTATGAGAACCTATAATAAGCATAAAATGTTCTAGTTTGGGGTGAGGGAAGGGATCAGCCAGCGAAGAGTTCCTTAAGGTAGGAATATTTAATGGAAGCTTGAATTGGCCAAGGAAAACACCTGGTTGGGAGTAGGGGTTGGCAGGGAAACAGGGAGGGCTAGTTAATTATTGATTGCCCTGTTACTTATAAAGTTATCAACTGCTGTAGCATCTTAAGAATGAAATTCTGCTCTTATCATTTGCCATGTACTCTCTGGTTGAGATGTGTAGACTTTCTTGTTGTGGCATTCACAGTCGTGCTTCTCCTTCCTGGCCAGTGGTTATTTTGAAATCTCTATCTGCAGAACCGGAGAGGTTTTTAGTCTTGATGGGAAATTAGGATATATGCATGAGAGGATAAATAACAATGTAAGTTAGATGTCAGATGAGTGGTATAGTTAAATATTATTGGAATTCAGAGAAAGGCACTCTCTCTGAGACATGGAGTGATTGTAGAGTGAGGCTTGAATTGCAGGAAGAGAGAGGCTCAGAAAATCAGAGAAGAAAAGAACCAGGCATTTCCAGGAGAGGGAAAAGAGAGCAAAGGGAGGCAAGAGGGATTCAGTGTTGCAGCTAGGTAAGTGTGTACTGTCGCTTGTAGGCCTAGACAGAGCCTGCTCTTGGACTGGCTCCAGAGTAATGCGATAGAAGATGAAGGGGACCTGGGAAGGATGTGAATATCAGGCTAAGGAACTGCGACTTTACTGTTTGGGCAGAGAGATGGCATGCATAGAGCACTGTTCTAGAATAAACCTGGACAAGGGGTTCTGAATTCATTTTGACAGCTGTTTACAGAGCACCTCCTGTGTGGCAGTGGGAGAGTAAAGAATGAGTGAGTGAGAGAGCACCTGCCTAAGGAACCTTAGGACTTGTGCAAGATCATACTGGGGGTTGGACAGATGAGGGGCGGGAAAGGGGAGGGAGGGGGAGGAGTCAGGGCTCTCGCTGCCCCAACCCCTCAGGTCTTAGGGGTTGGCAAACTATGGCCCACAGGTCTAATCCATCCAGATACATGTTTTTGCAGAATGGTTTTTACACTTTTAAGTGATTTTTAAAAATAGAACAGTATTTCATGATACATGAAAATGGTATGAAATTCAGATTTCACTGTGAATAAAGTTTTTTTGGAGCACAGCCTTGCTTCTCCATTTATGTATTATCTATGGCCACTTGCACATAGAGTAGCAGAGCTGAGTGGTTAGAACAGACTGCGTGGATCACAAAGCCTAAAATATTTAGTATTTGGCCCTTTACAGAAACCTTGTCCACCCTTGAGTCATACCCATCCTTTTCTCAGTTCCTCTGTTCTCTGAAACTGCATGTCCCTCTTCCTACCTGAGGCTTTTCCCACCACCCAGGCTTTTAAATAGCCTTCTCTTCCTTATGTTCCTCCCCAGATCCTCAGTGTCTGTTTCTTCAAGGACTTTCTCCTTCCAAATATGCTCAAGATCTATCCTACTTAAAAAAATCAACAACCTCATCAAGTCAAAAGTCCTCTCTTGCTGCTGCTCTCTTGTCTCTACCTCCACTTCTCCTTTCAGATATTCACCTTAATATAGATGTCAGACCCCAGCCGACTTAAAGTCATTAGTGAATTCCTAGATGCTGGATCCAGAAGTTTCCCCAGTCCTTGTCTTCCTTGTTTTCTCTGACATTGAACATTCTGATCATTCTCTTTTCCTTGAGACCCTTTTCCTATTGGCTTCATTCTCTTTTGCTTCTCTTCCTTTTTTCCCAGCCCTTTCTTCCACTCACCCATCAGTGGCTTCTCTTATTTTACCAGTATCTTGAACTTTTGACTTTCAGGGGTCTATCTTTTGTCCTTTTATAGGAGCTATTATTTTATTGAGTATCTACTATATGTCAGTCACTGTATTTAAATGCTTTATACAAATTATTCCTAATCCTTACAACACCTTAAAAAGATAGATTTTGTTTCCTCTGTTATAAGTGAGGAAAATGAGGCTTAGTGAGCTTAATTAATTTCCCCAAGGTTATACAATAAGTGGCAGAGCTGGAGCTTGCACCTGAGCCTACTTTAGTATACAGATAAAGTCAGCTGTTCTGTGTACCCAAGACTCTGGCCATAAACATCCTTTTTAGCTTTCAGCCTATATGTCTGGCTGTCTATTAGACATTTCTACCTGGAAGTCTTGGCAGCACCTCAAACCCAATTCATCATTTCTCCTTTGCCCCCCATCCAGCCCCAGCTTGGTAGTATGAGCATTTATTTAGTCTTCCAGGCCATAATCCTGGCAGGTGATCTCAACTTCACTTCTCCCTGACCCCTTCCACTCCTTAGCACCCAGTTGTCACTTCAGCCAGTCATTTCTTCCCCTTTAATTTCTCTGGAATTTATCTCTCATAGTATCCAGTCACTTCCCTGGTTCAGATTCTTCTCATCTCTGTCCTGGACTGTTGTCCCTTTTCTCTTAATTTCTGCCCCTTCATCTAGTCTCTTACCCTTCCACTCTATCCTCCACAAGGCTATCAGAATGATCTCTCCTAAACCCCAGATCTGCTTGTGTTGCTATCTTGGTTAAATCCTGTTGGTGGTTCTTTGTCCTGTTCCTCTATTCCATAGCTTCACTAAGGAGGCCTTGCCCTATTTTTCTAGATTCTTCTCCTCCCAGTCTCTCACATACTGCAAGTGTGGTTGGTTCACTGTACCAGCACACTCAGTTGACCTTTCCATGCAATTCCCAAGACATTTCCTCTTTCTAGAATGCCCTTCTCTTGCTGGTTTGTCTGAGGAGCACCTCAGTCAACCCCTAAAAAAGTAGACAAACACTCAAGCAAAAAAACCCCTCAGTTAAGAGAGAATACCTTGGCTTTTGATCCTTCTCTGGTTTCATCTTCTGAGAGGGATTAGGTTTCACTCTTTGATGCTTCCTAAGCACCTTGGGCATGTAATGTTGTCTGGCTCAGCGCAGTGTTTAGTAATCTGTGTCCATCTGCCTCCTTAAAGCAGATATCATTGTTCCCTTTTGTATCTGTGGTTTCTAGCCTGTGGCCTGGGACACAGTAGTTCAGTACTTGAATGAATACTAAATAATGTAGTTGGAGATACGGACTAAGGCTTTGGAGAAAGGTGAGGGTTAAAGGATGAAGATGTTTGCTAAAGCTGAGGAGTAGCTAATATTAGCACCCTGATATATACAGCATCAGGTGATTTACAAAGCATTTTCACGAATGTTTTATCTCATTTTGTGTCACTTAAATGCTCTGTGAGACAGGCAGGGCAGGCATTAAAATTCACATTTTTAGAAGTAACTTGAAGCTCTGAGAAATGAAGCTACTTCCTCAAGGTCTTGAACATAAGTGACAGATTTCAGTCTTCTCCAGGCAAGTCTAATGCTGTTTCCCCTGCACCTGTGTAGATATGGGAACATTTAGGATATGGGAAGTAAGTTTTGGAATAAACTTAGATTTAGAGGGCAAGGGAAAGGAGTGCTCAGAGAGGAAGGTAAAGAGAGCCCCAAGGGATTACTGTGCTTTAGAGGACATGTTTTCAGAAGGAGAGGGCATCATCAAAGAGATATTTTTGCAAATAAGTGAAGGAAAATGGGGAAGGTGAAAGACTTTGATCACCAGGAAGTGTAAGAGAATGATTTTGTACAGCGAAGCTCGCTTGCCAAATGGTTAAGAAATACATGGGCATTGAGGGAAATGGAGGCACACTTGTATACCACCCTTCTAAGTTTGGTGGTAAGAGGGAAAGCAAGAAGCTGACAGTTTGAGAAATGCCATACTGCCAGATATGCTGAGAAATTCATGATACATTTTGTGACTTGGAACTATGCAGTAGAAACTATGCTAGGGAAATACTGCTTGATGACTAAATACATAAATTTCAGGATGTTTTAGACTCAATTTAACACTGGTCAGTTCCAATCAAGGTATAGTGCCATAGGGTAGGGAGTTTAGTCAGGCCTTGAAATGAAGCCAAAATTTTACTTGTCAACTGTAACAGAATGTGCTCACCTTTAGAGGATAGATACATATTAGAGCCTGAAAACCCCCTTCTTATATTCATTTAGAATAGTCACCTACTACAAGCTTATTTCTTCCCCATTACTCATCATTCGTTGTCCAGGTGTGATGTGATCAATGGGAAGATTTCCCCACTTTGTTGTTTAAGGGTGTTTCCTGTGTATTTGTATCATCCACATCTGCTAGACCCTAAGCTCCAGGGGGAAGTTAGGCCCTGAGCAGCTCTTTTGTCCTTCTGATGAGGTGTTCTCTGTCTGCCAGGTAAAGCGGTACCAGTGCACCTTCGAGGGCTGTCCCCGCACCTACAGCACAGCAGGCAACCTGCGCACCCACCAGAAGACTCACCGAGGAGAGTACACCTTTGTCTGTAATCAGGAGGGCTGTGGCAAGGCCTTCCTCACTTCCTACAGCCTCAGGATCCACGTGCGAGTGCACACGAAGGAGAAGCCATTTGAGTGCGACGTGCAGGGCTGTGAGAAGGCGTTCAATACGCTATACAGGTCGGCTTCTTTCCCTAGCCTCTGACCCTGACTGTGGCATGACTGCAGAGTTCTCTCCTTGCACAGTACATGTGTGTACTTTCAGGGCTTAAAAGAGCACAGCAATGCTCAACTGGTTAAAATTCACTAAAAGAGTTTGTTGTTTAAAGATCGACATGGTTTGGGTTGGTTAAAGATGATAGTCATTTGTGTTTAGATTTGCATTTCCTGGAGTGAAATTCTGGCCTGGGGATTTTAGTATTTGGCTTAGAGTAATACCTCTCCTTGGCTCAGATCTTAGTACTAAGGCCTCTGTCATTTTCTTTCCTACCTCATCTTTTCTACTCTGAGAAATGGGGAGTGGCCCACTCATTAGCCACTTCTCTCCCACCATTTATATCAGGAGACATATTGGTCTTCAGCATTGGGCCTAGAATAACAAACATAACAATAGTTAACACTTATGAAGTGCTCACTGTGTGCTAGGTACTGTTTTGAGTGCTGATCCTCACAGTAGCTGATAAATAAATGGAAGCACAGAGAGATTTTGTGACTGGCCCCAGGTCCCCTATCCAGTAGGAGGTGGGACCAGGTCTGGCTCCAAAGTCACAGTCATACCACCATGCTATAATACTTCTCTGCATTTTTCTTCAAAATTTTCTGGATACTAATGTTCTATGGATTTAGAGTTCTTATGCACGTGATCCTGAAGCTTCATGAAGCTGATGTGCAGAGGCTCTGTACTATAGTACTTTATGACAAAGGGAATTTCTTGGTAATATCTTGCAGGCTGAAAGCACATCAGAGGCTTCACACAGGGAAAACGTTTAACTGTGAATCTGAAGGCTGCAGCAAATACTTCACCACACTCAGTGATCTGAGGAAGCACATTCGAACCCATACAGGAGAAAAGCCATTTCGGTAAGACTCCTGTTTTCTCTTTGTTACTGATTGGGTTTTAGCTAGGTGTTTTGATGTACTCTCAAATTCTTCAAAGTGGAAAGAAAATGTCTTTCTGTAGTTCTCTGGCAGTGTTAGCTCTGCCCAGGACAGCTGTACCCAACTACTGCAGGCTGGAGGAGTGGTGATAGATTCTAAGAGCATCCTTCTCAGGATGGTGGCCTCTGCCTCCTCTTGCCCTTTATTTGCAAGAAGCATTTGTTGAAACTCAATTATGTTGTAGGTACTTTTATCATTGCTAGAGAAATACCAAGACCCAGGCTTTCCTCTTGAGAACTTTAGTCTGATGGACAAGAACCATAGGCAACCAGACAGGAACTGAGACTGAGGTGCGCAGGTGCTTTGAGCACAGGGGAGGGATACCTGCCTAAGATGGGAGGGGAGGACTGCAGGAGAGGGGATATGAGGGGAAGAATCGTTGAGCTGGTGGTGCAGGCGTTTTATTTTGTCACTTGTTCTCTTGTTGCTTTGTAATATCTCGTGTGTGTGTGCACAAACATACAGAAGCATCCGTTTTTATCTATGTATTTTAATTTCTAAATACACATGCATATATAATAGATACATATGTAAATGTATAAACTTGAAGGAAGGACTTGTATCATCCACTTTTTTCTGTGCTCATAACATTTAGCATTGTTCTGAGCATTTAATAGGGATTCAGAAATACTGTGAGATGATTATATAGCATTTCTTATGAGATAATCAGTTTGTAAGGATTCTCCTTAAATATAATATAGATATGTGACTGAAAATTGCCCATAAACAATGTCTTTGAATTTTGGCAGGAGAGATTACTGTTATGTTCATGTCATTAAGTATGCCACCTTCCCTTCTGAAATCATTCATCTCCTTATTAAAGAAATTTGAGTCTTTAGGGCTAGTCAGTTCTTAACACTGATTAAGTGGAATTGTGTTCTAAAATTACAGGTGCATTCCTGAGTCATGGCGCATCTAAAAGCAGGACTGTTTAGGTTCTAGTTGGTCACTCTCCAGGTGCTGTGGAGAGTGTTAGTTTTCCCTTCATAGGGCTGTTGAGATACTATGATTTCTATTCCAACACATGCACTTTTGTGATGATTAAAACTTAACTTTTATTGGCTCTCAGGTGGGACTTTAGACACAATGGTTATTTGTAATTAGAAAATAAAATTCTTTAGAGAGGCTGTCTATTTAAAGAAATGAAATATTTCAGCTTAAAAGAATTGAATTCATTCATTCAAATCATGTTGAAAAGCCTGCTATGTGCATGGGCCACAACAGATGTAAGGAACTACATGAATCCTGCCCTCAAAGAATTTACAATCTAGGAGAACAGATAACAAATGTATACACCTGGAGATAAAATAAGATTGGGAATGACACGTGCCTTAAAAGAAGCATGTAGATAAATGCTGGAGGAGTTCTGAGGAGGGTAGAATGACTCTAGCTTTGGTTATCAAGAAAGTAAAAGAAAGACGGAGGTTATAAATACATGATTGCAGCCAATATGCTCCAACTGCTTTTGTTTTAGGGTTCTATTTCAGGCTCCATGCCTATGTGAGAGCCACGATACCTACTGTTAGGTTTCCAGATGTCCTACTGACAGATTTTCTGTATGGGCTCTAATATAGAGAGTCAGTAGAATTCTATCAAGTAATCTATTAAAAGGCTTTTATTGTCAGGGCTCTCAACACGTGCTTTACCAGCAGGACCAGAAATACTTTTCCTGGGCAATCAGCTCCCTCTGATCTCAGATTTGTCACCTTACTTTTCCAGGGACCTGTCGTCATTCCCATCTCTAAAACTAGTTCCACCAACCTGATCTTAGTGTTCTGAACATTTGTTTTTTGAGTTTGTGTTTATAAGAGGTGTTGAAGATAAAGGTCTGTTAGCTAATGAATGCTGTTTCTCTTTCCCTAAACACCTTATTTAGGTGTGATCATGATGGCTGTGGAAAAGCATTTGCAGCAAGCCACCACCTTAAAACTCACGTCCGTACACATACTGGTGAGTTGAGGCTAATTTTTATTTTTCATTTTAACCTTCACCAAGTCAGTAAATATCTGTGTTTCTGTTGAGACCTGCAAAGCTTTCTGGAGGGAATGAGCCTAATCAGCTTAGCCTTCATCTATAACATTTGACTTTTCTTTCAGAAGGTGAAAGAATCTAAAAGTTGGGCTTAGGAATCCAACCTGAAGAAATGAAACCAACATAGAGATACTCAGGGGAAGAATCTAATCTTTTTTAGGTCCTTTAGAGAAAAAACCTAATCTTTAATCTTCCGAGAAGCAGGCAATTCTCAGTGCTTTGCTCTGTGTTAAGTTGTAGGACTGAGATGATTAACATGTAATTTATTCAATTTATAATGACTGTTACCTGAAACCTCATAAGAATATTTACTTCCCTCTGTAAGGGAAAAGTAGATGTCTTAAACCAATGAAATGACTTTATGTTAAAATTAATACCACTTGTCATTCTTGCAGGTGAAAGACCCTTTTTCTGCCCCAGTAACGGCTGTGAGAAAACATTCAGCACTCAATACAGTCTCAAAAGTCACATGAAAGGTCACGATAACAAAGGACACTCATACAATGCACTTCCAAATCACAATGGATCAGAGGTGTGTAGTGTTTTGTCTCTTGTTTTTATCTGGACACCAGAGAAGGGCAATGATTGCTTGTGTATCAAAATAAAAGGTTAAAACATCTTTTCTGTGTATCTGTTAGTGAGGGGGAAGAAATCAGGGTCAAGATCTATGTCTTTGTGTTGGAGTGGTGGAAGCCAGAAATTTCAGCAGGCTCCCTGTGCTTCAGCTTCTGAATCAGCTCACTTCCTTTCCATCAGGTATGATGGAAGAAGTGTCTTGAAACCACAGGTCTCAGAATGGCTTCCAAAGGGCCAGCCAGATGTTCTAAAGGTTATTATTTTCCCATTCATGTCCATGAAATGGTGTATCTGTAGTTGAGTTTGGGACTTGAATTGATGCTTGGCTTCACACATCCATTAATCCATTATTAGTGATGGATGGTCTTGATGGTCCCTTGCCCTTTCGAATTGTCCACAGACCAAAAGGTTAGAGAGCCTCTGACTTAAGGCACTGAACCACAGAGCAAGCCTCTGAGGAATTTTAGGCTGTTCTGCCTCTTCCTTGCCAGGCCTTTCCTCCATATTTCCCTCTCCTCTGTAGCTCCATTTCAGAGAGCTCCTGGGATGAATTTATCAGTACCACTTCTAGTGTGGTGTTGGGTGCTTACCTTATATCTTTTCAACCTAGGAACTGAGTGCTATTATTTTAATATTTCTTAAAGAAACCGAAGCACACTGATCCCCTTATAAAAATGATGCTCTTAATGTATGTAATATGGTTTTGATTTGGGTAGAGACAGCATACTTTAATTCTGTGGTCTCCAATTGTAAACAGCAAAGGATCCCTTTAAAAGGATTCTCCCCCTGTATTTTAAAGTAATAATAACTAACATTTCCTGAATGTTTACTGTTGCCAAGTACTATGCTGACCACTTGTATATAGATTATTTCACTGTCAAGATCTCTGTGAAGTCAGTGCTATTATTATCCTCATAATACTGATAAAGAAACTTGAGGCAAGGAGAAATTAAACGACTCCCTTGAGTATCCAAAGCTTGGAATCAGTCTAATTTAGCCACACAGTCCAATTCCAGACCGTGGTTCTTGACGCCTATGTTGTAAGAGGCAAAATAGCATTAATTGTGAAGACTGCAGCCTCTGGAGCTCAGCTGCATGAATTCGGACCCAAGCTCTGCCCCTAATCAGATGACCTTACGCAGTGGCTTCTGTGTGCCTCAGTTTCTTCATTTGTAAAACCAGATAAAATTATTAATATTTGAGAGTCTTTGTCTATTAAGCTGTATTTATTAAATCATAATCAGTTTTCTCATTTTTATTACAATCCAAGGACAATTTAATTGCCAGCAGCTTCTGCACATCGGAGTGCCCCAGTGCACAGTGCTAGAACTCATCTTCTCTGGATTACTATGGAATCTCTTTTAGCCTCAGGCTTTAAATGCCAACCAGATTGCCTTTAAGTCCTAAATTTATATCTCCAGCCTGGATCGCTTCAGGCATTCTAGACTTTATAGACAGTCCCAGCTGAGGAAGATTTAATTTACAATTTTTTGACTTTACAATGGTCTGAAAGTGTTATGCATTCAGTAGAAACCATATGTTGAATTTTGCTCTTTTCCTGTCTGGGCTAGTGATATGCCTTAGGATACCTCTCTTGATGCTGGGCGGTGGCAGTGAGCCGCAGCTCCCAGTCAGCCTCGCGATCACAAGGGCAAACAACCAATTCACTTCACAGCCATTTGTACCCATACAGTCATTGGGCTTTTCACCTTCAATATAGTATTCAATCGGTGACATGAGATATTCAACACTATTATAAAATAGGCTTTGTGTTAGACTAATACAAATGTGCTGAGCTGAGTTAATCATAGGCTGTACTAAGCTATGATGCTCTGCAGGCTAGGTGTATTAAATGCATTTTTAACTTAGAATATTTTCAACTTACAATGAGTTTATCAGGATGTAACCCCATCATAAGCAAAGGAAGATTTGTATATTTGACTCTTGAACAACACAGGTTTGAACAGTGCAGGTCCACTTACATGCAGGGTTTTTTCTAGTAAATTTACTGGAAAATATTTTTGAAGCTTTGCAACAATTTAAAAAACATTTTCTTTTCTCTAGCTTACTTTATTGTAAAAATACAGTATATAATACATATAACATGAAATGTGTGTTAATTGTTCATATTATCAGTAAGGCTTCTGGTCAACAGTAGGCTTTTAGTAGTTAGGTTTTTGGGGAGTCAGAAGTTATATGTGGATTTTCAACTACATGGGGTTCAGCATCCCTAACCCCTGTGTGGTTCAATGGTCAACTACTATATTCAACCTTCCACTTCACATCTCTACCCAGATAGCATCCACTTGTCTGTAACTTGACATGTCCAAACCTGTTCTTCCTACAGTCTTTCCTATCTTAGTAAATGGCACATCTGTTTTTCTAAGGTCACAGGACAAAAATCTAGAGTTGTTCTTGACACTTTTTTTTCTTGAACCCTACATCTACTGGAAAAGTCTATTAGCTCTACTTGAGAATATATCTAAAATCTGGTCACATCTTTTGATTAATTCATTCAAGCCGCTGTCATCTTTTGCCAGGATTTTGCAGTAACCTGCTCTGAATTGTCTTCTTAGCACCTTTTCTGCTCTTCTCCCCTCTCCCACTCCACCTTGACCCAGACTGTTCTACGTATACCACCCAGAGTGATCTTTCTAAACCATAAGGCAAATAATGTGGTCCTCTACTCATAACCCTCAGTAGCTTCTTGTGTCACTTAAGATGTGGCAAAAGGCCACATCTTTACAGTGGTCCACAAGGCCATATATATTCTGGCCTGGTCACTTCTCTGACCCGATTCGTCTCTCTTCCTCTCACTTTAGCCTTACTGTCTTCCTTGTGGTTTCTTGAACAAAGGAAGCCCACTTGTGCCTTTGTACTTGCTGTGTCCACTGCTTAGAACACTTTCCCTGGATAGGTATGGTCCATACTGCTCTTCCCTTCAGTATTTGCTTAAATGCCACCTTGTCTAAGAGGCCTCCCCAAATCTAATAAAAGGCAGCTTCTACCCCAGCAGTCCTTAGTCCCCTTACCCTCCAGAGCATTATCATCATCTTTTATGCATCATGTTTATTTGTATGTTTTGGTCCATTCCCCCTCCACTTACTAGAATGTAAGCTCTATGGTGTTAGTGATTTTGTGTCATTCATTATTGTATCAGTGCCTAATACACAGTAGGCACTTAGTGAATATTTGTTGAATTTGAATGCATGCATGAATGGGAACATGATCCATGAGGGAAGCAGGATTACTGCATACAGTGTATGAATTGCAGCATTCTAGGAATCCAGAGATCAGAGTTAGCCTAGGGCAGCTGTATTTGAGTAGTAAATCCTCAGTGTAGCTCTGAGTAAGGATCCCTTGGATGTCCATTTTGGAAATACAGTGCTATAATGGAATCAGAGGCACTGTGTATTCTGCTAGTTAGCTTTGTGACTTTGGACAGTTCACTACCAGTCTTAGTATTAGTTTTCTCATATTTAAAATGGGAATGTAAAATACTACTACAAAGATTTATATGAATAGCAAATACTGTCGTATGAAATCACTTTGTACATAATAAGACAAATTATATAAATATTATTGATTTCATATCATTACAGCTTTTGTTACTCTGGAGATTGAGTCATGGATAGGTCTCAAACTATTAAGCGTCTTTAAGAAATGCCAGAGATTCTCCTAAGAATGTCAGGATGTTTTAAATTGAAATAGTTCCTGTAGCCCTTGCTTTGGATGGTTTATACCTCTGAGGTAATGCATCTAGACATTTGGAACTTCAGAGACATTGTAATCAAGTGTTTAATTATATGATATTCTGTGTATCTGATAAGGATCTGGCATCTAGAATATATGAAGAACTCTTACAATTCAACAAAATAAACCCGAACAACTCAATTTAAAAGCATACAGAGGACCTGAATAGACATTTCTCCAAAGAATATATGGCCAATGAGCACATGCAAAGATGCTTAACATCATTAGTCACTAGGGAACTGCAAATCAAAACCACGGTGAGATACCACTTCACACCCACGAGAATGACTACATTTTCTAAAAGTGGAAAATAACAAATGTTGACCAGGATGTGGAGATATTGGAACCCTTATATGTAGCTGATGGGAATGTAAAATGGGTTAGCTGCTGGGGAGAACAATTTGGTGGTTCCTCGGAAAGCTAAATGTAGAATTACCATATGACCCAGCAATTCCACTCCCAGGTATATACCCAAAAGAACTGAAAACAGGTGCTCAAACAAAGACTTGTATGTGAATGTCCACAGCAGCACTCTTCACAATAGCCAGTACGTGGATAGGACCCAAATGTCCATCAGTGGATGAATAGTTAAGCCAACAATGGTACATCCTGCAGTGGAGGAGTATTCATCCATTACAAAGGATCGGGGTACTGATACATGCTACAATACGGATGAACCTCAAAAACATTTTTTTAAGTGAAAGGCAGACTCAAAAGGCCACAGAGCATTTGATTTTATTTATATGAAGTATCCAGAATAGGCAAATCCAGTGGTAGAAAGCAGATCAGTAGTTGCCAAGGGCTGAGAAGGTAGGAATAGTGAGTGATTCCTTATTGGATATGGGGATTCTGTCTGTGGGAACCAAAACTGTTTCTGGAACTAGGTAGTGGTGATTGTTGCACAACACTGTGAATGTACTTAAGGCTGCCGAATTGCACACTTTCACTAAATGTTATGTGTATCTTACAACAGTAAAAAGCATTAATTCAAAAAAAATTATATGATATTCTACTATAAATCCTGATTTTTTTTGTATTCAATTAGAATTTTTTCTCTTCCGCAGGATACAAACCACTTTCTTTGTCTGAGTGACTTGAGCCTTCTGTCCACAGATTCTGAATTGCGAGAAAATCCCAATACAGTAAGTGTACCTGTGATATGGGTGCTTAGAGAAATACGTGCAAGAATTGAGCACTCCCTTTGGTGGGAAAATTGAAATAGGCCATCTTTGAAGACTTCCAGATTTAGTTGTGTTCAATTACTGACTGTTCAGGGTTTTTTGTTTTTATTTTTGCTTTTGTTTTTCTGCTTGATAAGACCTCTCATAGGAGACACTGGTCTCTCTGATGACTAATGCCTTTTGATTCAGGTCACTCACTTGATAACCTGGCCCCAGAAGATTTCTTTCTTTATTCATTTAGTAAATATTTATTGAGTGCCTACTCCATCAGGCCATGTGCTGGTACCAAGCTACTTGTAGTGATGAAAATGTAGGTATGTTGTGTCCTGGAGGAGCTTAAAATTAGTGCACTGTAAGGAGGAGCCAAAATTCCAGTTTTCAGACTTTCTCAAGCTTTGCTGGTCTGACCTGAGTCAGTCTTTTCCTTTCTTTGAGTTTACTACATTGGGAACCTCCTCTAAACGCCCTCTGCTAAGGGACAACCCCACTGTTTCATGATCTGATTGCTTCAGTTCACTTTGCTTGGAATTTCCCTGCCATTCCCATGGCTTCAAGATGTGCCTTGCAGACCACTGCATTAAGCCTGAGCTTAGACTCCTTCTTGAGGATCTGTGTGCTTTGCTGTATCACAGCACTACTTGTTAAGTGTGCACTTTTTAAAATTTTTCTCTGGTAAATAAATACAGCTTAGGTTGGATTTTCTATGAGTATATGCATAATAAATAAGAAGGAATATCTGTGATAGGAAGTATTTGAAAAGAGACTGAATGCTCAGGCATGCTGCAAAAAGTGTCTCTTGAAGTGTGAGCAGTGGAGGCACCTGCAGCACTCTGACAGCGTAGGTTTGGGCCTCACCCCAAGCTCACTGAGTCAGTGTCCTCTGGGAATGGCAGGTGACACTGCATTTGTATATAAGCACCCCAAGGCCTGGGCTTTTCTGGTAATGGCAGACTTGCTCTTATCAGACCAACCCTCCCATAGAAAACAGCTATCTATGCAGGGCAAAATACAAAAAACAACTACTTGAAGGCACCAGAGGGCAACCCAAACTGGCAGAGGAAACACTTGGAAGCAGAGGCCACTTGGAAGATAGCAAAGGCACTGGATGGGTTTTCAGGTTTTATGGCTTATCCACCTCAGGGCTAGGCTCAGTTGACACCAAACAGGATGCCCAAAACTCAGTAAACACTCAGTCTACTGGCCCGAATAACCAGAGGGCAGAGTTCAGGGCTACCTCAGCCCCTGGAAAGTTAGGAGGCATGGCCTGGAAAGGAAAGAGCCACAAAAGGGGAGCCCCAGTTCTGTGTATAAACTCTGTCCAGATCTCTAATCGATCCCTTAAGTGTGGATGTGGGGAACAGAGCCTTGAGCAGGCCAGCTAAGGCTAAAGCACTGGACAAAGATTACAGCTGTTGTCCTCTTCAGAGAAGGTAGAATTTGGAGCCATAGAACACCCAAGCCAATGGAATGTTAAAGCAAGCAAACAGATGCTCTTCCATGAAATGTGACTGAATCCAGAGTCTCTAGAACATATCATTTGCAATATCCAGGGTAATCCAAAATTAATAAACATATGAAGAAACAGGAAAATAGTATCCCTGCTCAAGAGAAAAGGTAATCTATGGAGACTGATGCTAAGATGACCCAGATGTTAGAATTAGCAGACAAGAATTTTTAAATAGTTCTGTGTTCTCAAGGACATAAAGGAATGTGCTTACAATGGGAAATCTCAGCAGAGAAATAGAAACTATAAAAAATGGAAATTCTAGGACTGAAAATATATCTGAAATAAAAAATTCACTGGATGGGATTAACAGCAGATTGGAAAAGACAGAAGAAAGAATAGGTTAAACTGAAGATAGAGCAATAGAAATTAACCAATCTGAAGAACACAGAAAAACATTAAATAAGTACTTCATATGATATTTATGCATACTCACATCTCAGCATTGATTCTCTAAATGAAATTTCTCTACTGGGTGGCCTAGATGCCCTCTGGGCTATGCAGCCTAAGATTTCTGGGTATCTCTCTAATCTCGGAGATTGTCTTAAATGGTTTAGGAGTCCACTCCCTGGCCAGGGCTGTGACATATGACTGAGGAGCTTTCTGGAGCCTTGAGCTCACCAGGTGAGGATTCCTGGTATGAGGGGGACATTAAGTACTTGTAAAAACGGAAAACCTTTTCTGCCACAATTTACATTAGCAAGAGAGAGGCTACTGTATTGCTTGGGTCATACTACATATTGTGCCCTCACCCAGCATTTATCCCAGAATGGGAAATAGTCTCATTTTTAGTCTTTCACCTAAGTCCACAATTCTTGGAAATAAAAGGATTAATTTTGCTTTGCTCTAAAAAAATTAAAAATTGAAAAAATCAGATGATACATTTTTATGAGATGATCATTTTATAGGTTTCTGGGTAGCCACATGTGTGTATGTGTCCTAGGAGTGAACCTTGGTTTGCTCAGCTCTTTGTTGTGGGGGTTGAAACAGCTAGGGAATGGCCCGCTGGGCCTGTTGGCTGTGCAGCTTCAGGGTCTGTCCTGGTCCCAGACAGCTCCTAGTGTTCTTGTCTTCTCTTTGCTCTGAGGCTTAGCCTGTTCTTGTCACCTCTACTTTTGGGAACTGCTCTCACTCACTCTGCCCAGAGGTTTTTGCCCAGCAGCCTGTCAGTGGCTGAGGCGCAGTACCCTCAGCACTTTCCTGTTGTTTTTTTATTATTACTTAAAAAAATATTTCACTGAAGTGTAATATACATGCAGAAAAGTACACCTATCATAAATGTACAGCTTGATGAATCATTGTTCAGCACATCCATGTAACCAGCACCCAAATCAAGAAACAGAGCATCCCAGTGCCCCAGAAGCACCACTCACAGCTGTTAACTCTCCTTCAGGATAACCATGATCCTGACTTCTGACAACCTTACAGGAATTTTGCCTGTATATGTGCTTTGCATCATGGGATATATAGTCCTTTGTGCTGACCTTTCTTGCAACCTTGAGCTCACCAGGTGAGGATTCCTGGTATCAGCCTTGGCAGCACCACCCCAACCACAAAGTACTACTGAGCCCCTGCCAGCCATGCTCCAGACTCTGCCCCTGGGTGCCAACTCCATGTTGTTGCATATAGTCTAGATCACTCTCATTGTTGAATAGTATTACATTAAACAAATATACCACAATTTGTTCTTTCTGCTCCCTTTGGATATTTGGATGGTTTCTAATTTGAAACCATTACAAATAGTGCTGCTGTGGACATTCTTGTAGGTAATCTTCTGGAGTAACACTAGCAATATTACTGAAGATATAGTTTGTAAACAGGTAGAACAAAAATAACCATGAGGAAGTTGCAAAGCTTACAGCTTAGTGGTAGTTGTTAGCCCACAACTTTTCAAACTACGTGACACCTCTTCACTGGGTTTTGAAATAATTGTATAGGTTTATAGGTTTATAATCAGCATTTTAAGGACATCAGCAAAATAGAAACTATCAGAAGGCATTGCACACAGTAAAAATAAGCTCTGTTTCATAGACTTTTGTTTCATTTATACATATGGATAGATGTGTAATATGATGTATGTATGTGTATACATAATGTAAAATGTATTCTTTGTGTCACAGTGAAAAGTTTGAAGGCTGCTGTCTTGTCCTATGCTTCTTAACTCCCTCCAAATGGGGAGCTGGAAGCCTTGCATAGATTTCTGCCCTCAGTTTCTGTCATACTGGCAATCAGATTCATTCACCTTCCTGCTCATTCTTCTATCTGTTAGAATCATGCCGGAATAATTGGTCCCTCTTGGCTCAAATGGGCAGTTTATAGTCTCTGAGGACCTCGAGGTTGGTGGACAGTTCCACTTAGCACAGTTTCACCCAGCCCCGAGTGATCCATCGTCCTCCCAGAAGCAGAGTTGTTGCAAAATGGCCTTTAAACACTCTGCACTGGGGCAAAATCTGCCCTGAAGATAGGTTTTGTTTGGTCTACACAATACTTTTAAATTGTTTTAAATTACTTTCTTTTAATTACAAATCATAAAAAAATTAGATTTCATGAAAAATCCAGATTTCTGGCCATTCTTGGGCTACAGTGATTCCCCAGTCTACATAGCACATGGCAGCATTCCACTGACAACCTTTAGCTGAGTGGGGCACATGCTCTCTAGGTTAGCACAGCCCACACTACCTTGTCCCCCACCCCTGGCACCTCCCTTACTTCATTTATTTCTGCAACTTCTCTGGGCTCCTTCAGGTTATTGTGTTTGTCACTCTTGCCTTACAAAATGCAAGGGTGGAGGTGGACTGGAGATGGACTGGAGGTGGAGTGCAAATAAAAGAATTGCTGTTTTTCCCTT
Source organism: Manis pentadactyla (assembly GCF_030020395.1). Taxonomy (NCBI): domain Eukaryota; kingdom Metazoa; phylum Chordata; class Mammalia; order Pholidota; family Manidae; genus Manis; species Manis pentadactyla. The sequence goes on along the minus strand of NC_080022.1, from coordinate 29,005,041 downwards.
CCCCTTAACTAAAGGGAAGCCGGGAGGTGGTCATTTTATTGGGTGCCTATCAGGAGTCAGACCCTCAAGGCCTTTCATTTTTGTTTTCACATGTTATCTTTTTTTTAATGCCTCTGACCTTTTTTTAATTGTAAGTTATGAAGAAATTTGCAGTGATAATAGTAAATATACAAGTGTGTGTGTTCACTTAGTATAAGGCAATCACTATTATCTGTTATTATAAGTTTGTTGTTTGATTCATTGCCATGTGTACATATTAGAATAACATAGATGTTACATAACGTCCTTGAAAGATATTCACAGTATATTATTTCATGAGAAAAGCAAGTTGCAAATAATAAATGTTATATAATCCCATGTTTATGTAGGACCTGGTCTCTAAGAGCAGGGGTCGGCAAACTTTTTTTTTGGAAAAGGCCAGATAGTAAATATTTTTGTCTTTCTGTACCAGGTAGTCTCTGTCGCAACTCCTCGGTTCTGCCGTAGTACAGAGGCAGCATAGATAGTAGGTGAACCAGCATGCCTCTGTTCTAGTAAAACTTTCTTTACAAAAGTAGGTAGGCAGCCTGCAAGTCATAGTTTGCCAGCTCCTGTTTTAGAGTATTTGAGGACCCAATTCTGCAGCATCTGAGATTTAGGGAAATATATGTCACCTTGGAAAAGGCAATGTTAGAAGCAAGGCTGTCAAAAGCTCATTCTAGTTCTGCTGCCTGATGGTCTCTCATGGTGAAGAATTGTCTCAGGATGGAAAATCTCATGTCTTTTCTCTGTTCATCAGACACAGGACCAGGATCTCAGCACACTTTCACCAGCAATCCTCTTTGAATCAATGTTCCAGAATTCAGATGATACGGCAGTTCAGGAAGATCCTCAACAGACAGGTTTGTTATATGGACTTTTTTCCTGGGAAAGGGAATTCACACTTGTTGACACAATAAATAATAGGCACAGTGAAAATTATTTCAGTTCCTTTGAATGAACTGTCCTTTCCGTGAGGGGTCAGAAAAGTGTGGGCCCTTCATTTCAATTCCATCTTTTCCCCTCCTTCCCTCAGCAAGGGTCTGCTTGAGGGTCTCCTTTTCCAAAGACTCTTGTTGGCTTTGAAAAATGAGTGGAGCTGTGAGCTTTTGCTGCTTCTCCTGTTCATGAGTGGGTAGGATCCACAAACTGAGCATCAGATGCATAGATCATGCTGTGTTTGAATGAAAATTGGTCCCTGACATTTCACAGTAGTCATGAAGTGTGTTCACTGGTCATGCCAGAAAATAATGTCAAGTTTCCTTCCCAGAAAAGCCTTATGACAGCATGTTTTTAATGGTAAGACCTATGCTAGCTCTTTACATTTAGAAAGTGAGGTTGATCATGAAGCCTGGTACTTTGACCAGAGGTGTCATTAAATGAAAAGCAGAAAGCCAGCCTTCTAGCAGTGAAGGAATTGGCCCTAACAGATTCAGCTATCTTTGGTTTAGCCCATAATGACTATGTTTTTGTGGCTCGTATGAGGCTTGGGATATGTATATACATTTCTATTTCTTTTTCTTGCCAGCTGCCTTGATTGAAAGTTTTAATGGTGATGCAGAGTCAGTCAGTGATGTTCCGCCATCCACAGGAAATTCAGCATCTTTATCTCTTCCACTTGTACTGCAGCCTGGCATCTCCGAGCCACCCCAGCGTCTACTACCAGCCTCAGCACCGTCCGCTCCTCCGCCTGCTCCCTCCCTAAGAACTGGTTCCCAGCAAGCTGCATTTGGCAACCCCCCTGCTCTCTTACAACCTCCAGAAGTGCCTGTTCCCCACAGCACACAGTTTGCTGCTAATCATCAAGAGTTTCTTCCGCACCCCCAGGCACCACAGCCCATCGGACCAGGACTTTCTGTTGTTGCTGGGGCTTCGGCATCAGCAGCAGCTGTGGCATCAGCCTTGGCAGCACCACCCCAACCACAAAGTACTACTGAGCCCCTGCCAGCCATGGTCCAGACTCTGCCCCTGGGTGCCAACTCCGTCCTAACTAACAATCCCACTATCACCATCACCCCGACTCCCAGCACAGCTATCCTGCAGTCCAGCCTAGTCATGGGAGAACAGAACTTACAGTGGATATTAAATGGTGCCACCAGTTCACCACAAAACCAAGAACAAACTGTAAGTATTATGTGTAAATGGATCCAATGGGGTGACATGCATTTACACGGGTGACATATTCCAAGGCTTTTCCTTCAAAAAGGAAAGTGGTTCTCGTATCTGCCCTGAACACTAATTCTACCTCTTAGTCATTTTCCTCATAGTGGAGTAGTACAAATTCAGGGAATGCTGTGGTCAGTGCCTACAGTAGGGAGGCAGAGAAGCAACCTTTAGGTTTACCTAGCAGTAGACACTTGAACAACTATTCCATCTGCAGTCTCATCCTGTCATCCAGGACAGCGAAGCAGTCAACAAACTCCAGAGGCCCAAGAATGTTGCAGGAAAGCGGGTTTTTCTCCAAGGCAGAGTTAGACTGATGGAACCATATCATATGGAACCAGACAGCAGTGACCAACTCAGAGAAAGAATCTGCACGTCCAGAGCCCGCCATAGAGCCATTTTCTACAAAAGTGTTTGGTCTTGATAACTAAGGAAATGACTTGGTTATTCAGTTAAATACATTTTAAGGACCTGCTATTTCACCAGATACCCTTGGGCTACTCTTGTTGATGCAGACAAATGAAAAGTGAAAACCAGGATCTCTTTTTCATAAAAATTTATATTGTAGTTAAAAGGGCAAAAATGCCTGAAAGAGAGTTAGCATTATCAGTAGGTAAAGTGCCAAATAATAATAAAAATAGTAATAAAAAAAATAACAGCTGTGATTTTCTGAGCACTTATGATGTGTGAGGGCTCACTGGACTAACTATGCACTTTCTAAAATTGAGGAGCTAACATATGCCAGTCATTACCTTATGTGTATTATTTTTAGGTTGCATTTTTTGTAGATTTTATTGAACAGATAGTATAGAGAATTTCCATACATTCCCTGCCCCTGCCCCCCAGTTTCCCCCTTATTAATATCTTGCATTAATTAATGTGTATATTTGTAACAGTTGATTAGTCAATAATGATACGTTATTATTAACTAAAGTCTATAGTTTACATTAGGTTTCACTCTGCGTGGGGTGCGATTCTATGGGTTTTGGCAAATGCATAATATCATTTATCTACCATTACAGTATTCAGATTCATGTCACCACCCTAAACATCCCTTATGCTTCACTTATTTATCCCTCTTTCACCTTGTGCCCTTAGCAACCACTGATCTTTTTACTATCTATGTGTCTGTATCTCTAGTTGTCACCCCCCGTGCTCACTAAGCACTTTTTAAATGCATTACTCATGTAATCACAGCAATCCTAGGAGGTAGATATGATTTTACCAACAGAGAACTGAGGCCCAGAGAAGTTAAGTAACTAACCCATGATCACATAGCTCTTAAGTGGCAAGGCTAGGATTTGAGCATAGACAGACCAGCCTCACAACCTGTGCTCTTGACTACCACATTGGGCTGCTAGATGAGGGGTTCAGAAACTAAGCGCTTGTTGAGTGTCCATACAGGTCAGGTGAACTTTGAGGTATGAGTATTAATTAGATGGAGAAAAGGTTGTACAAAGTAGGAGAGTGCTTGACACTATCAGACAAACTGGAAAGGTAGGTTAGGGCTAAATAGTGAGAGCATTTTAAATTCTATAAATGGGATGCCGACCACCTCTGGAGGCAGCCTAGTTCCATTTTCAGATGATCAGAGTCCCTGGAAAGGTCTTGTCAGTGTTATGGCCCCGTCTGCCTCTGTGTAGTTGTTATCTGGATCTGCCTGGAGAGCTGCATGGAACAAGTGTCATTACTTTTCCACATAATTCATTTTCACGTATGTAAATGTAGCTCTCATTTTTCCATCATTTTATAGTGTCATCTCCTATAACCTAACCAGAAGCTTTCGTGTTTCTCCTAGACTCAGAGGCACATTTTTTTTCCCCATAAAGGGATAAGAGACAAAGCCCATCTAAGATAAGACTTGAAGAAAGCAGAAACTCTGTAGCTAATTTAATAGGAAGTATGCCAAAGTGATAGGGCTGAGTTTTGGCCATGGCTTTATAGTCCTACTTAGTAATGATGTAAAAAGCTAGTGTTTGCTGAATGCTCAACATGTGCCAAGGGCTCTCCATGTATTGTCTCATTTCATCCTCACTGGGGTCTTTTGGGAGGTCCTTAGTTATCCCCATTTCTACAGATGAGGAAACTAAGACTCGGATAGGTTAAATCACTTGCTCAGCAACTAAGTAGCAGAGCTTGGATTTGAATCCAGGTGTGACTGAGTCCAGGGCCCATGCTTGGGCAACTACCCTGTGCAGCTGTTAGAGGACACTGCCCAGGGCCTTTGCAGGGGCTTTTCTGCCTGCAAGAGGAAGTCCTAGCCTGTGCTTAGCATGTGGTTTAATCCTTGAGGGGAAAAAAGAACTTTCCAGCTGCATAGAAGTATCTAGAGGGAAGTAGGGCGTGGAGAGCTTAGAGAGGAAGTTAGCCTTGGGGCTCCTTCTGAGAAGACCATGACCTTGAGAAATGCAACCTTAGAGAACCATTGGGCACACAGAACATACTGGATTAGGCAGTGGGCAACAGCAATTAGTAGGGGACAAAGCTGGCTACATTGTCAGCCCTGAATGTCAAACAGCGTGGTGACCTCATGTCAGAGCACAAAACATCACTCACTGCAAAAATTCCTGCACACTGAGGGTCTTCTGTCCTCTTGGATGCCTATGACAGCTGGGGAGGCCTCATGTTCTTGGAAATCCACTGTACCTGAGTGGCCATAAATATGTTTTGTTTTGTTTTTTTCCAGCAGCAAGCATCTAAAGTTGAGAAGGTGTTTTTTACCACTGCAGTACCAGTAGCAAGTAGCACAGGTATGTAATTCTGTCTGAACTTTAAAAGAAAGTCAACTCTCTGGGCCCTGTGAAGCACAGTTAATTGTTGCTTTGCCCCAGTCTTTAAAACTTTAAAATTAATTTTGTCACATTGTATTGTTTATTTATTAGAGTATTTCCTCTTCTCACCTGTTGGAAGTTAGTGTACTTATGGCATAAATACCATGTTTAACATTCTTTCTTCAGCAATGGTTCTTTCCCTTTCAGATGTAGCTTTTAAATGTAGCCAGAAAAAAGCCTGAATCCCAGTTAATGCCAAAGAGGGCAGTCATTAATTCACTGGACTCTTTTCTAATTACAGTAATAAAGAAATAGCATCTGGGTCAGAGACTTAATAAAGAGTAAAACATCCTTTATTTTTCAAACTATTTATTTTATAGATTAACAAACTAGGGCCCTGAAAGATGAAGTGACTCCCTTGAAGCCCTGAGTGAGTCTGTGGCCGAGCCACAGCACTAGTTCTCAGGCCTCCTGACTCCTCTGTTCTCCTACCGCTTGGTCTCTCACTCTCGAGACACGCACAGTTCTGTCTGAATTCAGAGTGTGCATTTGTACAACTAGCCCACATACACAAAAGAGAGAGAGAGAGATACGCATGCACACAGGCTGGCTGTGTAAAAAGAGATTTTCCAACACCTCCTGTGTTGGAAGTGGACTGTGGCTACAAAGAGGAGTGAGATGCCTTAATGGGGTGCAGAGTCTGTTGGGCAGGCAGAACTAAACAAGTGCTGTGCAGTGTGGAGAGAGGCGTGAAAGGAAGACAGTGGCTCTGTACACATGCCAGGAAACTCATATGCCAGCTGCCCTTGGGCCAGCCCTAGTATAAGCCTGCTGGAAGCACTGCCTGGAGGCATCAGGACAGGAGTAGAGTGAGCTGGGTCTTCAGAGTTAAGAATAAGTTCTCCATAAGAACAGCGATGTCTGGGAAGTTCAGGCAGAAGGAAGATCCCAGAGGCCCAGAGCTGTGAAGAGCTTGTCAGGAAAAGGGAGGCATCTTCTGTGGCTGGCATGGAGGGTGCAGGGGGGAGAGTGGCTGGAAATGAAGCTGAAAAGACAGGGTCCATCTGGATGATGTGTGTGGCTTCCTAAGGAAGAGGGACTTTGTCTTGGAGAGGATGAGGAGTGTCAGAGGCTTTTTATCTGAGGAGGACCAAGGGCCCATTTAAAGCAGAACAAAGTCTGGAGCATGGCATCCACCCTTCCCAGTGTTCCTGCCTCCGTGGCACTCAGCTCTTACCTAGTCTTTACGCCCCTATCCTTCCTGCCCCCGCCCTGCAGCTACTTGAGGAGCAGTCTCTCTTGCCTCTCTCACAGGGAGCTCTGTACAGCAGATTGGCCTCAGTGTTCCTGTGATCATCATCAAACAAGAGGAGGCATGTCAGTGTCAGTGTGCGTGCCGGGACTCTGCCAAGGAGCGGGCAGCGAGCAGGAGAAAGGGCTGTTCTTCCCCACCCCCTCCAGAGCCGAACCCCCAGCCTCCTGACAGGCCCAGCCTGAAGCTATCACCACAGACTTTTCCCTCCCCCACTGTCCCCCTGTCATCATCCTCCGCCATACCCTCTTCCTGTGAGCAAAGCAGACAAGCAGAGACTCCTTCAGACCCTCAGACAGAAACGTTAAGTGCCATGGATGTGTCAGAGTTTCTGTCCCTCCAGAGCCTGGACACCCCATCCAATCTGATTCCCATTGAAGCACTACTGCAGGGGGAGGAAGAGATGGGCCTGACCAGCAGTTTCTCCAAGTGAAAGGCCTATATATGCTCCCCTCCAAGGAAAGAGGGCAAGCAGGAAGCATAAGGTGCGATGCCTACCATTATGGGGTCAGCAATTTGAAGGATGAAGAAATCTACTGTTTGAAATCCTCAACTGTCAGATGTATTTTCTTTATTCATATCCCAGGAGCATCCATTTTAAGGAACTGATCTTTGGAAAAAACAAAACAAAACAAAAAAAAGCTAAGTTATAAACGAACTGTTTGGCTGCACTGTATGTCACTTTTGCTTATTGTCATGTGAACTTGGAAATTAAGGTTACTCGTATGCATAAAAATTCTAAATGAAAGGGTGTGGTTTTCATCAATCTGATGCTGCCCATCATTGCACTGGGGTCTTTGTGGTTTTGGCAGTAGAGTTCAGGGTGTCGGGTGTTGCTCCTCCCAGGTGTCTTTTGAGTCTGAGGCTGACATGTATCCAGAGGCCAGACCCTCACTCCATCAGAGAGGGGAGTGGCACAGGCAGGTCAGACAGCTGTGAGCTGAACAGGGACTGGGTGAGACGGTTTTGTTTGCCCGCAGTGTGGGTGGAGCTCAGGGTGACTGGGGCAGGTGTCATCCTGCAGCCAGCTGCAGCGCAAGTGGGCAGCTAAGATCCTGGCCTGAGACCGGTGAGATGATCTGGTTCTGCAGGGCCCTAAGCAGGTTGCTGGCTGCTGTCTGTCGCTGCTTGTGCAGGGCCGGCTGTAGCAGCATGAGCTCAGTCTTTGCCTTCCTGGCTCTTTCTCAGTTGGTTGCCAGGGCTTGCAGATCACATGAATTTTTCTTGGGGAACATCCCTGGTTTGACCTACGGTGGACAAGTGGCTTATGGCCAGTTGCTCGTCGGTGGTCTGCCTTCCTTTAATGGTATTTTCTTCTTCAGAGCAGCAGAGCTGCATTTTGCTTATCAGGAGAAGGTGTGGCTTTAAGGGAGTTTAAGGCGGCAAGTAATTGACAGGCCAGGTGTCCTGGTTCCAGGTTCTATTTGCCCTCTCCCATCTCCGCCTCTCACCCCCCTGGATTTTGCATACAGCCTAGTACACTGCAAAGGGTGTGACTTGCTCAGTTTTGTCATATGATTTCTGAACAAAAACAAAAACCATGAAAAGATGTTCTTCTACTCAGGGTAAAACAAAACAAAACAAAAAACTCCCCTTCCACCAAAAAGCCTGAAATGTTGCAATAAGTTATCTCATTTGGAATATTTCATTAAGTTGTGTTATAGGGAAAAATTTTTTTTGATTTATATATAGAATTATATCCATCTGTCTACCTTTGGCTCCAAGTCATTGCCTCTTAAAATTAAACATAAAATACAGTCCACTAAAACGGAATGTTGCTCTCATCTGGCTGTGTTAGTGTAGTCATGAGTGCTCCCCCAGTTTGCTGAGCTTAGACACTAGGCCTAGCCCAGGATCTACACAAGGCCTCTGCCCTTCAAGAGTCCCTTCCCTTCCTTGAGCGAGGAGCAGGGTTCCTCAAACTGGGCCGTTCTCTGAGTCAGCAGTGTTAAGCAGAAAACAGCCATAATGTTGCCTTCCTTTTCCACTCTGCGTTTGTCACTCTCCTGTTCTCTGAGCCATTACTCAGGGCCAGCCAAGATAGTATCCAGAACAGATCATTTACCTGGGAGCCAGAGGCCCTGCCTTTAACAGGATGTTCAGGGACAGACTTATACAGGAGGACAGTGGTGGTAAATGTTATTGTCATGAGGAGAATGGGCTTAACCAACAAGCAGCTGGTGGTTTCTCATTCCAGGAGTCAGGAGAATTGGTTTCTTTTTGGCCTTCTGAATCCCCTCCGCAGAAGGCTGGTGGGTCTGGTGGCCATTGACCTCAGCAGAAGCTGATAAGGCAGGAGGCATCTCCTACTGCCACAGAGGGTTAGTCTTTCTGGGAAGACTATGCTGAGCATAGTCTGTCCTTGGCTGTTTCTGGGCCTTGCACCCATAGGAAACTTTGAAGTAGGACTCTTGCTGTTTTCTCTACAACTGAGAGAACAGCATAATGGGATCTCAAAGGTAGCTCATATTGGAGGACAGGAATGACCTCCCCCCATACCCATCCTATGGTCACCTGGGTTATGGTTCCCTGGGAGCTGAGGGAGCACACAGGAGCCCAGGGAAGGCCATTGGAGGCATCCATGGTTTAAATAATGCTTATTTCTGGTTAGCCAGGGCTGGCCTTGTATTGGACCTCCCCAGATCACTGGCTTTTCTGTTCTCCAAAGATTGGGGGTGTTGGAAGAAGCATCTTAAAACAGTGTTTAGGCTGACAGATCTTTCTAAGTGAAGTATCTGCCTTTTGAGGGTGACTCGAAATGTTAGAAGAGGGACTGTCAGATCCAGCTTTTCAAAAATCAGGAATGTACTAGTGAGTGGTTGTGAAGAGCAGGTTGTTGCATAGGGTAGGTAGGTCTTGCCTTCTTCCTTCCTTCCTCTTACAGCACTCTTCCCCGCCTCGCCCTTCTGTAAGCACCAAGGGCCTTGGAGAAGAGAGGGCTGACAGCCAAAGTGGAGCCAGCAAGAGCCCTCAAGGAGAGTGTGGTTTCCCAAACCCAGGAATGAACCTAGGGTGAGGTTAGGGAAGGTCTGCAGACTTCTAGCAGGTGAAATCGAGCCTTTTTTTGTCCCATGGTAACTTCACCCATTTTCACCTTGTAGATTTATACTTCCAGCTCCCACTACCATCTCTGGTCATACTGCGCTTTACTGGGTACTAATCGGCACCAGGAATTGGCGTTCGTGGGCTTAGGAGGTGGTAGTAAACTGGCTGGCACCGCCAAACTGCCTTAGTGGTTTTGGCCCTTCCCAGGCAGGTGGGTGGGGCATTGAGGCAAAGTGGCCCTGCTTTTCCTGGCAGGGTCTGGGCAACCTCATGGGGGCATCACCAGTTTGGTGGCAGGAGCTGGTGTCATTATTGAATTACACCATGCCCCCCATTAGAAGGAGATCATGGTACAAAGCCCAGGAGGGGCCTTAAGGTGTGACGACCTCTCTGGGTAGAAGTAAGAGACTTCTCTTCACCATCTCTGGGAGAGTCAATAGATTGGGAAGTTTTACCTTCAGGGTCAAAGCAGTGGACCAGTGGAGATAATGGAGGGTGGGTGGGTTTTCCTGAGAGACTTTGTATAATGCTGAATGTGTCCAGAAGGATGAGTTTGCAGAACCTCGTATTGGTATATTAAAGAAATAATAAAATAAAAAAGCACTTTAGGTTATTTTATCTTTAACCCAATTGCTGCAATTTCTTTTGTGTGTGTATATATATACATATATATACTTTCCACAAAGTTTTATTTTTGCTCAGAATAAAAAGTTAAATTGAGGTGTGAAAAGAAAAGCACTTACCTTGGTGCAATATGTGTAGCTTGACGGTCGTTGTCCCATGTGGCCCTGGCCTGGCCGTGTTTTTCCGCTCCATCAGCCCTGTACTGTGAGGCTGTCTATAAGAAACACTATTATGCATTCTCAGCAACTGCTCAATCTATGCAAGCCTTCCCTGTGTGCCCGAGGGCGCCCCCTCAGGCTCTCTGAAGAACTGCTGCGGGTCCTGTTTTCTGCGGATTGTTGAGGCCCTTTTTCATCCCTTCTTGGTCCCTTGCCATCTTTCTCCCCTTCACCATTGCAAAGTGATGCCTGAAAGGAAGGAACAGGTTGTTCCTAAGTAGAAACCTGGCACCTTCTGGACTTTTATATTTGTAATCATGTCCATTGTCCTTAATCTTAAAGACTTCTCCAGAGTCACTGAAACCACTGATTTGTAGAACTGCAACAATATTGCTGAAGAGTTTACAATGTTCCTGTACCACCAATCAGAAATATGTCTGAGGAAGTGGTGGTGGTAGTCAGGGAGGAGGGTGGGGGATGTTGGGGGAGGTGCCAGCACCATGAGCCATTTCCCTGCTGCTCCCTATACTGTCCATGTTGGCTCTTTAAGAAAAAGGCCTGTGGCCTTCATTAAATCCAGTAAACAAAGCTGTTAATAATCTGCTTTATCCACTTTCTTCCTTACACCTACTCCCCTCTTATTCCTCCCCACCCGGCTCCGTGTTATCCTCAATTCTCAGGCTAACTATAGAAAAGTTTTAAAATATACTTCAGCCAAAGCAGATTTCCATAGATCCAATATGCAAATGGTTCTATTGTGACATAGATCAGAAATTGCCTGTTCCTTACTATTGGGGAGGGAAGAGGCAACAAAACTCATATTTCTGATTGATAGTTTAGCCTGTTTCCTCTTGCATAGTTTTGGGGGAGAAGAAAAGGGTCCCTCGTTTCTTCTCATGCCCTTTGGGGAAGCTGATGTGGAGAAGAAATCACTGTTGGGCATTTCTCACTGTTACTCCTTTTCAAGAGAGGGCTTCTCAGTCTGCACTGAAAATGCAAATTAAACTGGATCTTTATGTCAATGTGTACATAATAGAAGCTTTTTTACTGGAAGCAAAGTTTAAAACCACACACTGCCCTTTTGGTGGTGTGCCTGCTGGGCCAAAAATTGGGTGATAATGTAGTGTCACTTTCTCAGCTCAATGCAGTTTCTACTTTTTCTTATGGAAAAATTTTTCATGATACCTTTTTACCAAAACCCAGGGGTGTTTTTTGCAATATCCTTGTTATCCTTGTAGTGGTGCCAAGTCAGAGGCCTCTCATCCTTCTCCCGTGTCCTCAGGCCTTCCCAGGGGGCTGTTTGACTCAACTGTGTACATCCTTTGTTGTGTTTTGGAGAATGTTGGGGGGGGGGTCAGAGTTCAAGACACCTGTTTCCTTTCCCTGTGAACTCCCTGTCCCTGTTTGGGGAAGGTGGCTAGAAACAGGTTTTTGCTCAATCTCTGGCTCAGATCTTCTGACTAGGAAAGGCAAGACCCCTGAGAGCCTTCTTTTTTGACACACACTAGTCATTGGCCGGAGGTCTTGGTGACAACTTTTTAAATCCAAAATGGTTTTATTTGGATTATGTAAAAGTCTATCAAATTTATGTAAGTGTGAAACATGGGAACAACGGACTTCCACTGAGCGATATGAAAGCGTTACAGGTTCAGTACTTCCAAAGGAAGAAACCTCCAAACCCAAAAAGAGAGTAAATATGAATTTGTATTTTTGAAGAATGTGAAATAATGGTGTTTGCTTAATTGCTCATTTTGTATAAACTTAATATTGTACTTTAAAATATCTGCTAAGAAGTGAGAATTTAACTTTTTGGAATTGAAAAAGCAATATTAAATACTAATGAAATCCTAATTAAAAGCTTATTTAAATCTGGTAGTATCTGTGGCATTTCTTCCCACCCCTGCCCATGGCTGACAGTTTTCAACCACTTTCCTCCCTCCCTAGCTATCAGTCTCAGGGGACAGAAAGGAAAGGTCAGTCACCAGGAGAGTCTGCAGGCTTCCTTTTAATCAAGGCTCTGCTGAAAGTGTTTTGTGGGGCTAGGAGCCCCCAAAGCATGAAATGGACATGTAATACCACCTGGGTCCCTGAAAGCAGGCCAGACTACTCTGGCAAGTGCTGCTGGTCAGCCCAAATCCGGGTATTCAGACTGGGTATTCATTGGCTACATTTCAAAGCTCAGCGCTGCCTTCAGCCAGGGTGAAGTAGGAGTGAACTCAGCTGCTAGCGGAGCTGCCACCCCAGGCTGAGAGCCAAGTACCAGCCACTGCCAGTGAAAACTGGCCCCTCTGTTGAAGGGAGTTGTTCAGAGTCCAGCCACCAGCCCCGGGGAGGGAGAGAAGTTTGGACACCCCGCTCAGAAATGGTCAGGGCTCCGCAGCTCCATCACCAGCATCCTTTGGAAAGCCACCTCTGGCGGAGACAGCTGGCTGGGGGGGCGCTCCGGATTTGGCTGAGACGTTCTGGTTGGAACAAAAAGGAAAAAAGTGAGGCTGGGAGGAAAGACCTTGGATTAGGCCCCGAAAGGACATGGTCACTTGGCATTTGGATAGCACTTAACTTTTTCGAAGCCTCTCGCCCAGATGAAAGGAGGTTAGGGGTCGGGGACACAGCGGTGGGGACACTCTTCCACCCGCCGGGGGAAGCTAGGGCTTCAGCCCAGCCAGTCGGCAGTCCCCACCTCCCCGGCCCTGCCCGGGTGGGCACTGACCCCGCCACCAGCCGGCTCCGGGCGCCGGCGGCCCAGCTGCCGCAGCATCTCTTCACAGGCGGCGATGGTGTCCAGGAGCTGCCGCTGCCGCTGCTCCACAGCGTCCAGCAGCTGCTGGGCGCGCTCATCCCGGGGCGGCTGCGGGGGTGGCCTCCCGCCGAGCCCCAGCCCCGCCTTCCCACGGTCCACGCCGGCAGCCTCCCTGCCCGGGAGAGAGACAGGCGGTCAGGGCTGGCGCTTGCGCGGGGTCCGAGCCCCTTCCCCCCGCCCCGACAGGCCCCCTCTCACCCCCGTGACCAGTCTGCGCCCGGGCCCCATTCCATCTCCGCCTGCGCGGCCCGACCACCACCCCCCTTTCGGCCGTCCCCCTCCCCGGCGCTGCGCTGAGGCTCCGCAAAGAAGCGCCCCGCCCCGTCCCCACCGGTCTCCTTCAATCCTCCTGGGGGTTGCGGTCCCTTTAAGTGGCCCGGCGCGCAGGTGGGGCTGAGCCTCCCGGACCGGAATCTGGCTGGGCGCGTCACTTCCTCCCGGAAGAGGGCTGGAGCGGATGTCTCCTGCGCATCGGTGTAGGGGGCTGAGGGCCGCGGTGGCTGCCAGCGTGGGGTTGAGCGAAGGGCCCGCGGGCTCCGCCCGGAGAGGCCGCCTCCTCCACCCGTCGAGGGCCGCTCCAGCAGCGCCGGGGGCCCGCCTGTTGCGGCTGCCGGGGAGCGGGGCTGTGCGGGCCGCAAGCCCGGAGCGAGTCGTCTGGACCGAAGCGTTGCGGGCCGCCGTGGCCGAGCTGCGCACCGGCGCCGTGGTGGCTGTCCCCACCGATACGCTGTACGGCCTGGCCTGCTCGGCGAGCTGCTCGGCGGCACTGGGCACTGTGTACCGCCTCAAGGGCCGCAGCGAGGCCAAGCCGCTGGCAGTATGCCTGGGCCGCGTGGCCGACGTCTACAGGTGAGGCCGCCCCGACCCGGCCCCGCTGGGGGCGGCACCGCGGGAGGGGCTTCCGGTGACTGGCACGGGAGACTGAGGCGCAGTCAGCGGGAGGGGCTTGTCCAGGCTCACCCAGGAATCCGGAACTGGAAATGTGTATCGGTCCCTGAGCGAGATGCGATGCGATGAACGAGGCAGGCAGGGTCCTTATTTTCCCGGCGCTTTTATGGTAATGAAATCCCACGGTTTAAAAAAAAAAAGGTAAAGGAAACAAACACGGAAGTTTAACTTAATAGGGGGTGATTTGAAGAAAATAAAACATGGAGGCTTACGGTTGTGTAACTGTTTCAGCTTCGGAGACTAGAAGAAGCATGTGGGCTCCAAGCCTGAGGTGCGCTTCTGGAGCCCATCTGCTCTTAGGGAGGTGAAGAGGGAAGACAGAGGGATCCCACTGTAGTCTCTGGGATCCCCTTTTCCAAATCTGCCTAGAGTCTGAAATAGGACCAGCAATGGCTTTTCATTCTTAGATGGATTTGTGCCTTCTTTGTTTCCCAGGTACTGCCATGTGAGAGTACCTGAGGGGCTCCTGAAAGATCTGTTACCAGGACCAGTGACCCTAGTAATGGAACGCTCGGAAGAGCTCAACAAGGACCTGAACCCCTTCACTCCAGTGAGTCAGGTTTCTTCTTGTGTTCCCGGACTCCTGTCGTCTGGCTTTCACTAAGGTCCAGGCCAGACGCATTCCCCACCCTTTCCAACGTTACTGATGATCCCTTTTTCCCTTCCCCAATAGCTTGTAGGCATCCGGATTCCTGACCATGCCTTCATGCAGGACTTGGCCCAAGTGTTTGGGGGACCACTTGCTCTCACCAGTGCCAACCTCAGCTCCCAGGCCAGTTCTCTGAACATCCAGGTGAGAGTACCCAGTCCTCCCCCCGGAAATGGCAGGCCAAACACAGTTTCCTCTGAACCACTGGGGTAGATGGTTTGTTCGATTTGCCTGGCAGGAGAGTCACCCTTTACGTCTAATGGTGGGAAGTCTGCCCGGGAGGCAGGGAGGCAGGTGGGGTGAATCCAAATTAAGAATCTTAGAAAGGTTTTATTACAGTTTGAGAGGTGAGAAGGAGAAATGGAATTTTCTTCTATCTTGTAAAAGAAACATTATAAATATAATCTTTTTTTTTTCTCCATATTTGTGGGTGAAGCTGTTGCTAATGATGAGTCTTTGTTTACAGAAGTGCTGTAAAGAAAGTTAAGGCTCCAGAAAGTTAAATCACTTGTCTCAGGGACTCTTGACCCTGTTCTTTTACCTCTGCCACAAGCTAGGTCAAAGAAAGGATCATCCTAATCCTGCCTAGGTGCATATTTTAGAACTAATGAGGACAGAAAGAAATTTAACTTAACATACTTTTGTCTTCTTACTGAATTTAAATAGAGAACATAGCAAAGTGATGGGGTTTACCATGCCTAGCTCTGGCTAGTGGGGACAGGAGCCTTGGAAAGTGAGAGCCCAGAATCCCTTCTTATTCTCAGATTGCAGGTTTTGCTTGGTCCTGTTGACTCTACACCAGGCTGTAGCGGGTGGAGATGCCGGTGGGGGTGGTTGTAGTAGTGTTTTTACCTTTTCAGCAAGCAGTTGGCCTATCCAGCACACTAACTAGTTATTTATGGTCCCCTATCCCAAATTCCCAGGGCTCTGCTACTGCAGTCTTCATGAGGGGGGGGTTGAGGGAATGGGCAGTGCTCTAACTCATTTAACAACTCTGTCCACAATTCTGGAGGGAGTATCCTTCCCAGAGCCCAGGGATTCAGTGCTCATGGCTTGCATTTGCTGAATCCACCCTGTTTTCCTCCCCCTGCCCTGATCCAAAGTTCCAGAGTTCGAAGGACCCTTAGTGACCATCTGGTCCAACTCTCTTATTTTATAGCCCTGGATAAAGTAACCTGCATGCAGTCACAGAGATTTAGTGGAAAGTCCAGGGTAGATCCCACATCTTTGGACTCCTAGGACTCCAGTTATTAAACTTATGTACCTCCCCAGCCAATGCAGTGTATGGAATTACCTCTTGGCACAGCAAGATTTTCTTTAGGCTCTAGGTGGGTGCTAGGTTCTCACAGAATTCAGTGTCCTGGGTGCTAATGCAATGTCCTTGGCACAGCTAACCTTAACTAAATGAGGTTCCTTCCCCTCCTTAGAGGACGAGGCCTCCTGTTGTAGAACCGTACAGCCTTTGTCTTACATACTCTGCATGTGGTGACATCATTGCATATGCCAGGGGTAGTACCTGTGCTCCTCCTCTCCCTTTTAGGAGTTCCAGGATCTCTGGCCTCAGTTGTCCCTGGTTGTTGATGGGGGACCAATTGGGGATGGCCAGAGTCCTGAGTGTCGCCTAGGCTCAACTGTGGTTGACTTGTCTGTGCCCGGGAAGTTTGGCATCATTCGTCCAGGCTGGTGAGTCCCATTCCTGTGGCATGGGCATAGAATTTGAGGGAGGTTGGGAGATGCAGCAGAGCCATGACACAATAAAGGTTGTCGCTCCTAGCTTGCCCCACGGGGGTGGGCAGGTTTGTGGAGAGGTAGATGGAATGAGACTAGGTTTGCTGGTGTTTGCTGGCTTTTCCAGAATTCAAAGGGATTCCTCAAGGGTTTGATGAACAGAGAGTTTATAGAGGTCTCTGATTACCAGACTGGTGGGCTCGGGACTTTGGGAATTCAAACTCCTAACTGCCCTCCATTTCCTCCCCAGTGCCCTAGAAGGCACTGCTGCCATCCTCCAACAGAAGTACGGGCTGCTCCCCTCACATGGACCCTGCTTGGGAAACTCAGGAGAAGGGAGTACTGGACGCTGTGTGTCTGTCTGCTGGTGACTGGAAGGCCTCATTTGCAGAGGCCTGGGGCGTCAGTGTCACTGTTTAAGGCATTTTGTCTTTCTGAACACTGGAGACCAGGTCCCAGAAGCTTCTGGTGGGGGAGGTTATATTTATTATCTGTAACTTCATATATCAGCAAAAAGCCGAGTAAAGACTTTAAGAACATTCCTTGGATGGCTTTGTTCTCTTAAGTTTCTTCTCTCTCTAAAAAATTTTTTGAAAAATAATTTAAACAACAGATTTGGAATTTAGTGAGAGCCTTTTCTCTGGTAAGTCATGGCCCTAAAGGTCCAAATCAGGTAACCAGCTGGTGCTGTTTCAGTCTCAAGTGACTAAAGGCATAAGTTTGTTCTCCTGAAGCTGGAACCAGGTTAAGATGAAGATTGAAGAGCCACAGGCCAGTTTCCTCTGAACCAGAGGGAGCTGGTGGTGTGGTATGCTGTAATGGCCAGGCAGAGGAAATCATCATTTTGGTTTAACTGGTAAGTCAGCTCAGTTGGCAAGGGATTGGGAATTGGAGTCCAAATTAAAGAATACTGGAAAATGAATCTACCCTTTTCAGCCAGTGCTTTTTTTCTTATTTATTCATAAAGTAAATTATAATGAATTTAATACCATTACTTAAATCCAGTGTCTACTCAGCAGCCTTTATCTTTCTTTAGATGTATACCAAGTATTAAACATAATTTTTGTTGGGCATTTGAACTTTGTTTTTCCTTAATAAAAAATAATGTTGCTATTAAACATCTTTGTAAATGGTTTATTTTTCTTCTTTTGAATTATTTCCTTAGGGTAGGATTACTGGATCAAAGTGTTATCAGCATTTTTATGGCTCTTGATACAGATTAGCCTTGAAAGGAACAAGTAGCATTGCCATCAGCAGTCGCTCTCCCTGCCCTCAGTCTTGCCATACTTTCTGTATTTTTCAAATTGTGTGTGTGTGAAATGAAGCCTCAGTGTTACTCCCTAATGTAAATCACTCAGGTCACCGTCCAGCCTTTTTACCTGTCCCTGCCTGTCTTGGTTTCCCCAGCTAAGTCGCAAGCTAGGCACCAGACCTGCCCCATCCATTGGCAGGGTTTACTATCAGTTATCTAATTGGAACAGGGAGCCCTTGGGGTTACCAATAGGGCCCACTTCCTTCCCTTCCACCTTATACCCTAGTCCCCAGAATTGAGATTCGGTCTTGAGCCCATAAACCTCAATTCAGGGGTTTCTGATGCAGCACACTGGGAATGAACATATTTTCAAGTAGAACCTAAGAATTTCCCAAGAAGGTATCCCAGGGACTGCTTTAAGGGTCGCTATGATTAGCATATTAGTTTATTTGTAAATAAGCACTGATTTGTTAAATATTCCCTCTAGAAATCTTGTTGAACTACCAATCTCTTAAGCAACCTCACTGCATTGTGCTAACACTAGCCAGGCCATCGCACACGTCACTTTGTCAGAATCTGAGGGGTCAGATCCGTGAAGTCTTGAGAGCAGGAGTGTCTATTCAATACCAAATCATGTTTCATTAATGCAAATCACAGTAGCACTGAGAATGGCTCTAGTGTGTGGGCCTCATTCAGTTGAGGCAGCTAAGGGGTGGGGAATAAACTAATGCTCTCCCTGGAGTTAAATGTTCACCTGGGAAAACTGGCTCTGGAGCACAGAGGTATTTTCTTGGAGGAAAAAGAGTTAACTCCCAGCATTGGGTAAAACTGCAAAAAGAAAAAACTTAGAGCTGTGTTCAGGCACTAGCTATGAGGCCACACCATACAAGGAAAGCTGGATCCCGTAAGCTTCAGGAAGACAGGAACCATTCCTGGTCAAGTTCTCCAGCACCTAGCACTTGGGAAGGTGCTTGATTAGTATGTGTTGAATGAATATGTGAATGTTCAGGATTATTTCCTGATTGGGTTCAGGAATCTACTGGGAATAATTTCCCTTTTAGAAAGCCTAAATATGGTTCCTTAACTTGGAGAAGACAGACAATGTGGGGAGGAGGCCTGAAGAGAGGATGTGGGCTGGCAGAAGGGAGCAGGGTGCATGCTAGCCCAGAACCCTGGCACCCTTCTAAGAGCAGTGACTTCGCAACTCCACTACACACCAATCTGCCGAGTCCAAAGCTATAAAGGATTATTTTAAAGTGTTCTGACTGAGGATGTGGAGCTGTTCTGGGCTAAGTCCAGTCACTTGCCAGCCTCTAGGGTTCCCTCTGGAACCCTGCCTTGCCTCCTGTCACTGGAGAGTACCCCAGCACTTGCCTGAGAAGCAGGCTCTGTTCCACACAGGCCCAGGCTTGACAGCCCACCTGGAAGCACACAGCTGCTGACTTGGAGATGAACAAGTACCTATAACCGCAGCTGAGCTCCATGTGTGACATCTTCCAGTGAGGCTGGGACACATCAGCACCTTGTGCCCCTGTTTGCAGGCTCCTCACATCAGCCACTGCTCTTTCTCTTTGATGAAGTGTTCAGCCCAGCGGCGAGTCAGCTCCAGGTATAGGCTGGGCTGATGAGGCAGGTAGTCCAAATACAGACGAGTTGGCGTCTTCTTGGGAATGGCCTTCTCGATCTGGGTGCCTTCATGCCACTCATTGAAAGAGGTGATGGAGACAATTTCGGGCCTCACTGTCAGGGCTGCCTGCAGGGCCGTCTCATAGTACTTGCCATTGACCCTGTTTCGTGTATTGTGATTGTTCCAGGGCCGGATGCTGGTATCAATGTAGCCAGGCCCCACACTGGGAATGAACATGAGGTTATTGGCATCACAAAAGTTCTTCACAGCTTTCCAGTTCTGATGCGAGGAGCCAAAGGAGAAGCCATTGGAGGCAAAGTATGTGTACATGCCATCAAATCCAGCAGCGAGGATGTCGTGGGTGTGCCCCTCCTCCACCAGCAGCGCTATGAAGAGCCCATCATAGCGGGTGTTTCGGATTGAGTGGGGCCCATTTGGTGTCAGGAGGCGGGCCCAGGCCTCAGGGGATGTCAGGTATGAGTCGTAGATATAGAAGAGCGGGAGGCTCTTACCCATGCTGTTTTTATAGCGGTAAAACGCACCATGGGAGCCATACCTAAGTGAGAGGAAGAAGAGTGAGCTGACAGCCTAAGATGGGAGAAACCAGCACAGCTGTAGGACCAGCCATGGATGAGATCCTTCATGATGCCCAACCACAATTTGGACCCAGCCAGTCTCCGTAGTTGGACTCATCTTGTGTCTAAGCAAAAACCTAGTTCCTTCCTTCCACTCCCCAGCCTTGTCATTCCTTTATTCAAGACTCAATTCCCTGTCCTAGGCCAACCCACCACCATCTTGTCTGGATGGCATCAACAGCCACCTAACTGGTTTCGGTTCGTCCTATTTCTGCCTCCCTATAATCTGTTCTCTTAAGTGGAAATCAGGTCTGATTGCTTCTTACTAAGACCCACAAGGCCCCACCTACTTGACCTGGCCCTGCCTACCTCCAGTCCTACCATTACCCCATCTGTAGCATCTATACTCTGCTACACTTGCCTTTCTATTCTGCTATCAAGCTTGTCCCGTCTCAAGGCCTTTGGAACTGACAGCCCTCTGCCTGGAATTTTCTACCTGCCCCAGATCTTTGCAGAGCCAACTCTTCATTCTGGTGTTAGCCTGCATGTGATCTCAGAGAGGCTCACTTGACCACCCATTTTAAAGTAGTTACTCAGGCACACTCTAACACAACACCCTGCTTTATTCTTTATTATTACTTTTTCATAGTGTGGGTCACTACTTGAGTTCTCATGTATAAAGACTGGCTGCTCCACTGTACCCCCAACACACACTAGAATGTAAACTTTGCTAGTCTTGCCCATTACTGTATAGCTGGGACTGAGGAGTGTTTGGACCCTGAAGGCACTCAAAAATATTTTTGAATGAATGAATGATATGTGCAAGCACTGTACAAGCCACTTTCACATATTTTAACTCATGTAACTCACAACACTCAAAAGTTTAAAAGGCTTGCCTCTGATCACAGATTGCAGGCCATAGAACCAGAATTTGACTCCAAGCCCAGTACTCTCTTACTATAAAATAGCTGCTGGGACACAGGCATTCTGTCCTTGTGTCTCTTGACCTGCTCCTCCAAACTTCTTATCCCTACCCACAGTTTGATCCCAACCAAAATCCAGGTCCCAGAGCAGTCTTACGTGTCAATAATGTACTTGATGTTGTCATGCAGAGTGATGTCATCCCGGCTCTTGTAGGGTTGGATGTGGAAGGCCACCTATACCACAAAGGAGATACTGGTCAGGTGAGTATCTGTCCAGAGGCTACAACCTATAAAGCTCATGCTTCAACAATGGCCCAGAGGAGAGAGGCTGGCAATGGTGGATACCATTGAGATAAATGTAGCCACTGCCCTTAGGACCAGGAAATGAGGGGCTTGGAGTTTGCCCACCTCCCACAGCAGGACATCTGGGAATCATTCTGATGGGTTATTGCAGGTGGGCCAATAGGTCCCAGCTTCTGTGCCAGCTCCAAGTTATTGGCACCAGCAGCCTGAAACTGGGAAGAAGTATATGAAAGCTGTGTTTCTGGGAAAATGTGTTATGATCTGCTAAGTGTGTTGGTGATGGGCTCAGTGGGAGTGGGGATCCTCTGCACCATTTTTCTTCCTTTGCTACAGGAAAGAGGAATGGCTTATTTGGTTCATTTAGGGAAAATAACTGGACATGCTGAGGTCAGTTCTGTCATTCCTCTTGAAAGCAAGCCTACCTGTTGAAAACATGTGTTGTTTTCTACTCCTTGAAGCCCAACACTGACTTCCACTAGGGGACTAAGGCTGGAATTCAGTCTGTGGGCCCATTTGGCCCTTGCCTGCCCTTTATCCAAGGTCATCGAGTCTCCAACCTAAACTCTACCATTGTGGTATTTATTTAGTCTCCCATTTCTCTTATGCCTAGTTTCCTCCGCCCCCCTTTTTTTTTCCAGAATTCAAGAAAATAGGAGTGACATAGGCACTATGTAGAACCCTACACCCTACACCACACTGGCTACATGTTTGGCATACCTGGGCCAAGAACTTTGGTAGAGGCACTATCCCTGTGTGCAGAGAGGATAAATCTTCAGAATGGACCAGAGAACACTTGATCTCTTCTTGGATACTCACCTGGATGCTGTACTGATGGGCGGTGTCCAGAATGGCAGGCACCAGGTCATCTGAGGGTTCTCCGTTATCATCAGCCATGCCAGGTGGGTACCAGGACAGGACCAGGACACCTGAGACACAACACAGAGGTTACTTCAGAGACATAACACCCCCGCAACAGAGATTTGTTTCCTTACAAACTATCTCCAGAGGAAAAATGGTTTTTGACTGAAACCTTGAGCGAGGCTTCTGCCAGGTTCACACTTCCTGCAGGTCGGATTCCGGAGCATGGCGCCCTGGAACTGTCCATGGCTGCGGTGCTGAAGCGTAGCGCACTACGCCGGGAAGGAGCCTAAGAAAAGCCTGGGTAGTAGCCGGGCTCTCGTAGCAATAGCTAGAAGAACAAAGGGAAATGGGTGGGCAATGCCACACCCACCTGGAAGCCACAGTCCTCTATGGAGGAGAGGAGCATCTCTGCGATCCCTCAAGAAGAGCTCTGAGCAGAGGGCTCCTGTGAGAAGAAACATTAGTCTCAACTGTCTGCTCCCCTAGACTGTAAAATCCTGAGGGATGGTCTGTGTTATCTTTCCGTGAATATCTCCCATTGCCTCGGGCATTCAAACCCCCCTCCCCCACTCATTAACCATTTTCAGATAAACTGAAATGTGCTATAAAACCCAGTATAATTTAGTGATAAAATTTGAAACAAGTGAGCCTCCTCACCCCAGTCTGCCTACAAAGATGTCTCTCAGGCAAGCACTTTTCAAGCAAGCACTTGACGAAATGCTCTTGGGCTCTCTGCTACAAACAGAGCAGAGTCCGTCCTGCAACGTGGGCAAACTTTGTTTTTTGCAGCTAGCAAAAGCAAGGGCTGTTGCTCTACCCTGTACCTAGTGTGAAAGCAGAGGCCATCCCAGGCTCTACTCCTCTGAACCTGGGGCGCCAGGATACCCAAGCCTCACTTCCCCAAACCTTAAAGTCCAAAGGACATACAGACTCTCCATCCTCTCGCTGTTCATCTCTGGGACAGCTCTGGCGCAAACGCCTTCCACTGGCTCTCGCAGCAGCTCCGCTCTATGAAAGGGCCCTGGAACTGCGGGGGTCTGAAGGCAGAGGTGGGGGAGTCTAAATACTAGAAGGTGGGGGCGGTCCCTCGTTGTGGACGCAGAATGAGAGTAGAAGGGAAGAAATAAGAAGCCGGGCTGAAGGGTTGAGTGGGACCAAAGGCCCGGTGACAGGACCAGAGGGAGTTGGGGTGTGGGAACGAAGAATGGCGAAACTGGGGTCAGGGCCGCCCAGGGGTTAGGGAACTCACCGATGGCAGCTTCCTTCAGCTGGGTCATGTGCTCCCGGAGCACTTCGGGGTCCCGGGAGCTGTAGGGTCCCAGTTCCGGGTAGAAGCTGGAACCCAAGTCGTCGGGGGGGCTATGGCGGCCGCGGGGGTAGCTGGCCGAGATCTTGGGGTCCCAGTGCGGCACCATGACATGGTCCCAGTGAATGTAGTGGCCCTCTCGCCGCGGGCTCCCGTACCACGAGTAGTAGAAGGCGTGCAGGTCCGAGTAGACGCGCAGACTCTGCCTGGGGGCGGGCTCGGCCTCCGCGGGAGCCGGCCTCTGGGAGCTGGCCGGGCCCGCCGTGCCAGGCGGCGGCGGCGGCGGCGGCGCGGCGGGAGCTGCCGGAGCCCGGACGGCCGGCGCGGGGCCCCCCTCCGGTCGTCGCTCAAAGGGCGCCAGCTCCAGGCCCGGGCCCAGCGCCGGGAGTCCGTCAGGAGCCTTTAACGTGCGCAGGCCCATTAGGGTGCCGAAGGCGAAGAGCAGCACAAGGAACAGCGCGATGCAGGCGCGGCGGCGCCGCCGGGCCATGGCGGCTCCAGCGCTCCTCGCTTCCCGCCCGGCTACCTCCCAGCCAGCCGCACCATGGCTGCCCGCCCGGCTCCCGCGCTTCGCGCAGCCAGCGCGCGTCCCACGGAGACAGCGACGCCCAGAGCCTTGTGGGCGGCTCCCGGCTTCTCCCCCGCAGTGCGGGCGGGCCCGGCACACAGACAATGCAGGCGGCGCAGACCAAGTGCTCAAGAGCCGAGGGGGGAGTGGACCGGGGAAGTGTTCTCTGCTCCCACGCCCTCCAGCGCCGCCGCCAGGACTCTTCTCCTTGGCCCTGGAAGGAGGGCATTCCCTTTCTCCAACCCGGCGCCCACACCCGGCCGCCCCAGAACCACAAATCCTCCGCTGGCCACGCGGCTTGACTTAATAGGCCCGGCTCCTCTGGTCCGGGAACTCGCAGATCCTCCACTCTTGGTGGAGAAGAAAGCAAATGTGTATGGTTGTCTCTCTCGAAGAATCTCCTTCCCACTGATCCCTCTTTACTGACTACCCGACACCCCCCTACTGATCTCAGTGACCCTTCGTATTTGTCTCAGGTCCCCCACCCAGCGGATCCCTCCTCACACACCCCTGGGCAGCCTCTGGAGCCCGGGGTAAGGGGCGTCGGGAAAACCCTAGGAGTCAGATACTACCGGCCCTGGCTAGAGATGCAGCAAAGATGAGGGGGTCCGTGACTTGCACTAGGTCACACGGACCGGGTCTAAACCCAAGGGTCAGAACTGGCTCGACAGAGTTCTTGTTACTGTCCAGATTTCCTGGTGTAAGGCCTGCTGTCATCCGGAACCGTCTGTTCTCGGACAACCTCCTAGAGTCGGTGAATACGAAATGAGATGGTTACCATAAAGCACTTACTACAAGGGCTGACAAAATTAGCAATCAATACCTATTCACTATTCTTTCTGGCCTCTGAGCACAAGAGGGCAGGCTCCAGGTCATATTTACCTTTTAGATTTCAAGGACTGTGAGAACAGGATCTGATACTCAGTTTCCAGGGCTGTTTGTTGAGTGAATACTAGACTCTGGTGTGATATATTATAGACAATTTTTTTTTGCTTGGCATTGAGTTCTACTCTGCATTATTTCATTCATTCAGAAAGTAGTTTTGTTTATCGTCTGCCTCCTTCACTTGTCCATGATGACAGAAACTTTGTTTTATCAACTACTCTCTCTGCAGTCTAAAACAGAGCTTGGCATAATTGTAGGCACCTTGATTCTTATTTCTTAGAAAAAGAATTGTAGGAAACCCAGGAAGAGGAGGAGCGAGGTTGGGAAATGTGGATAGGTTTGGAGTTTAGGAAAGTGAGTTTGAGAGAATTTGTGGTTGTAATTGTGAATTAAGTAGAATGCTTTCAGCTCCAAGTAGCAGATACCTGATTCAAACTAGCTTATGTAATATGGAAACATATCCCATAACACAGTTAAGTCCAATGGGAGGGCAGAGTGGGTAGGTTCTCTGGTTCAACAATGTCGTTAGGAATCTGAGATACTTCCATCTCACTGCTCTGCTGTCCCCACCATTGACTTTATACCAAAGCTGGCTCCCCTCATATCACAAAGTGACTGCCATGGGCGGTTGAGGCTGAATGCTTCTTTTTGTCATCTTAACAGGCAACTGCAAGACTAATTTCTCTTTCCCAGAAGTCTAAGCATTCATCCCCTTGAATCTCATTGGTCTAATCTGGTTTAGATTTATCAAACAAATTGTTGCCAGTGGGGATGGAATTACCATGACTGGATTAGATTAAATTTTTGGAGTGGATTAACTGTTGGGGAGAAGACTGTAATCTCTGGCATGGAATTAGATGGCTCTGGGAATGAGTAAGAATGAGATGAGAAAATGAACAAGGATGGAATTTTCAGAAACACTAGCATTTATAGGTTGTGACACATGGCTTCAAAGGTGTTGCTACACCCACTCTATCAGTTTGAATATGTTCAGCTGCAAATTATAAGGGAAATAGCTAAATATGACTTAAAGCAGTGCTTTTCAAACTCTAATGAGCCAATCAGTCCCTTGAATATTTTATTAAAATGTAGATTCTGATTCATCAGGTGTGAGGCCTGAGATTCTGTATTTCTAATAAGATCTCAGGTGATGCTGAGTGTAATAGATTTTATCCCACATTTTGAGGAGTCTTTAGGTAAACTGGCTTTAGGGATGGTTAATCCGGAGTTTCAAAGACATTGGGGCATCAGATCATCTTGTCTGTGGCTTCTCTGGCCTCCTCTTATGGTTGAAAAAGGATGCAAGCAGTTTCAAGCATTACATTCTCACATGATAATATCCAGATGCAGAAGAATAAAGTAGGTGTCCTGTAACTCTTTTAAAAAGTAAGATAAACTCTTCAAGAAGTTCTCAGATGAGTTCCCATCACTTCTCATTGGCCAGAATTCTGTCATATGCTTATGCTTAAACCAATCCCTTGACAAGGCCATTCAGAGAAGGGTGAATGAATGAGAAAGGAAGGAGGAAATGGGGGTTGATCAAAGAGCCAAGAATGTCTCCCATATCTGCTCAGAATCTATTCTGCACTTCTTCCTCACAGAACTTGGACTATGTTGAGAAAGCTTCCCTCCCCGCTATGGCAGGAGATGGCAGATTTATTCTGTGGAAGAGTAGAACAAGAGACCCTCCAGGCTCAGGGACACCTATCAAGTTGAAATCCAGGGGAATAAGTAAAAGTATGCATAATAAGTGATAAGAAGTTCAGTCCCTAGAAAGCTTCCTTCCAAGCAGAAGTCTGAGTGACTCTTCTCCAGGGAAAAAGAAAGACCCTTAAGAAAAATCCTGCACATACTGAAAAGCCAGCTCACTGCCTGATCAATCTAGAGTGAAATTTATAAATCAGCAAATTCTGCCCCTTGCTTCAGATCTTTCAGCTCTCTAATACCTCACTCTAAATATGAATAACCAGCTAATGATTTCCAGGCACTTAGTGAAATCCTCTTGTGTGAAAGGCAGAGATTAAAATAAGCAAACAAACAAAAAAGAAAGACAGGGGAGAAGTAAGAAAGAAAGGGTAATAGAGTAAGAGCAAGAGCAACTAGATTGGAGGAAACAGAAATGATGAAGCTAGCTAAATAAAACAGGCAAAATACTGTTATCTAATGTCCCAGAGAATTTGCATGCATGAAACAAGACATGATGCTGTATAAAAAGGGGCAACATTGATCAGAGAGAAGGAAAGAACTCTTGGAAATTAAAAATAAGAGCCAAAATTTAAATTTTTAATAGAAAGTTTGGAAGATAAAGGCAAAGACTCTACCAGAAAATAGACAAAGAAAATCCTAAAGATGGAATTTGGAAGGAAAATGAGAAAATTAGAGATCAGTTATGGAGTTCAATGTCTAACTAAAACAAATTCCACAAGGAAAATACAGATAACAAAAATATAGATATATAGGAAAATATAGATAAAGCTATACAAAGGAATTTTCCAGAACCTGACTTTTTGGATTGCAATAGCTATCCAAGTGAGCAATGAATGAAAGAAATACACATAGACCAGATCATTAGGAAATTAAAGGATATTGAAAACAAAGAGAAGATCCAAAAACTTTTGGGAAAAGAGAAGTCATATACCAAGGATTTGGAATTAGCCCTAGAAGCCAGAAGACAGTGGAGAATTGCCTCCAAAATTCTGAAGGAAAATAATTTTAAATCTAGAATTCTATAACCAGTTTAAAAGGTGTGAGGAGAGAATACAGACATTTTTAGGTATACTAAGCCTCAATTTTTTTTCTCTTATGCCCTTTTTCTCAGAAAGCCACCAAAGGATATAAGGGGATAAATTAAAAAGTTGAGGGGAAACTTGGAATCTGATAAAAAGGAAATATAATACAGAAGAAAAGCTCTGGGGAGCTCCGGGATGATAGCTGTGCGAATCCAAAGAGCAGTCAGCCCTTACAGGAGCAGGAAGACACACCAGGATGGGTATCTCCAGGAATGACTAAAACTGATAGATATTCTGATCCTCCTCCCAATTCTTCTTTCATGCCCCTATGTGGCTGTATCATATTTTAAGTAAAATCACTAGTGGATACATTATACTCTATAATATTTTCCACCATTGAGCCATGTGTGAGCTATAATTGCACTTTTTGTATATTGTATACAATTTTTGTTTCTCCTGGGGTTAGTAATTCCCTTTTTTCTCCATTTGATTTGTTTTCTGTACCTTTATTACTTGTTTTTCCTAAACTCTCCAACACAACTATAAAACTCCTTTGGATACTGTCTTCTACACAATTCCCATGTTAGATGTCTAAACAGACAATGAATAAAATGGAGTGGTCAGCTGATGGTAAGTGTTGGAGAAAAGCAAAGCAGGAGTAGGGGAGAGGGAGTGCCAGGATGGGAAAGTTTTGTAATTTTTAGTAGGTTGGTCAGGGCAAACCTCCCTGTGAGGGTGACCCAAGGGGAGGGAGAAAGGAAATCTGAAGGGAGGGAGGGAGGAAGGAAGACAATTATAGGAAAAGCGTTTCAGGCAGAGGAAACAGCAAGCTCACAGTCCTGGAGACAGGAACATGCTTGGTATGTTCATTATGAATCTACAAAAGTTTTCTCTTGCATGTTTTACTGTTAGCTCTCCTCCCCACCTGCCCATCGAAGGGTACCCCAATCTCTCAGGACCCATTATGCAACTCATTATTGATATATATTTTTTATTCCCAGTATCCAAATGGTGACCAAGTCACATGCATACCATTTGCAAAACTGTTTTAATTCCTGCTCTTTGCTTTTATTCCCACTGTCATCATATCAATCCTATAATGATAAAAATCATAGAACATTATGACTATAAGGACCCTTAGAGACCATCTAATATAACTCTACCTTACCGAGGCTCAAATTAAGTTACTTCACTTAGCACTCAGCCAGGTCTATTGAAGTACCAGACAAAGCTTGCTTATACCACACCTGAGTCTGCCCCTTGCCCTAATCCAATTCATTTTGTCTGCTGCTCACAAAAGAGTGCTCCTTTAACACTCCCTCTTTCCTCCCCAACAATCCTACAGTACTACTCTGTGATTTTTCCTGGCAGTGTTTTCCTCAACTGCCAATCTGATGTGATTTCCCACATCTAAAGAGAGCACAATATTCAAGTTATACCAGCCTACACATGGGATAAAGGTGTTCCTCAAACATACCATGCTAATTTCTGCCTGTAAGTCTGCCTTTCAATCCTTCTCTTTACTGTAATAGCTACTCTTTTTCATTCCTGTTCAAATTCCACCTAGCCTTCCATACCTTTTCCAGATACGGTTTCTCTGTCCAATGGAATGGAGCAGAAGCCATGTTTTAGGATACTTGTCTACCCATACCCACACCCCCATCCTCATGTCAATCTTATGCCTTGGGTACTGTCATTCCCCCATTTTACAAGCAAAGAAACAAAGACTTAGAGAGGTAGAAAGCCTGGGCTAGGACTTGCGCCTACATCTGCCTGTACTCTTCATCATTGTACAATACTGTCTCCTGAACCTGGCACACAGTAGGTACTAGTACATGTTAGCTGAGTTTCTTATGAATTGAATCATAATGTTAGTGGCCTCATCGCCCCCTGTTGACCATGTCCTGAGGCTTGTGGAGCAGAGCAAGAACAGGAAAGAAACCCACTTGCATAGACCCACTTTGGGCCAGATCCAGGACCATATTCACTAAGAGCATGGAAAGTGGTTGGCTCTAGGGTATGAAACTCAGGGATGGGTTGGGAAGGGGAGAGGCAGGGGATTTCTATTTTTATTATAAGCCTTGTAGTACTACTTGACTTTTAATACTACATGCAGTATTATTTTGATTAAAATTAAAGTGAATTTAAACAAATGAAATGGATAAGTGAGTAAACAACCCTCTAGAATCATGAATGTGAAGGGAAGAAGGAAATGTAGGGCCATAGCCATCTTATACATTTGTAGAAGGATTTTAAAAAATAGGGCATTTAACACATGCTTGACATAGAAACTCCACAAGAATTAGGATAACTTGAAGCAGGGCATGGGATTAAGGTTCATGATGATGTGTTCATTAGACTAGAGAGATATCATAATGACAGGCTATGATAATTAGAGATCACTCTGGTCTCTTTCAAAGCAGAAAGATGCTACGCCCTCCCCTGGCCCTTCTGTTCCTTTTTCTCACCCTTCCTCCAGATTTTTATTTCAACCCAATCCGCTCAATAGAGTAAGTATCCCCATCAACCCCTCCACTCACACACTCATACATATCTCTTTCCATTATACTTCCACTTCAGTCCAACCCTTAACCCTGAGAAAAGCGAGCAGTAAAATCTACAGTTGGATTTTGTAGTTCAGAGTTCAGATTTGTTCCTGGGATATTTTAGTTTCTAGGGAAGACAGTTTGGGAGGCAATAGTGAATCATGATTAGAGTTCCATTTATTTATTCAATACATACTTTTTGAGTGTCTGCTATGTGCCAGGCATAGTTCTAGGTACTAAAGATACAACAATGAACAAGACAAATAAGCTTCAAGAGTTTACATATAGTGCCACAATGATAGCAACAGTTACTGAGGCAGGCTGAGGCTTCTGGCAAGGATAGTCACCTCCATTTGCTACTGTCCAGTTTGATGCAATAGAATGATGTAAGACATGAATTGTGGTACCTGCTCATCTGTATCCCCTACTTGAGAATCCATCCTTATACCATGTGACCCTGTTCCCCTGACCACAGAATTTTGGACCAGGAATAGACATCTGACCCAAGCTAGTCAATTAGATTATTTCCCCCAACAATTTTCCAGAATTAGCTGTGCAGAGGTAAATTGAAAGGTCACACAGGATTGGGGCAACAGCAGAAGCCAGAGCAGATATGATAAGCCATGTAGATCATGACAAGTCAATGCCATGGGCAGACCAGCATTTAAGGAGCAGAAGCTATGAATAGGCCAATATGAACAGTCTGCCTACAAAGAAGAAAATGTGCAACTGTGCTATAGAAAGGAGAAAACAGAGATTGTTTGACCCCAGGAAGAAAGAAGA
The DNA here is from genome assembly GCF_030020395.1 of Manis pentadactyla. Taxonomy (NCBI): domain Eukaryota; kingdom Metazoa; phylum Chordata; class Mammalia; order Pholidota; family Manidae; genus Manis; species Manis pentadactyla. The sequence continues at coordinate 28,974,467 of NC_080022.1, read as the reverse complement.
AGAGAGCAAGCAAAATAATTTTTTTTTTAATGAGCGAACAGTTGCCTTGGTATCTGATAGCTTCCAGACCCCGCTCCATTTCCCACCAGGTTGTCCAGTTCATTCTTAGGAGCTGTTTCTGCTCACCTGATAACTCTTCCTTGAGCAGGTTTAAATATTTCTGTCTGTGCCACCCAGACCCTGGCGTGCTCCCCATGGCCCCTGCTACCAGTTCCCATGCCCTTCTGCTATTCCCTCCCCAAGTGTGGTGGGACTTGTGACTTGCTTCTAGCCAATAGAATATAGCAAAGGTGAGAAATTCTGTAGATATAATTAAGGTCCCAAAGCAGTTGAGTCTGAGTTAATTAAAAGGGGGATTATTAAGATTTACTTATGAAAAAGTCCTTGAAAGAGGGATGGGGCACCCCCGGAGGTGAGAGACTTGTTTGTGAGCTGGAAGTGAATGACCATGTAGGGGAGCTCAGGCGGCAAGGAATTACAGTAGCCACTAGCCAACAGCCGAGAAAAAGTCAGCCTCCTAAGTCCTACAGCCACAAGGAAAAAAGTCTGAAAACAACAGAATGAGCTTGGGAGCAAATGCCTTCTAGTTGAGCTTTTGATGAGAATGCAGCCTACCTGACGCCTTGACTGCAGCTTGTGAGACCTCAAGCAATAGACCTATCTCAGTTGTGCCCAGATCTGACCCGTGGAAACTGTGAGATAACACATGTGTATTCTTTTAAACTGCTAAGTTTGTGTAAATCTGTTACACAAAATTGTTAGCACAGCAATATGAAAGTAACACACTGTCTTTCCAACCAACTTTAACTAAACAAATAAGCTTTGAGACTTTTCTACAAGATATCCAGGTTCTAGTCTAAGCTTGGCAATAGTTTTCATGGACCCAGGCAAATCCTTTCCATCTCTGTGTCTCAGTTTCCTCATCTGTACAGTGGGCAGTTGGACTAGTGGACCTCTGATGTCCCTTTCAGTTGTAATATTCTGGAGGTTGTCCCTGACAACAGTCCTATTGTAGAGTGATATTTTCTTTTCTCAGAGGGCTCTAAGCCAAAATAAATGCCCCAACTGAGGGTATAAATTCAAACTCATTGCATGGTCTCACAGTCTTGCCACAGACCATCTGTGGAATCATGCAGCCTCCTCCTTTCTGGCCTTGTTAATATAGATACAAATATTTGTGGAAAGGGTTGAGGAAGGGGCTGTATATGAACAGTTGTCCATGGTCTATAGTCTAAACCACATTGTGTGAAAGGATACAACTGCTTTTTTAAATGGTGGATCACTGTAGGACTTCTAGGAGTTGCAAATAAGTTAAGAGAAGATGCCATGTGGGAAAGAGGGAGGAAAGGAGAGCAAAGAAAAGAGACAGGTGGATATACACCCAGAGAGAAATAGGTAGATATTATTTTAAAGATAAAGCAACTGAGAGATTACTGAGAAGGTAGAAAATAGGATTTTTAAAGGAAAATTTTCAAATAATGTCATGCACTAAGAAAGAACATATTTTCCTTTGAGTATATGGGGAATTCTTGCTACAGAGAGAGTGCCCACCAAATGTTCCATGTGCTCCCTATATTTCTGTTTCTCCTTGCAATTAGGAGGGGACCATGTGACTGGATTTAGCCAATGATCTGTGAGCATGAGTGACTAGTGATACTTCTGAGTTGCAGTAATTAAGAATTTGAGTGTCTCATCCATCTCTCTCTCTTCCCTTGTCATGTGTTCCTGATGGTGAAAGTCTCCATCAGTGTCTTTCCCTGAGGGTTGTGAATGAAGCAGAGTCTTTACCAAGTTACACTGGACATGTAATGAAAGCTAGAAATAAATTTGTTAAGTCACAGGAGCCTGAAGGAAATGTGCTTGAAGAGACAGAAGTGTCAGGGCAGGCCGGATGACCAGCTGCCAAATGGCCTCAGAGGTAACATTTACCTTGGTGAATTGAATTAATCATGGATGAGGGTCATTAGCTTGATTTTAACAGGACTAAGAGATAACCTATATATACTGGGGAGCTGGAAAGTAGATTATAATAACTTAACTCCTATCCCACTGAGCCAAAGAACCAATGTATTCATTCATGAGAAATGGAATTTCCAAGGGGGACGGAATTCTGATATTGCCATGTCTAGCAAATTTTTCCCTGTAAGAAAATATGTACAGGAAGCCAATATATGATATAAAGGCTGCTTTGCAGGTATGAGGGGAGGGGGTTAAGTATCTGATGGCATCAAGACCTGATAAACTTGTGTCTCCAAATCCCCAGTTGGGATAAACCTGCCATGGGCACCTGAGTGACTACTAGGCTGGATGGAATGCATGATGTGTTTTAGTATACTTTGAGGCTATGTTATTATTAAGGGCATACAAATTTAGAATTGTTTTATCTTCCTTGTTTATTGACATTTTAATCATTATGCAGTATCTAGTGACACTTCTTGCCTTAAAGTCTAATTTGCATAGTATTAGTTTAGGTTTACTGATTTTCTTTTAGTTACTGTTTATATAGTATGTTTTTTACAACCTTTTACTTTAACATAGCTGTATCCTTATATTTAAGATTTTTTAAAGCAGTAATTAGTTATTTAAAAAAATAATCTGGCAATTTTTGTTTTTTAATAAGGGTATTTAGTCCACTTATATTTTAAATGGCTAAACATTTGAGTTTCAAGATATCATAGTACTTTTCTTTTTTCTTCCAAATGTTCTATGCTTTTTTTTCTCTCTTCTTTTAAACTTTTTTGGATTGTTTTTATTATTCCATACTTTCCTACATTAGCTTATAAGTTACATATGATTTTTCCATGATTTCCATGGTGATTGCAGCATGCATCCTTGACTTGTTAAGGGTTAATATAAATCAATTCTTTTACTACTTCCTAGACAACACCAGAATCTTAAATACTTAAACTCTATTTACCTGCCCCCACATGGTATGCCATTTTTGTGGTGTGGTTTAATTTTACTTATGTTTAAAACTCCATAAAACATTATTGCTTTATTTTTACCTGTATGTTTACCCTTCCCATTGCTCTTTTTATTTCTTCCTGCATATTCATGCTTCCTTTTGGGCTTATTTACATTCTGTCTGAAAAGTTCCCTTTAGTATTTTTTTGGTGTGTGTGTGTGATTTTTTTCAGGTTTGATTGTCTGAAAACATATTTATTTTCTTTAATTTTTGAAGGATATTTTCACTGGGTATAGAATTATAGATTAACCATATTTTCTTTCAGCACTTTAAAGATACTATTCCACCATCTTCTGAATTTTATTAATGTTGGAGAGTCAATTGCTAGTCTTCATGTTGCTCATTTGAAAGTAATGTATCTTTTATTCCCCTTCTCTCTATTGCTTTTAATTTTTTTTTGTCTTTGTTCTTCAGCAGTTTTACTATAAAGTGCTTAAGTATGGTTTTCTTTGCATTTATCCTGCTTGGAACTGATGACACTTCTTGAGTATATGTTTTCATGTCTTTCAAAGTTTTAGAAAATTTTTAGCTACATTCTTTTCAATTATTGTTTCTTTCCCATTCTCTCCCTCCTCTCTTCTAGGTTTCTAATTTCATACATTTAAGCTTTTTCATCATGTCCCATGTGTCTCTTACTCTCTTATCTATGTTTTCCATTATCTTTTCTCTACATATACTTCAGTACAGATATTTTATACTGACCTATCTTCCAGCTCACTATTTCTTAGAATTAACTGAGTCTAATTTAATGTTAGATCCATCTATTGTGTTAATGTCAGTTATTGTATTTTTTAGTTCTAGGATTTCAATTGCATTCCCTTTTTAGAATATCCAAGTTTGGTGATTAGCTAACACTCTACTACAATCCCAGTGCAAAACTTTGCTGTTATACACAGATCTTTCTCATTCAGTTACATGAAGCAAGAAAATCTCATTTTGTCCAGTTTTAGTTGGGTTTCCAGTAACATATAATTGAAAAATATTAACTAAAAGTGTTGAGATCTTCCCCTTCATGATGTCAAGATAGCTGCAGCAGGTCCAGGTGTCAAATATAGACCTGACATACAAAGAAGTGGGATATGACTGTTACACATATTTTCTTTAAGGAGGGAAAAGCTTTTCTAGAGTTCCCAATTCAGAAGAACAGGGTTGTATCACAGGCCCATGCCTAAGCTAACCATGACATCTATAGAATGGGATGAAAATGATTAGCTGACAACAATCTTTATCCCTGAACTTGGGGAGAGGGTCATCTTCTCTGATCAAAGGACTACAGTAGAAGAACATGCAAACAAAATTGGGTTTTCTGAGCAATAAACTATATGAGAGGGGAAACATACTGGATAAATAATCAACAGTGTTTACCTCACTAACAGATATATTCATTTTCTGTAAGAGTGTGTTTGTGTAAGAAAATACCAGGAAGGGAACATAACAATCTGTTAACATGTTTAACAATTTAAATGGGTCTGTAGGGGTGGAATGAATGAATATTTTCACTTTTTTACTGATAAAAACTAAATTAGTTTATATTACTTTGGTCAATTACATTTAAGGGACTGTTTCACCTTCAAATGGACTGCTTAGACATAGAACTAGGATTAAAAAAAATTAGAGGAGTATATGTTGATAGATCCCATTCCAGCCTAGTATAGTCACTCAGGTGCCCATGGCAGGTTTATCCCTATTGGGTATTTGAAGACACAAGTTTATCAGGTCTTGATGCCATTCAATACTTAAACCCCTCCCCTCATACCTGCAAAGCAGCCTTTGTGTCATAAATTGGCTTCCCGTGCACATTTTCTTACAGGGAAAAATTTGCTAGACATGGCAATGTCAGAATTCCGTCCCCCTTGGAAATTCCATTTCTCATGAATGAATACATTGGTTCTTTGGCTCAGTGGGATAGGAGCTAAGTTATTATAATCTACTTTCCAGCCCCCCAGTATATATAGGTTATCTCTTAGTCCTGTTAAAATCAAGCTTATGACCCTGGTCCATGATTAATTCACTGAGGTAAATGTTACCTCTGAGGCCATTTGGCAGCTGGTCATCAGGCCTGCCCTGACACTTCTGTCTTTTCAAGCACATTTCCTTCAGGTCCCTGTGCTTTCTAGCCACATTCATCTCAACCAGCTGCCTTCTTATCCCTCACTCTGTCTTCTTTTCTATGACTGTCTAATTCTATCTTTCTCTCTTCCTACCTCACCACCCAACCTTCATTTATCCTTTCTTTTTTCCTTGTTTTTCTTAATCAACCATGGAGTTGAATAATAAAACATACCAGAACAATGTTCCAAGCACTGTGCTGAGCCATACATATAAATTATATTCTGACCTCACAATAACTCTGAAAAGTGTTCATTCCTGTTTTACAGAGGGGGAAGTAGGGGCTTATCAAAGCTAAGTAATTATGTCTGATAATTTAAAGGGTTTTGCTGCTTAATTTTCAAAGTCAATAAACTAAGTGCTTTATGTTTATTTCCTGTATTTTAGAAAATACAATTTAAACATTTATTTATAAATTCCACTTTATTTTTGCTTGTGAGTCTATTTTCCTGGAAAAGAATTCACCTTGGGTATGTTTATTTCTTTCTTAGACTTGGGAGTGGGAGATGGAATGGAAAATAAACAATTTAGAGATGTCCCTTCAAGCAGTAGGGCTCCCCACTGCCACTGGCTCCCTCTATGTCCTGTTTTCTGAGAGCAGGGCTTGGCCCTAATTTCTCTAGAGCAATCTTAGTCTTTTCCATGGAGGATATGATCTTCTATGACTAGCCAGGATGAATGTACTTGCTGCATATGTTCAAAAGGCCGAATAAAATTGTCAGCCTCTATATTTGTTACTTTCAGTAACTTGGAGATGAAGGCTGAAGTAAATAAAGTTGGATCTGCTCCCAGGAAGACCACTTCTCCTATTTAGATATTGAATCAATCTTCTCAGCTCCAATAGGTGTTCTCCCCATCATCCCAGAGATAGTGAGGCAGAAGTAGAGAGAAGCATCATTTCCATCCTACCTCATAGGGATTGGGAGGAGAAGAGGAGGAAAAATGAGTTTCGGGCCAGGGTCCAGGCCCTTCCACACTTACTCCAGGAAGTAAGACTAGCTTATCTCCTAGAGAGCCAAATCGCTAGATCGTGGTTACAGGCTGGAGACGAGGCAGCCAGTCCTGGGCCGAGGATCAGAGCTCTGCAGCAAAGTCCCAGGTCGTTGAAAATCGAGCCTCCAGACGCTAGTGGATTCAGCACCACGGACAGAAACAAGGTTGCCTGTGGCCCGCGGGCAAATAGTTTAGCAGCGCGGCCAGAAAACAAACTCCCACCCACACAGTCGCAATCCCGGAAGGGGATGTAACCTGGCGCTTGGGTGACTTGAACCCAGAACTTAAAGTTCGCAATAAACCATGGCTTAGTTTCCTCCTAAGGCTCTCCTGAATTTCTTCCCTGAGATGTCTATTCCGCAGCTCCTGGTAGAGAGAAGTCCTCCTTAAAGCAACTCTTATTAAAAACAGGCTGATTTGCATAAGTCTGTATACACTAGGGCTTCCCCGTTCTGGTTTTATTATGAATTAGTTGTTCAGAGAAAGAAAGAGAAGGATTATTTCACTCCCTCTTTTCTTCTCCTCATTCCTAGGGTCTCAATCTGGCTATTTCATCAAGGTGTCTGCCCGTGTGTGTGGTAGGAGAGGGTGGAAACCAGACTCCCTAAAACAAGGGTTTGTTGAGAGCCACATTCTTTGTGGCTTTCCCCAGATAATTTGCCCCCTCCGTTTGGCTCCCAAACAATCCTTGTACAGTTTATATAGTCTGCATTTTGTTTGAACACATAGGGTATGAACCTCTGGGCTTAAGTCCTAGGAGCTCACTAAGAATCCAGGGCTGGTGCCTTAGAGACTGCGAAGGGAATGGGACCTGATTTTGAAGACAGGGGTGAGGGATGATGGAGTGAGGACTCATTTTGAAATGAAAGGAGTCCTGGGTCTCTAAGCAGCTTCTAAAAATACCATCTCCCAGCGCTGGGGGGAGGGGGAGGGGAAAAAGCGAGCGTGAGGAGAATAAAGATGGAAGGAGGTGGGGGTGTAGAAGTCCTTCAGGTAGATCTTATTTCAGAGGCTCTGCCTGCATCCGAGGATGCCACACCTCCTTCTGCTTCCTTAGAGGGCTTCAGACTCCTGCGGTGCCCGAGCCCCAGCCCCTCCTGATGACCTTTTTTCCCACGGTCAAAAGAGCCCAATACCTCCCGGCCACTCATCCTATTGCTGCTATCCAGCAAGTATGTCTGTGAGCGAGCAAGTGTGCATGTATTAATAGTAGACACACAGACACACTACAGAAATGACACATGATTGCGGCTTGTAAATGGCCAGTGCTCTACGATGTCAGGAATTTTCATTATAGACAGTGCTGAAGGCGGTATGGATGGGGCAGAGAGAGACAGGGCGATTCGCCCAGGTATCCTCAGCACAGAGCATGGCACCCAGTTAAGTGCTGGTTGGAGGGGTGAGGAATACATATGTACAAAATGCACAGACATTCAGGCCACACAGGTCATGTAGACATAGGACTCACATACATTTTCAAGGGTTCTTCAGCTACTATAGTCTCCAAAGGGAGAGGGGTTGGGTCCCCCAGGAAAAGAGCTCTGAGAAGCCACAGGGTGGAGCTTTCTCTGCTCAAGTTCAGTCCAGATGGTGGCGCTCAATAGCCGCCTCCCTCGTCCTGGAGGGCCCCAGCCCTTCCCACCACCAACGCCTTAAACCCTTAGCTCGCACATAAATGACCTTCACTAGATAGAGGTCGTGTTCCACGTTTTCTTGCTGCTTCTTTAGCGCTGGTTGAACTCTGCGAGGATTGCTCCGGCTTTCCCGCAGATACCTGAGTCCCGGCTGCTGAGCTCCTCAGCAGCCCCCAGGGGTGGGCGGAGAGGGATTTTCAAAGGGGAGAACTCCGGGCTCTGAGCAGACTGGGAAAGGGGTGGTTGTTTAGAGTGCTGTGTGCTGGCAGCAGGAGCAAGAGCCTGAGGAACCAATGGTTCATGCAAGAGGTACCGCCTCCCCATTCTGACGTCCACATGGTTTCCCAGTCTCGGAAGCGCTGCTGATAGAGTGGCACTCTGTTTCCCACGTTGCTTTCATTCCTCGAGTAGATCCCGAGGTCGGACTTGGCCCCTTCCTCCGGCCGGTGGTGTGTGTGTGTGTGTGTGTGTGTGTGTGTGTGTGTGTGACGAGGGCTGGGAGAGAAGGGGCGGGATCGAGCCATGAGACACCAGGAGCCACAGACTAGGAAGAAGCCAAGTGATGGGAGATAGAGGAGCTCCCCAGAGCTTGGGGTCAGGCTTCAAAGCACTCTGCTAGTACTGGGAACAAACGAGCTTCCAGACCAGCTCAGAGGCTGCAAGTGTCGATGCCTCCCCGATGTTCGACCCTCCTTAAGCCACGCCCACAAGGTCTATATCTCAGGAATGAGAGGCTAAGGTTTAGCTCTCTGGGCCACCGACGCCAGCTCATCCTCCTCCCCAGGAGCCCTGCCATCGCTCAGCGCTGCCCCACCCCACGGTTTGGAGATTGGCGGGACCCCTTCCTGCCCACCTCTGGTTCGCTGTTCCGCCCCTTCTCCTATGAAACTCCACCCCTCCACTTTCTGCTGGCGGCAATTGGCGGACCTCCAGCGGCGGTGCCTAGTGATTGGCCCCCATGCATGCTGGTAACCGACGAAATCCCGCCCCCAGCCGGCTCTGGAGTCTGGGGGCACTGCTCAGCTGTGCTGGGGCTGGCGCGGCTTGAGCCGCCGCCGCACTGACAGATAGGTCTGCGGACTATGGAGACCCGCGCCGGCCCACATCCGCTGCGCCTGTTTGTCTGCCTGATACCGCTCTACCTCGCGCTGCTTTTGGGACCAGGAAGGCCCGGGACAGCCGAGGAAGGTGAGGAGACTGGTGGCTGTTCTTCGAGCCTGGCATGCCAAAAGATAGGGGGCTGGAGACCCGGGGTGCTGGGAGGAGTCGTATGGAGATACTGGCGTCTGTATTGGGGTTTGAAACAAGCGGACAGTGGGAAGCAAAGAACTGGAGAGACAGAAAAAAGATGTTTAAGCAATGGAGAAGAGAGGGGCATTGAGGAGCTCGGGCTGGAGACCTGGGAGGCTGGGGAAGAAAGAGACCAGGAATCGTGGGAGCCAAAGGCGGCGGTTCGGGGGCCGGTGAGACGGACAGGCTAGGCGATTGGAGGTGGGAGGTGTGGGGGCGGGGAGATGAAGAGAACAGAGGAGACAGGGAGATGCGGAGGTGAAATCGGAGTATGGGGGTTATGGGATGAAGCCAAAACATCAGGGGCTAGGGGACCACTGTGTGGCCAGCAGAAGGTAGAGCGCTGGTTGTGGGGTATTGGAGGCCAGGTGTGGGAGCTGGCTGACTTGCTGATCAGGGAGCTGTCTTCAGTGCTGAATCTGGAGCGTGGACCACACGGCGCAGTCTGCGTTGACGGGTTTGGGGCTGCCCGGAGATACCAGAGCTAGCGCTTGCCTCTGATTCTGGAATTGGGGGAGCTATACACTCAGTAGAATCCAGAGGCGTCACATCCAGGTGCAGAATCATGAGAAGCTAAAATCTGAGGCGTTGACCGCGGGGTTGTTCAGGGCGCTGGATCTCTGACGCTTTCCAATATACAATTTCGATGTACTGTCAATTGCACCGAAATCAGGATGCTTTCGGCGGTCCTGCCCACTGTCGCTGACGCCTCTGGGGCCAACCGTTCAGAGGCTCTCACCATTAAGTCCCACCTCCTTACTTAAGCTCTAGATGAGTTATCGTACAAGATTTCTGGATGGCTCCTATGTCTGAGCTCCTTCTGTGCTGTCCAAACCAGTGCTTCCCTGGGACTGATACTGACAGCAGAATTCAGACTGCTGGCCAAATGCCTTCTGGGGCAAGAAAGTGACTCCAAGCTTCTCTGGTGTAGGAGGGGTCATGGCTTTATAAAAGGAATAATGCATTCTTTACAGGCAGTGGAGGTGACAGCCCCTGGGAAAGAGAATGGCCAAGAAGATAAGAGATTTTTATTTCTCCTGCTGCTGGCAGGTCTCCCCACTTCGTTTCCCAGAAACCCTGGAAGTCAAACTGAAAAGGTCCAAATCTTCTCCGTCCCTGGTGACCTCAGACCTCAGACCTCAGAAAAACCCTGAGTATGAGTGGATTCAAGGATGTATTCAGGAATCCTCTGATATGCTCACTTTATCCCTCCTTTTTGACACATACCTATAATTTAGGGGATGTGGGAAGGCAGGGGTTCACTGCCCCCCTCCAATTTTAGAGCCAGTCTTAGAGTACTTGCCATGGACTCTGTGGTAGGCCAAATAATGATCCCCCCAAATATGTCCACATCTAACGCCCAGAAGCTGTGAATGTTATCCTAAATGGCAAAATACTTTGCAGATGTGGTTAAGGATTTTGAGATGAAGAGATTTTCCTGGATTATTTGGATGGGCCCAATATAATCACAATGGTTCTTATCAGAGGGATGCAGGAGGAGTCAGTCAGAGGAGAAGGCAATGTGATCACAAAGCAGAGATTGGAGTAATGTGCTTTGAAGATAGAGGAGGAGTCCACAAGCCAAGGAATCCAGGTGACCACTAGAAACTGAAGTGCAAAGAAATGGATTCTCCCCTCTGAGCCTTCAGAAGGAACCAATTCTGCAGACACTCTGACTTTAGACCAGTGAAACTGATTTCCTGAGCTCCAGAACTGTAATAAAATAATTTCTGTTGTTTTAAGCCACTGACTTGGTGGTACTTTGTTACGGCAACCACAGGACACTAATACAGGCTCCTTCCCTAATCGTTGTGGCCACCTCTCTAGACTTGAGCTACTCATATCTCCTCCTGGTGGGGAGGGGGTGTTCAGGCACTAAGAGGGGAAAACTTGTCTGTTTCCTTCATCACATTCTCTATCCCCTCAGCAAATTCACAGTGATTTCACCAAAGGGTCCCACCCTCCGGACCTTCTGGCTTTCTGACACCTCTCTTCTCCCCTCTTCCTAGTCATTCTTCTGGATTCCAAAGCCTCCCAGGCTGAGCTAGGCTGGACTGCACTGCCAAGTAATGGGGTAAGTGTAATCCTTCCCTCCCTGTCCTGGGGATTCTCTGGTGGCCCAGGACTCCATCCGTTTAGCTCCCCATGGTTACAGTAGGTCTAAATGCTCCTCAGAGCATGTAGTCTGGCTTCAAGCCAGAGTGGCCTATTAGGTAACCTTGAGTCTTCATTCAGACAGCAAAAAAGAAAAAAAAAGATGGTCGGGGAGTCTGGCTGGCTGTCTAGGAACAGAAATGTGGCATCTGGATGGAGCTAATACTGGACAGTGCCTTGCACTAAGTAGATCCTTCAAGTAGTGTTGTTGATTGATGGACTGACAGAACAAGCAAGGTTTGGAATCCTAAAAGAGGCTTGAAAATTTCAGATGGGGGTGGGGAGATGTGTCAGTATGGCAGCGGCTTGGTATGGAAAGGGCACTGGGTGAAGAGCCAGGAGACTCCAGGCTCCATTCCTCGGCTTGCTACTAGCTCGATGTGCATACCTAGTCAAGTCACTCTCCCTCCGGAGCCTAAAATTAAGGATTGGACTCAATTGTTTCCAACGTTTCTTCCAGCTCTGCATCTTATAATGTTAGAGGTGTGTATGGGGCCGGGGGAGGAGAATGACAGGGGATTGGAAGGAGTTTTCAACCTGAGTCACTGGTAGGGCTCGGCCTCCTGGGGGCGCCTTGGCTCCGAACTTCACATATCTTTGTTCTCCTCCCCAGTGGGAGGAGATAAGCGGTTTGGACGAACACGACCGTCCCATCCGCACATACCAGGTGTGCAACGTGCTGGAGCCCAACCAGAACAACTGGTTGCAGACTGGCTGGATCAGCCGCGGCCGCGGGCAGCGCATATTCGTGGAACTGCAGTTCACACTGCGTGACTGCAGCAGCATCCCCGGCGCCGCGGGTACCTGCAAGGAGACTTTCAATGTCTACTACCTGGAAACCGAGACCGACCTGGGCCGCGGGCGCCCTCGCCCAGGTGGCAGCCGGCCCCGCAAGATAGACACGATCGCAGCGGACGAGAGTTTCACTCAGGGCGACCTGGGCGAGCGCAAGATGAAGCTGAACACAGAGGTGCGTGAGATCGGTCCGCTAGGCAGGCGAGGTTTCCACCTGGCTTTTCAGGACGTGGGCGCATGCGTGGCACTGGTCTCAGTGCGCGTCTACTACAAGCAGTGCCGCGCTACGGTGCGGCGCCTGGCGGCCTTCCCAGCCACCGCGGCAGAGAGCGCCTTCTCCACGCTGGTGGAGGTGACCGGGACGTGCGTGGCGCACTCAGAAGGGGAGCCTGGCAGTCCCCCGCGCATGCACTGTGGCGCGGATGGAGAATGGTTGGTTCCCGTGGGCCGCTGCAGCTGCAGTGCCGGATTCCAGGAACGTGGTGACATCTGTGAAGGTATCCAAGGGGACTGGGCGATATAGTGTGGGAGTGCAGTACACAGGTGGCATTTGGGAGAGCATATGCCCTAAATGAAAGAGGCAGGAGGGGGAGTGGAGAAGCTGTGGGCTGTGAAGCCTGGAGTCCTGACCTTTTGTGGCACTTCCAGTGCGTCCAGCCCGGCCCAGTGAATGAAGTTATTAGGAAGTGATTTGAGTTCCTCTAAAGGGACATGAGGGCCTGTATTTCAGGTATTATGATAAGCACCACACACAGGCTTTCCTTTTCCGCGGCAATAAAGTAAGTCATCATTACCCATGTTTTGCAGATGAGGAAAGAGGCTCAGAGAGATTAACACCTCACTCACAAAGTCAGGAAATGCAGAACTAGGATTTCAATCCAGATTGCCCAACTCTTAAGTTCTTTCTACGCCATGTTGCCTTCCCTATGCATAAGGAAGAACACGATAGCAGCCCAACACTACTGGCTATGGGATAGTGGGACTGGTAACATTTTAGGGAGAGAGCTTCCTGTCACTGACAACACGCAAGTCAGAGGCTGACAAGGGAATCCTTGAGCTCAAAAAAGACAGATTGGGAGGTTGCACTAGATAACTACTAACATCCATCCAGCTCTCTAAATTAGAGTTGTGCCCCCTGAGTGAGACCCTCCATGTTGAGTTCTCAGGTCTGTGGGAGCACCAGGACAGACTTCTTTTCTCCCCTAACTGTGGCTCTGAAGACTGACGCTGAGGATGGGGTATGGATGTGCACGCTTAATTGAGAAAGACCAAGTGATGCTTTTTCTAAGCCAGGTCATTTTCTTTTCTTTTTTTTTTTTTTTTAACTTTATTAAGGTATTATTGATATACACTCTTATGAAGGTTTCACATGAAAAAAAGAATGTGGTTACTACATTTACCCATATTATCAGGGCTGCACCCATACCCCATTGCAGTCACTGTCCATCAGTGTAGTAAGATGCCACAGATTCACTATTTGCCTTCTCTGTGCTACAATGTTTTCCCCGTGATCTCCCACATCATGTGTACTGAACATAATACCCCTCAATCCCTTTCTCCCTTCCTCCCCACCCGCCCTCCCACACCGCTCCCCTTTGGTAACCACTAGTTCCTTCTTCGAGTCTTGGAGTCTGCTGCTATTTTGTTTCTTCAGTTTTGCTTCGTTGTTATACTCCACAAATGAGGGAAATCATTTGGCACTTGTCTTTCTCTGCCTTAAGCCAGGTCATTTTCTGAATGCTAGGACAACAGAAATGAATCAGGCATAGTCTCACATCTTGAGAAACTCACAGTCTAGAGGGAAAGATGTAAAATTTAAAAATCACAACAGGGTGATATATGACATAACAGAGTATTAATACAGTGGTGAAAGACAGAGGAGGAAATGGCTATACTTGCTCTCTTTCCTTTGCTTCAATTATCCTTTCAATATGAATTGAGAACATACCATCTGCATTTATGGAGGGTTTATTACTATTTAGATGAATGTTGCCATCTCTTCCCTAGGGGAACTTGTGGTTTAATAAGGCACTTGGAGGCAGGAATCTTCCTGAGCAATCCAGGGAGGGTTAGGATCCACCTCTGTGCTGCAATCTCTAATTCTGCAGTTACCCTATGGTATGCTGTGACCTACTTCTGCGTGTTTCCACCCCTGGTAGAGTAATTTCTTGAGCTCAGGCAATGGGTTGTATTAGTCTCAGTAGCCCTGGTGTGCATAATAGGATATGGTATATGGTAGGTGCCCAATGGAAATGTCTTCCTCAGTTGAGGGCATTCTGAGTTAAGAGACTAACTGTGTGCAGCAGCATGGAGGCAGGAGGCAATGTAGCATGGTTGGGGCTGGGCAAATCATCGTGGGTGGAGCAGAGGGCATTTGGGGATATGAGGGGTGATGGGGCTGGAGAGGAGCAGGGACAAGTCACAAAGGGCCTGGAATATGGGGATAAAGAGCTCAGACTTTATGCTTTAGACCAATGGGGAGGACCTGAAGCAGGGATCTGGTATGTTCAGATTTGTATTATCAAAAGATGGCTTGAGCTGCAATTACAAAGAAAGGCCTGGAGAAGGAAGGATTAGGGCCCAGCAAGTGAAGAAGGCAGTATAATAGCCCAGGAGAAAGGCCACAGGTCTGAACTAAGGCAGTTGCAGAGATCATGGAGATCATGAGGCACCTCCACAGACAGGCCTGTGAGGCCTAATAAAAGACTGGAGGCCTGGAGACCTAATAAAAAGGTGACCATGTAACACAGGAGGAGGAAGGAATCCTTTTTGACTTGTATGCTTCTGAAGGATTGAATGGACAGAGGGTCATCTCCTGGGGTAGAGAACACAGGACGTGGATGGACATATCACATTCATGGTGTATTCAGATGGAAAGTGGGTCTGGAGCTCAGCAACAGAGACTTGATACTTTCTTGAAACTGTGGCTGTGGCTAGGATGGATCAAGGAGAATGTGTGAGGCAAGAAATAAGAGGGCCAATGATAAAATTTCATCGAACAGCAGTGTTCAGAGAAAGTGGAAGAATCAGACCCATGAGAAAAGACTGTGAGGGAGTGGCCAGAGGTTAGCGGAGATCCGGGAGAGTGTGATTTCGGGGCAGCCGAGGGAGATGCAGGTGTCAAGGAGGGAATGGCCTACAGTGCTGGTGAGCCGCCAGAGAAGGCAAACATTGGAAAATGTCTGCTTGGTGGCCCTGGTGAGAGCATTTCTGTTGAGTGATGGAGACCAAGCTGCGGTAGGTTGAGGGAGGAAGGAAGCTGAGGAGCTAGGGACAGGGGATGGAAATAACTGTCTGGAAGGCCAGATTTGAAAGGGGAAGGGAGGGGGTGTTGTGGGTGTTGTCTTGAGGAGGACATTGGATTGAGAGCAGACTTTTACTGTAGAGGGGAGCCTTGTTTCATACTGGGGGAAGGAGTTAGTGGGGTACCAAGTGGAGGGTTTGGGGCACAATCTACCCCAGAGGAAGTATATTACTGAGTGGGTTAGAATGGCTCATAAAAAGCAGGCCATATTTTAATCAGTTTTACTGTTTTAAAATAAACAGTGCTGTTATTGCTGGCACCCTAAATGGACCTCTTTTACTGCTCCATTCCTTGTTCTGTTACTGAGAAGAGCCCTAGAGAATCAGGAGGCGAGATGACTGATGGAATATAGTCTGGGAGTATGTGAGGGAAGAGGGGCTGGCTGGCCTTCAACAGGAGGTGGCTCATCCCCTCCTCTAGGTCTAGAAGGAATGAAGGAGAGGGAAGATGGGTGTGGATGGAGGTAATTGTGGGTTTGAAGGCCAGACATTGAGGGAATTACCAGCTGATGGCCTCTTTTCTCCCTGTGTGGTAGGAGGAGGGCATTGTATCCATGGACCTAGGATCCTGGTCTGTTTTATTCACTGCTGAATCTCCAGAGCCTAGAATAGCACCTGGCTCATAGCAGGTGTTAAAACATTGAATGAATGAATGAGGAGCTGGAGGAGGAGGTTTGGATACACTCTGAGCAATCAGACACACACACACTCAAGAACCCAATCCCACTTCTTAGTGGAATTTAGGCTAATACCAGACAAAGGCCACTTGTATTGGTATTAGTTCTGCCTTTGGGAGTAAGGAGCTGGGGAAGATGCCAGGGAAAGCTTCACAAGGGAGGTATCAGTTTGAACTGGGGTCTGGAGAAGCCCAGGCATTTTCCAGGGGAGAAGGGGTGTAGGACACTATAGGACAAGACCCAAAGTGTAAAAGGATGGGTTCAGTGTGGCATGGGTGGAGTAGTTGGCACTGGGGAGCTACTGGAGGGTTTAAAGGAGGAAAGTGAAATCATCAGGTTTGTATTTAGAAAGTGCAGGTCTTCCAAGTGCCCTCTGCAGCTAAGTACAGCTAAGTCCACTCTAAAGGGAGATGGATGTACAGGGGCTAGAGCAAGGATGTTCTCTCCCCTTTTGGCTTCTCTCTTTAGCAGCCCTGACTCTTGTTCCCCATCTCCCAGCCACTAGAGGAATCACTGAAAGACTTGGGGTTTCCCTTGAGAGAAAAAATCATAGTGTATGACCTGTATCTTCAAATCTCTGTAAGACTGCCTTGGAGCAGAGGAACCCAAGCAGATGTGCTAAGGCACCACAGGGCACATTGAGACCCTGAGATGGGGTGGCATGAGGTGGATTACAGACAGGGAAGCTGATTAGGGTTCAGCATAAGAAAGCACTTTCTCACTGCCAGTGTTGTTCAGCAGAGGCAGCCTCAGAAGAAGGTGAGCTCCCAATTAAGAAGTATCTGAGCAAAGACTGTGTCCCGCTGGGAAGGCTGCTGGAGGGCTGGGCCAAAGGAAGTTAAACTAGATGACCTCTGAAAGCCTGACTCTGACCTTGCGGAAGAGAGGGAAGGGCCAGCAATCAGAAGTCTGCCCCCTCAACACAAACCTCTTCTAAACAGAGCCTCTCAAAGTAGAGATTGCCCATGCTGACTCCGATGGGACCAGCCAGCACTGGACCAGCAGCCACCCACAGACACACAGAGGGGAGCCTCCAGTGTTCTTTCCCTTCTGCTGGGAAACTCTGCAAACAGATAGACTCTTTTATTTTACAACAGAGGTGGGCAGGCCACGGGTATTATTTGCATCTGACATGACCTCTTGATGCCAGAAAGGCAAGAAAGTGGCTGAGCTAACACTGCCATGCCTCCTGGGTCCCAGCCAGGGTTGCAGCTGCCCACCAGACCATGATGTTAGTAAGTCCATGTTTGTTCTGAAGGCAGAGACTTCCAAAGGTTCCTGGGCAAAGCTGTGTCTCTCAGGACTCTAGGCAGGATAGACCCTCCCAAGCCTGGGCCTTCCAGATAATGGAAACTCTCAGCCCCCTCCCTCTTCTCCTAGACAGGGCAAAATTTCTTCCCCAGGGTTAGTCTGCATCCCTTTGTTGTACTATGTCTTCTCTGGGGCTGGAGAGCAGCCAGCCTTCCATAATAACCAGCTAAACCAGATTAACTGCCTCCCTTCCTGGCACAGCTGGTGAGAAATTTTTTTAAGTGGGTGTTGAGCACTTTCCACTTCAGGCCTGTGATGGAGGAATAGTAATTACTACCATTATTGTGTAAATGTTGTCTGTGCTGTGCTAAGTGGTTTACATGTTTTATGTCAGTTAATCCTCCAACTTTTATGAGGTAGGTATTTTACACAGGCTCATAGAGGTCAATCGACTTTCCCAAGGCCACACAGCAAATAAATGGTGTTAACTGCGCAGCAAACAAAGTTGTTCAGATACAAAAGCTGTGTTCCTGACAACTGCTTGTGCTGGGTGAGGCAAGGGAAGTGAGAGGAACAAAGTAAGGGAGGAGATGTCAAAACTAGAACCAGGGAACTTTCTCTGGCCCTCTCCACGGTCCTCCACCGGTTTGGCTCCAATTTCCAAAGGAAATTTCCAAAGGGAACCAAGGATGTCAATTGAGGATTTACCATGCATTTACCCCAGATGGTGGTGGTGGAAGATGAGTTCTGACAACAGTGTGTGTGTAACTGGGAGTATGTGTATGTCTGGCCCTGGGTAGCTGTGGAGTAAAGGCACCACTCTTCTGTTCTCACATCAAGACTGGAAAGTTTGTCTCATTTTCTTCCTATGGGAATTAGGGCAGTATAGTGTGGGCTCTGAAACCAGTCTGCTTGGGTTGGAATTTCACCATTGACTAGTGGTGGGGCATTCGGTAAGTTATTTAACCTCTCTGAGCCTTAGTTTCCTCATTTTAAAAATGAGGATAAAGTACATACAGCACCGGTTGTTGTGAGGACTAAATGAATACTCAAAGTAAAGTACCGCAGTGTTGTGGCACACATTAACGTGCTTACTGAGGGTTAAGTAATGGCTTGTTCCCTCAGGAGCTGCCTCCCCATGGGGCTGGGCTGGAGTAGCTGATACCCCTCTCCCATCACAATTCAAGAAGATAAACCATGGGGCAGGCAGGAAAGTGGGGGAGAGGGGAGCCGTGGAGGGGACCCCTCCTTCTCAGGCGGCTCTTCCCCGCAGCCTGTCCCCCAGGCTTTTACAAGGTGTCCTCGCGGCGGCCCCTCTGCTCGCCGTGCCCAGAGCACAGCCGGGCCCTGGAAAATGCCTCCACGTTCTGCGTGTGCCAGGACAGCTATGCTCGTTCGCCCACGGACCCGCCCTCGGCTTCCTGCACCCGTGAGTTCCCCTCCTGAATGCATTCCGGAGGGTTGGGGGTAGGGGGTAATAAAGGCGTGACAGAGGTTCGGGGAAAGCAGGGGGTCCACTGGGGAGCGTGACAGACAGCAACCCAGACGGCGGGGTGGAGGGCGGGGAGCCTGGCGGCTGACTGGGGGGCCTTGGGTTGGAAGGACCAGGACGTCAGAGTCCAGACGGAAGGGTAAGGTTTGGCTTCTGGGTGGAGCACCGAGTGGACCGCCCCCGCTCGTGCCCGCCCTCACCTCGCACTACTCTCCAGCCAGGACTCCCGCCCCTCACCCTCGGTCCTCGGTCCTGGAGCCCCACCCACGTCGCGTCCGGACTGCCGTCCACCCCAACACCGACGAGCTCCCCTCCCGTATCCCGCCCCCTCACGGAACCGCCCCACCCTCCCTCGCGTCCTGCCCGCGGCCCCGCCCCTCCCCTCCTCGGCCCCGCCCGCTGACCGGCCCGCCCCCTGTGTCGCCCCAGGGC
This sequence comes from Manis pentadactyla, assembly GCF_030020395.1. NCBI lineage: Eukaryota > Metazoa > Chordata > Mammalia > Pholidota > Manidae > Manis > Manis pentadactyla. Next base: position 28,955,372 of record NC_080022.1, on the reverse strand, counting down.
CGCCGTCGGCGCCGCGGGACCTGCAGTACAGCCTGAGCCGGTCGCCGCTGGCCCTGCGGCTGCGCTGGCTGCCGCCGGCCGACTCGGGCGGCCGCTCGGACGTCACGTACTCACTGCTGTGCCTGCGCTGTGGCCGCGAGGGCCCGGCGGGCGCGTGCGAGCCGTGCGGGCCGCGCGTGGCCTTCGTGCCGCGCCAGGCAGGGCTGCGCGAGCGCGCCGCCACGCTGCTCCACCTGCGGCCCGGCGCGCGCTACACCGTGCGCGTGGCGGCGCTCAACGGCGTCTCGGGCCCCGCTGCCGCCGCGGGAGCCACCTATGCGCAAGTCACCGTCTCCACCGGGCCCGGGGGTAAGGCCGCCCCGCGCGCCCGCCCTCTCCGCGCCCCGAGGGACTCCCGCCTCCTTGCAACCGCGTGCTCTTCCGAGGCCGCCTCCGTGTCCCACAGGGAGCACCCCCCACACCCTGCAGCCACCGCCAAATAAACCACATTCGGTGGTTCAAACAAGCTCCCAGCCTCTCTCCAGGTGATTAAGTGACCACAAAACCCTCTGACCTCGGTGACCCCCACCGACGGTCAGCCCCCTCTCGGAAGGCCACGGGGACGGATTGAGGATGCAGGTGACTCGGTGCCTCTGAGCCGAGGAGGTTATGAGCTGTTAGGTAAGTCTGAGGAAGCCAGTGGGTGCGCAGAAAACCTTGCCCACACCCAACTCTGCAGTTCTTTCTGATTTCCCAGGAAAAAAGGTGGAAAGCCCCAGTCTTTTGCTCTACCGTTTCCAAAAATTCAGTAGGAAGCAAAATCAGACTTCTTTTTTTTGTCTCAAAGAGGGATCCTGCCATGTGTCCCCTGCCTCATTCCCTGGGCCTCTGCAAGGGCCTCTGCAAGGGTTTTGCTGCATCCCTCACCCTTTTACCTGGTCCTAGAAAAGAGCAAGGAAGCACGTAGGGTCAGATGATGGGACGATGGAATTCAGTAGTCAGCACGTAACAGTCACACTTCTGAGTCTGGAATGCAGATGAGTAAATGAAGGCCCACAAACCCTTTTACACTATACCCTGCTCATCCTTGAAATTTACTTTTGATTTGTCTCTGACTCAGCTGGGATACACCTTCAAGTAATCCTTTAAGTATACTTTGCAACAAAGATAAGTGAGCGAGCGACATGGCTTCTGAGTCTTTTCTTGTCTGAGAAGATAGAATTGGTTTGTGTCTCTACTTACCCGTATTCTGGCAGTTGTATTGCAGAGAAGCCTGGGGCCACAGTAATTTTTATTCTTTTGTAAGTAACTTCAGTATATATAAATACACACATGGATGTTTGTATAATTCTTTCACCTACTAGTGAAAGTAAACTTAGCCAATATTTGATCTCTTTTTACTGAGTTTGGCTGGAACATAGTAAAACTTGATCTGTACACCTTTTTTTGTTCCTGGAAATTTTTTTTCGGTTGTTGCTTTGACTAGAACTTCTGATAACTCCGGTATCTCTATTAAGAATCTCTCTAAGCCTTAGGTTGTACACCCATTTTCTGATTCTCACGTCTTGTCACTTTATCATTTTAAGATCTTAATCCATTTCCTCTGCCTTTTGGGATTTCCCAATTTGTCTCTTTTTCTGGGATAACAGTTTTTTTCTGTTTTTTTACTATCTCTATTTATTATCTGTGATTTAACATTTGCTATTGCATTTACATTTTTAAAAATTCAATATAAAAAAAGAAAAAAAAGCCACCCATAATCCTATTGCCCAGACATAAACAACTATTAATATCTTGGAATATAACCTTCCACATTTTATTCTGTCTCTATATCCATACCTAGAACTATAAAATCCCTTTCATATATGTAATACAAATTTTTACCTGGTATTTAATGTTAACAATCCTTTTTGATATAGACAGATTTAAAAGTCATGTTAAGGAAAAACTCTTGTTTCCATTTATTAATAAAATACTTTTTAAGGTTTACATGATGTTAAACATTTTTCTTTAATTGTGAATAATACAATCTTTTTACCATCAGTTTCTACATAATTCTGGCTTATTACTCTGAAGTAAATATCAGCATTTCCTCTAATAGTAGCTATTTAACATTTAATTTTTAACTTTCCCCTAGTCTGTTGTGATTAGTAATTCTTGTAAGCTATGTGCTAGGTGCTAAACAGAAAATGGCGTTGAGACAGCGTGTGGGCTGTGACTTTGACTTATAAACATGTAAGATTATATAGAATTTAAGATATGTGTCTAAGGCTATATAAAGTTTAAACAGGTTATATAAATGCAAGCTATATGTCTTTTGTTTATTAAGTGTAATGCCATATTATTAATTAAATTCTATCTTACACATGTGGGTTGAGGCTTACATCTAAAGTCTGGGGATGGTACTCCTATCACCTATAAGTTTTAACATTCCTTAACATTCCTACTAATACAATAGGAACAGCTTATTCTTTCATGATATTCATTCTACAATTTCATATGTTTACACCTTTCCTCCTGTGTCTATAGGCACCAGGGCCTTGCAGTCCTCTAATTTTTCATATAATAACACTAAATCTGCTCTTACTACCTAACTATTAGTATATTTTGTCATAAATTTATCATTAACTTCTATATATGGGATATTTATAAATATGTCTTCTTATTTTGCTCATAAATTCTTTCTTTAAGGGGGATACTAGAGTTGTCTTCTAATATAAGCAACATAAGGGGGGCCCTGGGCAGTGGGGACTATCTTTATTACTTTGCTGTTTCATATAAATTTCTTGGGAAAATGGGTTTTTCTGTGGGGGTTTTTCCATGGCCCAGGTTCCCATAACTTCTGGTTAATCATGTTTGAATTATTACAAAAGGGAGGACAAACTGCATCTCGTTTTAAGAGAGGCCTGGGTTGTTCTGCTTCACTTATTTGTGGCAGTATGCCTGGAACCGTTGGTCCCATAACACTGCTTTTGTTTCCAGAATTGCTGCTTTGATCAATATTTTGGGTTATGTTATATACTAAAGATTAATAAATCTTAAATACATAAGATTTCCCATATATGAGCCCAATCACCAACATCATAACTGAAAAAATAAGTGCAGGAATTAGCAGGGGCCAGCTATGAGGTTTCCTGTTTTCAGGATTCCTCCTGGTGCCTGGACCTTGTCAAACAGCATGAGCAGCATGGCCCATGCCAGTTTGGCACTGTGTAATATGATTTTCTACATTAATTCATTTAAATGGAGTGATAACCATCTTTCAAATGATGGAACTGAGGTTCAAGAAGCCAAGGAAATAGTACAAAGTCACCCAGTAAGTAGTTAGACCCATCTTTGAACTCAGGTTTGTCTACCACCAAAGCTATATGCTTTTAGCCCCTGGGCCATATAATGCTTTCAGTTTTTATTGAAGTTTCTTAAAAAATCAGGAATGGAAGTTAATTTTATAAAATGCCTCTTAAGCATCTTACAAGATGACCACGTTTTTTCCCTTTGACCTATCGGTATAATGATTCTGTTAATGGATTTTTCAGTGTGAAGCTCGTTTTTGCATTCCTAGATTATACTGTACTGGATATGAGTGTTTTATTATTTTAATATTTTGCTGAATAAAAAATATATTTTGCTGAATTACTTTGCTTATATTTTAATATTTTTTCCATTTCCATTTATAGGGTCAGTGGGTTTTTTAAAAATTGTGTTCTTTCTCAAGTTTTAGTGTTTTGATAATGGTGGCTTTGGAAAAGGCATCAGGAAGAACTTTTCTTTCTCTCTGCTCTGGAACATTTTAAATAGCATAATTATCTTTCTTTGAAGGCATGTAAAACAGCCTGGAAAACTTCTGGGTCCTGTATCTCCTTTGGGGACAAGTTTGATAATATTCTCAATCTTTTCCATAACTTGTTCTTGAATCAGTTTTGTTGTGCCTTTTTGGGGGGGGGGGGGATTAATATCTTTTTTTGTTGTGCTTTTGTAGAAAATCTTTTGATGATATTTTTCTAATTTATTAACCCAGGAATGTATATTTTAAAACTCGGTATCTGGAGTTAACTCTACTTTCTCTTTCTTCATGTTGTGTGCTTGTGATTTCTTTTTTCTTAATTATCCTTGCCAGAAGTTTATTTTATTGTTTATTTATGACAAATACTTATTTTAAGTTTACTTATAACAAAGAATCAACTCTTGAATTGATAAATTCCACTGTCTTTACTTTTGTCACTTATTTTATGATTTTATCTTTTTTTTTTTCCACGCAAGAGATTTTATTATCTGAAGGAGAGAGTGGCTGCCCCAGAGGCAGGTGGGTGAGTAGAGAGAGAGAGGGAGCAGCAGAGAGAGCAGCGGGACAGAGAGAGCAGAGAGCAGAGAGAGAGGGAGAGAGAGCAGGGAGAGCAGGGGCACAGAGACAGAGACAAAGAGAGAGACAGAGAGAGAGAGGGCAACAGCGTGGTGCCTTTTATTGTGGATCCTCTCGGCCTGCTGCTTTGGGGGAGGGTCGGGATGTTTAGAGATAAGGCGGGGTAAGCCCAGCAAGCCCTAGGCAGGCCCAGGCATAATTCTCACCGGCTTATGTGCTTGGGACCATGGGGCAAATGGAGGATAAATTACTATATTCTTACATTCCTCCCTTTTCTGTTTTATAAGTGGTAGAGGATTTGGGAAGGAGTGAAAGTTAGTCTTCAGTAACTGCTTCCTGCTGATTAGGGGCGATGAAATTCATTTTTGTATTGATGGGGGGCGGTCCTCAGATGAGCCCTTGGTCTGCAGTGACGATGGCATTTTCCAGGTTCAATAAGGATCATCGTCTTTGGAGAGGGGTTGGTAATCCTGTAATATAAGCTGGTTAAAGGTTTGGTTAGAAATTTTTTGCATTTGGGTTGATTGCTATGTTTACATAGGGTGGCTGAATTAATAGCATTTTGGGGGGACATATGTGTAGGCAGCAAAGCAACCTGTAGGGCAAAGGGAATCCTTGATGGTGCAATCTTTTGGACAGTCTGAAAGAGAAGAAAGGGCTGGTATTGGGAAGATAGGTCTGGTGAGAGATTAAGTGTTGAGACCAGGGTTAATAATCCTGACGCATGACGCATGGTGGTTGTAAGGGAGGTCTTAGGACTCTGCTGGCAGAAACTTCTTCAGTGATGAGTGGAAGCAGAGATGAGAGGCGCGAAATGCGGAGAGTAAGAGGTCCCGTCAGGGTGGAGGAGTAGGAACCTGTGGGAGGTTTGGTGGGAGGGGAATAAACTGAGACAAACGGCTTAAGGTGGGAGTTGTGTATCTAATGGGGAAGACCCTGGAGTTTAACTGCAGTTGGCATGGAAAGGATTACTGTGTATGGTCTTTGCCATTTGGGACTTAGGGATGGTGTTGCTTGGTGTTTGGAACGGGAATGGTTTGGAGAAGTTTTTTCCTGTCTATGGTAATGGCCTTGTAGGGCAGGGAGAGCTGAACTCCCAGGTATGTGACTTGAGCAGCAGACAGCTGAACTTTGGAGGGTGAGACCCGATAGCCGCGTTCTGAGAAAGTGTAAAAGGAGAATAGTATCCTGTTGATAGGTTTGTAGGGAGGGGCTGCACTGGAGGAGATCATCTACATATTGAAGGAGGGTAGAGCTCGAGAGAGTAAGGGATTTGAGGTCTTGTGTTAGAGCCTGTCCAAAAAGGTGGGGACTATCTCTAAAGCCTTGGGGAAGGACTTGTTAAGTGTTCTATGAATATTAAAAATTAACTTAACATAAGGAATTTTCTGCCTTGATTTTTCGCTGGGATACCGGCGTCTTGGTCTGGGAGCAAATCAAAAGGCTACCTGCTCAGCTCCCAAGGTGGGCTGAGGTATTGTCTATTTGCTAAAGAATCCTGCCTTTTACTATGCCATCTACAGCTGGGTCTGCATGCTAAGTTAGTTGCTCAGTTTGCAAAATTACCTCATCAGATCTGAAGGAGGAAAGACAGCACATAGGCCTGGGCCTTTTAGTATGCTAAAGTGAATCTTATACAAGATTACAAATGATTAACATAATAAAACATGTGCTACTCTTCTTTATCTGGGGAACATTAACTGATCTCACTGAAGAACGATTCACTGTTTTAGTGGGAGGGGTTCCTAGCATGTAGTTACTTTGCTCTGACTGTAAATATCCTGCCTTACTTTCTCCAGAGGCTCTCACCTTATTCTACGCCTATGGTCCCTGTCTCATTCTCCCCTCTACAGGTAGAGACTCTAGCTGCTGCTAGGGAAAGGGGGCGACGACCGCTCTGGCTGCTTCATGCTGAGAGGGGGCGCAGTAAAGGGTGCAGCTAGGTCTCTTATCACTGGTCAGTTGAGAGGGCCTCAGAAGGTTGGCGCTTCTATTCTGGGTTTCATTTCTATTACTATTTGCAGTTTTGTGGCTTCTAGGCAAGATAGAACAAGTTGTTGTTAGGTTAAATAGCAACATCTGGAGTTGGATTTTCCATTCTGGAAGGACAAACTTGATGAGATTAAGAATGCATGGCTGAATATGAGAACTAGAAATATGAAGAGTCTAATTGAGAATCATAGCCAGGTATCATGGGGAAATTAGAATTCTGGATCGAGTTTACATCTCAATGACTAGTACTAGGATTTAGTGTGGACAAGGCTGCATTATTGAAACAATACTTTTCTCCAAAATCACCCTCATTTTTATTAGAAGTAACTAGATTAAGAAAATAATTAACACTTGGATTTATTATTTGCAAAAGTGCAGCAAGAAGAGCAATTGATTACATGGGATCTTTTAAATGTGCTTTGCTGGAACTTTTTGTAAGGAATTTCAGATTGAACTTTTAAGGGCTTCTTGAGGCCAGAAAGCTAAGCCAGACTTGCCATCAGGTTGTGCTTGCAGTACCTGTAGATTTGGGTGAATTCCTCTCTTCTTGAGATTCCCAAGACATTCTTGAGGTTCCTGCACCTGCCAGGAAGTGACCTTCCTTACTCACCTGGTCAGGCTGCTGGGAACTCTGTAAGTAAGGTACCAGGCCAGTTCTTCTAAGGGGCTTTGTTGGCTTTATAAAGTCAATCTTAGTTCCTTAAAGCTGTCTGTTCATATCTGAGTTTACACGCATGTCTCTCAGGTATGACGTTCCAGTCAAAGCCTTGGTAATAAAACCAGTGTTTTTAATTGGTCCTCTTACAAGGAAAGCAGATTCTTATTGAACTTGTGCAAATAAACATACTGCCATGAACTATAAAAATAGTCACTGAGAGTTTTTAAATTTTGGAGGGATCAGGTAGAGAGAAAGATAAAGTTTCAATTCTGCTTATAAAGGCAGTCATTTACTAAACTGTTGTCAGCTTAAGAGAAAAAGCTTAAAACACTTTATCAACAACATTTGAAACAAAAGCCACAAAATTATCTTCCTTAGTTTACTTAATCCTATGTAACTAATACCTGTTCTGCTGAAATCTAGTTTTACTAGTTTAGGAATAATAAAACAGTGAGTATAGATGACAAAAGACTTACAAATGACAATGGTTAAAGATCTGATGAGAACTTACTGTAAGACAGTTGTCATAGGGAAATTTGGATCTTCCTGTAACACAAAACATTCAGTAACAAAGTTTAGCATCATTCCCTGTGACAGTGCCTTCTAGGTAATTAAGCAGGTAAATAAGCCAAATTAGCCAAATATTTTCCTCAATGAGAAAAAATTCCTCTGACATGTTCCAGGGGCCCTCTGGAAAATATCAGAGTTAACTAGAGGTAAAAGCACCTTTTTGCATTTGATTTTGGGAAGCTGTTGAAAGTTTTAAGGCACTTGCTTAAATAGTTACTCACATTAGACAAAGCTACACTTCACTTTAAGCATTTTTCTTTGAAAGATTTAACATACCATCAACTTAAATGACTTTAGGTAAACTTAGGCAGCTGATAACCATAAGGACATGTCTATTCAGTTCAACTTAAAGTAGCATTAATGCTTAATATCTTCTATTAGAATTTTATGGAAATTTTAGAATGCCCAATTTTTACAAGCGCTTGTCTTTAAATCAATTTTTATTAATACCATCCGGAGGTAGAAAAATATTTTTCATTTACACACTTAGACACAAACATACAGATTGAGACGTAATGATACAGTGAGAGGACAGACAGAGCTCCTGGTGTGAGCCAGGAGGGGACAAGAGAGCCCATGGTGGTGCATTGTCTACGTGTTTTATAGCAGTTGAGGATATTTGGGAACGTGAAAAAAGCTTAGGGGTGTGGACTTTAAGGCAAGTAGTAGGTGTTTAGGATTGCAGGGGAGACAGAGAGAGAGCTTGGTTCAGAGGTAGGAGAAGGCCTGGATATATGGGATCTCTTTCCATTTGCCCGTGCGCTCACAGAAGTTGTATAAGTCGCAGAGAATTTTAGGATCTAAAGAGCCATTTGGAGACCATTTAGACTGATTGTCCAAGGGATATTGTGGCTAGATCTCATTACAGTAGCGAACAGGTTTGAGGTCTGGAGTTAGGTGGAGGGGCTTTAGATTATTGACTAAGCACCCTAGCGGTGAATCTGTGGGAACGGAGGTCCAGATCCCATGGTGAGAATGAGACCTTTCAGAAGTCGCTGAGGTGTCCCTGAGTGATTGAGAAGGTCACGGAGAAGACCAGGCACAGTTAGGGGGTCGTCACCACCTCCAACTGTGGGGTCGAGGCGAAAACGCCGGGGAGGTCGGTACCTGGTACCAGGAGTTTTTGAGTCGAGTAGACACGTAGATAAAGGGAGACCAGGCCTCAGTGGATGAGGATTCTCACCATGGGGAGGCAGAGAAGGGTGGACTATGGGGATCAACCGTGACTCTGAAAGTCATGGTTGGGGGTGCCCCTGTCCCAGAGGAGCCCTTGGGGGTGCCGGACACTCAACAGTCACTTCCCAGGTTCCAAAGGGACATTTAAGTCGACCATGAAGGGGAGACTCACCAAATCGAAGGCCGGTGTTGGGCAAGAAGACGAGTGACCGGGGAAATGGACGGTGAGCCCGTGGAGGAAGATTGGGCAGTGAGGGTTCCCAGAGCAGCTCAGGTTCCTGGAGGAAGAGCAAAGTGAATGGGAGAACCTCATCCGAGTCATGGCACCAATGAAAGGGTATCTCGCCACGACCCTCCTTACCCAGAATGACTCAGGAGACACGGGCCCATGCAAGAGATTTTATTATCTGAAGAGGAGGGTGGCTGCCCCAGAGGGAGGGGTAGAGAGAGAGAGAGAGAGAGGGAGCAACAGAGAGAGCAGAGAGAGAGAGAGAGAGGAAGAGAGAGCAGGGAGAGCAGGGGGACAGAGACAGAGACAAAGAGAGAGACAGAGAGAGATTTTATCTTTATTAATGCCATTCTGCTTTCCTACAGTCTTTTCCTAGATGAATTCAGTGCTTAGATTTTGTTTTAACATTTAAGCCTATGAATTTTCCTCTGAGTATAGCTTTGGTCACATCCAGTATGTTTTTATGCATAATATATCACTAATATTATCAGCTTTTTTTGAGATATAATTCACATACCATAGATTATTTATTTTGTTATTTGTTCCTTTAAATTTTTAAAGTTTCTATTATTTTAAATATTGAAGTACATACAATAAAATGTACAAATCTTAATGTATAATTTGATGAATTTTGACATGTGTATATACTCATGTAACCATCACCCAGATCAAGATATCAAACATTCTCACTACTTTTTTTCCCATTCACCTATTTCACCCATCCTTCATCCCCTATGATAATCACCAATTTGTTCTTTGTGTTTATGAGTCTATTTAAGTTTTGTTTGTTCATTTGTTTTTTAATTACACACATATGCAAAATCATACAATATTTGTCTTTCCCTGTCTGACTTATTTCACTTACCATAATACCCTGTAGATCCATCCATGTTGTTGTAATGGCAAGAATTCATTCTTTTTAATAGCTGAGTAATATTCCATTGTATATATGTACCACATCTTTTTAATCTGTTCATCTATTAATGGACATTTATGTTGTTTCCATATTTTGGCTGTTGTAAATACTGTGATAAACAGAGGTACATATATCTTTTTGTATTAGTGATTTTGTTGCCTTCAGGTAAATTCCCAGAAATAGAATTGTTGGGTCATATGGTATTTCTATTTTTAGTTTTCTTTGAGAAACCTCCATACTGCTTTCCAGTAGTGCCTGCACCAAATTGCAATCCCATCAGTGGTGCATGAGGGTTCCCTTTTCTCCACATCCTCACCAACACTTGTTATTTCTTGTTTTGTTGATATTAGCCATTCTGTCTGGTGTAAGGTAACCACCTAGGTAACCACAATATCTCACTGTGGTTTTGGTTTGCATTTCCCTGATGATTAGTGATGTGGACAATCTTTTCTTGTGTCTGTTGGTTACCTGTATGTCTTCTTTGGAAAAATGTCTATCCAGGTTCTCTACCCATTTTTTGATTGGACTATTTGTTTTTTGGTGATGAGTTTTATGATTTCATCATGTGTTTTGGATATTAGCCCCTCCTCAGATGTATCATTTGCAAATATATTCTCCCATACAGTAGGTTACCTTTTCATTTTGTGGATGATTTCCTTTGCTCTGCAGAAGCTCTTTGGTTTGATGTAGTCTCACTTGTTTATTTTTGCTTTTGTTTCTCTTGCTAGGGGGAGACATATCCAGAAAAAAGTTACTAATGCTGATGTTCAATAGGACTTAGGTATTTAAAAAAATTTTTATTAAGGTATGATTGATATACACTCTTTTGAAGGTTTCACATGAAAAAACAATGTGGTTACTACATTTACCCATATTATCAAGTCCCCACCCATACCCCAATGCAGTCACTGTCCATCAGTGCAGCAAGATGGCACAAATTCACTATGTGTCTTCTCTGTGCTACACCATTCTCCCTGTGATTCCCCCACACCATGTGTCCTAAATATAATACCCCTCAATTCCCTTCTCCCTCCCCACCTGCCCTCCCACACCCCTCCCCTTTGGTAACCACTAGATCATTCTTGGAGTCTGAGTCTGCTGCCATTTTGTTCCTTCAGTTTTGCTTCACTGTTATACTCCACAAATGAGGGAAATCATTTGGTATTTGTCTTTCTCCGCCTGGCTTATTTCACTGAGCATAATGTCCTCCAGTTCCATCCATGTTGCAAATGGTAGGATTTGTTTCCTTCTTATGGCTGAATTGTATTCCATTGTGTATATGTACCACATCTTCTTTATCTATTCGTCTACTGATGGACACTTAGGTTGCTTCCATATCTTGGCTATTGTAAAAAGTGCTGTGATAAACATAGGGATGCATATGTCTTTTTGAATCTGAGAAGTTGTATTCTTTGGGTAAATTCCAAGAAGTGGGATTCCTGGGTCAAATGGTATTTATATTTTTAGTTTTTTGAGGAACCTCCATATTGCTTTCCACAATGGTTGAACTAGCTTACATTCCCACCAGCAGTGTAAGAGGGTTCCCCTTTCTCCGCATCCTCGCCAGCATTTGTTGTTCTTAGTTTTTTTGATGCTGGCCGTCCTTACTGGTGTGAGGTGATAGCTCATTGTGGTTTTAATTTGCATTTCCCTGATGATTAGTGATGTGGAGCATCTTTTCATGTGTCTGTTGGCCATCTGGATTTCTTCTTTGGAGAACTGTCTCTTCATATCCTCTTCCCATTAGTTAATTGGGTTATTTGCTTTTTGGGTGTTGAGGAGTGTAAGTTCTTTATATATTTTGGATGTTAACCCCTTGTCGGATATGTCATTTACAAATATATTCTCCCATACTGTAGGATGCCTTTTTGTTCTGTTGATTGTGTCCTTTGCTGTACAGAAACTTTTTAGTGTGATGTAGTCCCATGAGTTCATTTTTGCATTTGTTTCCCTTTCTCGAGAAAGTGAGTTCAGGAAAAAGTTGCTCATGCTTATATTCAGGAGATGTTTGCCTCTGTTGTTTTCTAAGAGTTTTATGGTTTCGTGACTTACATTCAAGTCTTTAATTCATTTCGAGTTTACCTTTTTGTATGGGATTAAACAATAATCCAGTTTCATTCTCTTGCATGTAGCTGTCCAGTTTTGCCAACACCAGCTGTTGAAGAGGCTGTCATTTCCCCACTGTATGTCCATGACTCCTTTATCATATATTGATTGACCATGTATGGTTGGGTTTATATCAGGGCTCTCTAGTCTGTTCCATTGGTCTATGGATCTGTTCTTGTGCCACTACCAAATTGTCTTGATTACTGTGGCTTTGTAGTAGAGCTTGAAGTTGGGGAGCGTAATTCTCCCTGCTTTATTCTTCCTTCTCAGGACTGCTTTGGCTATTCAGGGTCTTTTGTGGTTCCATATGAATATGAATTTAGGACAATTTTCTCTAGTTCATTGAAGAATGCTGTTGGTATTTTGATAGGAATTGCATTGAATCTATAGATTGCTTTAGGCAGGATGGCCATTTTGACAATATTAATTCTTCCTATCCATGAGCACAGGATGTGTTTCCATTTATTGTTATCTTCATTAATTTCTCTCATGAGTGTCTTGTACTTTTCAGAGTATAGGTCTTTCACTTCCTTGGTTAGGTTTATTCCTAGGTATTTTATTCTTTTTGATGCAATTGTGAATGGAATTGTTTTCCTGATTTCTCTCTCTGCTAGTTCATTGTTAGTGTATAGGAATGGCACAGATTTCTGTGTATTAATTTTGTATCCTTCAACTTTGCTGAATTCAGATATTAGATCTAGTAGTTTTGGAGTGGATTCTTTAGGGTTTTTTATGTACAATATCATGTCATCTGCAAACAGGGACAGTTTAAGTTCTTCCTTGCCAATCTGGATGCCTTTTATTTCTTTTTGTTTTCTGATTGCTGTGGCTAGAACCTCCAGTACTATGTCGAATAGAAGTGAGGAAAGTGGGCATCCTTGTCTTGTTCCTGATCTTAAAGGAAAAAGCTTTCAGCTTCTCGCTGTTAAGTATAATGTTGGGTGTGGGTTTGTCATATATGGCCTTTATTATGTTGAGGTACTTGCCCTCTATACCCATTTTGTTGAGAGTTTTTATCATGAATGGATGTTGAAATTTTTCAAATGCTTTTTCAGCATCTATGGAGATGATCATGTGGTTTTTGTCCTTCTTTTTGTTGATGTGGTGGATGATGTTGATGGATTTTCGAATGTTGTACCATCCTTGCATCCCTGGAATAAATCCTACTTGGTCATGATGGATGATCTTTTTGATATATTTTTGAATTCAGTTTGCTAATATTTTGTTGGGTATTTTTGCATCTATGTTCATCAGGAATATTGGTCTGTAATTTTCTTTTCTTGTGGTGTCTTTGCCTGGTTTTGGCATTAGAGTGATGCTGGCTTTATAGAATGAGTTTGGAGGTATTCCCTCCTCTTTTATTTTTTGGAAACTTTAAGGACAATGGATATTAGGTCTTCACTAAATGTTTGATAAAATTCAGTGGTGAAGCCATCTGGTACAGGAGTTTTGTTCTTAGGTAGTTTTTTGATTACCAGTTCCATTTCGTTGCTGGTAATTGGTCTGTTCAGATTTTCTGTTTCTTCCTTGGTCAGCCTTGGAAGGTTGTATTTTTCTAGAAAGTTGTCCTTTATTTCTAGGTTGTCCAGTTTGTTAGCATATAATTTTTCATAGTATTCTCTAATAATTCTTTGTATTTCTGTGGTGTCCATAGTGATTTTTCCTTTCTTATTTCTGATTCTGTTTATGTGTGTAGACTGTTTTTTTCTTCATAAGTTTGACTAAGGGTTTATCTATATTTATTTTCTTGAAGACCAGCTCTTGCTTTCATTGATTCTTTCTATTGTTTTATTCTTCTCAATTTTATTTATTTCTGCTCTAGTCTTTATTATGTCCCTCCTTCTACTGAGTTTGGGCCCCATTTGTTCTTCTTTTTCTTGTTTCATTAATTGTGAGTTTAGACTGCTTATATGGAATTGTTCTTTCCTGAGGTAGACCTGTACTGCAATATACTTTCCTCTTAGCACAGCCTTGGCTGCGTCCCACAGATTTTGTGGTGTTGAATTATTGTTGTCATTTGTCTCCATATATTGCTTGATCTCTATTTTTATTTGGTCATTGATCCATTGTTACTTAGGAGCATGTTGTGAAGCCTCCATGTGTATGTGGGATTTTTCGTTTTCTTTGCGTAATTTATTTCTAGTTTCATACCTTTGTGGTCTGAGAAACTGGTTGGTACAATTTCAATCTTTTTGAATTTACTGAGGCTCTTTTTGTGGCTTAGTATATGATCTATTCTTGAAAATGTTCCATGTGCACTTGAGAAGAATGTGTATTCTACTGCTTTTGGCTGTAGAGTTCTGTAGATGTCTGTTAGGTCCATCTGTTCTAATGTGTTGTTCAGTGCCTCTGTCTCCTTACTTATTATCTGTCTGGTTGATCTGTCCTTCAGAGTGAGTGGAGTGTTCAAGTCTCCTAGAATGAATGCATTGCATTCATTGCATTCTATTTCCCCTTTTAATTCACATATGTAGGTGCTCCTGTGTTGGGAGCATAGATATTTATAATGTTTATATCTTCTTGTTGGGTTGACCCCTTTATCATTATGTAATGTCCTTCTTTGCCTCTTGTGATTTTATTTGTTTTGAAGTCTATTTTTTCTGATACAAGTACTGCAATCCTGCTTTTTTCTCTCTTATTAGTTGCATGAAATATATTTTTCCATCCCTTCACTTTTAGTCTGTGTATGTCTTTGGGTTTAAAGTGAGTCTCTTATAGGCAGCATATAGATGGGTCTTGTTTTTTTATCCATCAGTGACTCTTTGTCTTTTGATTGGTGCATTCAGTCCATTTACATTTAGGGTGATTATCAATAGGTATGTACTTATTGCCATTGCAGACTTTAGATTCGTGGTTACCAAAAGTTCAAGGTTAACTTCCTTATTATCTAAAAGTCTAAACTCACTTAATATGCTATTACAAACACAATCTAAACGTGCTTTTCTTTTTCTCCTCCTTTTTCTTCATCCTCCATTCTTTATATATTAGGTATCATATTCTGTACTCTTTGTCTATCCCTTGATTGACTTTGGGGATAGTTAATTTAATTTTGCATTGCTTAGTAATTAGCTGTTATACTTTCTTTACTGTGGTTTTATTACCTCTGGTGACAGCTATTAAACCTTAGGAACACTTCCATCTATAGCAGTCCCTCCAAAAGAGACTGTAGAGATGGTTTGTGGGAGGTAAATTCTCTCAGCTTTTGCTTATCTGGAAATTGTTTAATCCCTCCTTCAAATTTAAGTGATAATCTTGCCAGATAAAGTACTCTTGGTTCAAGGCTCTTCTGCTTCATTGCATTAAATACATCATGCCACTCCCTTCTGGCCTGTCAGGTTTCTGCTGAGAAGTCTGATGTTAGTCTGATGGGCTTTCCTTTGTATGTGATCTTATTTCTCTCTCTGGCTGGTTTTAGTAGTCTGTCCTTATCCTTGATCTTTGTATGTCTTGGTGTTGTCCTCCTTGGGTCCCTTGTGTTGGGAGATCTGTGCTCCTCCATGGCCTGAGAGACTATCTCCTTCCCCAGATTGGGGAAGTTTTCAGCAATTACCTCCTCAAGGACACTTTCTATTCCTTTCTCTCTCTCTCTTCTTCTTCTGGTACCCTTATAATGCAAATATTATTCCATTTGGATTGGTCACACATTTCTCTCAATATTCTTTCATTCTTAGAGATCCTTTTTCTCTCTGTGCCTCGGCTTCTTTGTATTCCTCTTCTCTGGTTTCTATTTCATTTATCGTCTACTCCACCATATCCAATCTGCTTTTAATTCCCTCCATTGTGCTCTTTAACGATTGGATCTCTGACTGGAATTCATTCCTGAGTTCTTGAATATCTTTCCATACCTCCATTAGCATGTTAATGATTTTTATTTTGAACTCCTTTTCAGGAAGAATCATGAGGTTCATGTAATCTTTCTCAGGAGTTATATTAATTTTACTCTGGACCAGATTCCTTTGACATTTCACAGTCATATATGGCGCCCTCTAGTGTCCAGAAGCTCTACTCTCCGGAGCTGCTCAGCCCCTGAAGCAATGTCCGTGGTCTCAGGGGAGTGGTATTGGTGCCTGGGGGGAGGAAAGAGCTTTTTCCTGCTTTCCGGCCGCTATGCCTGTCTCCACTGCCTGAACCAGTGGGTCGAGCACACAGGTATAAGCCTCTGCTTTGTGTTTGTAGTTGCTGTAGATAGATCTTCCCTCTGGCTGGCCTAACACCAGGGTAGGGTTTGCCAGTTTGCCAGTCTGGTGGGGCTGGCCAGGAGAAAGGTGCAGTAGGCAGCCTATCATGGAGGGGCTCCTTGGAGCTGTGTAGCCAGCCAGGGAGCTGGAGCACCTGGAAATTGTGAAAGCTCCCAATCTGCTGGGCAGAGTGCACCCGGACGATTTTGTTTACCTGTCCTTTCTCCTGAGAGTAAGCTCTGTGCAGTCCTTGTCCCTTTAGCAGCCCTCTTAGACTGCCTGCCTTTCTTTTGTCCCAGAGCAGCTGAATATGGATCCCTGCTTTCCACAAGCAACTGGAATCTCAGTCTCTCCAGGAATTCTGCCTGTCTTAGCTTTCCAATACCCTAATCACGAGAGTATCATGAAAGCACCATGAAATGTAGGTTTGTGCTCCCAGAGCAGGTCTCCGGAGTTAGGTATTCAGCAGTCCCAGGCCTTCCACTCCCTCCCCACTCTGTTTCTCTTCCTCCTGCTGGTGAGCTGGGGTGGGGGAAGGGCTTGGGTCACGCTGGGCCACAGCTTTGGTATGTTACCCTGTTCCGTGAGGTCTGCTCTTTTCTCCAGGTGTATGCAGTCTGGCGCAGCCCTCTTTCCTGGTGCTCTTTCAGGATTAGTTGTATTAATTATATTTTCATAATATATGCAGTTTTAGGAGGAAGCCTCTGTCTCACCTCTCATGCTGCCATCTTTAATCCCAACTCAGGACATAGGTAGTTTTCAACAGGGAGTTTGTGCCCTTTGACCCCCCTTAACCCATTTTGCCTACTCTCTAATCCCACCTCTAGCAACTACCTGTGCCTTTCACTTTTTTGAGTAGTATCCTTTGAAGCTCAAAATTTTTAATTTTGATTAAATCCAGGTTATCTGTTTTTTCTTTGGTTGTTTGTGCTTTTGGTATCATGTTTAAGAAACCATTGCCTAATTCAAGGTCATGAAGGTTTATACCTATGTTCTCTTCTGGTATTGTAGTTTTGACTAAAATTATCTTAGAGAATGGGTTTTAATTTCTGGATGACTTGCTTTATTTTGTTTATCTTTTTGTTTCTGATTTTACTGCTCCATGGTTAAAGAAAGAGATCTGTACAATTTTTACTTTTTAAAGTAACTATTGAGGTTTTCTGTCTGGTCTAAGATATGGTAAATATTTAACTATCCCATGGCTACTTTAAAGTAATGTATATTATTTTTGTACTATAGTTCTCCTCCCCTCCATACATATTTATTCTATTTCCTTCTTATTGTCTACTTGATGTTCCAAAGACAGAGGGGTTTAAGTTTCCCATACTGCTTGTAATTTTATTAAAATTGCTTATATTTGCAATGAATATTCACTTAACTGCTTCGATTTTGCTGATGCACTTCTAGGTTCTCCACAAGCCGTTCTCATCTTCTCCGCTTTTATCTCATTTCTTTTTCTTCTCACCTGTCCTCTCTTCATGGCCTTCTGCTTCTGTTTTCTGGAGGCTGTTTTCTTTCATATTCTGGAATATGTCAGGCTCCTTACTTGTCCCTCTGACTGTTATACTAAATCACTTAAAGATCTGCTTCTCCTGAGTCTTCAGAATAATTTTCCTGCTTGCTTATTCTGAAATATTTTCTCATATGCCCAATTTCTTGGTGTTTTCTGTTTACTTGTTCTAACATGGGAATAGCTGGTGTTTGCCAGAAAACCTAAGATGTGTGAATTGTCCATTAGGCTGGTTTGTGAGGCTTTTGGCCCAAGTAACAATAAATCACAATCCAACGGAGATTTCACTAGAATGGTTTCTTAGCCTATCAAAGAAGAGTAGAGTTAGAGTTTGGTAATTTGGTACTTCTACAGTGTCCTCAAGCACCCACATTCTTTCTGTCTCTCCACTCTGGCATCTTCATCACATAGGCTGGCTTCCGTATAGTGGCACCTTGGATGCAGCAGCTCCAGACATTGCATGCTTACTATCCAGAGCAGGAAAGAACTGTTTTTCTCCTCATAGGTATCTTTTTGAGAGCAAGAAGCCATTCTTAGAATTCCTCCTCTCATTAGCTGATTTCTTCTTTTGTTGGCCAGAACTACATTATAAACCTAACCCTAAACCAGTCATTGGCAAAGTGAATGAGTACACACAGATGGCTTAGAACAGTCAGAATTAACCTGAGGCATTTGGAGGGAGACAATAGACCCTGAATCAAAGATTGGACTCAGCCGTCAGGGAAGGGGAACATAGCTGTCACATAGGTTTCCAGCAGTGTCTCTGTACTCTCGGTCCCTCTTGGCTGCTGGCTGAATCTCATCACAAATCTACAGTGGGAGAGTGGGTGCTTGGGCTCATTTTTTAGCACCATTCTCAGGATTTATCAGACTTTCATCTAATATATCTCCATGGGACTGACATGGAACCTTCTCCTACCTCCCTATATTCTGGCCATCTGATGCTCTCAACAAACTTAGTTCAAAAAAGTGACATTTCTAGCCCTTCCTATCTCTGCCCTCCATCTGTATCTACAATGGACTGTGTCACCTCCTAAGATGCATATTACTGCTCTCCTGTTGTGCCCACGTCTTCTCCGGGAGCTGCCATCTCCAAGTGGATTTAGGCTGAGGGCACCCCTGGGGGATGGGAAGAAAGCTTTTCCTCCAAAGCAGCTGTACAGGAGAATGATGCCTGTGCATTGTCCAGTTGACAAAGACCTTGCTTTTTTTAAGGGCCAGACAGTGGGAGGGAGGATAAAGCCCCTTTCAAGTTATTTTTAGCATGGGAGGCAATGTCACTCTGTGGGCAGCATAGCCCAGGGGTCACTACAATTGCACTTTTTTGATCTAGTTCCACTGGCTTTATCATAGGTGGAAATATGCCTCTCTACTCCCCCTCCATTCTGACAATCAGTTTTCATGACTAGTTTGTAGTGATGTGGGTTTTCAGCTCCTTCTGTATCTTTATATGTTAATCAGAATGTGGGAGAGACTGGGGGTGGGGGACGCTAGGTGGTTACCATTTAAAACTGGAAGCCATGTTCACACAGTTTCAAAGAGTGATCTACACGCGCCCTTTCTCTACTTCCTTGGCCCATCACTGCCTAATACTTACTTCCCCTCAATCCCGGAAGTCCCCAGGAACCACCACATTGGTAAAGCCAGAGGGCACTTTGAATTGTCTCCTTACCCTGCCTCTTCTTAGCATATGGCACTGCTTTTTTTTGGCTTTGCTGCTGTGAACCCCCGGCTCCTTTGATGGGTTGCATTGAATGCTTGCTCTGCATCAGGTATTGTGCTAAGCTCTTCATATATATCACTTCATAAAATTCTCACAGAAGCCTAATGGAGTAATTATTGTTTCCCTGAGGAAACTGAGGCTCTTGCTCATGGAACAATGGCTTATAACCTGGAAGAATCAGGAAGGAACCTTCTTAATGTTCCCTTCCCTGGGCTTCTGTGATGTCATTTGTTCCTAATTTTCCTCCTATCTCTCTGGTTCGTCCTTTTCAAGCTCCTCTTCCTTTGTCTGCCTCTTAAGTTTCATTATTTCTTGGGCTTATTCCCTAGCAGCTTTTCCTTCTTCCTTTCTGTGCATTCTCCTGGGCAGTTTCATCCAGTCACCCTCCGATGGCTCTTGGATCTCCAACTCCCTCCCAGACACCTTTCATAAGCCCTGGAACCACATATCCAGCTTCCTTTCTACCATCTTCTTTTGGAAACTCCTCTGTTCAGCACACTGAAAATGAGGCCATGATCTTTCCTCCTGGTAACCTAGTGGTCTCCACCTTAGCTCAGGCATTATTACCTTTTTTTTTTTTTTTTGGCTTTCCTGCTGTGAATCTGATATAATGTAGATCAGCGGTTCTCAAAGTTGTCTGCACATTGGAATCACTGAGAAGCTTTAACAAAAGATAGTAATGCCTGAGTCCTACCACACAGGGGTTATGATTTAATTGCTTTGGGTTGTGTGACCCAGGCAACAATATATTTTTATCATGGCAAAATATATATAACATAAACTTTACCATCTTAACCATTTGTAAGTGTATAGTATAGTAGTATTAACTACAGACACTTTATTGTGCAAAAGATCTCTAGAACTTTTTCATCTTGTAAAACTCAAGCTCTACAATAATAAGAACTCCTCTTCCCACCTCAACCCCCCGGCCCTTGGCAACTACCATTCTACTTTCTGTTTCTAACAGTTTGATTACTTTAGAGACTTCAAATAAGTGGAATCATGCAGTGCTTGTCTTTTTGGGGATGGCTTATTCCGCTTAGCATAATATCCTCAAAGTTCATCCACACTGTAGCATGTAACAGGTTTTCCTTTTTTAAAATATTCCATTGTATGTCTCTGTCGTATTTTGTCCACCCCACAAGTTTTATTGATATATAACTGTGTGTAAGTTTAAGGTGTGCAATGTGATGATTTGGTATAGGTATAGATTGTGAAACGATTACCATGAGAAGGTTAGTTAACACATCCATTACTTCACATAGTTACCTTTGGTGTGTGTGTGTGTGTGCGCATGTGTGGTGAGAACATTTAAGATCTCCGCAACTTTCAAGAGTACAATACGGCATTGTTCACTATACACCATGCTGTACACTAGGTCCCCTAATCTTGTAACTGGAGGTTTGTTCCCTTTGACCAGCATCTCCCATTTCCTCCACTCATGGCCCTTGTTATCACCAATCTACTCTGTTTCTGAGCTTGGTTTTTTTAGATTCCACATATAAGTAAGATCATGTAGTATTTTTCTTTGTGTTATTTCACTTAGCTTAATGCCTTCCAGATTTATCTGTGTTTTTGCTAATGGCAGGATTTTATATATATAATATATATAGTCTTCTCTTTACCCATTCGTCTACTCAGATACCAAGATTGTCTCCATATCTTGGCTATTGTAAAGAATGCTGCAGTTAACGTGGAGTACAGATAGCTCTTCGAGACAGTGATTTCATTTCTTTGAGATAAATACCCAGTAGTGGGGTTCCTGAGTAATTGGGTAGTTCTATTTTTAATTTTTTAAAGAACTTACATGTTTTTCATAGTGGCTGCACCAATTTATATTCCCACCAACATTGCACAGGGGCTTCAATTGCTCCATATTCTTATCAACATTTGTCATTTTCTAATTTAATCTTTCTTTTTGGCAGTGGCCATCCTTATGGGTGAGCAGTGATATCTCATGGTTTTGTCTTGCAATTCCCTGATGATTGGTGGTATTGAGCATCCCTTGATGTGTTTATTGGCCATTTGTTTTTGGGTTTTTTTTGTATCATTAATCTACAATTACATGAGGAACATTATGTTTACTAGACTCCCCCCATCACCAAGTTCCCCCACATACCCCATTACAGTCACTGTCCATCAGCGTAGTAAGATGTTGTAGAATCACTACTTGTCTTCTCTGTGTTGTACAGCCCTCCTTGTGCCCCCTGCCATTATACATGCTAATCATAATGCCCCCTTTCTTTTTTCTCCCCACTTATCCCTCCCTTCCCACCCCTCCTCCCCAGTCCCTTTCCCTTTGGTAACTGTTAGTCCATTCTTGGGTTCTGTGAGTCTTCTGCTGTTTTGCTCCTTCAGTTTTTTTCTTTGTTGTTATACTCCACAGACAAGTGAAATCATTTGATACTTGTCTTTCTCCACCTGGCTTATTTCACTGAGCACACTACCCTCTAGCTCGGTCCATGTTGGTGCAAATGGTAGGATTTGTTTACTTCTTATGGCTGAATAATATTCCACTGTGTATATGTACCACATCTTCTTTATCCATTCATCTACTGATGGACACTTAGGTTGCTTCCATTCTTGGCTATTGTGAATAGTGCTGCGATAAACATAGGGGTGCATATGTCTTTTTTTTGGTAGGATTTGTTTACTTCTTATGGCTGAATAATATTCCACTGTGTATATGTACCACATCTTCTTTATCCATTCATCTACTGATGGACACTTAGGTTGCTTCCATTCTTGGCTATTGTGAATAGTGCTGCGATAAACATAGGGGTGCATATGTCTTTTTCAAACTGGGTTGCTGCATTCTTAGGGTAAATTCCTAGGAGTGGAATTCCTGGGTCAAATGGTATTTCTACTTTTAGTTTTTTGAGGAACCTCCATACTTTCCACAATGTTTGAACAAATTTACATTCCCACCAGCAATGTAGGAGGATTCCTCTTTCTCCACATCTTCGCCAACATTTGTTGTTGTTTGTCTTTTGGATGGTGGCCATCCTTACTGGTGTGAAGTGATATCTCATTGTGGTTTTAATTTGCATTTCTCTGATGACTAGTGATGTGGAGCATCTTTTCATGTGTCTGTTGGCCATCTGAATTTCTTCTTTGAAGAACTGTCTGTTCAGCTCCTCTGACCATTTTTTGATTGGATTATTTGCTTTTTGTTTGTTGAGGTGCATGAGCTTTATATATTTTTGATGTCAACCCTTTATCGGATCTGTCATTTATGAATATATTCTCCCATACTGTAGGATGCCTTTTTGTTCTATTGGTGGTGTCCTTTGCTGTACAGAAGCTTTTCAGTTTGATGTAGTCCCACTTGTTCATTTTTGCTTTTGTTCTCCTTGCCCGGGGAGATATGTTCATGAACAAGTCGCTCATGTTTATGTCTAAGAGATTTCTGCCTATGTTTTTTTCTAAGAGTTTTATGGTTTCATGACTTACATTCAGGTCTTTGATCCATTTTGAATTTACTTTTGTGTATGGGGTTAGACAATGATCCAGTTTCATTCTCTTACATGTAGCTGTCCAGTTTTGCCAACACCAGCTGTTGAAGAGGCTGTCATTTCCCCATTGTATGTCCATGGCTCCTTTATCATATATTAATTGACCAAATATGTTTGGATTAATATCTGGACTCTCTATTCTGTTCCACTGGTCTGTGGGTCTGTTCTTGTGCCAGTACCAAATTGTCTTGATTACTGTGGCTTTGTAGTAGAGCTGGAAGTTGGGTAGTGCAATCCCCCCAGCTTTATTCTTCCTTCTCAGGATTGCTTTGGCTATTAGGGGTCTTTTGTGGTTCCATATGAATTTTAAAACTATTTGTTCCAGTTCGTTGAAGAATGCTGTTGGTATTTTGATAGGGATTGCATTGAATCTGCAGATTGCTTTAGGCAGGATGGCCATTTTGACAATATTAATTATTCCTAGCCAAGAGGATGAGATGAGTTTCCATTTGTTAGTGTCTTATTGGCCATTTCTATATCTTCTTTGGGAAATGGTCTGTTGAAGTCCTCTGCCCATTTTAAAATCAGGTTGTTTGTAGGGGTTTTTTTTTTTTTTTTTTGGTTGGTTGTAAGAGTTCTTTATATATTCTGGATATCAACTCCTTATCAGATATCAACTCCTTATCAGGTATATTTCTTTACCATACTGTTTTAATTGCTACAACTTTGTGATGTTTTGATGTCAAAAAGTGTGAGGCTTCCAGCTTTGATTTTCTCTCTCAAGATCGTTTTTGCCTGTTCACGGTCCTTTGAGATTCTGTATGAATTTTAGGACAGTTTTTCTATTTCTGCAGAAAGTGCCATTGGGGTTTTGCATTGAATCTGCAAATCACTCTGAGTAGTACAGACATTTTAATAATGTTAAGTCCTTTGCTCCATAAACGTGAATATCTTTTCATTTGGGTTTTCTTTAATTTCTTTCAGCAATGTTTTTTAGTTTTCAGTGTGAAGGTCTTTTTTGCCTCCTTGGTTAGGTTTATTCCTAAGTATTTTATCTTTTTGATGTTATTTTAAATGGAATTATTTTCTTAATTTCCTTTTCAGAGTGTTCATTGTAGTGTGTAGATACACAACTGATTTTTGTGTGTTCATTTTATATCCTGCAACTCTGCTGTATTCATTATTTAGTTCTAAAATTGTTTTTTTTTTGTGTGTGTGTGGAATCCTTAAGGTTTTCTACATAGAAGATTATGTCATCTGTGAACAGAGATGATTTTACTTATTCTTTTCCAATCTGAATGCCTTTCATTTCTTTTTCTTACCTAATTGCTCTGGCTAGGACTTCTAGTACTGTATTGAATAGATACGGCAAGAGTGGACATTACTAGCCTTGGTCCTGACTTTCAAGGGAAAGTTTTCAGTTTTTTCATCATCGAGTATGATTTTAGCTTTGGGCTTTTCATATATGGATTTTATTATGTTGAAGGAGTTTCTTTCTATTCCTAGTTTGCTGAGTATATTACCTCTTGACCAAACCACTAGAGTAGTTAAGTAGTCTGTCTTCCTGCCTCCTATGCTCTCTAGTGTCTCCAAATCACAGAAAGCATAGAAAGAGCCTGGAGGATTAGAACCAGCCACCATGAGCTAAACTGGAGGGCAGGGAGTAGGCAAGTGGCAGGTTGAAGCTTTTCCGCCTAGGATCCATGAAAGCTGAGAGCTGTGGGGTGCGACCCGCCTCCCTTTCCTCTAGATGCAACCCCTCGGGCCCCGCCCCTCAGGAGGCTCTTGCTCCGCCCATGGCCGTTTGGCCAAGCTCTGACTTCCACAGTCCCGCCCCAGTCCCGCCCACCCACCATGCCCTGCCCTTCCAGCCCCCTGGCCCTGCCCCACCATTGGATACCGGTGGAGAACTCTGCATTGCTTACTTCCAGCGCCCTGGGAGGAGGATGAGATCCGCAGGGACCGAGTGGAACCCCAGAGTGTGTCCCTTTCGTGGCGGGAACCCATCCCTGCTGGAGCACCAGAGGCCAACCGCACGGAGTATGAGATCCGATACTATGAGAAGGTGAGTCGGGGTCTGAGAGAGACCTGCGGTTGTGTTCCTGGCTGTGGTCAGCCCCTGTCGCCTGCCTTGCTTCCTTTTCTTCACATTTTCCCATCAAACGTCCTTCATATTTTCTTTCTAAACACACCCACCAGCCACCTAACAGGCCCCCAGGCTTGAGGTTCTTCTGGTCCCTCCACACCAATGATGCCGCCACTCTTCCCCCTTTACCCCAGGAGGCCTCCGTTCTTCATGTCCTCATCTCCAGTTTCACTACTTCTGCCTAGCAGGGACAGTTGGCAAAGAGCTTTCTCAGGGGGCTGATCCAAATTCTGTGTGGCTGGATCACATACATACTTTGCAAACTGTTTTAAGAAAAGGAATGCAGAAATATATTGTTTCAAATTTTACAAAAATGTATGAGGGCGGGAGCACATTGGTAGGTCAGATGGTGTGCTGGGGCTCCGTGGTGTGCTGGTAAATGTTTAACAACCAGCTCTCCAGAACAGTGAACTATATGAATTATTACTTTACTTTTACTGATATAAAGGATGTGTAACACATCCCTTATGCATAATAAAAAATATGCAGTGCTCCTAATTGTAAACTCCACGTTGCCAATTGATTTTCATAGGGTGGATACTTTTGCTTTGCAGCTTTTTGGGGTACAGTTGCAGTTGAACTAAACTGCTGTACAGTTGCAGTTGAACCATGATTTGACAAATGGAGTTACATCCCAATCCACTATCCCTTTTCCCCATAAATTTATTGTCTTTAAATCTGAAGTGTAATCTCCTGTTAAAATGTTTCCCACCTGTGGAAATTTTATTCATTAAAAGTGAATTCAACCGTAGCACTTCATGTATCAGAACTTCACTCACTTCTTAGTGACTCAGGATACTTGTTTGCTGAATCAGATAAAAGGTTTTGAATTCTAGAAGTCTGCTGAGAGCTGTGAGTTGGTGGGGTGGAAAGGGGGGTGTTGAACAGGCAAAAGGAGTGAGTTCTGAGTCACTGCTGGGTGACCTAGAGGATGGAGCACCACTGACTGTGGCGGAGAGTCACTGACCTGAGGGAGCAGGGTAGGGGTTTGATGGTGAGCTTGGTTTTGCCCATGAAGCAGTCAAGGAGCCCATAGGACATCAGATGGACTTGCAGGTCTTTGGCTCACAGGAGAGACCTGCTGGAGAAAGAGAGAGAGGGGCCTTCAGCATAGAGCCGGTAGCTGAAGCCAGGAAAGCAGAAGAGCTGACCTAGGAGGGGGATGTGAGTGAGCAGAGCTGCCTGGACAGGGTTCTGAGGAGCCCTGATGTTTAGGGGACATCAGTGAGCGGCACTGGGAAGGAGCTAGGCATGCGGTAGTTGCAGTTGTCACTGACCTGACACTTGGGGATCAGCAAGTAGATAAAGTCCCAAAGCTGAGCAAGGTGGAGGCTCCCAGGCCCTTAGGGGGTGTGTATTTGCTGGGAACTAAAACCCTTGAAAAGAGAAGAAAGTAAAAAAAGAGGCTATATTTGAAAGGCTTCAGGAATATCTCATGGAACCCAGTAACCAGAAGTATTGCTGGAGCCACAGTGCTCTGCATCTCCGCTTCTCTCTGCACAGTTCAGTCTCTCCGCAGGAGGGCTTGTTGCTCTTACTTAGCACATCACAGCTGCTGAGGTTGGTGGCCTTGCACCTTCCCTGCTCCCCAGCCTCCCCAGCCCTCATGTACCCCATGCCCCAGCCGATAGGTCCTGCAGCCATTGCCTCACTGTCTTTCAGTGAGTCATTCAGGTGCCCAGGGGAGATCCTGATTGACCCAGCTTGGGCCAGAGTCTGGCCCAGTTCCCGAACACCACGACTGAGGAAATGAGAGCCATGGGTGTGCAGGGGCTCTAACAAAGGAGTTGTAGGCAGAGATGAAGTGGCGGCAGAGTCTCCAGTACAGCCATTACTAGGTGTGCTGGGGACCGTGTGATGTGCAGAGCCCAGAGCATGGGCCCTGAGGAATTGAGGAGATATCCCCCTGACCCTCCCTTGATGTGACCCTCAGCATAAAAGGAGGCAGGAATGCTGTGTGAGCATTGAAGGAAGCTGGGCTTCGAAAGGGGCTAGAGCAGCAGTTGGCAGTGAGCAGGCCCTGGCTCAGTGACAGCTATTGCTGTCCCCACTCTCCACTGGGGGCTTCGGCCGCTTCCTGTGAATCAGAGCCTTGCAGGACATTGTGGAATCAGATGACAAGGGGAAGGAACAGCTTTGTGAGCTGACAAGAGCTGGGCAGGTGTCAGGGCCCATTTTCTTGCTCTTCCTCTGAGGCACCAGGCCCAGCTCCCCCTCTGAACTGCCAGGCCCTCATATCCATCATCCCTCCATCCCCAAGATGGAGGACTAAGCACCTTCTCTAAAGGTTTTCTTACTTGGAGGTGGAGCTGTTCTCAGCCATGAATACCCCAAAATGAGGGTGGGAACTTGTGGTGGAGAAAAGGGTTATGGATCCTCTGGGAGAAACCTGTGGACTCCCTGAGATGCCTGGAGTCAGGTTCTTCCACGCAGCCCCTGCTCACTAAGGGTACTTCTCCCACCACCCTGCTCCTTTCCCAGGAGTGTGGGTCTGGGTCTCACTTCTCAGTCCTTCCCCAGGGTCAGAGCGAGCAGACCTATTCCACGGTGAAGACAGGGGCGCCTGCAGTCACTGTCACCAACCTGAAGCCTGCTACACGCTACGTCTTTCAGATCCGGGCCGCTTTCCCAGGGCCCTTCTGGGACACCCAGAACTTCCATCCCAGCATTGAAGTGCAGACCCTGGGGGAGGGTAAGTGATGTGTGCCAGCGGAGAGGCACCTAGGCAGAGAAAGCCCAGCATTGGGCTGGGCTGGGAGACAAATTAGGTGGGGGGCAGGGCTGGGGGTGTGTATCTGTGCAATTAAGGGAGCCTGCCGAAGAGATTAATTACAGCCTAAATTCATTAATGAATTTGGAAAGCATGAACTAGTCTCTGTTCAGCGACATGAATGGGATTGGGTGCCTGTCCGTGGAGAAGCTCGAGCTTCTGCATGGTATTGTGTTAGCCCCTCCTCTCAATTTCCCTCCCCTGGTTCCTCTTCTCCCCACTCACCCTCAGATTCCTTTTAGTGACATGGAGCAGAGCAGTTTAGCTTTCTCTTTTGTTGTATTGCCTGCTGCTAACCCAGCCCTCAAGATCTCACTTCTGTCTATCCTGAGCAGCTCATAAAAGTATTTTCCTGGATAAAGGCAACTCCCCCTAAGAGGCATTCTGGCACCAGCTGTCAAGATGATAATTCTTTCCCACCTGCTACATGAGCCTAATCCAAGATAGGAAGAGCTCTGAGCCCAAAGGGAAGTGGAGATAAAATGTTGAAGGAGTTTGAGTTCTGGGAAGAGAGATTGTACTTCTTGCTCGAATGCCCATGTGTGCCAGACATAGCTAGGTGCTGGCAAGAGGAGATTAGTGTTCTGTCCTGAGGGCCAGGGAACATGTGAGTGTGTGGAGATGGGCAGGAAAGGCATTTTAGGGTAGAGGAAGCCATCTGAACACAGGCTCATGGGTTGGGTGGAGTGAGTGTGGCAGAGGCAGGGCCTGTTAGCTGAAAAGGGCTGATGATTTCCATTCATTCGGTGCTTCTCAGTTTGTAGACATTGCTCAGATTCCCAGCCTCCTTTGCTATGGCTCTGGCCAAGGGGGAATATGCCTTCCAATCTGCTGAGCACTTTTTCCAGTGAGCTGTGATTCCCAAATCAGGATGACAACGAAGGATCATGCTTCACCCTGTATTAGTTATCTATTGCTGCATAACAAACTACCCCAAAGCATAGCAACTGAAAACAGCAAACATTTGCTATCTCACGGTGTTTGTAAGGCAGCATACGGGTGTGTTAGCTAAGTGCTTTTGGCTCAGGGTCTCTCCCCAGGCTATGTTCTTTGAGTCTGTGCTCACCTCAAGGCCTAGCTGGGGGAGAACCTGCTTCCCTCTTGGATTCTTGCTGGCTGTTTGCTGGAGGCACTCAGTTCTTTGACTCCTGGGCTTTTCCCTTGAGCTACTTATATATAACTTAGCAACTCTGTTCCTTCAGAGACCATGAGTGAGTGAGGTAGTGCCTAAGACAGAAGCCCACTCCAAGTTTCTTGTAGCCTCATCTTGGAAGTGACATCCCATCACTTTTACCATATTCTGTTCATTAGAAGGAAGTCATTATGTCTAGTCTGCACTCAAGGGGAATTCCAGTAGGTGAGGGATCCAGGAGGGGCATCTCAGTGGCCACTACCACAGCTGCCCTATCTCCATGTCTATTTCCACATGAACACATGGACTGTTTCTTTCCTTTTTTTTTTTCTTTTATCAAATGTACACCACAGTGGTTCAGCAGTCCCCTTCCCTTCCTCCTGCCCTCACCCACTGCCCTCCCCCTTGGTAACCGCTAGTCTATGAGTCTGATGCTGTTTTGTTCCTTCTGTTTTGCTTTGTTTTTATACTCCACAAATGAGGGAAATCATTTGGTACTTATCTTTCTCCGCCTGGCTTATTTCACTGAGCATAATACCCTCTAGCTCCATCCATGTAGTTGCAAATGGCAGGATTTCTTTTCTTATTATGCTGAATAGTGTTCCACTGTGATATATGTACCACATCTTCTTTATCCGTTCATCTATTGATGGACACTTAGGTTGCTTCCATATCTTGGGTATTGCAAACAATGCAGTGATAAATATAGAGGTGTATGTGTCTTCTCGAATCAGGGATTTTGTTTTCTTCAGGTAAATTCCTAGGAGTGAAATTACTGGGTCAAGTGGTATTTCTGTTTTTCGTTTTTTGAGGAGCCTCCATACTGCTTTCCACAGCGGTTGCACCAATTTACAGTCCCACCAACAGTGTAAGAGGGTTCCCCTTTCTCTGCACCCTCGCCGGCATTTGTTATATCTTATCTTTCAGATAGTGGCTATTCTAACTGGTTTGAGGCTATATTTCATTGTGGTTTTAATTTACATTTCCCTGATGATTAGCTGTGTGGAACATCTTTTCATGTGCCTGTTGGCCATTTGTATTTCTTCTTCGGAGAAGTGTCTTTTCAGGTCCTCTGCCCATTTTTTGATCAGGTTATTTGTTTTTTGGGTGCTGAGGTTTATGAGTTCTTTATATATTTTTGATGTTAACCCCTTATCAGATGAGTCATTTACAAATATATTCTCCCATACTGCAGGATGCCTTTTTGTTCTGCTGATGGTGTCTTTTGCTGTACAGAAGCTTTTTAGTTTGATGTAGTCCCACTTGTTCATTTTTTATTTTGTTTCCCTTGCCGAAGGAAATGTGTTTGGGAAAAAGTTGCTCATGTTTATAATCAAGAGATTTTTTGCCTATGTTTTCTTCTAAGAGTTTTATGGTTTCATGACTGACATTCATGGACTGTTTCATTTCAAACAGGCCTGGGCAACTGTACCCTTCCTCTGCCCCAGCATGACTCTGAACCCTGTTCCTCACCTCTGTGACCATAGGCTCTGAAATCCCCTCTATGACCCTGGCCTTGTTGACTCTCCCTTCCTCTTCTGTCCCTCCTCACTTGCTCTGTGGCATCCTAATGATAGCTCTCGGCTTGACCTCATCTCCCTGGCTCTCTGCGCCCCTCTGACCCCACATCCATTTCTACCCAGCCACTGCAGGCTTTCCCAGCAGCAGTGCTCCTCAGCCCTGCCAGGCCTCATCCCCTGGGTGTCGTGCGCTGTCCACCCTGTGTGTCCCCAGAACTGGGCCATCCTCCTCTGTCCCACACCAAGGCTACCTGCAGATGTGTGTTTTTCTAAACTCAGTTCAATCTTTGGCTGTGCAGCACTTTCCCTGTTCTCAATAGTTGCCCCATAGCTTCACCAGTCTCCAGCATCTCCTCTCCATCCCTGCTCCCCACCCAGTGGACACCATCGCTCCTTTCCCGGAGGCAGGAACTCTAGCTGTCTCCCTGAGGATAAAGTTCACACTCCTTGGCCTAGCATTCAAGCCATCCTGATTCCACTTCCCCCACCCCAGTTCCCTTCGTCCTCCTTCCCTCCAGCTTCATATCTGGCCACTCTGTCACCCTGCAGTCGTTTTCCAGCCACATGCATGACTTGCCGTTTTCCAGACCTAGCACATGTATCTAAGCATCATCAAAAATGCTTCCAATCTTCCATTCCAGGTTAGACGACACCTCTTGTGTGATGCCTTCACACTGGCATTAGGAATCATTTATCATGCCTCTGCTCAGCTCTGCACATTTCTCTGTTTCTTTTTTCATTCTACAGTTAAAATTTTGTTTCTCTTTCCTTCACTGGTCTGTATACTCCTCCAGGATAGGGATTCTAGCTCATTCATTGTTGTCTCCCCATTGCTAGTGCCAGCCTGGAAAACATGTTGGTTGGATGGATAGATAGATGGTTCTGAGAGTCAGTTCCTCTATGCTCCTCCTTTGGGGAAGTAGTTCAAAGCAGAGGATTCGGAATCAGGTTCAAATCTTAGGTTCATCATTTATTAGCTGTGCGACCTTGGGCAAATTACACAACTTTGCTCCATGTCAGTTTCCTTAGCTATACAGTAGAGACAAGAACACCTTACTGGCCTGTTGTAATGATGAGATAGGCCCATTTAGTTAAGCTGCATGACACAGTGTCTTGACTGGAGTAAGTGTGAATTAAATGTTAGCTCTTGTTGTTGGTGGCAAATGGTCAGATGGGAGGCTGTTCCCCCTGCAGAGCTGCCTTGAGTCTCTCTGTGCCCATCTGAAAGGCAGAAGGGAGGCCCAGACCTGCCTGTCTGGACCCCCACTCCTCTCTCAGAGGTGGGCTGCGTCGGACGCCCTCCACCCACCGCCCACAAGAGCAGGAGGCTCCACACACCACTGTGGAGGCAGGGCTGAGTGCAAGGCAGCTGTCGAAACTCTGCTGGGGGGTGAGGACAGCAGTCTGTCCTGGGGCCTCTGGGCCTGTGCCTGCCTCAACCTTGTGGTTTTCCTCCCAGCTGCCTTGGGTTCCAGGGATCAGAGCCCTGCAGTTGTTGTCACTGTGGTGACCATCTCAGCCCTCCTCGTCCTGGGCTCCGTGATGAGCGTGCTGGCCATTTGGAAGAGGTAGGTGGCTGACCCCTGATGGGTCGTATCCCTGTGCACATTAATATGTGTCCACGAGCACTTATATCTGTACCTGCGTTTGTACACATGCTGATTTGCACGTGTAAGCACACCATGCTGTAGGTCCAGAATGGCTAGGATGGTCCCGGCCCCTCCCCCACACACCACGCAGGAGGCAGCCAGCAGGCCACTAGCTCAGCCGCTCTGGGATGGCGGGGATTTAGCTCCTTAACTCATTAAATGTCAGAAGGAGTCACTGAGGGTGGAATCAAGCTCCAGCTGTTCCAGTGTGATTAGGATTCTCCTGAGGTGCTCAGAGGCCCCCAGCCCGTGCCCTCAAGGGATCTTGAGGCCCTTGAACACAGGCAAAGGGAAGAAAGGCAGAAATTGTGCTGTGTGTATGTGTATGGGAGGGGGAAAACAGGGAGTGGAAGCCAGAAATCCCCAACCCAACAGAAGGAAGCTTGCAGGACAGTGGGGAGAGAAAGGGGAGGTGAGGAGAGGGAAAGGTGTGGGGCTTGAATCTGGCTCAGCGAAGATTCCAGTCCTTTTGCACACAGGAGAGACCTCATGGCATATATTTCCCCCTTCTCCCCACGGCCACACTCTGCTACATGTAGAGGTACCCAGCTGGGACTGAGATCAGACCTGAGGGGCTGAAATGGGCTGGGTGGCAGGAGCAGAAGAGAGAAATGGGCTGGCCAGGGAGCCACAGCTCAGCACATCTCAGCATCCCGCAACTGCCTGTGGGCTAGAGGGACAGTGAACATCCATCTGGCACGGCCTGTTTGCTTGGCCTGGAATGAGGCGCTGTAAGTGGCAGAGGAGGAGCAGGCATTGTCCTGCAGGTCTGGGAGGCAGCTCTGCCTGGGCCAGGTGAGTCAGGAAGGCAGGACAAGAGTAGCGAGCTCTGTCTCATGCCTAAGGTCCATTTGCTGGACCTGTGGGAGAGGCAGGAATGGACAGGACCTGCGAGCATCTTGTTCTGGCTGTGGGCTGAGGGGCTCAGGGAGGCAGAAGGAGGAAAGCGGAGACAAGGGAGTAAGGGGCACCTCTCCGGGCAGGACTCTGCAGGCCAGGAGCAGCTGCCCAGGATTTCCTTAGAGACAGAAGCACTGGGCAGGCAGAGTAGGCTAGGGGGATGGTGAGGTGGGCGGTGGTGGGGGGCCTTCAAAACCTGCTTAAAATCCAAAGGCACTGAAGAGGTGAGAGTCAGCTCATCTGGTGTCCCCAGGCATAGAGGTGGACCTCTTCAGTGCGTACGTCCCCCCTTGACAGACTGACATCTCCCTGTCTGTCACCTCCTCTCCCAGTCTCTGCAGTGCCTGCTCTGTTCTGTGGTCTCCTTACCTCCACATTCTCTCTCCAGTCCCTTCCGGCCCACCCAGCTTCTCCCTGAGGATGTCATCTGGTGGAAGCCTCTGATGTTCTCTGCCGCTCCTCCATCCACTCAGCTTTGCCCCGTTCTTCTATGTCCGCCTCTCCTGGTGTTCCCCTCATTCATGGAAGTCCTGTCACCACGCTAGGTGACTTCACCTAGTAGCCATTGGACAACCTGTCCCACCCCTGGTCTCTCAGTTCTTTGGCATCATTCCCAAGGGCCTTCTCTTGTGCTCCACCTCCACCTCCCTCTCTCATCTCCTGACACGGACCTGGCCGTCAATCAGATGCTGAATCCAGTTCTTCTCGGGCCCTATAGACCCCTGTCCTTGCAGAGGACAGAGCCAGAGAAGTGTGACTAGGAACAAGTCTAAGGAACCCCAACATTTAGAGATTAGGTGGGGGAGAAAGAAGCCACAGAGGAGACCACAAAAGAACCATCAAAGAAATCAAAGAGAAAAAGAAGGGAAGTTGGAGGTGGTGATTATCACCAGAACCAAGGAAAGAAAGAGTGGATGTGGGGAGACAGGTTCTGTGAAGGCTCAAGGAGGAGGGACTGTGTTTTGATATGGATGGGAAAGGGGGGACCCGCTGTCCCATAGGAAGCAGTGGTCACAGCGGGTGGTTAACAGCATGGGCTCTGGAGCCTGACCCCACAGTCTGGCTTTCCCCCTCCTCCACTCAGTAGCTGTGGGACTGTGTGGCTTGATTTCCTCTTTAATAAAATTGGGATAAAGACAGCCCCGTGTGATAACACTGTGGCAAAGCGCTTAGTAAGCGCTCAGTAAATGTTAGCTATGATGTGGGGAAGAGGGGGACGCTGTAAGTAGTAATGGGTTCCTGCTCCTTCGGCAGGAATACCTAGGAATAGTGTGGGGCCAGGGTTTTACGTGCAATGTGGGGAAAAGTTTTCAGAGCTGGACAAGTAGTCCCTCCCCTGGGATGCAGACCTTGTCCTTTCAAAGGGACAAGGAGCTGTAGCCCTGGGTACTGGTGAGATGGGAAGGTCTGGAGCAGCCTGGGTCAAAGAATGACTGTGTATCTCCCCAGGCCTTGCAGTTATGGCAAAGGGGGCCGGGACGCCCACGAGGAGGAGGAGCTGTATTTCCACTGTGAGTTGTCACCCAGCCGCTTCCCAACCTTTTTCACTGCCATTGCATAACCCGTACTCCCCAGCCTTGGAGGCCCCTTTCCTCAGGCCTATCTCTTTCTCTCTTCACCAGTCAAAGTCCCCACACGCCGCACGTTCGTGGACCCCCAGAGTTGTGGAGATCCGATGCAGGCTGTGCATCTGTTTGCCAAGGAGCTGGATGCAAAAAGCGTCACACTGGAGAAGAGCCTTGGAGCAGGCAAGCCGGGCACCTCCAGAGCCTAGTCGGGCTGGAGCCCCACACCCACCCAATCTCCTCCCTCTCCAGGAGCCTCGCCTCCACCCACCCCACCTCTGCCTTGTAAGCCCACCCCCACCCAAGCCCCACCCTGTGCAGGAAGCCCCACCACACCTAGCCAGATTTCTGCCCACCAAGTTGCAGGGAAAGGGATGGCAGAGGAGTCTGCCACTGCCTTCTGCCCCCACGGTCACTGAAATCTGTCCATTTAGGCCCTTTCAGAACTGGCCTCTGCAGACTACCACTGGCAAAAGTTCAGTCCCAGGCCTGCATGGGCAGTAGGGCCAGACCTACCTGAGTTCTAGTTGTGGCCCTACCACTGACCGCTGTGTGACCAGGGGCACATCCATCTTCTGCTCTGAGCCTCAGTTTCTCATCCGTGAAATGGGTATAATATTTGCCTCATACAGAGCTGATGCAGGGACTTCCCTCAGGCCTTGGGTGCTGGCCCTCTGATGGTCAGTCTCCTGGCTTCCTTCCTTCCTGTCTACAAACACTGTGCTGAGAGGAAGCAGCCTCGTTTACCAGAGCCAGGTGCTCTCCCCTGGCACTGTCTCCAGACAAGCTGGACAGAAGCCAGAAAGGGGCGGTGTGGCCGGATAGACACCATCGTCATCCTTCCTGGGTCACACACACAGGGTTTTAATAGTCTTCCAAACCCTGTCATGTACTGTCCTTTCTTTGAGGCTTTGAAATCTCCTGCTGAGGCAGGCATTGAAATCTCCCACTGAGGAGGAGCCCCCATTTCACAGAGAAGAAGACTGACGCCAGGAGAGGGAAAGAGATAAAGCCCACGTCACCTTGCTAGTGCTAGTTTACTGGAATTTAAACTGAGGAGCTGTGAGTCCTGGGCCGGAAATGGCCTGTGGAGAAGATGCCTTCTCCTCACTTATGCTACCAGTTTGGCAGGGGGCTGGGGATGGGCTCCAGGGGACTTTCTGAGGTGCTATTTCCCCATAGGGCGATTTGGGGAGCTGTGCTGTGGTTGCCTGCAGCTCCCTGGCCGCCAGGAGCTCCCCGTGGCCATACACACACTGAGGGATG
Source organism: Manis pentadactyla (assembly GCF_030020395.1). NCBI lineage: Eukaryota > Metazoa > Chordata > Mammalia > Pholidota > Manidae > Manis > Manis pentadactyla. The sequence continues at coordinate 28,919,572 of NC_080022.1, read as the reverse complement.
GCTGCTCTGACTCACAGAAGCTCAGCTTCCTGGCAGAAGCCCTCACCCTGGGCCAGTTTGACCACAGCCATGTGGTGCGGCTGGAGGGTGTCGTCACCCGAGGTAGGGCTCAGTGCCGCACACGTACAGGGGTGGGCATGACAGGGCAGGAGGGGAGTGTTCCTGTGCCCCCAGGCTCTTCCTCAGCCATGAGGGGGAACCCCCAGCTGCCCAGTGTGGAGAGAAGGCCTCAGCTTTCTTTCACTGGTTCAGGATGGCCCCTCTGACCCTGGATGAACTTTCTGACTTACGGTGATACTGTGTGGGGTACTCTGCTTGGACCTGGGTGATCTTTCTTAGCAGACTTGTTGCAGCTCCTGACCTTGGCCTTTGTCCTCCTAAAGACATCTCCTCCTTTGTTCTTTGGCATAGAGGATCCTGGACTGGGCATCAGGGTGGCAAGATTGGGGAAGCTTGTTTCTAGCAGTCTTGGCCAGGCTGGAGCCCAGGTTGGGGGAGCACACAGAGGGCAGCAGGCAACTTAGCGTGTGTTCCCCATCCCTGGGTACAGGAAGCACCTTGATGATTGTCACCGAGTATATGAGCCATGGTGCCCTGGATGGCTTCCTCAGGGTGAGTGGCTTGGGCCCCAGGGGGAGCTGGTAACAATGGTATTCATCCTTCACTTTTTTCTTTGGTGGAACATGCAATTGGCATCATTTTCTAAACAGGTGCCCATTGGCCAGGCTGACCTGGTAGGGCACAGGGTAAACTGAAGCCCAGAAAGGGCCAGGTGACTTCCCTGGGGTCACACAGCATCAGAGAGTTGGTGTGCAGTCCCAGCCTCGGTCTCCTCCTACAGTGGCACGAAGGCCAGCTGGTGGCTGGGCAGCTGATGGGGCTGCTGCCCGGGCTGGCATCGGCCATGAAGTATCTGTCAGAGATGGGCTACGTTCACCGGGGCCTGGCGGCCCGCCGTGTACTGGTCAGCAGTGGCCTCGTCTGTAAGATCTCTGGCTTTGGGCGGGGGCCCCGGGACCGGGCAGAGGCTGTCTACCACACCATGGTGAGGACCCCCTTCCCCTGCAAGCCTGCCTGCCCCCTTTCTGGTCAGGTTGCACCAGAGGCCCCATCTCCACTCCCGCCCCTCCCCTGCCGGGTCAGGGTCACGCCCAACCCTGCCCACCCCCAGTTGGGCCTGAGTAAATGCCAGTGTGGCATCACCCTGTGCTCAGCTTGTGTGCCTTCCCCGGACATGCAGCTGGGAGAACGGGTCTGGGTCTGTGTCTCCGTGGGGTCGGGAACCCCGGGTGTGCCCGAGTCCCTTCCTGCCCCTGACCTGCCTCCCCTCCCACAGAGTGGCCGCAGCCCAGCGCTGTGGGCTGCCCCCGAGACACTTCAGTTTGGCCACTTCAGCTCTGCCAGTGACGTGTGGAGCTTTGGGGTCCTCATGTGGGAGGTGATGGCCTTTGGGGAGCGGCCCTACTGGGACATGTCTGGCCAAGACGTGAGTGACCTGTGGCTCCAGCTCCTTGCCTTCTGATCCTGTTACCCTCTGACCATAGGCCCCAGCTCCTTGACCTCTGCCTGCTGACCCTTGACCTCTTAACCTCAGGTCCCTCTTCACTGTCTACTTGCTTCCAGTCCTGCCTGGCCACCACCCGAGTCTTCCTTGGGATGGAGTGTGTGTGTGTGTGTGTGTGTGCACTGGGGGGACCTAAAGCCTCCTGTCTGCCCACCACCCGCATGGCCCAGGTGATCAAGGCAGTGGAGGATGGCTTCCGGCTGCCGCCCCCCAGAAACTGCCCCTCCCCACTGCACCGACTCATGCTTGACTGCTGGCAGAAGGACCCAGGTGAGCGGCCCAGGTTCTCCCAGATCCACAGCATCCTGAGCAAGATGGTGCAGGACCCAGAACCCCCAAAGTGCGCCACGACCACCTCTCCCAGGTACAGCTGCCTTCACTCCCCACAGGTACATTCCCATCTATCCCCAGCCATGCAGACCCAGCCAACCTCTCACCCCTCCATGAATGGCCTCCCCACATATCTCAAGTACAAGTGTCCCCCCACCTGCCCAGGTATGACCGCTTAATCCATTGCCCCAGGCAGAGCTGATACTCCTGCCTGCCTTAGACACGTGGAACCTCTCACCTGTCTTGGCCTCTTCAACTTGTCCTGGATTTTGCCCCATATACCCCAGGTGACCACTGACTAGATAAATATATGTGGTAATAGTTTTAACAAATTTGTAGTTCCAATAAATAAAATAAGTGAAATTAGTATTAGTTGTTGCAAATATAGGTCCCTCCCAAACTACTAAGTATTTCCCAACCCCAGACTGTTCCACATACTCCCAATATCTTTAGCTGTCTCAGGTGAAACCTGCTCTAGGCTGCCTGGGTATCTTGAAATCCTCACGTGCTCTGAGAATGCCAAGCACCCCGTGTGAGCCACGTCTGCCCTGGGGCTCGGCTGGCCCCCTCTGTCCTTTCACAGCTGGCTTCCTCCGGAGAGTGACGGGACAGGGCACCAGATCCCTGCCGTCAGCTGACCACAGCTCCTCTGCTCCCAGGCCCCCGACCCCCCTGGCGGACCGTGCCTTCTCTACCTTCCCCTCCTTTGGCTCTGTGGGTGCGTGGCTGGACGCCCTGGACCTGGGCCGGTACAAGGACAGCTTTGCCGCCGCTGGCTATGGAAGCCTGGAGGCCGTGGCTGCCATGGCTGCCCAGTGAGTCTGAGGGGCCTGGGTCCAGACTTCCCTGGCAGGGGAGGGAGAGCGGGAGTGGAGGCTGAGGTGGCTGTGTCTGACCAGCCTTCTTCACAGGGAGCTGATGGGCCTGGGCATCTCGTCAGCAGAACACCAGGAGGCCCTTCTCAGTGGAATCAGCGCCCTGCGGGCACGAGTACTCCAGCTGCAGGGCCAGGGCGTGCAGGTGTGAGCGGCCGTTCATCCAGGCCAGGATCCCCGGGGGAGGCCAGACCCCGGCCCTGACGCGGACCTTGGCGAGCTGCACTTCACCTGTGCGACCGTGCACACTCTCCTTCTCCACGTGGGCCCAGAGTTTGCTTAGGGCCACAGTTTCCCCCCCATCTCACTGCCTACTCCTTCCATTCTCCCCAGTCTAAACCCCTTGGCTGACTCAGTCTACCTGGAAGAAGATTCAGATCCTGGGGGGGCCCCCTGAGATCACAGCGGGAGGAAACTCAGGGCCTCAGAGACCAAGGTGGGCAGGAGCGGGAACGGATGATAATAGCTTTAAATCGCCTGGTTCGTGCCCTTCTGTCTTCCACACCCACTGGAGTCTGGGGCCACACTCTCCCACAGACCCTGTGGCCAGTTGGCAGCACAGGTCGCTGCAGGGCTAAGATGAGCCCTGCAGTGACCACAGCCTCCCAGCAGCCCCTCGTTATGGGCCCTGGAGAAGCAGGGTGCTCATGTCCCTGTTCTTGGGCTCGGCGCTGTCAGGACAGTGATTCTGAGGCCCCGGGCAGCAGGGTAGTGCTGAGCTCAGGGGCTGGACCCTGAGGGCCCTGAACTCAGGAGCTGATTTCTGCCTCCCCTGCCCTTGGGCTGACAGTCCAGGGGGAGGAGGAGTGTCCTGGGGAGGCCGTTCAAGGTCCTGGTGCTCCCCTGAGGTCCAACCAGGCCTCCCTTGGCATTTCTTTTATAAATCCACTGGCCGGGACATCTGGGAAGAGTGTGAGGTGAGCTGTTTTCTCCCCGGGGACCCCAAGAACTTTCCACTCCGGCCTTGGGGGATGGTGAAGAAGAGACCTTCCGAGAGGGAACGCTCTGACAGGCTGGCCCAACCCTCACTGTGCAGAGAGGGAAAATCAAGGCCAGTGAGGATTCAGGGTCAGAGCTGGGGTCAGAACCTGTGTGCCGACTTGGCTCTGGAGAGTGAGTCCCTGGGCCTACCCTGTGCTACCAGCCCTCTTCCCTGAGGCAGCCCCGGGGTCCTCTGAGGTGACCCCTCTTGCACGCCCCACCCCCTGGGCCCCACCCAGCCTCCCCTGTTGCTCCTTCTCCCTTTGGTTTCTGTGGGGCGCCAGCAGACAAGGTTGTGCTGAGCTGACTCCACGTTCCTTATCCAGGAGGGCTGTCCCGCGCTGCGGGTGATGTGAGGCGGGGCTCTCACAGGGCGGCAGGAGGGTGGCTGGGTCTGGAGAGGACCACGGGGCTGAGTTTGTGCAGGCCACCCCTGGCGTATGCCCACTCGGGGTGGCTGTGTGTGGGTGGGGTGGGCGGGGAGGAGACCAGGGCAGTGGAAAGTGGTGCGTGAGGTGTAGAACCGGCCCTTGGAAGGCTCAGACTAGGTGCGGAGGTGAGCTCAGGAGCTGCCAAGTCCTACCAGGTGCCTTCCGGAGGCCCCAGGCCCCAGGGAGACCTCGGGGTCTGTGGGCAGGTCAGGGACAGGCAGGTGGACACTCTTCATTTGCGTATGTGCAGGGGTGTCTGGAGAGGCTTCCTGGATTGAGAGGCTTAGGTGGAAATTGCACAGGGCCTTGAAGGGGGTGGGGGTGTCCTTCCTTAGGGTGGGTTGAATTTTCCACAGGCAAGATGGAGGGCCTAGAACAGGAGGAGTTCAGGCAGAGAGGCTGGCATGAGGAGGACCCTGCAGTCTGGGTGGCGCAGTGCCCCTCTGGGGCACCTGTGGTGGGGTATCCCCACAGCGGTGCCTTTGGCCTGGCCCTGCGAGCGGTGGCTCTTCTGTCCTTGGAGCACCCCCTCCCCCGCTCTCCCATCTCCTGAGACCTGCCCCCACTCAGTGGCTTTGGGGGTCCTAGGAGGACTGAGACATTGCTTCCACCTTTGACAGGGCTGGGGGGTCCCATGCCAGGTGCCCTCTAGGCTCTGCCCTCTGCCCCCAGAAAGCCCAGAGAGGACATGGGGTGGGGACCGCTGTCCCATGTTGGGTGGAGGGAGCCTCATTCCCATCTCCGGCTATATCAATCATTCTCTAAAGGTCAAAGTCCCCTCCCCTCCCCCAGCTGTTCTGCAGAGGGTCCCCCTGGCTGTATTGCTAGGACTTCGGTGTCCAGGGTAGATCTTCCCTCCCCTGAGGAGTGAGGTCCCAGAATCCTGAGGGGTCCCAGGCCACAGCCCTGCACAGGTGCCAGCATAATGCAGGCTGATGGTTCTCTGTGAGCCCTCTACAGATCTATTTTTATATGGAACTTGTTCACTGGACAGAGAGGTGGTCTGCAACCCTCTAGCACCCATCTGAGCCCACCCAGAAGGGAAGGGGCCAGTCAGGGAGGTGGTTCCTTTGACTAATCCTGGAGATGTTTTTATATTTCTTGGGTTCTATATGCAAGACAAAATAATAAAAACTTGTCTGTGATATGGTGCCTCTTTCAGCGACAATTGCTTAACCATTAAGAGCTTGTGTGGGAGGGTTGCAGCCACCCCCAGCCCACCACAGGTGTTCTCCAGAGTGTGTGTCTGAGGTCTGCCTGTGCAGAGATGAATCATTTAGCCCCTGCCAAGAAAGACCTCCCAGTCTATGGGGGACACATTTCTGAAAAAGATGACAGGACGGCATGATCAGGGCTACCATGGAGGTGAGCTCTGGGTGGCCTGGGAGTGTAGAGAAGGGTGTTACCCGGTTTTGGGAGCAGTAAACCAAGGAAGGCTTCCCCAAACAGGCAGCACTCGGGTGGTTGTGCCAGTCCCTGAGATGGACCCGGTGGGGAGGGGCAGCGGGGTGCATAGGGATGTGGGGGGAGGGCAGGAAGTGACGAGCTCATTTTGGACGTGTGTTTGAGAGCTGGTGGACATACAGGCAGAGGTGTAGGAGGCAGGCAGATACTGGGTCTGGAATTTGGCGCAGATACGGGCTAGAGACAGCTTTGAGGGCCACTGGTTCCTAGGTGGGGGTTGAAGCCACAGTGAGAAGGAAGTCACCCTGCGCTGGCCCGTGGAGGAGAGGGATGCGGTGGGGAAACTCGGACCCTGGGAAGCAGCTGGATGAAGAGGCGGAACCTGAGGGAGCAGCAGAGAGAAGCCAGGAAGGGGTCATGCCGTGGAGCCAAAGGAGGGGCAGGTTTTGATATTAAATACAGAGCAGCCAGGTGGGAAGTGGGTGGAAGAGTGGCTGTCCAGTCAGCTGTTACTGGTGACTGTGTTTGTTCCCTAGGGCTGCTGTAACAACCACAAGCTGCAGGGCTTAAACCAGGGCGTTCATTGTCCCACTGATCGAGGCCAGAAGCCTGAGATCAAGGTGTCAGCAGAGTCGGTTCCTCCTTAGGGAAGGCTCTGTTCCAGTGTCTCTCCTTGGCTTGTAGGTGGCCGTCTTCTCCCTGTGTCTCTTTACACCATCTCCCCTCTATGCGTGTTTCTATGTCCAGATTTCCCCTTTTTGGAAGCACACCAGCTATACTGGGTTAGGGCCCATCCTAAAGAACTCATTTTAACTCGATTGCCTCTGTAAAGACTCCGTCTCCCACTTCTGAAGTTCTGGCCATTAGGACTTCAACATGAATTTTGAGGGGACACAATTCAGCCCCTTAGTTGTGGGGCAGCGGCAGAAGCCAGATAAGAAGATTGAGGAGTGGAGTTTAGGAATCTTTTCAGGGACGCTGCGAAGGGAGGAAGGTGGGATAAGAGAGGGATCAGGGCAGAATGCGGTTGTCAGCTGAGTGCTGGAGGACTGCCTGAGTGCTCACGTGTACGCGCGTGCGTACACACACACGTGCACACACTGATACCATGTGAGCCCTTGCTTTTCTCGGCTTGCAAGTGCTTCTGCTCTCCCGACCCAGGCTGTTCATGTTCATAGCCTAGAGAAGGTCTTATGTATCCTCTTAGACCAGGCTGTGGGAATCACGTAGCACTGGGGACTAGGGGGCAAGGGTGGCAATACATAACACCAGTTTCCTCCTGCCCTGTGCTCAGAAGCAATTGAGTCCTGATCACTGGGCCAGATGGAGATCAGGATACCAGTTCTTTGATAAGGCTGACTGGTGAGTGTTGCTTACCATGTTTCTTCAGATCTAACATGCCATCCAGTCCAAGTTGTACCCCTGAGAAACATTACAGTCAATTAAACTATGTCATGCCATCAGATGGGATGATGCTTCCCAATTTGAGATGTTAACATGTGAACTGCACATTTTTGGTAAGTGAGATGTGGTATGTTGGGGACAAAGTGCATTTCCCACCATTTCCCTGAATTAGACCCACCCAGTGCCAGGCTGAGCTAGACAGCCACAAGCCTCCCCTGCAAGGGCCAAGCTCCTCCACCCTATTTTCTGCATGATGGGGAGCCCACCAGGGTACCCCTTTCTTGTGGCAGGCAGACCTGCAGGAGAAGCCAGATGGCACCGATTCAAGCAGGTTCTTCCTTCTGTCCCCCAGTTTCGTTAGGTCCTGGGCAGGAGTGAATGAGTGGGTTGGAGATGTCAGCAGGGTTGCCCTGCTGGTCTGCCCCTAGAGGCACGCAACCAGGTGACGGGGACCTCCACCAACACTTAACACAGTACCTGGCACACAATGAGCGGCCACTAAATGTTATTAAGGTGTGAGACATTAGGGAGCTTTACAGTACATGGTTGGGGATAGAAATGAACGTCTCTGGATGGTGAGGCCACGGACCAGGTTGACAGAGTATTTGCTTATCCAGTGAACATGTACCCAGACCCTCCTATGTGGAAGACAGAGAAGGTAAAGACCTCACTGCCTGAGACAGGAGTCCGTTAAAAGCATAAAAGGCACCGCAGTAGGGATAAATCCTAGGCGGTGTGGGAGCCCCGTGGGCTGCTGCCTGACCTCGTCCTTGGGGAGGTGTGAGAAGACCCACAGGGGACAGCCAGGTAGTGCATTCACTGCCCTTACTAACCAGTGACCGAGTTCTGGAGCAGCTCCTAACAGCACCGCTATCACACTGCTCAGGACTTGAGTAAAACTCACCGTATAGCACCCCCTCTAAATATCTTTGTACCCTTTGCCATTTAAGCTCAAGTGTCTGCCAATATCTGGAAAAAACCCTGCTAGTCGCCTCAGTATATGCCCCACCTCATTTTAGTAGCTGGGCTCCCTGGGGTCTTGGGGCAACAGAGAGAAGTCAGAACCTGTTTGGGTTCACGCATGACCTCATAAAGCCTGCCAGCATCTTGTGAGCAGACTATGGATATTCCAAGCCTTGCCCCAAGGAATATGTTTTGACCAGGACTGCTTGTGTAAGTTTAACAGAAACAAAAAACCAAAACCAAACCTGTTTTCCTGTCCCCTCCCAGTTAGACTACATTTGCCCCTTCTCCCCACCCTAGCACCACACTCATTTTTGACCATCAGCTGGGATACTGTTGAAAAAGCTGAGACAAGCAGGTTTGCTAGTGAGACATTTGCGTCTGACCTGAAGGGGTGTCATCTACCTCTACCCTGACGGCTCCTGGCATATTGTGACATGCCACATGTCTGTGGCCCTGAAAACTTACACATGGGGCCTGGGCTCTTCCTGGTATCTTGGTGCCAAGGGTATGTTATATCCTCCACCATATCCATCAGTCAAGGGTCAGAAAACGCCAACTACATAGACCCTAATATCAACTAAGGGAAAGATGATGGCAAAGTGCAGAAGACAGAAAGTGTAGGTTACAGATGGCAGGAAGGGAGCTGGGGAGAGTAGACTTGTTCAATAGGTAAGGTGATACCCATGGGGATGATACAGGGCTGGGAAGGTGTCTAATCCTGTAAAGGGAGGACACGTTTGCTAAAGCAAATTGGATTCCAGACCCCCAATTAAGTGGGGAGCTCAGTGTAGGCCCCAGTTCTGATTGAACTATGTCCTCCAGTCCTTCCATTTCTGAAGCCACATAAATTATCTACTATTTAAATCTTCAGCGTATATGTCATGCTGAATTTTAAGTATGGGTCAACCAGTGTCACTGGGACATACTGCATTGGTATGTGAATTCATTATCATTGGTGGAGATGGGAAGGCAACTACTTTGAGCTAAAAACTGTGTCTGATGCAGTGAATACATGATGCTTAGATGTCCCAAAGAACTAGCTTTTCATATGAGTAACTTAATCTAACTCTTCTTAGGGCAATCCATTGGGAATTCTTTCAACAGGAAGCCCCAAGTACAGCTTTTGGAAAGATTAGGAGGGCTTTTAGGCAAAGGATGAACCAGTTTACTGGAACTCTAGGGTTCTCTGAAACTGCCTTGGGGCCCTGGGGAAGGGTAGGGCTCCAGGCTCCATGCACAGCAGCCCTGCATCTATTTGTTTTATACACACAGTGGAGGGTACAAAGTAAACTGCCCATGGGGATGAGGTAGGTTAACAAGGAGAAGAAATCTAACTGGGATTACTTTGAATGGGAAGAGGATTCGCTAAGGGTCAAGGGAAGCTGCCCTCAGGAACAGCTGACTGTGGCCTGTCTTTCCAGATCTTATTTCTACTTTAGCAGTCATTTTTATAAAAATCTCTTAGTTTTTGAATTGTTAGCAACTAATTTGAAAAAACAATACCCAAACAGTGAAAATAAAAGTATGACTGGAGGTCCTATCTGGTTTGTGGGCTGGCAGTAATATGTAACTTTTCTTTGCAACATCCCAGCCTGTGATAGTTCAGCCCATGCTTTAAATGGGGAATGTCACTACCTTCCAAGTCAGCCCCTATATGGAAGGAAGAACTGCTATCTTTGTCACAAGACAGGAATTTATTAGGTTACCTGCTGCATTCTACCCATTTCCTACAATTGGGTTCATTCCTACAATTAGGCAGCTGTACAGAGTAAAATAGGGTGGTGGGGCTCTGGGTAAAGCATGTGGGATCCTAAGTTGTTCCCTTGATGTCAAGCCTTTCTTAACACTGCACCAGATGAGGAGGAAAAGGTAGGAGCCTCAGGTTTGGTGACTCAATTACTTGAAATGACTACCTCTTATTTCAAATGTGGTCACTGACCAGTCTCCTTGCACATGAACTGTCAGTGTGGGAGTGCTGGCTAGTAAATACCTCCGTTTGCTTTCTCGCACCATTAATTCCCTGCAGGGCATTTTCAGTGCAGAGAGAATTCTGGGAAGGTAGGTCGGCCAGAGCCTTGGAACTCGGGGAGTGAGGAGCATGACTATCACTCAGCCACCCGTGTCCTGCTCTGATCTGGCCAATGAGCCATGACTACATAGGTCAGCTACAGACCCCTGAGATTTTGTCCTCCCTGATGTAAACTACTCATGGAATGAAGGTGTTGGGGGAAGCCTACCTGAGGTAGGTTACCTGTGCTCTGGATCTTGGGGTGAGGGCCCCCTCTTCAAGTATCATAGAGACTCTGCCTGAAGGGAAGGTTTTTGTATCTTTTGAGGAAAAGCTCAAAGACCCAACTCTAATGGCTTTAGTTCCAAAACTGTCTCTGATTCAGGTAGCACAGGTTAGAGATGATAGGCAGGCAGAATATTGATTAAAAACAAACAGATCCACATTTTTATTGAAAACAGATACCTTTCAGTATCTCTGATTAGAAGAAATCAGCTACGAGATACCATTACTCAGGAAAACAATATATACAGAAGTCTCAGGTAAGGGAGAATGGAACGGCCTGAGGAGAACACAAGTGAAACAGGACTGGATCACTGGAACAGCCAGGTAGCAAAATGATACCAAGTCTGAGAAAGCTGTGTCCTCAAGCCTGGGGCGGGGACTCTTCCCATATTCTTGGACCATGTCTCATGATTCTTTGGGGCAGAGGCACTGGCTGGAGCACAGGGATCTCTGTGCCAACTCTGAATAATTAGTCCAGGCCCAGGGCACAGGCCGAATACATGGAATGAGGCCACCAGACAAGTCATACCTGCTCCCTAATGAAACCCGTAGGAGAGAAGCACTCTCTGCAAAGTCTATAGACCTGGCAGGGATCACTAGACCATGGAGAGCTTAGGGATAGTTCTGTGGCCAGTCACTTAAAAATACCTAGAGTAAGCTAAGCCCTAAACTGCTCTTATCCAGTTCTCACTAACTAGGGAGGTAGAGGAGCAAGACATGGAAGCTGCCTCCAAACTAATTTTTGGTCTTCGGTAACAGGGATAAATGCAAAACACTGTTCCACGAGTACACTTGATAAACACTATTGGGCATAGCAGGATCAGATTCCAGAGCCCCCTTTAGCATCTGCCACAGGAGAGAGAGAGGATGGGCGCTGGGGGGAGATGTGTTCTGCTGTGGTCACTACGGTGACACGTCCTGTTCTGTCCTGGCTCCATTTGTATAGCGCCTCCCAGGTTCTGGATCTGCTCTCTCATGGCCCAGAGCTCTCGGTTCTCTGAGCTGAAACCTCCCAGCCTGAAGCACAGAGAGCGGAAACACAAGGTGCAGAGGGTTTTCAGATGAGGGTGAGCAGGCAGTCTCCCGAGAACACAAAGTTCTTTCATGCCACTTCCACTGAGTTAGGGCAGGGCAAAGAGGATGCTGAGTTACAGGAGGCAGAACGTGGCAGCTCTGGAGCAGGAAGAAGACTGAGCCAGGAGAATGACAGGATGTCCCCGCTGCGTGGATATAGCAGGCAGTGTCTGTGTCACCTGGATTGGGAGGCACGCATAGCAAAGTTCTATCTAATTGGTGGGGGAACAGTATGTCTCACCACTTCCCAAATTCTCTAGGAGGAACACTACTCCTGCTCTGGAACTTCACACTCAAACATAAGTTGAAGGAAAAAGGCTCTTCAGGGTCTCAGAAGTGCCCGCTGAAGGTCCTGTCTGTCAGTTTGGCTTCTTGGAAGTGCAGCTTTGTTTCTGAATCCGTATGCTGCTACAGATTTGGGCAAGACGGCTCTAAAAAGAAAAGGAGATAGGTCAGTTAGAGAAGATGGCACTGAGCATGCCTGCCCAGTTAGCCACTTAAAGAGTCTACTCAGCACTGGGTTTGGGGTCAGGCAGGTTTGCGTGAATCTCAGCCCTCCATTCTCTACATGTATCACAAACGAATTAGCTAACCTTTCTGAATCTCCATTTCTCCTCTGAGCAAAGGAGCAAAATAATATTTCAAATGAGGCAGTGAAGGTGTAATTTGGCAACAGTAATGCTGTAGGTCCAGGTGGATGATAAAAAATCACCAGATTAGGTGGCTGGGTGTATGTGTGATCTCAGCACTGGGCTGATGTTCAGTAGGATGTGTTTGGGAAAACAGCTCCACCCCTGACGCCTTCCTTGGATGTATCCTTCACAGACCCGCCTGAAGAGTGAGCCTAGGGCAGCCACGTTTGCACTAACAGCTCCCATTCACCACCCAAGGCCAAGCTGACTGGACCCGGGAGGCCCATCTGACCAAAACTGGACCAATAAAATTTTCCTCTCAGAATTTAAACAAAGATAAGAAACCACACAGTCAGTGTTGGACACTGGAGCAATAGAGTGAGTATTGGAAGTGTGGCTACTCAAAGCTACATACAAACCAATGTTAATGGACAGCAGAGCCAAGAGCCTTGTGGAGAAGGTCATCTGCTGAGAGGGGAGAATGAAGAAGTGCCCAGTCCCAAAGAAAGATGCTAAGGGAGCCGGCGCACTGGAGTGCGCTCCACAAGTGCCTGTTGCTGGTGGTCCCACCACTCCACAGGCCTGGCTGTTCGGAGCTTTGATTCTGTGGGATCCTTGTAGCAAGCTCCTCCCTGCAACTCCCAAACTATTGTGAGGAAGTTTCAGCTCCTGGCAGTCAATCCTGTGGAACATACTGGCACCAACTGCCTGAATGCAGCAGGACTTTGATTCGGTTGAGGAATTTCTGTGGCAGGCTCTCTGGGATGGACCGAAACTCATCAATTTAGGGACAGAATTGTTGCTAGGTAAGTAGGATAACAGTCAAAATCCCTTGGAGTAAAAAAGGCAACACAATTCTAAGTGTAAAGCATTAGCTCAGATCCAAAAGACAGTCCCAAGTACAGCCAAACCAAGAAGCTATTGGAGGCACCCCATGCATGGGGATGAATGAGACTTACAGAGAATTTCTTAACGTTCCCCAAGGCCTCTGGGTCCAGCTGTGCAATATCGAGCCTCTGCAAGTCACTGGCCAATAACCGCATGCTCTGTGTGGAGAGGAGGGTGGGTTAAATTGGCATGTCCCTTTGGGCAGGAATGTCCACCCAGCACCAGTGTGCCCCAGGGGTCCCCTTGATATGGTGCAGTTGGTTGGGGGAAGTGGCAAGGCAGGTAGAAGTATCAGCCCTAAGGAGACAATGACATCAGTGCTTATTGGACTCGTGGGTGGATCACCCAGGTAACAAGGGTGTGTGCATTAACTTAGAAATGCCCTCTATGCCACATCTGAGAAGCCGTCCTTCCCTCCTGGGACCTAAGGTCAGCAACTTGCTCTGCTCAGCCCAGAAGGGCTCAGCCTGCGTTCGAACCCCTCAAAGTTCTACAGAGTGGGAGACAGCTCCTGCGTTCTCTCTGGGCTGAGCACATATGCTGACAGTGCCTTCCTCTGTGCCCTCTCTGCTGTCCCCATCACCACACACAGCACAGGTATCATAGGGGACTCTGAACCTGTCTCGACTACTGACCTGCTTCTCAAGAGCAGGAACCACGTCTGCTTAGACCCAAAAGACAGTCCTAAGTACACATGGGCCTGTTATAAGACAAGTGGGCAAATTGTAGCTGATGGAAGAAATGGAACCCAGAGCTGGGCAAGGATCTTTCCAGTCTGGGCGTCTAACCTGGGAGAGAAAACTGGGTTCTGAGTCCTACAGGAATCATGCAACCAAAGACTTAGAGAGAAGTAAGTGATGGACAAATAAAAGACAGGCTGACTAAGCAGCCCATGGAGGCCTGGCCTCCCCCACAATACTTACCTCTCCACCTCCCACCGGCACAGTGAGGAAAATCTCTTTGCTGTCGGCTAGAGGGCTGCCATTCACTGAGATGTTGTAAATCTGCTCTCTGGCTGCTGGAGTACGCAGGCCTGGGGTCTTGAAGACTCTACAAAGTGGGAAAACCTTTGTAAAGATGGCCTGGCAGACTGAGTGCCACCAGGCGCCAAGAGCCTTTCCAGCCCCCATCTGGCCTCAAGCCGCAGTTTTCAAATCACACATTTCTAAGAAGGCGAGTTCTAAATTTAGGGGGGAAAGTCTTCTTAAGCAGTAATGACTAAACACAGCTGGAGAAAGGAGGTTGTAATTATCAAACATACATCTAGTTAAAGTCATTTCTTATCCATGTAAATTTTAGGTCCAAAGCTCCATATGGATGCCATCCATCCATCCATCCACAAAGCCAGAAATAAACTACGGTTAATGTATTTCCAAGAATGGCTAAGTGCTTCCATCAAGAGGAATTTTCCAGGATCAAAGGAGGATGATTCAGAGATTACATCATTTTATTAATTTCCCAACTAAGTTTCTCAAGGCAGTTAAAGTGTTGCTACTTATTTTTCTTTAAATGTCGTTTGCTATATTCTCATGTGCAAAAACAAACAGTTAAGAAGAGTTGGAATTAAAAGTAGAACGTAAGTCTTCCTTACTCTCCTCCCCCAGAACAACCACTCTCAAGTCCCTGTGCCTCCAGAAACTTTCCATGTGTATAAAAGCAAATGGGATCGTTTAGGACACACTGTTCTCCGTGGTCATGAAGCTCTTCCGCATCGGCACGTACAGACCCACTCCTTTTATAGTGGCCTATTTAGTTGACCAGCCCTATGGAAGGGATTAACTTATGCTGCAAAAACATCCTTTTTTATGTAAGATGGTGTCAATTTTCACTCCTGCCCAGAGTATAGGAGAGTACCTGCCCATTAAAAAAAAAAAATTCTGGTCATAATCAGAAGACACCAAAAAAGGCACTAGAGGCCTCCTGGTCATCAGAAAAGAATTCTTCCTCCCACCCACCCGGTAAAGAATCATTCTGTCGCTGTGAACAGGTGACCCCGCACTCAGGAGAGGCAAACACTGGGAAGCCCAACGGCTGCCCTCCTGAGAGGACTTCCCAGGCCGAGCAGCTGTGAGTCTTTCCCCACCACCCTTTTCTGATTAAATGCTGGGCTCCCACCCAAACTCAGCGCAGCTCTCAATACTCACCTTGAGTCAAACCTGGACATCAGGCCTGGGGTGGGTTTCACCATAGACAACTCCAGGCGGCCCACAGCTGGGGTAACAGTGTTATAATGGCTCGACCTACAGGTAGGAAATGGCCATTAGGCTGCCAACTCCCAGGTCCAAAGACAGCAGCAGGGGCAGGTAACACTTGGGGAGCGCTGATCACATTGGACACGGTACCAAGTGCCTTACGTGAGCGTCTGCAGCCCTCCCAACAACTCTGAGAAACTGCTGTTATCCTCATTTACAGATGCAGAAGTTCTGGCATACTGAGTTTAAATAACTTGCCCAGGATCACACAGCCACTTAGGGGGCAGCCAGACCTTTGAACTCAGGCAGTCAGACCCCAGAACTGGACTTTTCAATCAAGTTAATAGAACAAGCCTGTCAACAATCTGCAGCCCCCCCAGCTGGAGTTCTTCTCTTGCTGGTAGCTAGTAGTGCTCAGGGAGAAACAGGAGGAGCCTGTTCCTTCACAGAGATGCATCCCAGTGACTGCTTCCCAGTCCTGCTGAGATGTCCCCCACTCCCACCCCACGGGTTAGTATGGAGATGCCCATGATCATGAAGCTCAGAAGTTGGTAGGGTCCAGCATAAGCCATTCAACGGGTCTTTACTTGGCAAGACCAGGAGGAACATTTCAAGACACAAACTAAAGGTATGTGGCAACCACTTTGTGACTGACCACAGGGTAGCTCTGCACACAGAACTGTCCAGGTAACTAAACAAAATATGCAGCGCTTACAGTGCAGTAGGCACTGCACAATACCCAGCACCTGACCTGACAGTGTCTCTGCACCTCACTCTGTTTGCATTAAAAAAAAACAAAAAACGGGGAGGATAGGGAGCAAGGGCTGCAGACCTGGAGGTGTTGGGTCAGATCATTTCTAGAAAATCTAGATCCTCAAGGATCTGATGACTTGAAGCTCTACTGGAACATGCGCCACAAAAGCCCTCACACTCCCTTGTCTGCCAGGCTCTCCAATAAAACTAAAACACGCGTCTACATTTGGAAAATCCATTACCTTTTGCTTTTGCCTTTTCCTTGTATGGACTGGGTTCTCTTCTTAGATGGAGGACACCTTTTGACCTGAAGTCACAATCAAATGAAACTGAGATTACAGGAAGCCCCACAAAGAGAAAAGGTAAGGGAAGGTGAGAAAAGTACTGGGAGAGGGGGACCAGCTCTGGAAAAGACGACCGATACTGAACATAAGACAGACTATGTCACAGAATTCAGTGACTTAAGTAATTCAGAACATAGTTAATCAACTAAGGACTTATCCTAGCTGGGTCTTCAAAATAGTGTTTTTGCCAAGAGTTAAGGTAAATTCTTTTGAACTGATCGCAGCCTGGCTTGTCGCCCCCCATCCCCTTACATAAATGGCTGCTTCAGAAGTCACTGAGGCCATCCTGGGGGCCCAAACCAAGGAAACCTCGGCAGGTACCTGACAGGGGTCCTGAATCCTTCAAGGTACCTGGCAAGAACCACTCCTTACCCTCCAAGATCCACTTGTCTCCCTGCTTCCCCAGCTGTCCCTCTGCAGCCTGCCTCACAAGCTCCTCTTCCTACCCTCCCTCCGAGTGTCCATCCTTGCCTCCCTCTCTATGCTCTCCCTGCACCTCTTCCACCCCCACCCCGGGACCACCACCTAAGGATCTAGGAGTCAGTGTGTCTCTCTCTCAGTCACCTGCTCCTCCCTGAGTTCCAGATTGAAGCTTCTATCTAGCCTGGATGTTCTGGAAAAGTATTGAACACTCAACCTGCCAAACAATCAACAACTTAACTGCTCCCCTTCATCTGAACCCAGCACACTCTTGCTCGTGTGTGTGTGTCCCACACTCCACTGGGTGGCAGTTGCCCAAAGCCAGAAACCATTTCACCATCTCTGGTTCTTCCTTTCCTCCACCAAACTCGCCATTCTCCATTTTAAAACACATCTCAAAACCATCCCTTCCTGTTTTAGAGGGTCAGTGCCTTTTCCGCACTCCTACTTATCTGGAACACTCTTCTAACATATAGATCCATCCACGTCACTTACCATTACCTACCTGATGACCCTGACACTTCCAAGCTCGCTGCACAAGGCCATTCATTATCTGGCCATTCTACCCAGCTTCCATTCCAGCCACACCAAACTGCTTCCTGTTCCTTAAATGGACGCTTGCGTATCTCCTCCTGGAATTCCCGCCCCTTCCTTCCCCAGCTAGTGAAATCTCACCCACCTTTAAAAGCCTGGTTGTATCCTAATGGGGAAGACTTAATAGCTTTCTCTTCTATGTTCTACGCATTTTGTACAGACTTCTACCACTTTTGCTGTTAGCCATTTAAGTGGGGCCTCTGGGAGGGCAACACTGTATTTTACTTATTTTTGTATTTCCTTGTCTCACCAGCTTCCAGCCTGAACCTTACTTACTCTTGCAGTTTGAAGAGTCTTGTTTTTACTTTCTTCTTCTTCTTCTTCCACTATCATTTCATCCACTTGTATTACCTTTCGTGCTGTAAGAGACAGTTTTGACAGAGGATAAACTTCCTTATGGGAATGAACTTTTATGCACTCACATTTCTTACAGGAAATAAAATTGATGTAATCTGTGATCAAGAAATAGACTCAGTATAAAAAAGATACCTTTTTAAAATAGAGGATTTAGACAAAGGAAACTAATCAGAGTGGTTAAGTAACTCCATGTGATGCCTCGTGTGGGCAGCCCAGCATTCTGGTGAGAGAGCAGAACTCTGGAGTCAGACCTGAGCTTGCCCAGCCCCACCACTAACCAGGTCGCATGGCTTGCATAGTGGTGCCTCAGTGTCCTCATGTATAAAAGGGAGTAGTCACCTTAAAGTGATATTACGAGAACTGGAATGTGTATTCCATAAGAACAGGGTCTTTGTTACTTTTATCTTGTATCCCCAACCCTAAAACTGTGCCTATAACTGTTCATTGTCTGTGGGATGAATGACTGTAAAGCCTTTTTAATAGTACTGGACATGTTATAATAAGTATTATTATAGTAAAATATTATTTATGTAGACACTGCAAGGAAACTTAGAAGAAACTTTCTAACCACCACAACTGTTGAGTGATGAAGGATAGAGACTGTCTCATTGCTAAATATGTATAACCAGGAGCCAGACAATCATGAGCTGGAATTCCATGGAGAAAATTCCTGCATTTAATCATGGGAGGGTGCAGAGATCAGACTAAATGACTTTTTAGCCTTTTTGTCCTGACACATTAAATAAGAATGTAATTTTTAAACTTTTTTTTTAAAGCAATTTACAATGTGGTCAAAGTCTGATTAATGGTCAAGAGGGCACAAAAATGATTTTTACTGTTGGTAGGGATTGGATTTGGTTTGCTCAGTTCCCAGGGGTGGAATCAGAAGACCCCACCCCTCACCCCCAACAAGTAAGTAAAACTGGTGGAACTCAGAAGGGAAACCCTGAATGTAGAAGTAACCTAAAGTGACCCAACAGATGATAAATATGTGGCTGAGGAACTCTAGGAACAACACCCAAGGCCGATTTACATCCTAACCTAGTGGAATGACCCTAGCAGAGTGCAAATGTTGTTTTCTTCCTGCTAACCATGCAATTCTGATGGGAGGCAAGGTGGAGTAAGAACTGGACGGTGCTTCTATTTAGCCCTGCCTTGTGGGCTTCTATCTAGCCCTGGTGGGCACCCCAAAATCCATGTCATGGGTCAGGTTCATCCCCACAATATTTGGATGCGCTGAGCTACCAAAGCTTAATGACAACAATATAAAGGCCATAACAGAACTTATCCGGTCCTGATTCCACGCTTACTAATTACAATCTGGCTTCCCAAAGACTTTCTGGATGAGACGGTATTTCTTGGAGTGTGGGGCAGGCATGTGAGATGGTTTTACCCAGATGGGTCACTGAAGTGAGTAACAGGGAATGACATGGTGAGGGACTGAGTCCTTTTACAGTTCTCTTTCAACCCTTCTGATCACATCAGGGAGTCTCAGCTGGCATCACCATGTCTTGTAACAAACCTCTCAATCTCGCTAACCTCTCTAACTCGGGGGGAAGTGAGCAGGCCACAGTGTCTGGTCTCCAGCACAGCTTTTCTTTTCTTTTCTCCTTTTACTTTCACTTAGCTTGTACATTGCTCTGCAAAGTTTGTTTAGTATCAATTTGCACACAATTAACTGAATGCAGAACAATCACATTTTTAGATTTCCAAGACTGAGGAACGGACTTTAGAGGGCAGAGGCTCCAACAGTGAAGCTTCCCTGAGCAGCCAGCCAACCACCCTGGGCCTCACCTCTCTCTCGGTTCACCAAGGAATTCTGAAAAGTACTCACATTTGGCAGATTTCAGGGGTGTCTGAAAAGCTTCTGCTGTTAGTTTGTTTATTTCTGTGATATCCAGGTCAGCCTGTGACAAACACAGCCAGAAAACACCCGGCATATTCCATCAAATATGAGGAATAATATTTTATGATTAAGAACAATTAAAAAAATATATTGATACATACAAAAAATGTAACATTATTAAACACTATAGTGAACTCCCATAAACCCACCATACAACCCAAATCTAAAACACTACCAGTAACTAGCTATATATTCTTCCGTATTCTGTGTCCTTGTCTCTCCCCAAAAGGTGACCAGTCTCCAAACTGTCACTCCCCAGAGGTAACCACTATCAATCCATTTGCTTAAAAGGGTGTATGTGTATATGTACATAAATATTTGTTCACTAATTTTATGTGCTTAAACAATATTTTGTTTTGTTTTTGAACACCACTTGTGGTTGTAGTTAACTTGTCTGCACTGCTATAATAACATCCCTCTGTGTGCCTACCACAATGGATCTGTCCAATCCGCTGTCAACAGCCTTCTACGTCTATTACCAACATGGCTACTAAGAACAATTTTATACATGTGTCTGAATGACATGTCCAAATTTTCTTTTAGCTGTGTGTTGAGGAACAGGGCATTACAGGGTTGTAGGGTACACAAATATTCAGCCTTGGTATTATTCCAAATTTTTTTCCAAAATGATTGCACTTGTTATATTTCACCAGCAAATGATACAAGTTCTAATGACCCACACATTCTTTGCAACACTTAATGCTATGTTAGACTTCTCTCTCTTTTTTTTTAAAGTCTAGAGGGTGAATAAGGTTTTCTATTGTCCTCCTGGGTCTTCAAAAAGGTTTCCAGACACCATTCTAATTAAGTTTTTCCCGGTGGTGACTACCTAAGAGAAAGCCATGAATAGGCATGATTTGTAGGCCTTTTCTTATAAGGCACATGTAAATATCAGAAGAGCTGTTACAGACCAGTAATGACATGGGTTTCATCTCTGGATTGGTAGGGACTACATGGAGCACTCAGAGGATTCTGAGGCTGTCCAGGTGTAGCAAAGAAGCAGTGTTGTAACAGACCATTGATGTCTGGTAGATGGAATGCAAAGTGGTGGCCAACTTTCTGCCATCCCAGAAACACCTGGCATGTTATGAAGGAATCACTGGTTACAGGCTATACCTATCACCAACTGTGCAGAAGAGTTAATAGGCCTCAAACTGATCCATAAAAAGGCCTGTTTATACGGCTGGCCCGTCCCTTGCATGAGAACTTGGATTTCAGGGTTCCCACCATCCCCTGATAAGGATGGTGCACTGTGCCAGCTTTGTACAAATATGGTTTATGCTGAACACTTGATTCCTTCTGGAGGTCTGAAACTTTGATGTGTGCTAGGAGGATACCTATGTCACCAGCCCTCAACAAAAGCCCTGGGCATTGAGTCTCTAATAAGCTTTTCTGGCAGACAACATTTCACAAGTGTAGAGTTAAGTGTGTTCTGTGTGCCTCCACTGGGAGAGCACTCTTGGAAGCTCGGGCCTGGTTTTCTCCGGAGTTCTCCCCAGGCACTTTTTCCCTGTGCTGATATTGCTTTGTATCCTTTCACCGTAACAAACCATAGCCTGGAGTACGACTATATGCTGAGCCATAAGTCCTCTTAGTGAATTACCACTCCTGGAAGTGGACTTGGGAGCCCCCTCACATCTAATTAAGAAGTTTTGTGCCAAAGTATCATTTCTTCCCTAAGTTTTAAATCATATTAGCTACGGCTAGAATTCTGTCAACTTGGTGTGATGACACTGGACATACTCTGTATGTCTGATTTTTAAAAAGTGATGTGTTTGTTAATGAATGTAATTCATCTCAGAGGTTAAGCCTCTTTGGAACATTAGATCTGAGTGTGTGTAGGGGAACATATTACACAGAGAGAAAGCATGGACTAAGGACGTGTTTGTAGCTCTTGATTATATTTTTCAGTTATCCCCACTCTCCTACAATATTTGCCCCAGATACTCTCATTTTTTCCTGATTAAACAACTGGCTCCTAAGTACCTTTAATTTCTTCAGGCTTGTGGAGATCCACTATTCAGGGCTATTATGTACCCTTTGTAGTTAGATACCTTCAAATCCTGAGATTCCAAATGATCAACTCATAGAAGGATATAGATTTTTGGGTTCACTTTGTAACTCTGCTGAAGGCTTTAATAAGCCTTCTCCCCAGAAAGATACAAATGTGTGTACACACACATTGTCTATGATTTTAGAGTGCATGGGTCTCAGTGAAGGCCACTTACGGACTAGCTCCCAATGCTCTCCAATAGAACTCTCTGCAAAAGGAGCATTGCTCTGTTTCTGAGCTGCCAATACTGGGCCACTGGTCATGGGTGGCTCCTGAACATCTGAAACGTGACAGTGTGAGGAACTGAATTTTTAGTTTCATGTATTAAAATAGCTACACGTGGCTAGTGGCTCCTGTACTGGACAGTACAGACCTAAACTCTTTATTTTGCCTCCCCATCTTACAGTCTTCAGTCCTGGTACAGATTCTGTGATGAAGGGGGTGAGAGGGGTGGGGAATCCTGAGAGTCCCAAGTAAGAGCACACCTTCTACAGTATGACACAAAACAACAGTCTCTGTCCCCTAGCAGGCCAGGTCACCATGTAATGACCAGGGATTTAAAGGTACTTGGGCTTGAGGCTTTCTCTTCTCCTGCAAAGGTCAGGGCAACAAGCTGCCCGGAACCTGCCAAAAATAGAACTACCCCTGTTCCTAGGGCTCATCCCATTATGTACTCGGCATTTGACAAGAATAATTTTTCAGTTGACATGAATAGAGTATGTGTCCTGTGGAACCTTTCCTCAGTTGAGTACCCACTGGTTAGCTTTTGTGACTGGACTAAACTCAAAACTAATCAACAGTTCCAAAACAGGACAGGTCACTTACTGTTGCTGCCTTTTCCAGGGCCTGTTTGTTTCCTCCAAGGGCTTTAAAAAGAACATTTAATTAGTTACTATCAGATTTAATGATAAATCATCTTTCCTAATATGACCAGTAATCTTTCTAAAACTGGACCAGATCAAGTCCTTAGCCCAACATTCAAGGACCTTCACAAGCTAACATTTCTACAGTCTAATACTATTTCTCTAAGCTTGACTTGTCCCCCTCATGACCTGTGCTAATTCTGTGTTCTATTGCACCAAAGTTCTTGTTATTTCCCACATGTGCCACTCTCTCTCAGGACTCAGTGCCTGGTACTCATCATTTCCTCTGCCCCAAATACTCCTCTTCACCCACGAAATTCTTAATTCATCCATTTAAACTCAGCTTAAACACAAAACTCTGCTTATTTTTCTGTCACAGTAATTGCTGTGAGTGCTGAGTTAGTTGCTCACTTTCATCATACCCAACAACCATATAAACCTATTTAAGTGTCCACCCTGACTTGATCTGAATTCCTTGAGGACAGAGATAATACCCACAGTTTTGGGCAAAAATACAACAAAAGTGGATATGGAGTAAATGTGTTTTGAATGAGGAGGTCTGTGCAAGGTTTAGATGTGGAATAAAAAGTTAGGTTAGGTCCTCCAGCTAGAAGCTCTCATAAGGTCCTATAAACAGTTAAGAACTCAGGCTTTGAACTCAAATGCCTGTGTTCAAATAGACTCTGCCATTAACTAGCTTATGAGACCTTGAGCAAAGTAACCAATCTCTCTGTGCCTTTATTCTGTCATCTACAAAACAGGGGCAATATTAATACAGTTATATGCTCATTAATACATAGTTAATATACATAAATCACCTGGTATATGCAGCACTATAAAAAGTGTTTACTCACCACTACTCTATTCTTTTGTTTGTTGTGCTTACAGTTTTAATTATACAATTATGTGTGAGTTCTTAAAATGAGCTTCCTCTACTAACTTGTAAGTCCTGGAGGGTAGGAACTGTAGAATGTCTGTTTTATCCCCAGTGCATCTTCAGCCCTAACACTGTAATATGTGCTCAATGAATATTTATAGAAATGTGCAGATTATTAAATAAAAAGCAAATCAGAGAATCATTAAATGTCTACTGTTTGAGCAGAACATGCATTTCTATCCAGGAAAGAAGCTACATACTGATAATAGTATTAACTAATTTGTTAAAAATAAGGAAAAACCAAAAAGCAGGGCTAACCTCCAGAAAAGACAGCCTTTTGCATTTCCTTGGACATTTAACAAGGGGCTGGGGAACAAGCTGGGCTTTTTCTCTGGCCAGGAAAACTCGGGTCCTTGCACTTCCCAATTTGATTGGCTCATTTTTAAACTAGCAATTTTCACAAGATGCAGCAATCGCTACATGGAGTTTTCCTTCTACCTGAGCTTGGTAACAAACCAAGTTACTCATTCATTCATTTTTAAACGGTTGAATAAAGTGCCAAAAAAAGTATCTCATGACATGAAATTCATGGGAAATTCACATTTCAGTGTGCCCATAAATACGTTTGATTGGAATACGGCCATGCACGTTACGGCTGTTTTGAGTAACAGCAGAGTTGAATATTGGTTGTGACAAGAGAACCTTCTGGCAAAGAAAACCTAAAATATTTCCTTTCTGGTCCTTCAGAGAAAATGTTTGCCTACCCACTGGGGTAGATGAGGATATGGAGAAAAATAAAGCAAGGAGGTGAGACAGTGAGTGAGGGAAGCAGTAGGGCTTCAATTTTCCTACAGTGATAATGAAAGACTTCACTGAGGTTAAGCCTGTCCGGGTAACCACACAGGCGCTCCAGGCCGAGGCCTGGCGAAACTCTAGCAGCTCTTACCGAAGTAGTCGAGCCAGTTCATCTCGCGCAGCGCCTTGGGGAGCCTCAGGATCTCGATGTTGTACAGGTTATCCATCTCCTTGAGGAGGTTCTGCCTGTCTGCCTGAATTTGCTTGGATCGTACTTGCACTGCGAGAGGACAGAGCCAACAGAACACCGGTCGCCCGGCAGATGAAAGAACCCTGGAATTAGTGCTGCCTGCTCCCCAACCCACCAGCCTCCCGTGATCTCCCCAGGTAGTCTCCACGACCCGGGCTCCGCCCCTTACCTTCACGGTCGAAGTCCTTAAGAAAGGAGGCGAGCTTCCGGCTCCGTAGCGAGCTGGTCTTCGCCACCCGACTGCCGCCTTTCCTAGCCGGAGCCATGGCGCTTTGGTGCAGGCTGCGGGCAGCGGGAAACCCAGCCACTGGGGTCAGCGGGGAAGACGGGGGAGGGAAAGCACGGGGGCCGCGAGGCTGCGGAAGAGGGCGGAAGGGCGCCCCGGGGCGCTAGTAGGGGGATCCCTGCCCTTAGGGACCTGGGCATAGAGGACTCTCGAGGCACGTACCTGCGGGACGCGAAATAGAAGCTGAGAAAAAGCGTCACAGCTCCCGCTGAGAGGTAGCGGCGCTGTAGCGAACCGGACGTGGGGCCGCCGCCACCAAATTCAAACTGCCACAGGCTGACGAATGAGAAGTCGCCATCCTAGGAGGGTCCCACAGCATCCAATCACAAGGAAGCTCCGCTATCAGGCAGCCAGTCCACAGTAGGACTACAGCACCCAGAAGGCATTGCCGTATGACGACATATTTTTCGCGACTCGGCAGCCGCGTGGGGACATGCGCAGAGAGACTGCAGGCTCCTGGTGGCGGCCCTGGGGGCTCTCAAACTTCGATTGCCTTAGCTTTAGTTTTTTTCCCACAGGTTTAGGGAAAACGACCGGCAGTCTCAAGGAGAAGAGACAGGATTCCGGCTCCAGAAGCACGGTCTGGAGTCAGGGCTTGGGCCCGGGGAATCCGCAGTCTGAAACAGGAAACTGCCCTAGCCCCGGACGAGCGTTCTCCGTGGGATAGTCAGGAAACTTGCCACGGTGGGGAACGGGCCCTGCCTTCCCAGAGGTCCTCTAAAGGGTAAGGCAAGACGATGCCTCTTGCCAGGAGGGTTAGGCAGTCCCGCGTGAAGAGACCCAGGTTTAGCTGGACCTCCCTTGAGAATGGAAACAAGTCCCACCTTTGACCCTGTACTTCCTTCCCCTACCAACTTGGACCCTAATGCAGGTTTGTTTGTCTGTTTTTTCCAACAGAATATGACTCAAGACCCACCTTTGCTTGCTGTGCAGGAGGCCCTGAAGAAGTGCTTTCCTGTGGTGGAGGAGCAGCAGGGCTTATGGCTGAGCACTCTGAGGGACTGTCAACCCCTCCTGGCTTCCCTGGGCAACCTGGCGGAGCAGCTGCAGGCGGCACATAATCTGCGATTCGAGGATGTGCCGTCACTTCGGGCCTTCCCAGATTTAAAGGAACGGCTGAGGCGCAAGCAGCTGGAGGCTGGTGATACTGTCCTGGACAAGTTAGGGGAGAGGCTGTAAGAGGTTCAAAGGCGCTTGTCTCTGCAGAAAGATTTTTAAATTGGATGTTTAATAAGTAGCTTGGATCAGTCAGAAGGATGTTTTTCTCCCTACTTGAGAGCATGGTATTTGGAACTGCCCTTAATTCCTTGCCATCTGTTGCAGTGGAACCTCTGTCAAAAAGCCATTTTCTGGAATTTCCCTTGTCAGGCTAGGATGGACTTACTAGAAGCTGCAAAGGTGGGACAAAAAAAAAACAATGAACAAAGATTATTCTGTAGACGTAGTAGGTGTCAGAGCTAAGGGTTTTACATACATGTATCTCATAACATCTTTTAACACCTGTATAACTTAACCTTGCTTAATCCCATTTTGCAGGTGAGGAAACTGAGGCTCAAGCAGATTGCCTCTGGCACAGGTAGTAAATAGTAAAGCTGGGGTTCTGACTGAGGTGTGCTGCCACCAAGGCCAGAGCTCTTAACCCCCACTTTGCTCTGCTGTACATTGGTGTCTTGGGGGCAGGAGTAGCATGTCTCTAAGCTCTCATTATGCCCAATGTTAGGCCTCTCTTTAAGTTATAGGCAGTTGATGACAGAGAATAGACAGGGCACATAGGGCCCTCCCATGACCAGAACAAAAGAAGGTTTTTGTATATAGAGTCTGTGCCACAGACTAATGGGAGAGTGTCAAAGATGAGGACGTTCTCCCTATTCATTTGTACAAAGTACATTTTTTAAGCCCATGTGGTGCTGGGGATACAACAGTGAACCAGACTTAGTTCTGTTGTTGAGCAGAAAAAATAGTCAATTAAATTATGCTGACGTTCTAAGATAGTGAAATTTTATTTCAGTTCATTACACATATTTGTGTGTGGGTATTAGGCTGTTATTTTAAGTCGTTTTAAAATTGTGAGTCACAGGCAAACATTTTGAAAGCAACAATTCTAGGCTAGGGCATACACTGCCCTTTGGGAAGTTGTAGCCTTCATCTTGGTGGCTGGGCCCTTTGGAGTCACTGAAGGAATAATAATACTTAGCATGAGCTAGGCACTTCCCTAAGCTTTTTGTGTCCATTATTGCACTAAATCTTCACAGTAACCCTTTTCATTCATTCATTCATTCA
Organism: Manis pentadactyla; assembly: GCF_030020395.1. Lineage (NCBI taxonomy): Eukaryota > Metazoa > Chordata > Mammalia > Pholidota > Manidae > Manis > Manis pentadactyla. The sequence goes on along the minus strand of NC_080022.1, from coordinate 28,892,760 downwards.
TTCATTCATTCAATAGGTGTTTGTAGTTCTATGTACCAATATCAGTGTTCTAATTTCTTAGGACGCACAGTGGGCAAAATAGACCGTCTTTATACATGACTGAGAATAAGTAACTTTCCTAGAATCCAGTTTGTGTATACTCAGAGCCCTAACTTCATCACTCAGGAATTTACTAAGATGGGGCCAGAGAGCATGTGAAACAGTACCATTCGGTTGCCTCGGTTTCCTCCTGCTTATTCCCTTTCACATACATGGCATAGGACCATGTGTGAGCATTTACTCTCCTTCTACAGTTTTATGGCAGCCCCAGAAAGGTCTCCTGGTCTTTACTTTTTTTGACGGCTGGGCTTATCATTCAGCTTTGAGAGCCATATAACTTCAGCCTCTCTCTTTAAGTTAGTTCTTAATTTTGAGCCACTTTTACCTCTAAGGCACCATCACTAATCTCCTGAGGCCAGTGGGTCTCATTTGGAGACAACTTTTCCTGTTGGGACATTTGGCAGTATCTGGAGACTTCATTGGTTGTCACAACTTGGAGAGAGGGAGGGTGTGATTTGCTCCTGGCATCCAGTGGGTAGAGGCCAGAGATATATCCTACAGTGCCCAGGGCAGCCCTCTACCATAAAATGTTACCAGTCCAAAATGTCAGTGTGCCAAGGTTAAGGGCCCTTGTCTTAGGGCTTTCTCATGATATTGCCTAATACCAGATTCTTTCCCCCAGAAACACCCTTCTCAAGGTGCGTGACACGGTCAGCAGCCATGTGGAGCGAGTGCTTCAGATCTATGAGCAGCACGCAGACACAGTGGGCATTGATGCTGTCCTACAAGCTTCGGTTGTGAGTCCCTCTGTGGCTGACATGCTGGAATGGTTGCAAGATATGGAGAGACATTATCGAAATTCGTATCCTTTGTACGTGTTTCAGGTAGTGTCCAGATCTGTTCCAGGAAGTCTTTAATTTCAGTTTTCATAGGGTCATGAAACTATATAGTATGGGTCTCTTTGGTTCCTGAATTTGGATTCTTCCTCAAATCATTTGAGTAGCTATGACCTGTCAGGCATTGTTGTAGGTGCTGGGAGAAAGGCATTTAAGGGAAAATATATTGAATGCCAGGTGGTGATAAGTGTTATGGAGAAAAATAAAGCTGGGAAAGTAAGGGGTGAAGGTGAGTTGTGATTTTAAATAGGGTGGTCAGGACAGCCCTCACTGAGATAGTGATGTTTGAGGAAAGAGCTGAGGAGGGTGAGGGAGAGAGCCACATGATGTTGGGGAAGAGCATTCCAGGCAGAAGAAACATCAAGTGCAAAGGCCCTGAGGTGAGAACATGCTTGTACAGTCAAGAAATAGCAAGATGCCAGCGTGGCGGGAGCACAGTGAAGGCGGGAGCCTAACCAGATGTGGTCAGGGGCCAGGGCCACACCTTGTAGGGCCTCAAAGGTCTTTGGAAGGATTTTGCCTTTTACTCTGTGTGAGATGGAAAGCTACCAGAATGTTTTGAGTAGAGGACTAACATAATTGTGACAGTATCACCCTGGCTGTGTTCTGAGGAAAGACTTGGGTTGGTGCAGGGTGAGGGTAGAAGCTGAGGGACCAGTTTATTTTGGCGCTTTTCTCTTGATACTTGCCTGAAACCCACATCTACTTGCTGGCTTAAGTTTCTGCCTTCATTTAACTAACTTCCAAATCCAACCTTTATTCTTCTTTCTGGTCTTGATTTTCAATTTCCTGCCGATGCCTCCATCTGGATTGCTCATGGAACAGCAAACTCAGATTTAAAATTGAACGCCTCTAGTTAGCCCTCACATTCAGCTCCCTTTTTAGTTGCAGCGCCAACCCCGTCTAGTCAGCCCCCTCTCTGGACACTTCAGCAGCCCCTTCCCCCTCGCCTTCTCTTCTCTTCTTCAGTTGCAATAGCAGCAGTGCGTCAGGAGCAGTAGGCGCAGTGGCTTGGCTCGGGCCGTCCGGCACTTGCTGCCTGCCAGGCACTGTTCGGAGAATGTTGACGTGGTCACTTGTCAAGCCCTTTGACTCTTTGTCCCTGGTGTTTCCATAGTTTCCTTCTCTAGTCCCATTGCCGCCTCCATAGCTTCTTAGCCCTCAGTCAGGAACAGTCTTGACAGGTTTCTGTCTGGCTTTCCCTGTGAGCTACCCCTGGTTAGTGGCCTCACTCTATAGCTTCTGGAGGTCCATTCCGGTCCTGCTGCTTGTATACGAGTTTTCAGTGGCTGCTCTTGCTAGGAGGGCAGAATCCCCTTGCTGGTCTAAAGTGCTCTTTGTGTTCCGGCTCAGCCTGCCTTCTCAGCCACCGTTCCTCCTACTCTGCGCAGTGTTCCCTGCCAGCCAAGCTGGAAGCTTTACTTGTCCCTGAATCCATTCCATGCTTCCCCATTTCTGCGCCTTTGCTTCAGCTGTTCCAGCTGGAATCTTCCTGCTACCCTCTAAACTGGATGTGTTCACCCTCTGACATCGCACTTCAGTTTTATCTTTCATGTCACTTAGGTTCTTTCTCTGCAGTTTCTGGCTTTTTCCTCACCATGATAAGGTCCTAGATTGCAGGGGCAGTGTTTCCTTCCTCTGTCCCTCCAGCACAGAGCTATGCGAGTAAAGAGGTGCTCAGTAAGATTGTAGCGTGAGCGAATCCTGCCACCCAGTAAATGTAATGGTTGCTGACTCACTGTACAGCTTCCTATAGCTCTCTCCAGGCTATTTTTATCCCTCAACGTATTTCATTTTCTTTTTGAGCAGTCCTTAACTTCCAGGAAGGTACCTGAAGAGAAAGTACCTCCTGTCCTCCATCCAGTGGGGAGACTTGGCAAACATCCAAGCTTTGCCCAAGGCCTGGGACCAGCTTCCGGAAGATGAACACCAAGAGCTTGTGCAAGGTGCTGGTGTGTGTTTACTCCTTCATGCTTCCTCCTCCCCTTCCCTGCAGCTCACTTCTTCGGCAGCATCAGAGAGATGCCTTCACAGTGCCTCCATATCTCTTATAAATCTGGTGTTCTGTGCTCTCTGGGGAGGTGGTTTGCCACAGTTTTCCTCTCTTCCTGTTCCAGATATCCTATTGAATGTTTCCTTCTTCCTGGAAGAATAAAGCAGCTGTGTGTTTATCTGGAGACTAGGGGGATGCAGTTGAAGACTGGCCTTCTGCATTCTGGTGTTTCTGAAGGAATGGCGGTATTGCGACCTGACACATTTGCCAACTCAATGCCTACGGTCTAAGGACTGGCTCTTGGGAGGATTGTGCTGGATGCTTCTGATGCTGGATGCTGGCTTTTCCCTGCCAGGTCATGGCTGAGAGCACATGACCCCCCTCTGAGGTAGAGAGAGTGCAGGAAAGGCAGTGCGGAAGAACACCGGGGGCAGAAGCAGCAGCCACAGAAGTGGTAGGGGAGGCAAGGACAGGGTAGAGAGCGGCACCACCCTCGGCATCATCCAGAGCTCTGAGCCTCGTTGATGCCAGGTCCTAGTTTCGGGTATTTGTGTCAGTACTGAATTCCTTCATGAAAGAAAAAATGGCTTCAGTGTCTTCAAGAAACAGTACAGGTCTCCCTCAGCTTATAGTGGGGGCACATCCCAATAAACCCACCTTAAGTGGAAAACAATGTGAGTCAAGAGCATATACTACACTGACCTACCAAACATAGCTCAGCCCAGTCCACCTTAAATGTGCTCAGAACATGTACAGTGGGGCAAATTAGCTTAAGTCTAACAACACAAAGTTTATTTTATAATAAAGTGCTAAAAAGTTTTGAATATTTCATGTCATTGAATACTGCACTGAAAGTGAAAAACAGAATGGGTTTGATACAGCGTGATTGTAAGTGATTTGACTCTTTGTCCCTGGTGTTTCCATAGTTTCCTTCTCTAGTCCCATTGCCGTCGTTTACTCTGGAGATCGTGTGACTGGGAGCTGTGGCTTCCGCTGCCCAGTATCAGGAGAGGTAGCCTACTGCATATCGCTAGCCTGGGAACAGGCCGGAATTCAAAGAACGCGTATCATTATCGCACCATGTTTAAGTGGAAAAACTAAGGGACTCCTGAGTGTTTTCTGATCGCAGTAGCTCCTTGTGAAGACAATGTCAGCTTCCAGAGCCTACCAGCAGGGGGAGGTGGTGCAGCATGAATTAGCCTGAAGGTTGGTGAAGGTGGTGGTCCTCTATTGCTCGTACTGAGAGTGATTGGGGATAGTGGGACTCCTAAATGACAGGATTTTTTAATGAAAGCTAGCAGCTGACTTGCCACGTTCCTCTGATGTTGGAGTGGCTGCATGGGTGGGAGAACAGCAGCCCAGAGTCAGGCGGGCAGGGTTGTGTTTGCAGCCCAGTGTCGTCATCTGTGAAGTGGTGGTACTTCCAGACCTGTCAGCTTCCTAGGCTATTGTGAAAATCTGAGTCATTGGATGTAAAGAGACTTAATAAAGAATGTAAATATTTTTCAAGGAAAGTGACTTTTTAACACTATAAAAGTGGTATGTGCTTTTTAAAAAATCATATACAGGAAAATTGTACAAAAAGTTTTGCGTGTAGAACAAGCTCCATCAGAAATATTTTTATATGTATCCTTTTAGTGCCCATATTCACAAATTAAAAAAATAATATGATATTATTGATATATACTTTTATTTAAATAGCCTTTTTAAAAACAGAACTTAGCATAGTTTGGTCATATTTTCATATCTAAATCCAATTCAGTACAGTCATATACCATTAGATGCATTATGTACTATTTTATGAATGTGTTGTATCTTATATTTTACATGTATTTTTCCATATCTTCATGTTTTACTACCTATAAAGATAATAGATTCTGATTTGTGAAAAGGCGTTACAGAAAGTGAAAATAACTTTTTAGTAATATGGTGTATATTCTTCCAGATATTTTTAAGATCTATTATATCACATACATAATAGTTGTAATTAAAACTTAATGCAAAAGCCATTTGGGTATCAGGTCTTATGATGTGTTCTGGGGACAGTTGAAAAAGAACTCTAGAAAGGTTTGTAGTTCAACCAGGGGAAGATTTAAACCAGTATTTCTCAGGCTTTAATGTGCATGTAAATCACTGATATCGTTAAAATTTAGATTAGATTTTGTAAGTCTGGGGCAGGGTTCCAGATTCTGCATTTCTAACAGGTCCCCGGTGGTGTTGATGCTGATGATCTGAGGACCAGACTGAGTTGGAGAGATGTAGGTTGTGATACAGTAATAAAGGTATGTAAAAGAATGGAATGCCATGGGAGAATAGAGGTGACGATAACTAGGTGCTCATGGGAACACATAGTGACATCTGAGTTAAGCCCTCCGGCTGGTTTTACGGGAGGGCTGGGAGAGGAGTGCATGGCATTCCACGCACAGGGGACAGGCTAACAAAGGCAGTGTTCGAGAAGGAGGCAGCCTTCATGTATCAGATGCGTGCTGTGTGCCAGTCATTGTGCTGTTGCCTTTACCCTGTAGAACTGCCAGGTGTTAATAGTTAGGTAATAGCAAGTCTAGACTGAACTAGAGTTCATAGAGGGGTGGAAGAATGGCAGGAAATGCCTCTGTCCCCAGCTGAGCCTTCAGACGAGACCATAACAGCTTGACTACAACTTCATGAGGACCTAAGCCAAAGACAACCAGCTAAGCAGTGCCCAGATTCCTGACCCATGGAAACAGATAATAAATGTTAGTTTGAAGTCATTAAGTTTTGGGGTAATTTGTTCCATAGCAATAGGTAACTAATAGAACAAGCAGATAAGCTTTTGTGTTTTCTCCCTAATTTTATGTGAATAGTAGCATACTGTATACCCAGTGTTGCACATTGTTTTTTCCACTTGATGTATCTTGGAGATGGTTCTGTAAGAATACATAAAATCCTTTATTTTTTCTAAAATGGTTTTATAGTTTTCTCTTGTATGGGTGTACCATAATGTATTTAACTAGCCCCTTACTTGTGGACACTGAGGTTGTTTCCAAGGTCTTGATATCTGTTAGGTTTCCCTGTACTCCCACCCCTGCTCATTATGCTTTCTTCCCTTGGAATTTTTCAATTAGCTAGTTCTGTTCCACCCACTCACCTCAATTGAAAAAGAAATCTGTTGGCATTTTTACTGGGATCATTAAATTTATAAACTAACTTAGGGAGACTCATCATAGTAGGAGTACATCTAGTGCATCTTCTTCAAGTGTGCTACTGGTTTATGGGTTTAGATATCGAATGTGAGTTCTTTTCTCTGTTTCTCTCCATTAGGGAAATAGGCTCTTGGTGGTCAGAACCTCCTTTTCTGTCTGTGAGACAAACTTGGGATGAAATTAAGAATCGGGTTTCCTTCTTTTCTCTCTCTATCCCACCCACATTTAGAAATTGACCTCAGGATTCTTCTCTCAGGCAGAGTAGGGGTTTTTCAAAGCCAGTGTGATCCTGGACTCTAAAGAGAAGGACTTCTTTCTCCCCAAGGAGAGTCCAGGCTTTATGGTTACTGCATCATGTCTGACTTTGGTTGACATGAGAGGGGCCAGGTACCAGCTCCAATGTGTTCAAGCATCGGCTTGTTTATAATTCCTCCCCCTGAGAAATAGGGAGAGCACTCCTTTGGAGGAGCAGGTTCAGGGATGAGGGGAAGGGGCTAGTGCATTGACAATTGGGGAAAGCTTGCTGACTTGTGGGTGACCCAGATCTGGATTCGAAAATTTCAGCTCAGCCCCTTATTAGCCCAGCTATGGGTATGTCATTTCCCCTTTCCAGGTGTCAGTTTCTCCATCTGTTTAATGGAGATGATGGCATATGTCCTCACAGGGTTCTAAGGTTTAAGTGAGAAGAGAGCTGTGAGGGCTTTTAGTAAATTTATAAACATTGAAGGGGTTGAAATTCACTTGAGATTCATCAGTCATCCACTAAGTGTGTAGCTGTAACATCTTCCTTCATAACTAACAAGCAGTGAAACAAGTATGCTTTGAGGGACATAGTTTTCTCAGTGCCCAGAGCTTGTCTGTGACATTGCCACAATTTGCATGCAGATTTTCTTGGTTCTGCTCAAAGGAGCCTTTCCCTTACACTGCTGTAAGGCAAAGGCATCCCTAAGACCTACTCAGCTGTGACAGGGGTGCAGTTTCTTGGATTCACCCTGCCCTGCATGGGACGGGATTCCTCCCAGCAGAGGTGAGTGCACCACCTCTATCTGGCTTGGCAGTGGCACTCGAGCCTTCCAAGGCCTTCTCCGTGGCTGCAGCGTTGCCAGGTACCCTCCCTTCTGATACCGTAGCCAAGGGGGCTGCAGTGAGTCCTGAGGCCATTGGCCAGTCTTACACTTTGGCCCTTTATGCTGGGGCTGGGAGGAGAACGCAGTCTTTAAGGAATAACAGGCTGCCCCTTCCAGGCACTCCTCCTCCCCATCAGTCCTGGAAGGCTCTTTCTTGGTTTCTATACAATGCAAAGGAAAGTCATTTTTTCCTGCGACTGGTACCTCGTACAGCATAATGGGGCTTCCGCCTCAGAGATCCTGATTTGGTGTGGGGAGAGGGGTCTCCCTATCTGCCTTCTCAGGTAACCCTTACTCTGTTGGAGGGGCATTCTTTAAGAAATAGTCTTAATCCTGAGAAAAAGCACAGAGATCTGGGTAGAGTAGTCACAAAGGTTGCCCTTGACAACCTTCTGCGGGGGAAACTAGCCTTCGTAACATCCTCAGGGCACCTCGTCGTCACCTGTCGTTGCCTCCCAGCACCTAACTAGGCCCCAGCTACCCCAGCCCCTTCCTGCCATTTGGAGAGGGACACTAAAAACTTGTATATATGGCACCATACAGTCTGCTGCATCCATAGCCATTCAGAGGCCTCCCTGTGGGCCCAGCACAGAACGAATTACTGGTAATACAAAGGGAAATAAGGGAAGTACCCAATTTAGTAGGCCAGACAGATCCATCAGCCCATGATGAGATGTGCTGTCATAAAGGACGTGCAGGGATGGCAGTGGATGCAGAGAGACTGATTCTTCCCGTGGGATTTTGTAGGAGGCAAGAAACAGGGATGTAAGAGTACATCCCTAGCAACTTAATTTCAGCGAGAAGCTCCCCTCTGGTTTCTACTGGAGTAAGTAATGGGCAAGGGGTCAGCACAGCCTGTTTGCTGTCACGTGAGCAGGAAGCGACCCTCTGTGCCGGGCTCTTCTCCTCCCAACTCATATGCGCAGTAGCTCTTTATTTGCACAAAGAGTGCCGGCTAATAAATCCACCACTCCATTGCAATCCCCACAGCGCGTTTATAGGCAGCAGCTGACTTTTATCAGCTAGTTTGTTCTTTCATATAAGCAGAGTTTTATGAGGGTCTCCTGAGCTGGCTCATAACGTGATGAAACGTCTGCAAAATTCGACCATAAATCCCCAGCACCTGCCAAGCAGAGGATGCTATTTTCCAGGCACATTTTGTCCAGCTGGTGGCTCTGTCCCCTTGCCCAGTTTGCATTTTTGCACTTGTCTCTTTAAACTTGGATTTGTTTTTCAGCTCTTTGCGGCCTCTTTAAAGGCAACTGAAAAATGAGGGGTAGGAAAAAGGAACTAGAAAGTTACGTCTGTGCTAAAAATTACCCCTGGCTTATGTTGCTCTGAAAGCTGGTTTTGATCTCACTGCTGAAACAGAGACATCAGGCTTCCCAGCACACGAACCCCAGGGCGGGGGACTGAAGGACAGTGCCGGCTGAGCTCGTTATTAATACTTTGATTCTTTTCTGGGCCATCACCCTTTGTACTTGCCATCCTTGGTTGTCAGTTCTGTAAATTAAAGGAACAGCTCCAGATGCCTTTTTCCCAGATGGTCTCCAAGTATGACATCTTTCCCAGCATTTTGAGCTCCCCCAAGACAGAGATGAGATTTAAATGCCCTCCGTCCTCCAAATAAGGCAAGACCTGGACTCTCTGAGAATGCTGGTTGGCCGAGGTGGACTTGACATTTGGAAAACCTACAGTTGCCTCAGCGGAGTACACTGTGCATCTAGGAAATGTTGAGCGTGGCTGCAGGATTACTGTGTGTTGACCGGTTCTTTCTGTTTTGGTCAGGAGATCATTCGGCCAGAGGAGGACACTGTGGCTGCCCTTCATGTGGCCTCATCCTCTCATCCTTTGCTTACTTTCCCTAGACCCCTACTTCAGGGCGGCTTTGTGGGCATGTGACCCATGTTCACAAGGGTCCCCCAACTTGGCTTAAGCCTCTGCTGTCACCCTGTCAAAATTTTTAATAGTTTTTGAACAAAAGGTTGGGTTGCACTGGGCCCTGCAAATTCTGTTGCTGGTCCTGCCCCTCTTGCCTCTGGTCCTACTGCAAGTAGCTGTCCCAGAGCTGTGGACAGGCCCTCTTGCTTCCCAAGTCCAAGTCTGAGACTGCACAGAACAGGATACTCACCTGTCAATGAGGAAACCTGGCGGTGCTGACTCCCAAAGCCTTCTGTTACCAGCCCTCTGGTGCAGCCACTTCCTGTCATGCAACAGTATCTCTACAGGGCCTGAAGAGCGCTTCCCAGTCACACTCCTTAAGTGTTGTCAGCTGCTCCTCGCCCCTTAGTGCCTTTAGAAAAGACTTCTGGTTAACTTACTCCACTAGGAGGAAGCTGCCTGGATAGGAATGGGGGGCTGGGGTCTAGGAGCTGGGTGGTGGAAGTAAAATGGAGCGTGAGTGGACCCCCACCCCAATGACAAAGAGCCACAGACCAGGCTAGACAGAGCATCCTCCCTTTCCCAACCCGCCTGGCTTGGGTCCCCAGATCCACCCGGCATTGCCACACCAGCGGAAATGGTGGTTGCTGTCGCAGCCAAACCCTAGGACTGTGGCAGCAGCCCCAATGGGCCCAGCCACCACATCAAGGGCACAGCTCCACCCTCCTCTCCGCACCCCCTCCCCCCTTGGGCTTCTCGGTCTCTCTCCTTCCCAGAGAGTCCAGGGTGTAACCTCTGCTTGGGGCCAAGGTCAGCCACAGCCTCTAGCTCCTGCTGTGCGGTGAAGGTTCTGGATAGGCCATGGGGACATCTGCCACTCACCCGTGTGGGACTGGAACAGGTGATTGAACTCTCTGGATCCCAGTGTCTTCGTTGAAAAAGGAAAAACAAACTGGGGCGGTAGACAATGGTTTCAATTTCACAGGGCCATTGCAAAAATTAAATTAGCTAATACATGTGAAAGAACTTTAAATCGTATCATAAAATATAAGTAATTGTCCTCTGAGAAGCAGCCGGGTGTAATGGAAAGAAGGATTTGGAAGCCAGTAAGTCTAATACTATAATTACTATTTATTGAGCAGTTTCTCTGCTTCATGCTTATGTCTAGTACTTTTATATCCATGCCAACAACCCTATGAGGTAGGTACTATTTCCTGGTTTTATGGATAAGAAGACTGATTTAGGAGGGTCAAGTGACTTCTCCAAGGTCACATAGCTGATCTGAGATTTTAATCCTAGGTGAACTCCAGCGTTCCAATCTTCTACATATCTGTCTGAGACAGAGACAGACCTGGCTAGGTGTCCTCGACCAAGTCATCTAAATGTCTCTGTGCCTCAGTTTCCTCCCCTGGGCAGTGGAGACCATTCTCTTGGACCAATCACTGGGATGCAGTGGGCCCACGTGTAGAGCGTATTGAGCACACTGCGGGGCGCATCTTCCCTCGCTGGAGGCCCCAGCCCCAGGAGCTGCTTTGGGGTGGATGGTGGCCGCCTTCAGTCTTTGTGGGGAAGCAGTACTTCTCAGTGCGGCCTGCAGCACCCTGAGGCTGGGGGGCCGGCGATCACCCAGCTGGGGAAGCGTCGCTCAGGCAGGGGCAGGAGGTGTGTCATCTCCTGGCTGTGCTCCACAGGCAAGTCCCCTTTACCCAGGGCAGCCTGGGGACCCACCTCATGTCTGTCTCTACTCCGCCGAATCACCACCATTCTCCATGAGTCACCGAAACAGCCAAATCGCACAGTCGCCCAGGGGAACAGCACCCGGCGCAGCCAGCCCTGCAGACGTGCTGGGAGGATAACCAGCAGCACCCGCCCAAGCTGCGGGTCCCATGGCTTTGACCCAGGCCCCGGTCTGAGGAGGCTCTAGCCTAACAGCTTCTCCCCCCCAGGTGCCCCTAGGCCCAGCTGCCCGGCCCAGCAGGGGACAGGCAGGACACGAGTCGCCATCATTTATATCTTGTGTAACTCTCACCAAGTGAGGAATAAACAGTCTCTCTGTCAGTGAGGATTTAAGCATTTAGACCGGTGGTTCTTATTCTTGGCCGCACATTGTAGTCACTTGGGGAGCTTTATGAAGCTCTGATCCTTTTGCGTTTTGAGAGCCTGCATCCACCCCGGGATTCTAATTGGCAGGGATGCAGGAATTTTAAAAGCACTCCCCCACCCCCCAGTCCCCATGCTCAGTTACTTCAATATGCTGCAAAAGCTGAGAACAACTGCTTTTATACAATTCATTCATTTAAAAATCTGTTTTTGAGTGTCTGCCGTGTGTCAGGCACTCTGTCGGGCTCCGGGGAGTCCGGATCTCTGGGGCTTGCATTCTAGTGGGGAGGCAAAGTCAGCAAGAAAATGGATGATTTCAGATTGCATTAAGGTTTATAAAGAACATAGAAGTAGTAATGGGATAGAATGACTTGGAGAAGGGATAAAGGGGCTGAGAAAGCTTTCTGAGAGGGTGACATTTGCACCGAGACCTAAATGAAGTGACAGGGAGAGATGTATGTTCTGTGGTATGGCAGTTTACTGTGTGTTTTCTGGGAACTCCGGGACCCTCCCAGGGGATCTGCAAAGTGAACACAGTTTATAACACTGAGATGCTATATGCCGTTTCTACTCATTCTCTTATGAGGGCGCAAGGGAGTCTTGAGAAGCTCTGTAATGACATCATCATTCTGACAGCTAATGGGACATGTGCTTCTGTGGTGTAATGTTTTAAAACATTCTTAGATTTCTATTTTTGCAAACACTGATAGATATAGCCCACATAAACACAAGCAGAAACTCTTTGGGGTCCCCAGTTTTTTAAAGTGTAATTTGAAAACTGCTGATCTGGTGGAAGAACCTTCCAGAGGATCCCAAGGTGGGAACCAGCTTGATGTGTTCAGAAAAGAGCAGGGAGGCAAGGGTATTCTAAGAGAGAACGGGTAAGTGGCAGAGGAGGTCTGGGGCGGCAGGGATCTGGAGGGAGGACTGTTTTGGGCAGAGGAGGACTAGGAGTCTGTCCAGGGCTACAGCAGTGGTGGTGGAGAGCAGTCCATTCTAGAGGTATTTAGAAGGTGGGGTGAACAGGACCTGGTGAGAAAGCAAATGTAGTGGGGAAGGGAGAATGGCTTCAAGTTGCTGGCCATTCACCAAGGTAGGAGATACAAGTGCTGGAAGGGTTTTGGGGTGGGTGGTGGGAGACAGAATAGAAGTGTCAGGGTTGGGGGACATCCATCTGGCTTCTGGATAGATGGGTTTAGACATCACTAGAGGAGTCAGAGCTAGAGCAGTAAAGCTCTGGGAGGATGCATGCAGAGAGAAGAAAAGGCAGCCAAGGAAACTTGCTGGGGAACCCCCAGCTGTGCGGCATGGCCCATATTGATGCCGGAGAACAGAAGGTCCTGGGGTTGGGAGCCAAGGAGATGTTTCAGGAAGGAAAGAAGGTCTGGCTGATAGGGGTACAGGGTGCGTTATGTAGGATGAGGACAGAACCCTACATGCTGTGACCTCTGTGAGAAGTGTTTCTTGGGTGGAGAGAATGCTAGTTTGCAGTGGGCTGAGGGGTGAAAAGACTGTGAGGATGTGGAGGTGATGAGTACAAGAAGACTTATAGGAGGCAGAGGAGGAAGACAGCTCGAGGGAGGTGCAGGCAGGATGGGGGAGACAGGAACCGTTTGTGTAAGCTGATGGGATGGTTGTTGGCACCAAGTCCCAAGGCACAGCTGGGAAGGCTGGCTCAGGACCAGGGAAGCGGGGTGGGAACAGTTGCAATGAGTTTGGGTAGAGGGAGTGTCATCTAGGTGGCAGGTAGTAGGTATAGTGGTTTGCCAAGAGGGGGTCAGGCAGGTGAAGGCTCAAAGAGAGAGGGGCAGATTTGGATGGCCACTAAGGACACTGGGTAAGGAAGCTGTTGGGTTCAGTGGCAAGCCTGGGCTTGGGACCTCTCTGCACCCCAACCGGAGTGGATCCAGAGGGCTTAGAAAACACCTAACAGACTGGCTTTAAGCAGTGACGCCCTCAAAGAGCTCCCTGTACCTTCCCCAAATGTTTCCCAATTATCTTCTCCATATTGGGAAGAAATGGATGGAAAGGGAGTGGGAATTAACATTCTGACCTGTTGTTGGGGAATAGATACTGAGAGGAGAGGAGACGCTCTCACAAAATTTCTGAAAGCAGCCAGGATCCTCACACAGAGGCCCTGGTTGCCTGCATAGGGCCACGGAGCAGCAGGCCTTGAGCAGGACCTCCTCAGCCCGGGGCTCCCTCCCTCCTGCCACCCAGGATCATCAGCAGTGACTCCTGACTCCTCCCTCTTTCCTGCCTCATCGTCCCACTCTCCCCTCCCCCCACCTCCCCTCCAGCATGTCCCAAGAATGGTGGCACTGTCCGCACCCCTCACAGGTCTGTCCCTTTTTCTCCTTTCTCACTGCTGAGACCATCGCTGGCCTCTGCCCCAGTCTCTCTCCAGTTCTTGCTCCGCCAAGAGGGTGGCTCTCATATGTAAGTCTAACCATGTCGTCCTCTTACCCCTCAAGTCGTTTAAAGATTCCCAGAGTTTGCAGGTAGAGATCCCAACTCTTCAGCTTGTGGTCATGGGCCTGTCAAGCCCACTCATCCCTCAGGGCTCCTTAGGCCTCTCTGCCTCATGCCTTTGTCCGTGGGCATTGTCCTGCCAGGGAAGCCCTTATGTACAGGAAAGGTTCTATTCACCTTGCACGGCTCAGTCGAGACATCACCTTTGTGAAGTCTGCCTTGACCCCAGTCTGAGTCACTGTCTCCATCTAAGTCCTCCAAGAGCCACGTACTCCAGGAGAACAGCCTGTCCCCCTTTGGTGACCGGCTCTTTACACATCCCCCTCCTTTCCCCAGACGGTGAGCTCCTCCAGGACGGGCTGGGTCTGACCCTCTGTTATGTCCCAGTGAGGAGCAGAGTTTGGAGCCTCGTGGGTGCTGGAATGAACGAATCTATCAATTGATGTTCTCATGGATCTTGTGTCATCAATGAGGGAACCACTGCTATGGCTGTCTTTATTTAAAATAAAGTGCTATCTGGTTTTATACAGTCCAAAAATGCCTAAGGACTCCAAGACCCAGGGAGGGGGGCTTAGGCCCTTGGAAGCATGCACAGAGGTCCACTGGCACCCTGCTTCCCACTGCCCCTGCAGAAGCCCTCAAGGAGGCCATTAGCCGGGACCCCTGGGGAGTCCCACCCTGCCAGCTGGGCCTCTGGACAATCAGGCCCAGGAAGCAGTGATGGCTGGGAGGCCTTAAAAAGGTAGTTATCACTCAACAGCTCAGGCTGGCACAAGTCTGCCCTGCCCAGAGGCAGGGGACTGCATGGAATGAATCCTGCTCCAAGAGGCCCTTGTTCCCCAGCCTGCGTGACAGCCCGGACAGTTAAAATGGTTGTGCATAGTCACATCTGCAGGTAATTTCTGCATCCATCTGCATTGGAATGGATCTCATTCAATTAATTAGAACAACACCCTCTGTCCCAGTGCCATCTTAGGAGGGAGGGGCCCCAAGGTCCCCCAGAGAGCACGTTGCTCAGGCTCTCTGTTGGAACCCACTGACTCTTAGGGCTCTATTTGCACTGAGGGTAAGCATGAGGGAAGTGGGCATGCTCCTTACGGGCAGCCTAGCCTCCAGCCTCCTTGGTGCGTGCACAAGGGGCTCCCAGGCCCTGCTGCCTGACATTTGCAATCGTTTAATGGGAATAACTTCCATCTTTGAACTCTGCTCAGCCTTTCATAGAGCAGCCAAACTGTCCACCCCGGACAGGACATAAATCCCGCTGGCGAGTCACTGGGCCAGCTCTCCTCCTGGAGCTGCTTCCTTCCCAGAGCTTGCCAGGGACAGCTGTTTGCACCCCAGTTTGGGAAAGGCCCCAGGGGACTGATGGAGTGCACAGGAGAGAGAGCACTGTCCCTGGAGCCAAATTCCCGAGGAGCAGAGTCCCATGCTGGGTGAGTTACTTAACTCTGAGAGCTTTTCTTTGCTCATTTGTGAAAGGGGATGATACCTGCTTTTCGTAATTATTCTGAGAATTTAAAGGCCCCATCTATACCTGACACCTAGATACACAGAAAGTGCTTCCTTCTATTTACATACTAGCTGTGTGACCTTGGGTGAGGTATGTAACTTCTCTGTGCTTCCATTGCCTCATCTGTAAAGTGAGACCATGGTAGCATCCATCTCGTGTGGCAGCCGTCAGGACTGAATGAATCACTAATACATATGAAGTGATTAGAATGGTGCCTGGCATGTGGTGGGCACTCAGCACACGTTACTGTCCTTGTTTTTCCTCCTTTGTTGGACACAGTTGAAAGAGAAAAATCTGGTGAATATATTATTGGGGTGCCTTAAAGGTTAATCCTCTCTGGTGGGGTTCCAAGCAGAGACACTAGTTGTGGAGGAGAAAGAGGGCAGGTGGGAGGGCTGAGTTCCTGACTGACCATTCACATAACAAACACTTATTGGGGTCCTACTGTGTGCCAAGTACTGAGCTAAAAATGCAGTTGATAGGGACGTCTATCATTACTCCTTAATGGTGACTGCCATTCATGTGATCTGGTGATTTTACACTGGCTCTCCATTTTTTAGAAATCACCAATGACAGGAAAAAAGCTCCTTGACACCATTCCAGCTGAGTTTCTGGTTGTGTTTCAATGGGGAACAGGTCTGGGTAACATCTTTCTAGGATCTTCTTCTGTTTACTGCTTTCCCTCTTTTTTGAGTCTTAGCTGAAAAGCCTCTTCCTCCAGGAAGTCCTTCCCAGTTCCCCTCTAGACTGGCCCAGGTGTCCTGCCTTTAGCTCTTGATTCTTTGTCTATCATTAACAACACATACCTTGAAGCCGCCTGCTTCCTTGTCTACGACCTAGGATGGGCAGGCACCATGTATCTTGTTCTCAGCTCCTCTCCAGGACCTAGAGGATGCCTAGCACCGAGAAGATGCTCACAAATAATTGTCAAACAAAGGAGCGAGGCCTTTTGGGCCTGTGGCCAGGTGTAGGACCAGAACCCTCAAGAGATTATCTGTCTCTGCCTTGGACAGCCCTCAGGCCCCCCCTGGCAACCAGCTCCTGTGGAATATCTCCAGGACCAATGATTTCACTGTCTTCCTCTGGTTCCTATTCTAGTTTTTAAGCCCCTGTTGGTCAGAAAGCTCTTCCCCATGTCTGCCCCAATCACCAGGAATAACTTAAGCCTGTTGTCCAGAGCCGGGCAGCAGGGAAGCAGATGGGTATCCTCTCTGAATGCCACTCATTGCTTCCCCAAGGAAAATACTTTTTGAGGGACCAGAACAGGAAAGTGAGTGGGGATGGGGGGCCGGGGGAGGTTGGAAATGGAACTGACAAATGTCAAGCATATGTTCCCAAGGAAATAGAATGTAGTTGTGGTGAGCACAGCTTGGCAAAGTGGGCCTATGTCTGACCAGAATCTTAAGAGCTTTCCTGGTGGAGAGGATTGGCAATGAAGAGGGATGCGTTCTCAAGCCGCGGACAGCCAGGCCTTCCAAAGCGTGGTGGCTGCCAGCTGGGTGCATGGTGTGAGGCCTCAGGAATCCTGGAATGCTTACCAGGCAGTGGTGGAGGAAGCTGAGTCCGGGAGGAAGGCTCCTGAGCCTCAGCCGTCCCAGGCTGGGGCTGAAGGGAGTAAGTAACCCAGCCTGGCCTGGACAGAGGACCCAGAACCTGGGCCAGGACTGCTCACCAGCCGGCAGGCCAGCAAGGGGCCTCAGGCAGGAGGGGCCCTGCAGGACGGAGGGTCCTGTCCACAGCCACTGCCATCCTCCCTGCCCTCACCCTCATGTTCGCTACCACCTCTACTGCGCCAGCCTGGAGACATGTAAACACAACCTCAAGGGCTTGGAGAACACCAGCCACACCACCCTTCCCACTTCCTTACTCCTTAAGGAGATGTTTTAGTCTCTGGTCTCCCTGAAGTCCCATTGCTTCCTCCGGCAGAGAGTGGTAGGACAGCTCTGGGCCAGGAGGCAGATGCCTTGCGGTCAAGTCCCAGCTTTGTGTGACCTTGGGCAAGTCTCTTCTGAGCTCTGAGTTATTTCACCTGCACAGAGTAGGTGAGGGCAAAAGATTTGAAAAAAAATTTTTTTACAGCTTTTTTATTTTTACCATAGTGTGGACACTAGGATGTGGAGAGAAATCTGAGGTGAAATGTCAGTATGCAAAACAAATAAAATGGAGCTGGGAGGGTCTGGGGTCCCACCTGCTCTGCTTCCCCCTGCTTCCCCCAAGCATCTCCCCCAGTCCACAGCTGCAAGCCCTGGGGCCCCCAAGCCCTCTAAGGGACTTGCTGCTCTCCAGCTCAATGGGGCTCCTGAGCAGCTGGGGCCTAGGAGGTCCAAGGGCAGGGCTACCGGCTGGAGAGATGTCAATGCATATTCAGGAGTTGGGGGGTAGGGGAGGCTGGGCCCTTGTGGCTTGCTCATGACAAGATGTTTCTCAAAGAGAACTTGCTTTTTGGGGGTGGTCCCAGATCCAGCTGAAGGAGCAATACAAACCCCCTCTCTTCTGAAGCTGTGCATGGAGGGAGACAGGTACCCAGATTTTCCTTAGAAGACTGCTGGGGACACACCGCTTAGAGGCAGGAGACTGATTTGATGGCCTCCGGGACCTGCACTTTACGGGGGGATGGCAGGAAGCAGGTGTGGAGGAAAGCTCGGAGCATGACTCCCCCCTGGGGAGTGACTTGAGTCTTCTGGTCCTGCCTTGCTCTCCGCAGGGGGAGCCGACTGGAGAGCACCAGGCCAGACCCTGCCTCCAGCCTCTGCTTGGAAACCCCCTCATTCCATGAGTCTGCTTAATCTGTCTTAACAGCAGGCTCACCCTCCCGCCTCCGTGGGCCTCACACTGAGCCTGCCCCTCCTCGCAGGCCTTCTTTGAAAAATAAATAAATACTTTCTCCATTATCCCATTAACAGCTTCACAGGTTTTTCTGCTAATAGTTCCCAACTCCAGTGAAAGTGGAAACACGTGTCCGGAGAGCCTCCACTTGCCCACCAGCGGCTGTGGAGCAGAAGTTCAGCTCCAGGTGGGAGCCGTGCCCACCCACCTGCAGCTGCCTGCTGGCGAGAGCGCGCTTCAGCACCAGCTCTGCTCCCGGGGTCTGCCGACTCCAGTGCCGACGAGGGGCCTCCCCCTCAGCCAAGATGCAGCGTGTGCACCCTGCAAAGCTCTTCACCTCTGAGCCTCAGGTTCTTTTTTTAATACGGAGATTGTAATTCCTATCTTGAAGGACTGGAGGACCAAAATAATCTGAGAACAAGGAAGGGTCTTAAAAGGCACAAGGTGATTTGCCAGTGGGGGTGGGGTATTTGGGAACTATTTCACTTTTCTAGCATTTGCTCCTGCAGATTTAGAAAAGGAAGCAGCCACAGGCCTTCTCTTACCGCACTGTCCCAGAGCCCAGAGGAGGGGCCTCTGAGAGCTCAGGCTCTGGGTGGCCTGCCTGCTAAACTCTGCCGATCGTGGCCACAACTCTCCGAGAAGGTTCTGGGATGGTTGACTCCTTAAGGCTGGGCAGGGAGCTGCGCAGTGGCTTCATCTAACACCCCCACAATGGCCAGTGCAGGTCCTGGCACAGAGAAGAATCAGGCTGGGCGCTGGGAGTGCGTTTGTCTCCCCATTCCAGCTCTTGGCCCTTTCTCCCTTCCTCTGCCTGTGGCCCCGGCAACAGGGCCTGGAGAAAAGCAAGACCAGCCCTTTGGCCCAGGTGCACAGGAGCATGGGCAGTTCCTGGCTGCCTACTGGGCACCGGGGATGGGAGTGGGCAGGCAGTCACCTCTATTAGTCTGAGCAGCAGCAGCTGTCAGCAGCTGGGACCCATCAGCATAGCCCGTGGGATCGCCACTCGGCCTCCCTGCCTCTAATCAAGCAGGACCAAGTCCCAGCTCCATGCCTCTGAAACCCTCTGTCTCTTGGCTCCCACCTGTGCCCCTACCAATACCTCCACGAACTTCAGTCCTGTTTTACTTCTTCTCTTGTCTGTTAGACAGGAGAAGTGTATTTCTTGAGACAGGAAGGGTGTCTCGTTATTACTCTAGGCAAATAGAGTTGCCTGGCCTTGGAGTCAGCCATGTTCCATTCGATGACAAATTCAAATTGTGACTCTCCTCTTAATTGGCTGTGTGACCTTCGACAAGTGACCCAACTTCTCTGTACCTCTAATCTACTCATCTTTGAAGTACAGATAGCTTATTGCTTTGCTGTGAGGATCTAGTGAGACAACACATAAATGCAGTACCTGGCACTTTGCAAGCCCTCCGAAGAATAAGCTGTTATTATCACTCTCCCTCTCTCCCCGGAGCTCAGCACCAGGAATGGTAGAGGGTAGCAAATGAGGGAGTGGATGCCTGCCCTGTCACAGGCCCCAGCCCCCCAGCCCCTCCTTCCCATTCCTGGCCAGGTGGGAGATGCAGTCAGCTCTGCCAGAGAGTGCTTCCTACATGGGAAGGGCTGTCTGGACGCCTGGGAGCAGCAAGATGAGTATGCCTGGGCAGCTGAGGGCCCACAGCTTCCCCTGGCAGACAGGGCCCTGGAGCACATTCCTGGGTGGGTGGGCCTGGGTTCGCCCATCTGCACCATTGGACTCGCCTCGGCGCTGTGCCTGAGTCGGCCTCGTCTTATAACCGCACCGCGCCTCACTGTGGGTCTGTGTCGACTGCACAGCAGCTCCTGGCCTTCCTCTCCCAGCTCCCTGGGAAGGCCCTTCTCTCCTACCAGCCAGCAGCTCCTGCCCTCTCTGTTTCCCCAACAGTTAAATGAGGAGATTAGACCAGGGCATTTTTTCACCTCTGACCTGCTAAGCCCCTCTCCAAGTCATCCTTGGAGGGTGAGGCAAGCTGGAGACACCTATAACCTACCTTGGCCAGCGCTGGTCCTCAGGGCAGCAGGAGTGTGGGCTGAGCCCTCTCCCTCTAGGGATCTTGCGCTCTCTCAGCCAGGGGGTGGGGATGTTTGGGGAGGGTCTTGGAGCCTCTGCTGAGCACTTTGGCATCAGGTTCCTTGCTGGCTGGGATGGGGGTGGGCAGGCCCAACTCCCTCTAGCCAGACATCAGTGGGGGGCTGGGCAGGGCCTTGTGGGGAGCTGGCCTGGACACGGCAGGGGGCTGGACTGCCTGACCTCCTGTGAGCCCCGAGGCTACAATTCATGAGTGATTCTCCCCTCTGAGCAGCCCTCCTGGGAAAGCTGGCAGGTCTGGGTCAAGGGGAGGAAGTCTGGTATGGACCATATTCAGGGGCGGATTAGCTGGGGAAACTGCTCCCACCAGCAGGGAGGGGAGAGATAAAGCCTGTGAGCCGGAGAAGGGGGGCCCAGCACGGAGACATTCCCTCCCTGACCCCAGGCCCATGCGAAGCCCGTGTCTGTGGAGGGGGGGCCACCCCCTTTCCCAGGGTACTGGCCTGCTTGGAGCCCAGCACTTTCTCAGGCCCTTTATTACATTTCTCAGGAGCAAGAGGGGAGGTTATCCCTCCCCCTCTTCCCTGGGCTCCCCTCCTTTTGTTTCCCTCCCCAGGAGGGTCGGAAAGGAGCTTTTCTCATTATTGTGGTTATTAAAAAATAAACGAGCCAGAGACAGAGACACACACAGGGAGACAGAGACAGAGAGGCTGAGAGACAGAGGCAAGCAAAGAGAGACAAAGACAGGGAGAAGAGGGAGCTAGGAAGACAGAGAGGGAGGGAGACAGAGACAGAGAGAGGGAGACAGAGACAGAGAGAGGGAGAGAAGCCAGCGGAGGAGAGATTTGGAGCAGCTTGATGTCATGTGAGGAGCGGTGGGTGGCAGCCACGTGTTATAGGTCACACCTAGTTCACAGCGGGCGGCCTTGGGCAAGCCACGTTGTCTCCTGGAGTCTCAGTTTCCTCATCTGCTAAATGGAAATGATCATTCTTACTCTGCAGATCACGGTGAAATGTAGAAATAATGTATGTACAATACTGACACATGTACATGTTTGTATATATACACATGTTATATGTGTATGTGGGGCAAGGGGACAAGCAGCGCAAACCCAGTGGTGCCTGGTGAAGCCCCCAGGGCCCACGGGCAGGGATAGGACTGTGACTTCCCTGGAGAATGACTGCTTCTGGGGTCCAGTCCAGTTTTTCCTCACAAAGGTCCAGTCTTGGTTCCTCACCTTCCATGAGCCAATTCTTGGCTACTGAGTGGAAGACAAGCCAGAGGCAGAGAATGGCCCTCGTTGGGTTGGTTTGTGTTTCTTCTGTCTCCCAAGTTAAGGGATTTGAATAATGGGCTTCGGAAGCAAACAAACCTGGTGTTAAATTCCAGAAATGTACCATGAATTTTTTTAAGGGCAAAGGGGTGATAATATTTATCTCATAGGTTTTTTAAAAATAGCTTTCTTGAGGAGTTATAAAATTCACTTGTAAAACCCACCCAGTTTAAGTGTACAGTTGACCCTTGAGCAACCCAGATTTGAACTGTGTGGGTTCACTTCTATGCGCTTTTTCAAGAAATATATTGAAAAACTTTTTGGAGATTTGTGACAGTTCAAGAAAACATCTTTGCTCTAGCTTTATTGTAAGAACACAGTATATAACACATAGAATATGTGCGAACCAACTGTCCCTGTTACTGGCAAGGCTTCCGGTCAACAGCAGGCTGTTAGTGGTTCAGTTTTGGGGGAGTCAAAAGTCACACATGGAATTTCATCTGAGAGACGGCTCGGTGCCCCTGACCCCAGGGTTGTTTGAAGGTCAACTGTACCATCCAATGATCTTTAGGGAATGTACAGAGCTGTGCAGCCATCACCACAATCCCATTTAGAATAGTTCCATCGCACCCCAGATATCCCTGGTGCCCATTTGCAGGCGCTCCCCATTCCCACCCTGAACCGCAGGCAACTGCTATTTCACATCTCTATGGATCCTTTTCTGGACATTTCCTAGAAATAAAATCACCCACTCCACGGCCTTTCGTGTTTGCCTTCTCCTGCTTAGAATCCTGTTTCGAGGCTCATCGGCGCGGGGGCTGCCAGCAGCATTCACCCCTTTTGATTGCTGAGCAATCTGCTTATTACAATATTATTACTTATTACAATCAGTTACACACACATTATTTCTACATTTCACTGTGATCCTACAGAGTAAGAATGATCATTTCCATTTAGCAGATGAGGAAACTGAGACTCCAGGAGATGAAGTAGCTTGCCCAAGGCCACACCGCTGTGTACCAGGTGTATATTTATATTTATATTTATATTTATATTTGTATTTATACTTATATTTATATTTATGCTTATATTTATATTTCTGCTTATGGGCATGCTACGGCTTGTCTATCCATTCACCAGCTGATGGACATTTGGGTTGTTTGCAGGGCATATTAATGGTTAAATAACTTACTGTATGTAAAGTGATTCAATCAGTAAATAACAGACATTTAAAATAGATAAGGAGAAAGAGAGAGAGAAATTTCTTTTCAGGCTTACCAAGTGCCAGGCATAGTTGGGAGCCCTTTACAGTAATTCGCTTCCCACATGCCCCCCACCAGTGGGGGAGGGGGGCAGTACTATTACCCTCCCTGATTTTCGGAGGAGGACACCATGTAGGTGTCCAGGGAGGCTGGAGAGGGCCGAAGGGCACCCCTGGTAAGCGTGCAGCAGGGACTGAGCCTGGGCAGTAGGCTGCAGCCCCACACTTCTCCCCAGCTGTTGGCGGCGGAGGGGCCAGGAGCTGCCCACGGCCCACCTCCCATGTGCCTCCTCCCTCCTCTACATCCCATGGGGCCTCCAAGTGTGGAGCACCTACTGTCAGCTTTGTTCCATAGGTGCTGCATTACTGATCTGTTTTAATCCTCAGGCAACCCTTGGGCAATGGGGTGTTGACCCAAAGGCTCAGAGAGGCTCAGAAACTTGCCCAAGATCACACAGTTTGTGTACAGGTGGTGGAGCCCGAATTCCAGTGTGTACATCTGTTTGACTCCCAAGGCCATTCTCCCCCTTTCTCCCTCTGCTCCTCTCCCGCACAGAGGCTGGGGCTTCACATCTGGCTCCCAAATGACCCCCCAGGAGGGAAGACGAAGGCCTGGGGATTCCATGGCAGGGAAGGGGGCATGCAGAGGAACTGGCTGGCCTTCCTCACTCTGCTCGGTTGCCCCTCACCCCCGGGGGTGGCAGGGTGCTGAGCAGCCATCTCCTCTCCTCGCAGCTGCTTCTGGGAGACAATGTGCTTCTCATTACACTGGCATTGGGTTTTGCAAAGGGCATGTCTAATTGTGAAGGTTTGGGGGTGTGAGTAACTGTACATCTCCTGTGACGGGGAGAGTAGTCAGCCTCTCCCACTTCCCGTGGGGGACTCACACCACACTGGAGACAGCTGTACCCCCAGCCCCCACTGAGCCAGCCCAGAAGGGCAGGGAACAGCCTTCCTGAGGGGAGTCCTTCAGGGCCAGGGGCCTGGTGGGGCTGAGACCAGACCACACTGCCTTCATCTGTGTCCACTGGGGGGGAGGGGGGTGGAAGAAACATTCGGCTCTAGGCATCTCTAGCTACTTCCCTTCTGATTAGGGCTCCCTAAGGCAGGGCTGGGGCCCCTCAACCCCTTCTAGAACCAGGCTCCCTCCCCCAACAGGAGAGCTCAGGGTGGGGGGACTTCAGAACTGGAGGGGGTAGGGGCAACAGTGCCTCCCGCCCCCAGTGTTGATTCACAGTGGAGAGCTGTGTAATGAGCACATGACTGAGGCCCACGGGATCCTCTGAAGGCTCCAGTTCCCTCCTCACCCGTGGGTCTGTCTGGGTGACTGCAAGAGGCAGGGAGGCTGCCTTCTCAGCCTTCTGGGATCCTCTGCCGGCCTGAGGAGGCCCTGGCGTAGCAGGATGCTGACCAAGCTGCTGGAGCTCCCGTCACTGCCCACAAACCCACCCTGTCACGGCCACAGGCCCCCAGAGACCCTCACCCGCTGTTACTGATGCATGCGTGTGCACACATACCCACACCCACTCTGCCTCACAGATGCACTCTCCCACAGACACACAGATGTCTGTACTTCTAGTCACACACACATCATTCTAACACACATGGACAGCAACCTTATGTAGGCACTTAGAGTCACACACTCAAACATACTTCTGGGAGCACGTGCTCGGGCGTGCACGTGTCAGCAGGCATGCGTGAAGATGCACACTGACGCCTGCTGCAGACACACTCAGGCATGTTCTCGTTCTCAGGGCAGGGGGGATGCAAGGAGCCCTGGACTAGTTCTAGTGCTGGAAGGAACCTTGAACGTGCCCTGGACCGGCCCCTACCTGGCAGGCTCTCTGCAGCCCTTCCCAGCTGCTGCAGCATCACCCAGGGAGGGACCCAGCTCTTGGTCCTGGCTCTGAGGTCAAGGAGTTCTCACACACCTGATTGCTGGTAGATGGATCTTGTTGGTCTGTTCCTTTAGGAACCACCTCAGTGACTCAAAACCTCAGATACTGGAGCCTGAGGCTGGCTCTCAGAGGGAAGGGGAGGAAGGACACCTTGCCCCATCCAAGCGCAGAAGTTCAGGGTATTTGTTTGCTTAAACAAAGGAGGAGGAGCCAGAGTCAGGGGCCTCTGTCCCCCTGATGCCCTCAGCAGATAGGGAAAATTGCAGGGGTGGGGACTGGGGTGCGGACTGAGGCAGGGCCTGTCGGGTAACCTGAGCAGGGTGGCTGATCCGGGCCCCAGGCCTGGGCAGGATGACTTGGGGGGAGGGGTGGGGTCCTGGGGTTAGAGGGAGGAGGGAGGGAAGGGACCAGGGTCGTGCGAAGGAGGAGAGGCCCAGCCCTCTCTGTGGCCAGAGGGACCAGAATGAGCACTTGAGAATGAGCTAGAACAAGACTTGCCTCTGTGGGGACCTAAGGCCTGAGCTCCAGGGTCACCTGGGCTCCATTATTTACTCCTCTCCTCCCTTCCTGGGTTAAAGGCTTCCTCCCAAAATCAATGAGTCCTGGACTGCAACTTGTGTCTCTGTATACAGTAACCAATTACCTGCCTCCCTCACTAGACAGTGACCTTGTTTCATATCATTCGTTCATTCATTCATGACACCGACTCATTCGTTTGCTACTAGCTGTGTAATGGGTAGGGAGGGGCATTAATTATCTTCTCTAAAAGATGAATAATAATAAATAAAAGATGAATAACTCTCCTCAAGGATTGTTAAGATCAAATGAGTTGTTGTGTGTAAAGCTCACAGAAAATCACCTGGCACAAGTAAGTGCCATGTAAACGTTACACCTGCACACCAGACAGCAGGTGCTGGGGCCAGTGCTGTGAGACACGGTGCCTGTCCTCTGCAAGCTCAGTCTTGGGGGACCAGGGCATAGGACAGGTGTCGTCCTTGATCAAGTAGTCACTATAATGTGTGAAGCAGGGATATTCAAGGTGAGAAGGACATTCAAGTAGAAGGAGCCAGGTGAAGGGTGGGAAGAAGCGTGTTCCGGACAGAGGGAATAGCATGCGCAAAGGTCTGGAGGACAGGATGTCTAGATCACTGTTATAAAATCCAGAGTCCAGCCCAGAGCCTGGCTCAGAGTAAGCCCTTTGTAAGTATCTGTTAAATGGAACCTTGATTTTTTTCTAGCTCCTGCAGTACACACTCACATTTCATCCCATGGAATTTTGGTAGCAACCTTGTGAGATGGGGACTAATGTACCCCCATTGTACAGAGAGAGCCATTGAGGCCCAGCAGCTTACAAAGGCAGTCAAGGTCACACAACTAGTGGGTCAGTGGTAGCACCAGTCCCCTCGACCTTCTCTTTCATCTGGCTTTGCAGGATCAGGACCTTTGAACAAAGACCCAGGCATGACTGGAAGGCTGGGTACAGGCCCCTGAGGCCCAGCTGCTGGGGCCCCTTCCTTTGAGATGCAGCCCTGGGGGCTTCTGAGACAAAATGCCTGGAGCCCAAATTTCTGGGAGACTTTTTTCCATCCTGAGCCTGTGGTCTAACCTCCTCCCAGCCTCTCCATGGCCTGGACCCCGGCTCAATGGGCCAACCTCTGCCTATTTCTTCTCTGGAATTCCTGGGCGCTGCACCTGGCTCCTGTCAGCACAGGACCTCCAGTCCTCTATTCCTCCAGCAGTTCTCGGGAGTGTGTGTCTACAGCTATGGCAGCTGCGGATCTGGGATGAGGCCATGTGAAAGGTGGGCGGGTGAGGCCTGCCAGGACACCCCATGGCCAACACCCGTCTCCACACCCCTGCCTGCCCCCACCAGCTCCTGCTGTAGTTTTCTTACCAGAGCCTTCCAACTAACACATCTGGGGATAGGAAGGACAGTGCATGTGCCTTTGGTTAAGTTGAAGTCCAACAGGAGGCCTGTGTGTACATTGTTGGGGGTACAAGGGGCCCAGGGCCGCAGTGAGGGTGCCCATGTGCCGTAGGGTTGCTCAGTCCTGGCTTATGGCCCTCAGCACCGTATCTGGTCAACTGTCAGCCTGTTTCCAAGTTATAAATGCTTCTTCCTTAGGGTGCCAGTTCTCAGACCCCAGAACGAACACCAAGCCCACTGCACAGATGGGAAAACCTAGGCCTGAGCATGCTAGGAGGGGCCGGTGGCAGGTCTGTCTTCCCGTCCTCCCAGGGCAGTCTGTCCCTCCCAGTCTGTCTGTCCTTCTACTCACCCGTCTACCACTCTCAACCCCCAACCCCTCTAAATGCTCCCTGGAGCCTGTCCCCAGCGACCCCTTGCCAGGGACTGTGATGAAAGGTCTATTTATTACACTTCAGCTCGGACAGTTGTTTCAGATGTTTCCAATTCCTCAGCCTGATCAGACATCTGTTCCTGGTTGAAGTCAGAGAAGAAAAAGAAAAAAGGAAAATGTGCGTTCACACCCCCTCACCCAGATGCACATGGGCTCACACAGCCCCTCCCTCTCCCCTACAGACCCCACCAGCTACTCCCCCACCCTCATCCACACTCACGTTGCACTCACTTCTTCTCCATCTCACGTGGGTGAACACACTCCCATGCTTGCCTCAGCTCCCACGGATGTGCTCAGACCCTAACACACCCAATGCGCACGCAGAGCCCAGCAGGCACACCCTCATGCCTACACACCTCCTGCCCCTACCCCCTCATGGGTCCCCACCCCTACCCAGGGTCCTCGGCTCTCTGAACACCCTACAGGGCACAGGTGAGCCTCACAGCACCCCAGGGTCGCCAGATCAAGTCTTGGGTTCCAGTCTCCACGCTGACCATCTGAGCCATGTGACCTTGCTCTAGTCCTCTGAGCCTCAGTTCCCCTGTTTGTAGAATGGGCTCATTGCCTTCCTCACCCCACGGGACAATTGTGCTGGTTAAAACCCTGTGTGTAAGCACGTGGCCTGGTGCCTGGCAGCTAGCTAGCACTCCTGGAGCAGGGTGCTGGGCTTTGTTATTGTAGCTATTTCCACGTTCCCCAGGCACGCACACCCACACACATATTTGCACCTACACTAAACACACAGGCATAGGCTGGGACTCAAAGATCTCTAGGTCCGGGGACCCCCCCCACAGGTGTACACAGCCAAGTGTGCATGTGTGCTCAGCAACCCAGTCCAACACAAGCATGTAAACAGTGGCACATGCATTCAAAAGACCTCCCACATAACCCTCCTTAACACACACACTTCCCTACACATTCATCCACACACCACCACAGCACATACTCACACTCTCTGACAGCTTATTCACACATTCACACCCTGTTCCACACACTGGAATGCCCAGGGGAGGGGCTGGGGATCAGCTCAGTCGTGGCAACCCAGGGCTGGACTCGCTGGGGTGGGGGCTACGGGAGGTGGTCCACCACTCCTCAGCTTCTGTGCAGTCTGGGGACTTTACTGCAGGGGGGACCAGCCCTACCTGACTCTGGGGGCCTGGGTGGGGAGGGTGGGGGGATGACAAACACCTCCCCTAATGCCTGTGGTATGCACCCCAGTCACCCTGCCTCTGGAGGAACTCTGAGCAGTTCCAGGTGGAAGGGAGGCTATGGGTGGGGGTGAGCAAATCAGTAAAGTGAAGGGTCATGGTGACACTTCTCTGCCCAGATAGTCCATTGGTTGGCACCTCCTGTCCACCAACCCTAGCCCCAGATCTGGACCGTGAACTTGGAAATGAGCCCCCATCTCTCTGCTCTCCTACCTGCCCCAGTTCCTGCCAACGACAGGTGGCTTCCATCATGACTCAGTTAGACGAGCTCAGGACCTCTTCTGCCTGGGCTGCTGCGGGTGGGCTTAGCTAAGGATGGGCATAGTAGTGGGCTGCTGTGGGGCAGAGAAGCTCAGAGACCCAGAGGGCAGGGAGAAGGAGTCTCCAGGACCCCCCATTCCTCCCTCTGCTTCCCCAAGCTGACGCTCAGCTGTCTATGGTCACAGTCCCTGCTGCCCCGACCCAGACCCCCAAAGCAGGTGGGAGGATGGATTTTCCTTCTCAGATCTTGGTGAGCGAGAGCAGCTGGGGAACCCTCTTCCCTGGCACCAGCTCAGCACATGTGTTTTGGGCCTTAGGTCAAAGCTCCACTACCAGAGGCCACCAAAGGGCCTGTCCTTAAATAGATGCTCAGTGAAAGCTGTTGGCTTAATCCCGGAGCCAGGTGACCTGTTCCCACCCAATAGGCTCACCCTTGGTAATTCCCTCCCTTGACAAATGCTCCCATCTCAGCCTCCACCTCAGGAGAGGTGGGTCCTGCCA
The DNA here is from genome assembly GCF_030020395.1 of Manis pentadactyla. Taxonomy (NCBI): domain Eukaryota; kingdom Metazoa; phylum Chordata; class Mammalia; order Pholidota; family Manidae; genus Manis; species Manis pentadactyla. Next base: position 28,863,915 of record NC_080022.1, on the reverse strand, counting down.
GGATGAGGAGGGGCAGCGCCTCCCTGATGGAGCACCCCCAGCTCTTGCAGTTTTTCTGTCTATCCCCTAAATCAAAAGGACCATCAGCCCTTGGGGGGAAGGTGGGAGGCTGCTGGGTGGCAGGCAGGGCTGGTGATGCTCAGAGCTGCGTTGGGCCTGGGGGGCTCTTTCCCCCCAGCCACAGGAGGCAGGACGCAAGCCTGTCTTCGCCTCCCTTTCCTGAGGCTGAGGGCAGCACTTGCTGTCGCTCTGTTTTTGACCCGCGTAAATCTGCAGGGGTTCCATCTCACACCCACCCTGTTCCTGTCCTTGAAGAAGGCTCCTCCAGGTATGTGGGCTGGAGTCAAGGACTGAAGCAGGAGGAGAAGTGGTGAGGGCAGGGGCTCCTGCCTTGCTTCTCACCCAGGAAATAATACCAGGTGGGAGGAGAGGTAAGAAACAAACATTTATTGAGTACCTGCTGTGTGCCAGGCATTGTATCAGGACAATGCACATGGCAGTATGCAGACATCAGAATGCAACTTCACGAGGGCAGAGACTTTTTGCAGTTTTGTTCAGTGTTGTAATCTCAGTGCCTAGAACAGTGCTAGACATGTGGTAGGCACTCATTAAATATGTGTTGAATAAGTGAATTTGTACCTGTCATTCTCTCATAACTCTATGAGTTAGGTACAACTGTTATCTCCATGTTACATTATCATCACCTGAGGTTCAGAGATGTTAAGTGACTTGCTCAAGGTCATCCAGCCAAGCAAATAGCAGAGCTGGGCCTGTGTGGCTGTAAAGCCCTTGCTCCATCCACCTCGCTCCCAAGCAGGCCCAGATGAGCACAGCTATTCTGTGCGTGCAGGTGCCCTGGCATGGGAGAGTCATGTGATGGGGTGCATTGTCCCCACAGTCTCCTGGGTACACATACAAGTCCTTACATGCTCCTGTGCCTCCATGTACCTGGGCGGGAGGGGGGGCTCTCACGTATACTCTGCATGCAGAAACCTGCCTGTGCACCAGCTGCGGCATCGGTCCACCTGCATACCCACTGAACGTGGACTGGACGTGGAATGCAAGGCGCAGGATACGGGCCAGGGCCCTCAGGCCTCTCTGGGGCACTCTGACCTGGTTGGCTCCTTCTGTCTCTCCTGGACCAGTGCCCAGAGGATGTGAATGTGTGTGCATATTTGCCCTCACACATAGTGTGCAAGCATGTCTGTGCATGTCTGTGCATTGAGGATGCATGTGTGTGAGTGTGAACCGGAGGTGTCTCTGTCTCAGGGACCCTGGCCTGACCTACATTAGGGTCCAGTTCTTCACAGACAAAACAGGGTTCTAGGAAGGCTGGACAAAGCAGTGGGAAGAAGTCAGCTTTTGGCCTGGTGCCACCTGGGGGAGTGTGTCACAGAGCAGGCAGCTGGAGGGGGCACAAACTTGGGGAGTCCTGGGAGTTAGCAAATCCTAACCCTCCCACCCCCTCCCGAAAGAGGAGGGGCACATCAGATCAGAGTTCAGTGAGAACACTCAGATGCACACAGACACACACACTGATGCAAGCACACACTCATAAGCATTGATTCCCACACATGGGTTCACACATGCACACAGGAACTACAGGGGCTCATATCCACACAGACCCACACCACTGATAACAGGTGGACACACACACATGACCAGCACGCAGGTCCAGACACGCACGTCACAGATACACGGGCTTGTCATGGGAGCTCCTGCCTGACTCTGCTGCCTGCCCCACCCACTCCGTCCCTCCGCCAGTACTCCCGTTTCTGCAGACCTGTGCTCACCCAGACCCTGAACTGCCCTGGAGGGCCACACTGGACCGAGCGGGGGGCTCGCTCTGCAGGATGGGTGAGGGGCTCACCACTGCCCTTCCTGCCCCACAGTCGGGACAGAGCTCGAGAACCTGCCTGGCTGTCCGGCCTGCTCAGTGTACCTCCCATCTGGGGCAGCCTGGCAGAAGGCAGGGCAGACACCTGCCCCACTCCCACCAGCCCTGCTAATGGGGCTTCGGCCTTCATGACACCCATCTCCCGGTGTACTCTCAGACAGCTCCTGCTTCCTTTGGGTCTCTGATGGCAACTCACCTTTCTGGGACTTCCCATACACTCTTGTCCTCAACGCAAACCTTTCCCTCCCACTGTGGCCTAACCAACTGTGGGGTGGGAGAGTCACTTTCTCCAGGAATCTTTATGGCTTGTCCACCCCTGTTCAGGGCTCCCACTGCCTCCGATTCATCCTCAAAAGAGCACCATTCATCTGAATTGTAGTTTCTGCATTAGTTGTCTCTCTCCTCTGCTGGGCTGCCCTCCTGGCCAGGGAACAAGTCTGTCTTGTTTGTTCTTACTTTCTAATTTTGTTTCACTTGAGTTTAGAACTTGACACTCCTAAGCGTTTCATAAATACTAACTGAACAAATGAAATGAGTGAGTGAATGAGTGAGAGTTTTCGTCCAGTTTCCTCAGAGACAGCCTGGGTTTGTTTGGAGAGGCTGGGTGATTAGCACGGCTGGGGTCTTCGGCTGGGAGTCAGGACACCTGGCTTCTAATCTCCAGGCGTGACCTTGGGCAAGTCACCTCCCCTCGCTGGACCTGGCTCCCTCCTCAGTGAGGGGGAGGAGAGCTGCTGGCCAGGCGCTTCCTGAGGTCCCTCCCGTGCCTCCCAGCAGGGGGCCTGGCATCTAGGTGGGGCTGGCCTTGTTTTCCAGGAGACGCAGGGATGCGGATGAGACTCTGAGTATCCTCTACAGAATAAAGCCTGACTCTTGTTTGTGATTCAGGCCTTCCATGATCCATGCTCAGCCCCAGCTGCCTCCTTATGCCGTGGCCCGCCCTGCCTCCCCTGCAGTACATACACACACTCTCACACACACCCCAACATGGACATCAGGCAAAACAACAGCTCAGCCGGGGCTGAGTCCATCCTGCAAGGACAAGGGCTTTGGGGCCGGTACTGGCTGCTGGTTACTGACCCGGGCAATCCCCAGCACCTTGGTGAGACAGAGGAAGCTCAGGACATCGGGTCAGATAACTTGAGTTCCAGTGCATATAATCAGTACATGGGCCACTTATAATCAGTACACTCTTGGGCAGCTCACTTAGCCTCTCTGTGCCTCGGCTTCCTCATCAGCAAAATGGAACTGGGAATACCTTCCCAGAGGGGAGGCTTGATCAAAAGAAGTGAGAGTGTGCATGAAGCATGCTAAATGCCCTGTGAGCCTGAAGAATGATTTATTACAAACCTGCTCTGTGCTCAGGCCCCTGAAAAGGATCTGGGAGATACAGGAAGAGTCTGAGTACACCTGCTGCCTGCTTTTTGAGACTCGTGGTCTAACCGGGAGAATAGATACCTCCTCAGGAGCCCTGTGGGACAAAATCATGTAATCTGAAATAAAGAGCAAAGGATAGGCTAGGGGAGATAGTTGCAATGAATATGATAAGCAGATAATTAATATTTTTGCCATATAACAACCTTCTACAACTTAAGGAGGAAGAAGCCCAGAAAGAGCAGTAGCAAATGATATGGATACAAACATCACAGGAGAGAAATTACAAGTGTTTAGAATTTACAAATTATAGCAATAGACATTTGTAAAATATATTCCATCCTACCAATCATCAAAGAGATGCCAATTAACGTTGAGATGTGATAACATGTCTGCCTACCAAATTAGCGAAGTATTTTTTCCTTTAAAGAGAACACCCAGTGTAGGTAATATCGCATGAAAAGCCCAACATCAAATACCACCACCTTTCTCATTCATCAATTCAATATCACTCAGGCATATGCTACATGCCAGGCACTGTTCTCGGCGCCGGACCGCATGTGGGCAGCACGGGTGAAGAGGCATAGAAGCTCTCACACCAGCAGTGCAAAAAGAAGTTGTGTCTACGGCGCCAGCTGGCACGGTCCAGTTGGGGGTGGTTACCCCGATGCGGATCCACACCCAGAGTGTGTCATTAGTGGTGGGGCACCTCAGGGGAGCTGCCTCAGGGGTCAAGCCCCGTTTCCTTGTCCTGTACCACGAGGATGATGATACCCAGCTCACAGCATTGTCGTACTAAGTGCTCCACAGGTGCAAAACAGGCCTGCAGTGACTGCCCGGTCAGGGTCAGAGCCTGTGCGGCAGTGAAGCCCACTGTGCGCTGTTTATCACAGGGGCAACCCACCCAAGAGGCTAACAGCAGAGGAGGGCACATACATGTTGTTACATTCGCTGCTTCACTTACATAGCTGTTCAAATGGTACTTCAAAGGGTCTTGAATGATATAGCCCAATACTGGCAAAATGACAGTCGATACAGACTGTATGTGACAAGTGACATAATCATTGCAAAACAGCTTTTCTGGAGGGAACGAATTCTACCACAATGGTGGGGTTAAGGGCCATTTTAATCCTCCTCTGTTTTATAAATAATCATAATTGCTCTTATAACTGGGAGCTAGTTATCTGTAATTAATGTCATATAATATAATTAATGGTTAATGTATTGCTGGAAGGGCCTTGTCAGGCAGGGAGTCAAAAGGCTATAGCAGCAAGTGATACAGACCCATCAAGAAACTTCAGGTTTCTTAAAGCCAGGGACCACTTCTTCTGTATCTTTGTTTTCCTGGCACATTGATGGAATCGAATCAATCAATCAATCATTGAGAAAATATGTTTATGCCTCAATTATATGAATATACATCAATTATATCTATTCTCACAACAACTCTGTAAGGCAGGAACTATATTTATTATCACATTGCACACGAGGAAGTGGAACTTGTCAAGTTCAAGAGAAAATTAACAAGGAGCGCTGACATTTGAACCCAAGTTTGTCCAAAGCACGGGGCTTAGCCGCTTTGCCTGGCTGAGCCGTGGGGTGGCATGCTGCCCAGGTCTCTGGCGATGAAGACAAGAGGTGCGGAGAGGATTGACCATGCGGGGCCAGGACAGGAAGGCAGGGGCTTCTTCCAAGGCCCTGAAATGGGTGCTGGGGGATGCAGGAGTTTGGAGATGGGCTGCCTGGAAGAGGTCAGCTAGGTCAGAGACAGGAGAACTAGGGACATGAGCCAGTTTCAGGGGGAAGAGTGATCTGACATTTTCCTGGTTGAATCTGAAGAGATGACAGGCAGCTTGGAGTACAGACCAGTGTGACGATAAGAGAATCAAGCTGGAGATAGATATACGTGGGAGCCAGGAGCTGTGGAATAAGGACGGAAGAATGGCTGGAAAAGGGAGAATGTGTGTGGAGGACGTACTACATGCCCGAGTGTGCTGAGGGCTCTGCGTTCCAGCAGGTGTATTTTGGAGGTGCTCCCCAGTCATGCTCCTTTCTTTGGAATTGTCCCCCACTCACAGTCCCTTCTGAAGGCACGAGCCCAGGCAGCTGCCTGTGCTCCATGACCTCATCATCCCACCTGCAGGTGACTGCACCAGGGGTCAAAATGAACTTGATGCAATGGGATGCTCTCTTCCTGGAATGGGCTGGGGACCCCAGGAGACAGAAGTAGGTACTAGGCAACCACACTGTGAGGTAACAAAGAGTGGAGGCCCAGATGCTCTGACAAAAGTGACAAAGAGCCATGTGACCCCCGTAGAGGGACAGAGGGACAGTTGGAGAATGCTGACTGTCACTCTTTTGGTCCCCAGGAAGCAGCCTGCCTCTCCTGTCTTTTGTTTCCTCTCTTGGATGCTTATTCGATTGCAGGCTGCAGCCTTCCAACAAACCTCCTTTTCCTTGTGCTGTCTTAGAAAGGTCTCTGCTCTTTGCCACCAAATGACCTTGAACTGAGACATAAACATTCTATGCTAAGTGCAAAATTCCTATGCAGTGCTTGACTCGTTAATGGCTACAAAGTGACAGTAGCTCTCATTATCTCATTTACTCCTCAAGGTCACCTGATAAGAGAGAAGGTATCTTTATAGGAAAAATGAGGAAACTGAGGCTCATTAATGCAACCAATAAGCACTCATTGAGTCCCAGGGCTGGGGATACCAGAGAGACAAGGGCCTAGCTTCAAAGAGGCCTGTATTCTAAAGGGGGGGGGGTGAACAAAAAAACCAATAAATATAAGCAAGAAAACATCAGGCAGAGATCAAGTGCTATGAAAAAAATAACACAAAACGGCCTGTTAGAGCTACTTTTGGCAAGAGAAAGCCTCCCTGAGGAGGTGTCATTTCAGCTGAGGCCTATGTGACAAAAAGGGGCAGGCCGCCTGCAGATCTGGGAGAGGAGCGTTGAGGGCAGAAGGAAAAGAAAGAGGAAGGCTTTGCGGCAGGACTGGGTTCAGAGCACTTAGGGGCAGCGAGGGCAGAGTAGGCTAGCAGGGGCGGGCCACCAAGGTTTTGTGAATCAGGGGAAATGTTCGGCTTTAGTTCTAAGTGTAGGAGGTAACCGCTGGGAGGACTTAACTGCGCTGTGCTGGTTGGCCCGCCAGAGATGTCGACATCTGAATCCCCAACACCTGTGAAAATGTTTCCTAACACAGCAAAAGGGCTTTTGCAGATATCATTAAGGTAAGGGTCTTAAGATGGGGAGAGTATCCCGGATCATCCAGGTGGGCCCAATATAATTACAAGGTCCTTGTAAAAGGGAGGCAGGAAGATGAGAACCAGACAAGGAGAAATGGTGCCAGAAGCGACCGTCAAAGTGATGCAAAGAAGGGACCATGAGCCAAGAGAGGTGAATGACCTCTGGAAGGTGGAAAAGGCAGGGAAACAGATTCTTCCCTAGAGCTTCCAGGAGGGATGCGGCCCTACGGACCCATTTTAGACTTCTGACCTCTAAAACTAAGATAATAAATTTGCACTGTTTAAGCCACTGAGTATTTGGCCATGTATTACAGCAGCCATAGGAAACTAATACATGCTATGTATGATATGACTTATCATTTTTAAAAATTCACTTTGGCTGGTATGGATTGTGGAAGTAAAAGGGAAGCCAGGAGATCACAGATGGCAGGTGACAATGGTGCTCGGAGCCTGTGTGTAGGGGATATGGAGCCCAGTGCCTGGGTCCAGGATATATCCTATATCCTGTTTCAAGAAGTGAAACAACCTGTGGATGGACAGACCTGAGGAATAAAGGAAAGATGCCAACCAAGGATAAAAAATTTCATCTTGAGTCATTGGGTGGCTGGAGATGTTGTTTACTGAAGTGACAAAGACTGGAGGAGATGGACGTTTAGAAGGACTAAGGCCTTAGATAAGCTTCTCCAGCAGCAAGTGGCAGACTTGGACTGGAACCTGGTGTCTTGACTCTCAGGCTCAATGTGCATGGAGTCATGAGAATCATCTTATAAAAGAGAAGGGTTTGGTAGTTTTTTAGTTAACATTTAGTTAACAATTACTGTATTAGAGTTCTCTAGAGAAACAACCAATTGTGTGTGTGTGTGTGTGCGTGTGTATGTGTATTTTAAGAAATTGGTTCACAAGAATGTGGAAGTGTAGCAAGTCCAGAACCTGCAGGGTAGGCTGGCAGGCTGGAGACCTCGGGGAGCGCTGGTATTGCAGTTTGAGTCTAAAGGGCGTCTGCTAACAGAATTTCTTCTCACTCCTTAGTGATCAGTCTTTGTTCTATTAAGGCCTTCACCTGCTTAGATGAGGTCCATTCATGTCACAGAGAGTAATCTGCTTTACTCAAAGTCTGCTGACTTAAATGTTAACCTCTGATAAAAAAAACACCATCACAGAAACATCTAGAATAATGTTTATACCATGGCCTAGCCAAGTTCACACATAAAATTAGCCATTACACTTACTTTTCTTGCTATCAGACATTGTGCTTTTTAACCTATATTAGTTCATGGTTGAAGAGAAGGGCAGAGGGCTGGGAATAACCTTGGGCCTGCCCACAGTGAAGGGCCAAGAGGAGAGGCAGGCGGAAGGACAAGGAACAGGAACCAGGATGGGGAGAAACGTTCCAAGAAGGAGGGGCTGTCAAGAGCTGCAGAGACAGAGAGGGAGGAAGCCAAAGGAGTTACAGAATATAGTGATTGGGAGGTCACTGGCGACCTTAGCAATGGACCATGTGGGGAGAGGGAACTCGGAAGGGAAAAGGGCTCTTCCATGAGTAAGCCCTGGGAACTCGAGGTCAGGAGGGGAGCAAGAAAGTAAATGATCCCAAAATACAATGTCCAATAAAACAGAAAGGAAGCTGGGATAGGGAATGATGAGGTTACTATTTACATGGATAGGGCAAGAAAAGTCCGTCTAACAAAATGATGTGGAAGCTGGGATAGGAAAGAAGGAAAGGAGATGCCACACGAAGAGATACGGGAAGAGCCAACTGGCAGAAGACCTGTGCAAAGGCCCTGAGACGAGACAGAGTTTGGAGTTATCAAGGAATTAAAAAAAGCCCAGTAAGGCTGAAGCCAAGAGAGGCAACAGATGAAGCTGGAGGGATGTGGCCTTATAAGGGATGGTGTTTGGATTTGATTCTAAGTGTGATGGAAAATCACTGGAAGGTTTAAGCAGGGGAGTAAATGATGGCATCTGCTTTATAACTTTTAAGGTTTTCTCTGGCTACTGTGTGAAGCCTGTGTTGGTGGAGAGTTAGAGTAGAAGCAGGGAGCCAGGCAGGGATGCTTACAGTCATCAAGGTAAGCAGCGAGGATGGCTCAGAGCAGTAGCAGTGAGGTGGGCAGTCGATGGGTTTGGGAGGTAAGGTCTGGAGGTAGTCGCAACAGAATTTGCCAACAGAGTGGCTGTGGGAGGTAAGGGGGGAGAAAATGAAAAACAACTCCCAGTCTCCTATTTATCAGGCTCCCTGCTGTTTACCAAGAAGGGAGAAATCTGGGGAGAAAGAGGTTCTGCGTAGGGACCACAAGTTTGGTTTTAGGGGCAGAAAACTGAATGAGTGACTCTTGGCTGTCTCAGCCATCTCGATGGGGGTGGGGCCTGGGTGGCTGACGGCGGACGCCAGTGGGCAAGGGCCAGTTGAGGCTGGCTACGGATACCCATGGCACTGTCCAGGTAGCTGGAAGAGGCAGAGGGTTCTCAGGGCTGATGCTGAGGCCAGGCCAGGGTGGGAAGTCATCATCCAGCAGGAAGGGAGCAAGAGGTCTGGAGCAGAAGGAGGGAATGTTGGGGACCTGGGGTCTGGGGGTCTGAGAGGGAACAGTTTGGGAGTGGCCATGGGAGCAGGAGGCTGAAGTGAGGTACATGAGAGTATCAGCACTATCTGGGGGGGTCCAGGAAGTATGAGAGTGGCACTGACATGGTCAGTAAGGTCCCCAAATGATGTTTGAGCCTGTGATGAAAAGGAGGCCCTTGAAACAGACGTCAAAGTCCCGTGTGAACATAAGTTCCCACAGGGCACGTGGCAGGTAACCCAGGGAGGAGAGGACAGAGGCAGAACAGCAGGAATGGAGAACAGCAGGGGCGTGTGCAGGATGGTGAAGGAGGGGTCCCAGAGGGATGGAGAGGAGAAAAGCCTGAGCTCCCTTACAGCATGGTGGAGAGCCTGGGAGGGCGTGTTTCTGGGGTATTCAGCTTCCAGAGGGCACAGCTGGAGAGAGACTGAGGGAGGAAGGGGGAGAGCAGAGCGGTGCTCTGGGGCAGTGACCCCCTTATCCTTTCTCACTGGGGCACCTCACCCCCTCCACTATCTCCTCTTCAAATTCAGCCTTCACAAGAGCTGCCAGGCACTCCTTCCAAAGCACAACTCCAATCCTGTCTCTTACCCACCTCATAAACCCCAGGGGTTGCCCACTGCCCTCAAGTTAAAGGCCTTGCTCTTTAGCCTGGTACATAAGGCCCTTCTGGAAGAATTTATCTGCTGCCCTCCTATCCACCTCTCTCATCCCAAATCCGCACAAAGCAGAACTCTTTATATCTCTGAGGGCACCATGATGCCTCTGGGCCTTTGCACATGCCGTTCTCTTTTGCCTGGAATGCCTTTTTCATTTCATGTGCCTAGAAAATGTCAACACATCTTCTGAAGAGCTTCTCCTTGCAGAGGCTCCTCTGACTCCCTCAAGGAGTCACTCTGCCGCATTTGCATGGCCTCATCAATCTGTTTCTCCCAGAATCATGGGAGTGCTCCTTAGGAAGACAGTGCGGAAAGCACTTCTCTATCCTCCATTCCCAGCCTGGTGCCTGGCATACACTCAATTAATACTTAGTGAATGAAAGAACACAATTCTAGCTAATTATAAGAGCCAGCACATACCAAGTACACCGTCATTCCTAGCATCATGTTAAGCTCTTTAAATGTATAATCTTGTGTTATCCCCATAAGAACTGTGGTGGAGTAGATATTGTTACTACACCCATTTTACAGTTGAGAAAACTGAGCCATCATGGAGGTGAAGTGACTCTTCCAAGCACATTGAGCTAGTCAGTAGTAGAGATGAGCTTTGAATTCAGAGCTAATTCCAGTGTCCCTGCACTTAGCCACTGTCCTATATTGCCTCCAAGAAAGAGAATAACAAGGTGTGAGAGAACACGGGGCCATGGAGACTAAGGTGTGAAGTGAGTCTGCAACAAATTAACAATAACAAAATCAGCTTTCCTTTAAGTAACTGTGATGATCACAAACACTGTGGGTTGCCTAACCAAAAGTGCATTTACCCTTCTTCAGTGCTGACAGAGTTCTGCTTTTCTCTGTGAACATCCTTACCCACATAATTCAGGTAAATCCTGACTGGTCAAAATTAATCTTAGTAGCATCATCCTTCTTGTCTGTGATTGGTTTTTGGTGGGCATGAGATCCAGTTAACTCCTTTAAAGAATTTTTTAAAATTTGTGTAAATACACATAACACAAAATTTACCATTTTAGCCATTTTAAAAATGCCTGTTAACTCTTTAAAGGAGACAACTAGATGTGTTGCTGAACCTGGTTGGTGAAGATGTAGTGTCTGGAGTTGCTGCAGCCATCTTGTGATCAGGAGGGCAGTCACTGACACACTGAGAATGGTAGAATCTGATTCTCAGTGTGGCTGCTGAGCTGCTGGATCATTCCTACCTAAACCCTTCTTTGTACAGAAGATAATAAACCACCCTACTATGTAAGCTCTAACTTAAGTTGGTCTTCTATTCTTTGTAGCTGAAAGTATACCGATACAGTGACAATACAGGTGGTGGAATTGTCCTTGTCTGGTAAAGGACATAAAGTATAAGGAACTTTGCTGGTCATTGGGAGCTACTGCCCTGGCCAGGGTCCGCTGGCCTTTGGTCTTCTAGTGAGAATGATGATCTTGGCTTGGATGAGTGGTGATAGTGAATTGGGACATCATTTGAATAAGCTTGCAGGATCTACAAAAGGTACTATCCTGGCTGACTGGGGGTTCAGTTCACCAAACACCAATTAAGTATGTCCATGATGCTGGGATCAAATGGATGAGTCAGACATAGTCCTTAACCATGAGGGGCTCACAGTATGGCGGGAAAGACAGTTGCAGGCCAGTGATGAGTGATGTATGGGTCTACACAAGATCCAGAAGCTGATGTGCAAGGTGGCCAGGTGAAACTTCATGAAGATACTTTGAAAAATGATAAGAAAAGGGGCAGAGAAAAAGGCATTTCTAGGCAGAATGAACCGCATATGTAAACTCACAGGGATCTCTCAGGGAAATTAGAAATCATTTAGCATAATGGGAACTGGGCTGGCCACTTACAGGTCCTGTGTCTCTGAGCAAATTATTTGATGGCTCCGAGGCTCAGAATTCACATTTATAAGAAATAGAGGAAAAAGGAAGAAAAATGATTGCAAAACTAGTAACAGAATATATATGTCAAGCGCAGTGCTTGGCATATATTAGGTGCACAAGAAATGCTCTTTATTGTTCACCCATTATTATCACATGGTTCTAATTCATTATCTTCTCTGACCCAGGTGGCTTTCTTTCCTTTCTCACTCATTCCTGAGCCTAGTAGCGAGGCCCCCCAACTCCCACAGACTTTTCCTCAGGCAGGAAACCCGAGCCTACTGCCTGGCCTAAGTTAGCTTCTAGGGCTGGGTGGTTTGTGTTATTCCTTCTCTCTCTCTCTCTCTCTCTCTCTCTTTTTTTTTCCCCTAAATGCAACAAAATAAAACCAAACAAAAAGCCCAATGCCTGGCGTGGCTTGTCAGGGAGTTATGCAAGTGTGTAAAAAAATAAAATAAAATAAACATTGAATTTTCAGCATTTGGGACTGTTTGATTAGGCACAGAGCAGAGCCAAGGGCTGGTGAGACATAGGGAAGGCTCAGGGCAGAGGGGAGAGGGGAGGCACTTGAGAGGGGTTGGAGAGGGCCCAGGACCAGCTTGGAAATGGCTGTTTGCCTTCTGCAAATTTGGCAGTGCTCTGGCTGCGTGAGCCCAGACACTGGGCATATGGGACCCAACTGCGCACATTCTGTGGACATCCACCATCCCTGTTTCCTGACCATCGGGACACACCAGGAGTCACTCCATCCATTTCCCTGTCACTGTGAAAGACCCTGTGCCCTTTCTTGTTTCAAGAGTCAGGGCTCCCCTCTTCTCTCCTGAGAAGGAGATTCCACAGCCTGTCTTGATTACTCACTGCACCCCCCACCCCCTACCAAAAATCAGTATAGCTTTTCTGCTCTAACTTAACTCCTGCTAAGTACAGTTTTAGCCTATTTTCCTTTATCCAATCCGAAATGAAGTTGGAGAACAGCTGTTTGCCACCCTAAGAAGTGAGTTTCCTCTCCTCCTTTCTTTAGGCTTGAACATCCCTTCAACATCATCTGGGTCACTGCAGGTGCCTGCAGTCCTTCAGGACTCATTCCACAAATATTTACAGAGACCCTACCTTTTACCAGTTGCATCCTTCACTTCACCCAACCCTCAAAACACATGAGAATTGTGAAGTTCAGAGAGGTTAAGTAACATAAGCATGGTCACACAGCTGGTAAGTGACAAAGCTGGGGTTTGATTCTAGGTTTTATTCCAAAATATCCTTCACTCATTCGTACCAGCTCCGGCGTTTTGGTGTCTACACCTCGGTTCGCAGCATCGAAGAGCCTCCCATTTCCTCTGACCTGAGAAGATGCTCCGAAAACTTGACCCTGAGAGGGGGAGGGCGGGGCCAGGACCACAGGCCATTTTGAGCTTGTTCCTTGTCACTTTCCAGGTTCCTGATAGGGAAACTGGGGTTTCGTGAGGCTCTTGGCCCTGTTCTGACCCCAAGATGCCTGGAGCTGCAGCGGGTGCTGGGCTGCGTGGAATCCCCCGGGTGCGGGGCGTGGGAGGGGAGCAGGCAAGGGCAGAGGGTCTGCGCCGGGGTCCAGAGTACTAGTGCCGCTTCCAGTCCTGCGCTCTAGGCGCAGCGACCCAGCCGCGGGCAAGGACGTGCGGGAGGGGGGCTATGGACTCCTGGGCCTGGCGCTCCAGTCCATTTTTTGCTGCGGATCCCAGCAAGGGGGGCCGGCTCTGGGGGTGGGACTGCAAAGGGGGGATTCCCTCCCTCGTGCGAGCGGAGGACTGGCCCCTCTCCCGGCTGGGAGCTCCGGCGGAGCGGAGGCGCGACGGAGAGCACGAGCACAGGGTGGAGAGTGGGGAGCGGACCGCCAGAGAGGGGCATTGCGGAGAGCGAGGGCCAGACCGAGCCGCCCCAGAGGACCGATGCGCCGGGTGGGGCGCTGGCCCCGGAGGGCGTGAGCCGCCCGCAGATTGAGCAACTTGGGAACGCGCGGGCGGAGCGCGGGCAAGCCGGGCGCCCGGGACAGTCCTGCGGCGGGCGGGTGAACCGACCGCGTCCTCGCCCCTCCCGGGCCTGCCCCCGCCGCAGCTGGCAGCGCGGAGGTGAGTGCCCCCTGAGCTGCCCCCTCCTGCTCCCTAGCGCCCCCTTCCCCGGGACCTGGGGCGCCGCGGGCCCTCCTGTCGGGGCTTGGCCGAGCTGGGTGCGGGGAGGAAGGGGACTTGTGCCTGCAGTGGGGTCAGCGAAGGCGAGAGAGGGCACCTCTCGGAGCCTTTCTCAAGTCCTGCCGCCCCTCGCCCCCACCAGCCTTCAAGTCAGCGGGCAGTCTTCTCCCGGCCGCTGCCTCGGGCTGCCCGCAACCCCGCAGCCCCCAGTGACCCCCTCGCTCTGCATCTGATCTGATTGTTTCGAGGTCCCCAAGCCCACCAGCCCTATTTCTCCCCACTCCCCAGTCCAGAAGCTCTCGATCCCTGCTCTCATCGCCTCGGATTTCCGCGAGTCTCACAGCCCCGGGGTACCTCCACCCCAGTCCCACAGCCCGGCCACGGGTCCGACGTGGCAGGCGGCGTGCGCGGCCGCCCCCGGTGCTCTGCGAGGTGGCTGGCTCCCTGGCCCGAGGGGTCCCGCGCGGAGGGAGCGATGGTATTGCTTGGTTAGGGCGCGGTGGCGGCTGTGTTCCCCCGGGGCTCCCAGGAAGACAACGATGAATCTGGGGGCGGGAGCTTGGAGGCAGGGGTTTTCTTGTGAAACCGGCCTCTCAGACTTGGAGCGTTCTCTTGGATTTTGGACGGCAGTCAGAGGGGCTTCAAGCCCGCCTCCCCTCCCCCTGCACCTGCTGGGTCTCTCCTGGTAGTGGCGAGAGAAGAATTTGCGTGCTTGGGGCGCTGATGGAGGGACGTGAAGGAGCCTTTCCCCGCTGCACTTGGTACTGGGCGGCTGCCACAGCACCTGGATCGGCTCTGGACGACGCGCCAATCGGCCGGCACTTCGCCACCCCACCAGGAACTTCTGCCCCTGCCCGCCAGGCCGCTCTCCGGCCAAAACTCTCCACCCTTAGCTGGTCCAGGGGAGAGCTAATGAGAAACTATCCGGATGGTTTTCAATTTTTGGGTCTGGATCCGGCCCCGGGGAGATTACCAGTTTATCCCAATAGTGTTGAAGGCAAGAAGGTGAAAATTATTCCAGCATTTTGGGAACACTAAGCCTCAGCCCTCAGCTCCACCCCCAGCTGTGCGCTCCACCCCAGCGTGTGTCCAGCCCCCCCAGGACCACTAGCACAGTGGGACTTCTCTCCTGGGTCTCCCAGGCCAGCTCTGCCTCTGCCACCAGCCCCGTCCCGGCCTCCTGGGTCTATTTCCCCAGGCTGGGTCATGCCCCACGCCCCTCAGCTCCCCGCTCCTCGCACGCTTCCCAGACACCCAGTTCTGAGTAGCAGACCGGCTGGTCATTGACTAGATTTCTAACCTCAAGACCCTTAACCTCTCAGGGCCAGTAAAATGGGAACAACTCTGCTTCCCTTCCAGAGTTTGGTGAGGAGTAAATGAGCGCCTACACGTGGCAGGTGGTGCAAGCACCTAGTGAGTGTGAATCTCCCACCCCCACCTGGGCAGAGACAAAATGCCCTTCTTTACCCCCACGGATGCCTGAGATCTTGATCCCTGCCAGCAGCTCCCATTGCTGGCTCTGCGTGTGCAGAGTAATGGACCTCCAAAAAGTATCTGCCTGTGCCATGTAGCCCAAGGCAAAGGAAATCAAACAGAGGAACTAATAGAAATGTGGCAGGCTGCTTAGAAAGTCATTAGCTCCTATCCCACCTCTCAGCCCTTGTCTGGGGTGGTCTGTGTGTGTGCTCACTGCACCGGAAGCAGGAGCTGGGCAGGGACTCGCTGGAGGGACCTGAATGCAGGCACCTGTGATTCTCTGGGGCTCGGAGTTCCTATTCTGAGAACTGTCCAGCTTTTAAAACCAGATTTCACATATAATTCTGAATTTTAAACTTTAAAAAATAAAACTAGAAGATCTGGTAATACTGAGCCATTAACATTTCTGCCTGTCAACAGTCAGTTGGAGTTGAATAGCATGTGCTCCCTTTAGACAGGACATTTGTCCCCCAGCTCACCCCCGTCCACATCCAGCTTCCCACCTATCTGTTGCTTGTAAGCCCTTAGCTCCTTCTCAGGGTTGATTCTGTATGAATATTTTTTAAAGTGCTCAAATCTCTTCCCACCCAGTGATGGATGAGGGAAGCCGGCGTCACTTGCTTCAGTGAAATTCAGACCTGGATCCCCCTCCCTACTTCCCAGCTGAGGTCCTGGTTTGATAGTGGTTCGGGGGTGGATCAAAAGATCCCCACTGGCCAGGACTGGGTGAGCATGGCAAGAGCAGGCTGAAAGCTAAGGCCTGGGAGACGGGAGGGAGGATTTAGAGGGCAAGCAGAGGGAGAGAGAGGAAGGGGGCTCCTGTTTGCTGGGCACTATTCCCAATATGCCAGGCACCATTCAGGGCAGGCACAGGGGGTGCACAGATGTGTAGGAGAACTTCCTGCCCCACAGCCCTCCTGGGTGTTGATCACACAGCAAGACCAAGGTCTCCCAGGCCTGGGATTCAGTGCCAAGTTGGTCTGATGTGGTCTCCTCCAGTTTTTGTCCAATGTAAGGACTCGTGTACCCTGAGAATGTATCTGCCAGGAAGCCTCAGACCTCAGGTCCAGAAATGCTGCAATTAAAGCTTAACCCTAGCACTCTGAGCCATCACTTTGGCACCAAGGCAATCAACCAAAGAGATAAATGCAAATACGGAAATTGCATAACAGTGCTCAGTATGAAGATTAGCATAGAGATGATAAAAAAAAAAAAACTGTTTATATTCCTTTTTAGATGACCATTGGCATGTAGACACAAAATGAAGTTTTGGTCATAGAAAGTACAACAGCTATTACTGAGTCCTCATTATGTGCCAGGTACCATTCTAAGCAGTTTCATCGATTAACTCATTTCAGCTATAAAACACAACAACCCTCTTGCAGATGAGGAAACTGAGGCTCCAACCAGCTAAGCAACTAGCCCAAGATAACAGCTAGTATGTAGCATAACCAACATTTGAAGCCAGGGAGTCTGACTCTGAAGTTTATGCGCCAACCTCTTAGACTAGACACTGCAGGCTAAAGACCCCATTTGGATAAACCCAGCTGGACGTCCGTAATCTGTAGGTGATGGAAGTGTGCAGTGGGGGCTAGGGAGGCTGGACAGCTTTAGCAGGTCACGCAGGGTGTACTGGAGGGGTATGTAGGGGCTGGCATCTGGGGGTGGTTGGGGGCATGTCTGCTGGTTCTGGACTCAGCACCAGGTGGGACCCATCAGCCTCGTGTAAACACTTCCCACAGGCAGTTTAACCACTTGAGTGTGCCTGGCCTTCAAAGCCAGTGGGAGAGGCCAGGGAGGAAGGTACCAAACTCCCTTGTGGGATAATGATTTATCTCCCATGCAGGTGGGCTCTACTGGGGCCTCCCTGAGAGGCCAGCAGGGAAAGGACTGGGACAGGGGGTGGGAGGGGCTCTGCTGCTCCAGCATGTCAGATTTCTCATTAGTAAGCCAAAACTCGGCCAACTCTCAGAGCAAGCCTGTGAAATAAGCCTCTTTATCCCCATTGTATAGATGAGGAAACTGAGGTTCAGAGAAGCTAAGTGACTTGCCTAAAGGCATCTAACCAGTGGATGGAAGGACGATGCTTCCCTGGCATCTGCAAAGCTTCCTGAAGGCTTGCTGTTTCCTTCTGCCCCCGTGTGAGTGTGGGTGGGCGGGCAGCAAAGTGGGTGGGGCAATACTTGCCGGGGTGGGGGGCTCTGTGTGAGAGTATGCGGGGAGTGTGTGGTCCTGAGTGTGGAGTGGGGTTCTCAGCCTCTGACTCCCAGGTTGGCCTCCCACTTCCCAGGCGCGCTTCACCGGGGAGGGACCAGCTTCCCCTGCCCCCTCCCCCTCTGGTCATCTGTCATCCCTGCCAGGGCCAGTGGGTACAGAGACCTGGCTCTCCCTGGGCTGGGGGATTATCCCCATTCTCTGTGTCTCTGGCCGGCGCGGGTGTCGCTGCCTCTTTTATCCCCTCACAAAGGCCAGGACCGCTGGGCCTGCTGTGTCAGAGTTTCTGTGGCTAGGGAAACCTTACTTCCTTTTCTCCTGCCAAGCCCAGAGGGCCACGCAGAGTCTGCCAGCTTGTTGGGGGCCACTGCTGTAGCTCCAGGACAGATGAAAGGCCCAGGGGTGACTCAGCCCTGGGAAGAGAAAGCTGAGGGGGTCACTCGCCAAAGGGTAGGAGAGCTCCTCTTCAAGAGATAGGATACTACTGCAGCATGTGGGCTGTAGGATAGACCTAAAGAAGGACTTCCCATTAGAGCTGGCCGCTAATGGGCAGGGGTGGGGCCAGCTGGTTCCTACTGACTCACAAGTTTGGTGCGAGGGTCCATCATATTCCAGCTGCTTGAGTAGCCAGCTCCAGTCCCAGGTTAGGGGCTTCTGATAGGAAAAGGAGCAGATTTCTTCTACAGGGTGCCAGATGCATAACTTGTAATGTCCAACCCTTCTGAGTTTCCAGTTTCCTGGATAGGGGACCCTACGGGAGGGCAGGAGGCATAGGTGGGGGGATCCCGTGGCATCCCCAAATTAATTCCTCTCTTTTCTCCCCCAACAGGTTGGTTTTTGGAGGTGTCCCTGCTGAAGTGACAGAGTTCTCCCATGTGAAACCCCAAGGTGCCTTTGAGGAAAGTTGTCTGGACCTCCTTATGGGCAGATGGAGAAGTGGGCTCCCCACACCCTCTCTGTCCCCAGCTGAGATTATGGTGGATTTGGGATACGGCCCAGGCCTGGGCCTCCTGCTGCCGACCCAGCCCTGCAGGCATTAGCGAGGACCCTGCACTGTCCCCCTCCTCAGAGACCACCCCTCCTACCAGGGGCCTGGAGCCGGCCAGTGACTATGCGGCTTGGGCTGTGTGTGGTGGCCTTGGTTCTGAGCTGGATGCATCTCACCGAGGGCAGCCGGGGGATCAAGGGGAAGAGGCAGAGGCGGAGTGAGTAATGGAGCAGGGCTGGACCACTGCTGGCTGGCCTTGGGAGTGGGAGGGGGCCGCCTGGAGACAGGAGGGCCTGGTAATCTCATTCTGTGATGACCACTGCTGATTTCTACTTTGTCTGTTACAGCTATGTAGAGTACTCAGTAGATTACCCTGCTTGTGGATTATGGGTTAGTGGATTAATGGGTGGAAATTACCTACTCTGTAGATTACTCATTTGTCTTTCTTCCCCCTTGTAGACTCTGCTTTCTAGATTAACCCCTCTCTTCTGAGGATCCGTTGTGGATTATGCCCTTTGACATAACACCGGCTTTGTGTGGTATCCATGGAGATGCTTCCCCTGCTTGCTGCCCCCCAGGGTGCTTGGTACCCTCCTCACGGACAGGACAGGACTTCAGGGCTCCTCTCTTTTAGTGGTGGCTGATGTACAGCCCTCAGCCCCTTGGGGCCAGGTCCTTGCACAGCAGTGGGCACAGCCTTCCCTGCCCAGATCATGGGGCAGGGACAGCAGAGCAGGGAGTGTTGTGCAACTACCCACTCCTGTGTTTTTTAGCTCTGCCCGGTGTGATTTGGGGAGCTGCACTGGGGGGTGAAGGTGGGGCAGTGGGCAGGAGTCTGGCCCTCCTTCCCTTCCAACCACAGCAGCTTCATTTTTCCTGCTTTCGCTAAGAATTCACATAGATTGTCATTGGAAGGGTCCTCACAGCTTAAAAACAGTTCAATTCTATCATTGTATACAGGTGAGGAAACCGAGACTAAGAACGGGAAAGAGACAATAGGCCAAAGGACACAAAATCAGTATCAGAACCCAGGTCTCCTAATTCCTGTGAGCTTAGTCTTCTTGAAAACAGTTTGATAGAGTTCAAGATGAACCTGTGCGCACCGCCCCTGCCGTCCCTCAGAGAATCCTGCCCCAGGCAGTCCTGAGGGCAGGCCCTCTAGAGTCTCCTGGATGTCTCCAGTGCCAGGGCTCGGTACCTGCCCCTTGTGCTGAGGGACTGGCCACTGTGTGTGAGGGCCTGTGCCTGCGAGTGGAGTGGGGTCCCATGCTACAGACCCCAAGGCCTGTCTCTCTTTCAACAGCCTCCATGAGAAGTCACGCCCACAGGCTGGAAACGCCTGTGAAGCCTAGCCCAACCACCTCTTGCTTCACTTTTGAGGCCTCCAGACCAAGTCCTGCCAGGAAAGGTTGAAAGATGGTGGAGTTTCATTGGGTCTCCACAGGAGATGCCAAGGCCAGAACCCAGCCCAGGGTTGGTTAGAGAATTGGTGAAGCTGAAAATCCCTGGTTTAACAAACAATTAGAGACAGTTAAGTTTGATCAGCAGCGAGACCTTGATTTTCCCCCCTTCTCATCTGTTGTGGTCAGTATTTTGGACTTGACAGGCCACAGGCAGTTTAGTGGTTTATAATCAGTCTTCTCTATTTCCAAGACAGGAGAGAGAGCAAATGAGAAGAGTCATTCGTGCTCATACACTGTGCACCAGTGGTCATGCTTCCACTCATATGTGCAGAATGTGCACCCACCTAAACCAGGGTCAGAAGACCTGGGTTCAAGTTTGTTGCACTAAAAAAAAAAAGGCCCTGTCTTGGGCATCAGAAAGTGCCTGGTCCCTGCAATGGCCAACTGAATGCAGCAGTGTTGACATATCCCCTTTTGATACACCCACATCCCACAGCTTTGGCAGCATGTCGCCCAGCTTAATTACCCGGGGATGTGAGTGACAGCATCCCTGATGGTGAGATAGGAGGATGCAGTGAAGTGGGGGACGAGGCTCAGGGTGCAGTGAGGGATCAAATGGACATGGGCTCAGAGAGGGAGGAGAGTCCATGTTCCTAGGCAATACTGGTTAAATAGAAGCTGTAAAGCTGCAAGTTTAACTGTAAAGGAACATAGTAAGACTTACATGAGATAATAGATACATATATTGTGAAACCTTTGTAAAATATCAAGCTCTGTACAGACTTGGGGATACATGTCACTGTTACATAAACAATGTGAGGACCATTTTGCCCTTGGGTTTTTCAGGAAGTGGGGGAGGGAAGAAAGAGGTCCCAGATACCTGTGTGCCCGTGCTCTGGCCCCGCAACCACGTGGGAAGGCAGCGGGGCAGCCTGGGGACAGAGGTGGGCTTGCTGCGTATCTGGCCCTTGGGCTGACACAGTGCACCATCTGTGATTGCGTTTCAGTGAGCCCCCAGAAACCACCTGACATAGCTCTGATCTGGAGCCACACACCAGTTTTGAGCCCAGAAATGGCTGATCTTGGGTCTGAGTGATGGTCTCCCTGCACGGAGGGGGAGAACTGAGCAAAGAGCTCTTCTGCTGTGAGCGATGAACTCTGCACAGGGCGGCCTCCTCCCCTCTCCCTCCCCGAGGGCACATCCCCTGCCCCAGCCTCTCCAGCACTCAGCCTCCTGCCTTTCACTGGCCTTCACTGCCCCATGCTTTCTCACCTGGATTGCCTCTCACTGAGTCCCCTCCCCTTACTGACCCCCTCTTCTGTCTGCTTCCGGGGCCCCTCACTCAGTCCTGCCCCCCAGGACGCCCCTGTTCAGACACTGAGCCCCGGGGCCTCCAGGAGCCGGACCCCCGCCATGCTCCTTCTCACTGCCCTGTTCTGCACCTGGAGCTATCATCCCCTCCTGCGCTGACCCTCTGCTCAGTCCCCCTTCCCTTGCTGCAGGAAGGAAGGAATTCCTTCATTCCTTGGGCTATTCCACATACGTCTGTTTGAAACCCACAGAGCCTGGCCTTGGTCACAGAGATGCATCTCAAGGAGCCCACAGGCAAGGGAGGAGAAACAGTTTCAGTCCAGCTAGTGACTGCAGCCACTGGGAGTGCTGGGAGAACGCAGAGGGAGTGGCTTCTGAGTTGCGGTTTTAAAGATGAGCAGGTCATCATCTCTAGGCATGGGGGAGAGGGGGAGGGGAGAGGGAAGAGCATTCCAGGCGGAGGGACCAGCATGGTCAAAGGTGTGGAGCAGGTTGGATGCAGAGACTGATTGTCCAGGAAATGGCTGCAGCTAGGAGGCTGGACAAATGGTGTAAGAGTGGAGTTCTGGGCAGCCCTAGGGTTTTCACTGGAGCAGCTATGCTCATATCTGTCTTATAAATCAGGGATCTTTCCTATTGAAAAGTAGGGTTGTGTTGCTGAAACACAATGCCCAGCACCCATCTGGACAGAGCAATGAAAGCCACTTGGGGCCAAAGGGTGGTCCTGGGGCAGGGTGGCACAGAAGCAAGCAGAGGTCAGGTGGTGGAGTACTTGGCACTTGCCAGGCTGAGGAGTTTGCACTTGACCCTGGCTATGGGTAATGAAGAACTACTGAGAGATTTTGATTAGGGGAGAAGCTTTGTCTACTGTGTGAGGGGATGGAGGTGGGGGTTGGTGGCCTGAGGTGGAAGACTGACAGGCCAGTTAAAAGGCTATCTGAGCCCAGGTGAGAAAAAAGGTCTAAACCAAGCTCAAGGTTGAGTTAAGGAATAATGGGTCTTCCCAGCGGGACATGCCCGGGCATCCCTGCACACCAGGAAGAGACACATTGTGTCTGGGTGTGGGGCCTGAGAAGGTCCCTTGCCTACCCCCTGCCTCATCTTCCTCACTGGGACCCATTCCCTGTCACCCCCACCCCCATCAGCTTAACTCGGGTCTCTCAGGGAATCAAGGTCCTCCAAGGCTAGATGCCACCTTAAAACCAAGGTCATCTCTCCTCTGGGTCAGGACAAGTTCCTGTCCACCCTCCACTGGTTCCCACCCAGCCCTCTCCCAGCCCTGCTTCCTACCCAATCCCACTCCCCACACTTTACTGAACACTCAGTGAGCTCCATCCCAATACGCTGCTCCCTGAACCTCTATCTCACTCACCACATCCTTAGCTCTACCCCTCCATGGAGCCTCATCCCTTACTGGGCTCCCATTTAGAAGTAAGACACTCTCCAAAGCTGCCTAGTAGGGTAAAAAGACATATTAGCAGATAATAACGTCACGAGGTGATTCAAGTACTGGGGGTATGGGCACAGAGAAATAATGAATCCAGACTCTGCAAGAAGGCAAGATCAGGGAAGACTTCCTGGAGGAGGTGACTTTAATTCTGAGGCTTGAAGAGTTAGGCTCAGGAGGCGGCAGACAGTGTTCCCCAGGCGGAAGGATCAACTTGAGCAAGACACAGAGCTATGAAATAGTGTGAAGTGTTCAGAGAAACAAAAATAGCTCCATATTGCTAGAGGTAGTGTTGAGAGATGAGGTGGATGGGATGAGCTCATGGAAGCTTTTTAGGCCAGGTAGAGGAGTTATGTTTAATTCTGCTGGCAGAGGGGAGCTATTGATAGATTTTAGGCAGGGGTGTTTTGATTTTAGGATCATCAACTTGCAAGGGCTTTGCACAAGAATGAAGGAGGCAGAGAAGCAGCAGGAGAATGGAGGAGGGCACAGCCTGGCCTTCCTGGCTCCAGGGGTCTCACTGAGTGCTTGGGGGCAGAGGCAGTGGGGGGCTGGGGACGTGCCTGGGAAGGGCAGGGCTGAGTGATAGGGGTGTTAGGAAGGAGGCCCCATCCCTTCCATGAGTGCCCTCACTGCG
Source organism: Manis pentadactyla (assembly GCF_030020395.1). NCBI lineage: Eukaryota > Metazoa > Chordata > Mammalia > Pholidota > Manidae > Manis > Manis pentadactyla. Next base: position 28,840,635 of record NC_080022.1, on the reverse strand, counting down.
TCCACAGCCTCCTCAGCTAGGCTGCAATCCTCCAAGGCTGCCTCTCCTTCACGCCTCCCTCCCATCACAGGCACAGGAGCCAGAGGAAGCCTTTCAACCTCTGAATCTGATCATGGCCTTCCGTGGTCCCTTTCCTTGCCAATAAAATAAAGTCTGATTTCCCACTCTGTGGGTACACTAGGGTGTTCGGTGCCTCAGAGCCTTTGCACAGGCTGTTCCTCTTGTGTGGCACCCCTTCTTCACGAAGCCAGCCAGGTAAGGGATTGCCCTTTGTTACTCACCTGTTCACTAGAGTGCGTAGCCAGCCCTGCCTTCCATATCCTTGGGTGGATCTTTGTTTATACCTCCAACCCTCAGCTCCTAGCAGCTCGGGCATGCGTTAGGTGTGCAGCAAATGTCTATGGAAGAACAAGCCTTGGTCTTCCCCTTTGAACCATATGCACCCCCAATATCCATCTTCTTCAGACCTCCTCCCTGCCAGCTCCTCCCTCTGGCTCTCTCCCCACCTCACTGCCTGTCCATTAGCCTCACTGAGCGCTCACCTGAGAGACACCCTTGGGTTCCTGTCCCCCTTGATAAGCACCCCTTTCTTCATTGAGCTGACCCCTACCCATCACTGAACTCTGCTTCTCCTTGATGAGCTCCGATTCCCCCTCCTGAGCCCCCAAACATCAGGGAACTCGGCTCCCTCAGTCCTGACCCTATCCTGGAGCCTCAAGGCCGAGTCCACCACCTGAGCTCCCATGTCCCTGGGTCTTCGCTCCATCAGTTTCCCTGCCACTGAGTCTGAGCACAGCGCCTGCTCCCAGCTGGTCTCTCCTCTCTGTATCCTTCTATGTTCTCTGATTCTCTGTGTCCCTCCCTCACGTAAGCCCCACTTCCATCCATTCCACTCACTCTGCAGCCTGCTGTGGTTCAGTTCTCATCACACCACCTTGCCAAATCGCTCTTCTGAGATCACCCAGTCACCGCCTAACACAAGCCTTGCAGATCTGCGTCGGAGCTGGGGCGCCCCTCCCGGGCCAGCCCCACAGAGCTCTCCCTTTTCAACTCGGTTTCTGTCCGCGCTCTCCCTCAGCCTCCTCCCACCTCTCCAGGGACCCCTTCGCGGCCTCTCTCCGAGCCCCTGTTCCCCTGCTTGCCTGCTGAATGCGAGTGTTGCCCCAGGCCTCAGCCCTCGGCCTTCCCCTCCGGCCGTACAGCTTCTGCCTTGGCGTCCCTTCCACTCCCGGAGGTTCAGCCACCAGTGACAACTTTGTGGACAGACCCCTGGTTCTCTCCCCGTCTCTCCAGCTAATTCCTTGCATGAGATGCCTCTCCTCCCTCACCTCCTTTTACTCCTCTACCACTGCCCTCTGCTCTGTGCCCGCACCATGGCCCCAACAACCTGCTTGTGGCCAGTGCCTTACATGACACCTCCACAGCGCCTGGCATGCTGACGCTCCCTCCTCTGTTGAGTGTACCCTTCTCTTGGCTTCTGTGACGCAACGGGCTGTTGGACCGTCCCCTACCCTTCTGGTCGCTCCTTCTCTCGCTCTTAGCTGGCCCTTCTTTTTCTGTCCCTTCTCTTAAATGTCCAATTCCTCTTCCTAGTCTCTATACCCACTCTCCCTGCCATCTCATGGACCTCCATGGATTTGATGACTGTTTTCATGTTAAAGACTCCACGTCTCCATCTCCAGCCAAAGTGTTTCTCAGTTCCAGACCCACAGGTTCAACTACCTAGTAGACATCCTCCCCTGGGTGTCCCACAGGAACCACAACCTCAACACATCTAAAACTTAATGACTCGGCATTTCCCCATGCAAACTTGCTCCACCTCCTGTGGCCCCTCCTTCAGTGAAGGACCAACAGCTACCCTGTCACCCAAGCCCAACTCCTGGAATAAGTCAACATCCACCCTCTTCTTCAGACCTCCTCCCTGCCAGCCCCTCCCTCTGGCTCTTTCCCCACCTCACTGCCCGTCCATTAGTCAACGTCGACTTATTCCCTCACCCCCTTGTCCAGTGCACCACCTAGTCTTGATTCTACTGCCCGAATGTCTTACTGCATCTACTCCTTCTCATCCTCTTGCTTCAGCTCTTCCTCTGTGAACCTGGAGTCTTCCTGCCTCCAGGTTTGCGCTGCCTGCAGCCCGTTCTCCACACTACAGAGTGGTCCTTCTAAAATGGAATCCTGATCGTATCTCCTATTTTACAGCCTCCAGTGATTCCTCTTTTCCCTTAGGACAATGTCCAAACCCCGCTTTATATGAGTTTGAGACCCTCCCTCTTCTGGCCCTACTTCCCTCTCTGGCTTCGTGTCTAACTGCTTGCTCCATGCTCCGGCCATGCTGAACTAATTTCAGATCCCCACGTGTGCCACACTTCCTCTTGCCATGTCATTGATAACGCTGAAGAAAATTGCACAGAAAATTGTTCTTGCTTGACTGGGAGGCGGGCAACAGGATTCTGAGAAGGCCTTTTGCAAATCTGTGCTTAAAAAAGTGACAAGGAAGGAATGACTTTGGAAGCATAGCCATCGAGGCCTACAGATGGGACACATGGGTGACTTCTGTTACTGACATCGGGGCAAAAAACCTAGAAGGAGCATTCCTTTACAACAATAAATTCAGCTAAACCCTGAGTAGCAGAGGATTTAATATCTTTGAGGTAGAAGTGGTCCCTAAAATCTACCATGATTTATTAATTTGTAATACTCTGAATAAAAGCCCAAAGTGGAAAAATAATCCCAAGGGCTCCCTCCTAACTCCAGTACAACATTTGGAGTATTTTTTTGTTCTTATAATAACTAAGCCAACAAGAATGATATTAATTAATTAATTAAACAGTAACATTAACTCTACACAGGGAAGTTCTACAATTAAAAAAAGCAGGCTAGCCACATGTTCAGCTTCCATGTCACCCTGTACTGTCCTGCCCTTAGCCTTCATAAATGTTGTTCCTTCTGTCTGGAACATACACTGACTGTGAAGCCTCATTCGGGTGATTTAAATTATACATTTCCTCATCTGTAAAAGCGAAGATAAAAAAAAAAAAAAACAATAGTACCTACTTCCTAGGTTGTAAGGATTAAATGTGTTCATACTTGTAAAGCACCAAGAACAGTCCCTGCTGCACAATAAGTGTCCACCCCTGAGTGATCAGCTGCCACGATTAGGATCATGATGTCATCATTATCATTGCTCTGTTTGTCATTCTCCCCCTGCCTTCCTCCACTCGTCTTCCTAACTCTTACTCATTGTCCTGTTCCCGAAACAGGGCTCACGCGGAGCAGCCCTCCAGAGTGGGCATCCTCATCTCCTTTTTCAGTGGTGGAAGGGAGGCACACCAGATGCAGAGTTTTGCCCAGGATCTCAGGCTGGGGATTTGGCCCGGGTCCGGCCCACTCGAACCCTGAGCTCTGGGTCTGCTACGCGGCACAATCTGCCATAGTCCTTGTGATTCTGCTGGCTCTCTGTCTCCAGCTCTACCTGCACCTTCTTGCTGCCTGGTTCCTCCTAAGTGACTCGTAATTACTCTTCTTCCTTCTCAGCTGCTTCTCTTCCCGTGGGCCTTTTAGCGCCTGCCCACTCTTCCCCCCACCCCTAGGCCAGAGCCCTGGGACTCACCACAGACTCCTCCCCATCCTGCGGGTCACCACGGTCAGCTGATTGTATCCCCTCAGTATCTCCCAAATCTTTCCTCTCTGTGTCTACTGAGCAGAATTTGTTTTAAGACTTTCTCCTCTTCCTCACCTGGATGGTCTGGTCAGCTTCCTTCCGATGGTCCTTCCATCTCTGGCCTCTGCCCAGGCTGCCAGAGGGAACTTCCCGACACGAATCAGAGCACGTCTCACTCCTGCTTAAAACTTGTCAGTGGCTCCTTATTGTCTCATCAGCTCTGAAAAAGGTCCCAAGAAAAACTCTGTAAAACAAGGGTTCTGGGGCCAAAATGTTTGGAAAGTGTGTGTCCCTTCTTAGAGAGTCCAATCTGCACAGGAACAAAGTAAAGGGTGTGGGGACCCCTACAGTGAAGAATCCTGTTTAGACTTGTTGAACCTGGTGGTTCTCAGTCTTACCCGATGCAGAGCCCTTTTCTCCATAGCCTCCTATGAACATTTAGGACAATCAAGTTCCAAGGAATATTCTGGGAAATATTGCCTGGCAGGATCAAGTTCAAGTTCCTTAGTTTGATATAAAAGGCCCTTCAAGATAGGACACCTTATCCACAACTGCCCTCCTCACCCCACCTGCACCCCAAATTATCTGCAATTCCCCTTCGGTAGTTTTACAGCTCTGTGGTCCTGCTCCTACAGGGCGCTTGTCTCTCTGTCAATGGACCAATCCCTACCGATCCTTCAAGAGCTGGCCCGAAGCCACCTACCTGGTGACTCCTTCCCTTTCTTCTTTTTGGGACCATTATTTCTTGGCTATGTGGATGTCAATGTTTGCATTTGCAAGTCTGTCTGTGCCGCGGAAAGATCAGTTCAGAGTGGCCATTCATCTTTGCTTCCACGTCCCCTTTGCCTGCAGATGGTACTTGGGAGGAGCTCAGTGAGTGTTGGTTGAACAAGTAGATAAGGGAAGGGTATCAAAGGTCTGAGACTCTGTGCAGGGGCTGGAGATCATGCTTCAAAGGACGGGTCTAAGGCACGTTTTTCACCTTCAGCACTATTGATATTTTGAACCAGGCAATCTGTTGTGGGGGCTGCCCCATGCATTGTCAGATGCTTCTCAGCACCCCTGGCCTCCCTCCCTTATATGCCAGTAGTGACCCCCCTGACCACTGTGACAAATATGTCTCTACATACTACCAACTGTCCCCTGAGGAGGAAAGTCATCTCGGGCTGAGATCGCAGTGCTAGACGTAGATGAATCCAGTTGTCTTCCTGTCGCTGGGCCGGCGATCTTTTCCTCAGAGAGTTTAGCCCATTATCCCTCTTGTCCTTAAAACCCTCTCATGGATTAAAAAGCACCTCCTTCCATACCTAAAGCTGAGCTTTTCTTCCTCTGGGGAGGGGAGGGGAAAGTTCCAGGAAGGGTGGAGCTTCAGTAGCTTCTCTGGGGATGGTATGGCAAGCCTGGAGGGTGAGCTTGTGTTGTGCCCGAAGCCAGAGAGGCTGTTAGGATGAATGGGAGCTCTTGCTCCAGGTACCTGTGCTGGTGCCCTTGAGAGAGGATACTGGGGAGGTATATAAAACAGCCTTGCAAAGAGCTGCTGGCTTGGCCTGTACGTTCTGAGAAGCACATTCATTCTGTAGGTGGAAATTCCAATCTCCTCACTTCCCGTCTTTGTGGGAGCCTGGGAAAGATAAAGGTTCTCCTATGGCCACCTTCTCACCCTTGTTGCACCCTTGCAGTCAGTGTTGAGGGGAGCCAGACCTGTTCCAAAGGCTGCGAGCTCTGCTCTGAGGTCAACGGCTGCCTCAAGTGCTCACCCAAGCTGTTCATCCTGCTGGAGAGGAACGACATCCGCCAGGTGGGCGTTTGCTTGCCTTCCTGCCCGCCTGGATACTTCGATGCCCGCAACCCTGACATGAACAAGTGCATCAGTGAGTGTGGGCAGGGCTGCAGAAGGGCCCCAGAGGCTCTGGGCCCTGGGAGAGGGCGCTTTGAACTGTTGGTGGCTGGTCTGAGGAATAGAGGGGACACTGAGGAGGGGAAATGAGGGTCCCGATCCAAGTATCTGGTCGCTGGCAGACATCTCCCCAGATAGCCCATGCATGTTTCCAGCTCAGTGTGTCCAATTCAGAACCACATCTCCTCCCCCCAAACCTGCACCAAGCTGTATTTCCATAGGTCACTCTCAGTGCCCCAGGCCATCACCCCAGCTACAGACCTGAGAGGCAACCTCTCATTTATACCATCCGCTATCCGTCTAATAACAGAATTGTGCCTGCTCCATCTCCTGTCTATCCTCACAGCCGTGGTCTTACCCAGGCTCCTCTCGCCTCTACCTGGACTAGTGTAATTGCCCTTTTATCTGTCCTCTAGCCCGCATCTGGTTCCCTTTGCCCTTCACTCCACACTGCAGCCAGAAAGATGTACAACCTATCCATCACACCTCTTCTTAAAACCCAGCCCCAGCTCCACTGACCACAAGGAACTTCAAGCCTGGGGAGCCTCTTTCCCATTCTCTCCCTGGTCTTCTCACTGGGCTCTGCTCTCCCGCACTAGCTACAGTTCCCCGTGCTCCAAGGCATGTGCTATCACACTTCCATCCTGTCTCAGGTTGACATGCTGGGGAACATGCAGTGACCACACCCCTTTAAACAGTGCCAGTGTCCCTTCCCATGTGCTCAGTACCTTGCAGTTTAGATGCATTTCCAGTGCTCTTATTAGTTAAGTCTCAAAACCACTTTTGGAGGGAGATGAGACCTAAGTGATGGGGCCCTTTTCATAGCTGCTAACAGCAAGGCCTGACCAAGCCAACTTGGGTACTGATCCCAACTTTGCAACTTATTCATTATATGACTTTGGGCATGCTGCAACCTCTCAAAACCTCATCTTTAAAAGGGGAGCACTAGTTTTTACCCCATAGGTTTGTTGTAAGAGGCATGTGTAAAGCCCTTAAAATGTCTGGCACTTGGGTAGCTGCTAGTGTTCTTATTTTACCTGCAACCAGACCCAGGAATAGAAGGGTGAGGGTGAGGTGCTTGTGAGGATGGAGGTAGGACCCTGGGGCTCCCTCTTGTTCCCCAGGGTACCTGGGATAGGGAGTTCCTGGCTGGAGTTTCCCAGCTCCTGGGAACTGGCAGCCCAAGCTGCAGGTGCCAGAGACTGGGAGGAAGTTAGCCCTGCCCACCACCTGGGAAGGGAGAGATTGTGAAAGACCCTGCCTGCTTCCAGCGGGCCCTGCAACCCACCCTCCCCACACCTCCCCTGAGGAGGGAAAGCTGGCAGGAGGGGAGCAGGGAGGGGCCTGGAAGTCCAACCAAGGTGGCTCCTGGAACTTGGCCTCGCAGAGGGAGAGGAATTTGCCCTGAGATTTCTCCTCCCTCCTCCAAGCAGATTTTTTCTGCCCCAGGCAGGAGGAGAACCAGGATTTGGGGTATTGTGGGTGCTCAGCAATGGAGGAAGAGGAGACCATACGGCTATGATCAGGGGTCACTGTATCCCTCAGTTCAGCTCTGAGTAGGTGGCCCTCTGGGGTGCCACGAAATGCTGGGACCCTCCTCTGTCATCCCCATTAATCCGAGAAGGTACTGCCCACCTCCTCTGAAACCAAGTCTCTTGGGCCTCATCTTGGGTCCCAGGGCCAGGAATTAGACTTGGGCTGGGGTCAGCTGACTACACAAGCCCCAAGCAACCCTGAAGAGTGGCCACTGGGGCCTCCTCCCTTGGACCCTGTCCTTCCCTTCCCTCCTCCTGGGACCCCTCTGTAGCAACCTCAGTACCAGGCCAGGTCCTGCCTCCGTGTGGGTGGGTGTGGAGGGCTGGGCACTGGGTATGGGAGGAGGGGAAGTGCCCATTCCAGGCTGGGCTGGAGAGCCCCATCTGGTCCTCTCCTCAGAATGCAAGATTGAGCACTGCGAGGCCTGCTTCAGCCACAACTTCTGCACCAAGTGTAAGGAGAGCTTGTTCCTGCACAAGGGCCGCTGCCACCCGGCCTGTCCCGAGGGCTCCACAGCTGCCAGTGGCACCAGGGAGTGCAGCAGTCCTGGTAGGAGCAAGCAGGGAGCCTGCGGGGTGGGGGGTGGGGGGTGTCCAGGGCTGGGGAGGGGGCGGGAAAAGCGTGGGCTGGGCCACCTCTCAGAGAAAGCACACCTCTCAGAGAAAGCACACCCCAAAGGTGCCTCTGGCCTGAGGCCCAGGCAGTGAGCAGGTGGGAGAGGCTCCCCTGGGGTATTCGAGGCCGGGGGAGGAGATGTGACCCCTCCTCCTCTCCCTTCTCTTCCCCTTCCCTCCCTTTCTGCCAGTGCAATGTGAAATGAGTGAGTGGTCCCTTTGGGGGCCGTGCTCCAAGAAGAAGAAGCTCTGTGGTTTCCGGAGGGGCTCTGAGGAGAGGACACGGAGGGTGCTGCATGCTCCCGGGGGAGACCATGCCATCTGCTCTGACGTCAAGGAGACCCGGAGGTGCACAGTGCGGAGGACGCCCTGTCCTGAGGGTGAGCTGCAGCCACATCTCCCTGGGGTTGGGGTCTGGCACAGTCATGAAGGTCTGACCGCTTCTGCTTCCTGCCTGCTGCTCAGCAGAGGGCCTCAGGCCAGGGCCAGATGTGGAGCCCCCAGCTCGAGACCACATGCTGTGCGAACCAGAACCAGGCGCCAGCAGACAGCAGCCCCCAGAACTCTGTATGGTGGGAGCGGGACACTTCTGTGTCATACCCCTCCTGTGTCCCCATTTCTTCTGAGCCAGCAGATGTTGGCATTGGACGAGGCCTCAGAGGTCAGATGCGGGCATGGAAGGGGTGCTGAGAACCGGAGAGGTATATTGATTTGACCAGGGTCACACAGCCTGCATTGGCAATGGTGGCAGCTGGCCTCAGAGGCAGAAGTGTAGGTAGAGGAGTGGGGGACATTCTGCCTGTCCTGGCCCATTGGGGTCCAAGGTCTGAGGAAGACATGAGGGAAAGGAGGTTGTCTGGTTCATCAAGGGTTGAGGGGGACCTTCCCTCACATGTTACAGGGTTCTCTGATGCAGCTGCCTGTTAGAGGAGGCCTTGAGTGGACCCCGACTGCCTCAAGGCAGTGTCCCCATGCCTCCTCCCTGCCTGCCCTGCCCAGCTTCCTCACATCCGCTCCCAGGGCCCTCGGCCATGCCCAGGGCCTCCTTACTTGGGGCAGCATGCCCTAGGCTGACTCTTCCTGCTGTTGGGGTTGCAGGGCAGAAGAGGCGGAAGGGAGGCCAGGGCCGGCGGGAGAGCGCCAACAGGAACCCGAGCAGGAAGGAGAGCAAGGAGGCGGGCGCCGGCTCTCGGAGACGCAAGGGCCAGCAACCGCAGCAGCTAGGGCCGGCGGGGCCCGTCACACCTGCTGGGCCCACCTAGGGACGCTCTTCAGCCTCCACGCTCACGCAGAAAGAATCCAGCGCTGCTCTGTGTTTTGACAGCTTTACTGAACTGGAGCCCCGGGGCAAAGCGTACACACACTCTCCATATACACATGGGAGCACTGGTGCACACGCAGACCCCATGCCCAAATGTGCAGCCACCATACAGGCACACGTGTGCATACACATGAACAGTCAAGGCCACCAGAAGGCACTTCATCCCTCGGACGTCCCTGTTTGAACAGGGCGGGGAAGCAGAGGGGTCATCTCTGCCTGGCAGAGGGCCTAGTGGCACACACATGGTTTGCGATGCCTCCAATGGATGTGCCAGAGAGAACATCTCCCAGCATCCAACCCCAAACCTTGCAGAGTGGAGCCTTCTGGAGGAGCTGGTTGGACCAGCCCAGTGTGGCAGACAGGAGCCAAAGCTTGAGGACTGCTCGGCCTTCCCAGCTGTGTGGCTTTATCCTTGGAGAAGACTGTTAGACACCTCGGATCCGTATCAGGGCTGCCCTGCTCTGAAAACTGCTTAAAGGTTTATTTCAAATTAAAACCAAAACTAAATGAGAACAGTAGCCACAGGCACCACATTCCTTTTCAGGGTTACAGGGATTGGTGGGGTACATGGGAGCAGGAAGGGACAGGGCTGAATTTCAAGAGACACCCTCCCCCCAACCCCAGTGGCCTCCTAGACAGAGGATCCAGAGAAGGAAGAAAATTTTAGGGATATTTGGAAGCGGGTAACCAGCTTCACCACATCCTTGTCACTCAAGAGTGTGGTCCATGAACCAGCATTGATATTTTCACTGGGCAGCGTGTTAAAAATGAGAATCTCAGGTCCCATCCCAGGCCTGATGGACCACAGTCTACCTTATAACAAGGTTTCAGGTGACTGGCGTGCACACTCAGGTTTGGGAAGCACTGCTCTAGGTACCTCTAAGGATGGAACAAGGTCTGGCCAAGTCCAGCCAGAATTTTGGGCAGCTCTAAAAGAAGACTTTCTGTCTGGGAGAGGTAGCATCTAGATAGTAAAGCACTAGAGTGGCACACGTGGAAGGAGGGAGTGATCAGGCTCTGTGAGATGGTGGGGGATAATGGGACCCAAATGCAGAACAGTGGATGGAATGACCCCTTGTGACATTCTGAACTGTCCACTGATAGCCATTCATACACCAGGCTCTGGACTAAGTATTTGGTTTCCAGAGGAGAGCCAGACATGGGCCTTGCTCTCATGGAGCTTAGAGCTTAGTAGGGGTGACAAGTGTGAATCAACTAATCATTCAAAAAAATGTATAACTACAAATGGGTGGAGTTGAGGGCAGGCAACCACTGGCATGTAAACGTAGCTATGAAAGTGAATAGAAGTGAATAAAAATTAAAGACTTTATCTCAGGGAAGCTTTCCAGAGGAGGTGATATTTAAGCCAAGCTCTGAAGGATGAGTAGGAGGAGTTAAGACAAAGAGAAGGAATGGTATTATTCTAGACCAGTGCTGTCCGATAGAAATAGAATATGAGCCACTTAGGTAATTAAAATTTTTTCTAGTAGCCATATCTAAAGAGAAAAAAGAAACAGGTGAAGTTTTAATTGTATCTTTTATTTAACCAAACATATGCCAAATGTTACCTTCTTTTTGACATGTAATCAATATAAAAAATTATTGAGAGCTTTTACATTCTTTTTTTTTTTTCAAACCAAGTCTTCAACATTCTTTGTGTATTTTTATACTTTATGGCATATCTTAATTTGGATATGAAGTTTTTACTAGAAATATTTGACCTGTATTGAGATTTTATAAAAATAAGAGTTGAAAGGTAGATCCACATACTCAGCTTGTTTCAGGAATAGTTAACAGTTTGTCAATCATTAAATTGAACATATTTTTAAAATTTAAATTTAATTCATTAAAATTCAGTAACATTGACAATTTGGTTCTTCAATTGCACGAGCCATGTTTCAATGCTCACTAGCCACATGTGGCTACTGGCTACCATATTGGACAGCATAGTTCTATACAGAGGGCATAGCACATGCAGTGTGGTAGATGGCACAATGTCTTGTGGCAGAAAGGCACTTATTGTTCAAGGAGCTGAAAGAAAGCCAATATAGCTGGGAAGGCCTGGAGGGCGAGTGAGGTGAGATGGTTCCAGAAAGGTCTCCTGGAGTTGGGTCTTTATTCTCAGAGCCAGGGGAGGGTGCCGAAGAGTTGTAAGCAGCAGGCCAAGATGACTAGATTTGCATTTTGCAGAGACCATGTTGGCTGCAGTGTAGTTGTCAGACCGGAGGGAAGCTGCTCAGGAGGCTGTTTCTGTTGTCCAGGTGATCGATGTTGGAGGTTTGCATTAGGGCAGTGGCAGTGCACACGGGGAGAGAGTGCCCAAAGTAAAGGTATTTGGCGAATAGTGTCGGTGATGATCTGGATATGGAAGGAAGGAGAAAGGGAGGGGAGGTGTCAAGGACAAAGTCCCTGTTTTGGGCTCTAACACCCAGATAGATGATGGCGCTGTATTCTGAGATGGGGAGCCCATGGGAAGATCAGTTTGGGAGGACAAGGAGGAGCATAACTTTGGCTTTGATCATGTTGAGTGTGAGGTGCCTCTGAGACACCCTAGCGAAGATGGCAAGTAGAGCTGGAACAGAAACTGGTTTGGAGAAGATAATTGAGGCTGTGGGCTGGGAAGAGGCCAACTAAGAAGAGTACTGAGTGAAGAGAGGTTCAGGACTCAGCTCTGCGGCCTGAGTGTGAAGGTCGGATGAGGGCGGATCCGTCAGCAACAAAGTCAGAGAAGGCTCAGGCAAGAGGAAAACCAGGGGAATGTCATGTTCCAGAAGCCAGCAAGGCTATTAAGAGACGGAGCAAAGAAGGACTGGACGTTACTACTGGACTTACAACATGTGTGGCAATCATAACTGTAGCAAGAGCTGTTTGGAGAGGCTGATGGAGGGAGAAATCAGTACAAACAATTCCTTCAGGAGGTTTAGCTGAGAAAAGGAGAGAGAAGTAGGACAGGGGCTGGAAAGATATGGGGGAAGAGTCTTTTCTTTTTTTAGGTGGGAAAGATCTGAGAATGGTTAAAACCTGCTGGTAATGGTCCAGTTAAAAGAGGTTGAATACATGGGGAGAGAGAAGGTAAAACAGTGGTGGATGGCTCCTGGGGGCCGGACAGCTCTGCCCGAGCAAGGGGAGGGTGGTGCTGGTGTGGGAAGGCTGGGGCGTCAGGAAGGTGGGGGAACCTCAGGTTTGTGCCCCTGACACTCTGTAGGCCTCATCCCCCCTGTGCCTGAGAGCCCTGCCCTGCTGGTCAGGATTTGGGGACCGTGCTGGAGCCTAGGGGGTCATGGGCTGCCCATGGGCACTTCTGGCCTGCACCCAGCTCCTCACTGTGCCCCCTCTTCTTGACCCTGGCTCTGCCTTTGCCATCCCCTCTGGCCCTAGCGGTCATCTGTCTCTGGTTTTGGCCTCTCCGCCTTTGCCCCTCCCTGTTCCTCTGACTCGGTCCTCTTCTCTGCCCCTCTTTCTGTCGCCCTGTCCTTCCCTGGCCCCACCTCAGCTTCTGATCTTGTGTGTGTGCCATATTGCTTCTCTCTGCTTTACCGTCTCCTCTGGGTATCACTCCTCAGTCCCCATATGTCTTGGCTATCTCTGGCTCTGATTTGTCCCAATCTCCCAGATCCCTAGGTCCTCCCTACTCAAAGTGTGGCCATGGGTCAGCAATCTCAGCTAACTGGGGTTAAAAATGCAGGCTCTCAGGCTCTTCCCAGACCTGAAGAATCAGGATTTGCTTTGTAACAGATCCACCAGGTGATTCATGCGCATGTTAACTGTTTGAAAAGCACTGCCTTAAGCTGTGCTCTGAAACAACGTCAAAGCAAAAATCAATACTCTTAGCAACATGGAATGATTTGGAGCTCCCTGTATCTCCTGTCACTCTGGTGATGTTCTGAGGCATTCAGCTTCCCTGCATCACCCCCCTGAACTTCCCAAAGCTGCTCCTGAAGCTCTCTGCAGCTAAAGGAGGGAACATAATGCAGGCTTCAGGAGCTTTCACATCTTCAGAATGACTGAGGGGAGGGAAGAGGGAATTCTCTTGATACTGATCCTCTGGGAGTTCCAGATGCAGTCCCAGGGCATCCCTGAAAACAGCCCCATCTGGATCTACCCCT